>NC_083236.1:47450569-48164069 GCF_032191835.1 Heteronotia binoei
GCCTAATCAAATTGTACTGGTAACCAGTTGAGTACCAGATCTGCTTCAAGGTTCTAGTATTGACTTTCAAAGCCTTACGTGGCCTGGGACCGATATACCTGTGGGACTGCCTCTTCCCAAATGAGCCCCGAAGGTTGTTGCAATCTGCCAACCAACATTTTTTGGCCTTGCCTTGGCCAGGACCAGGGCCTTTTCAACCCTGGTCCCAACCTGGTGGAATCAGCTCTCTATGGAGATACGGGCCCTACCAGATTTGTTACCTTTTCGTATGGCCTGTAAGACGGAGCTGTTCCGGGCGTTTGGTTGAGGCAAGTGGGCGTTGTTCTCCTCATTGCCTGTACCATCTGCTATCCCTCCCCACAGTGATCCGTTATCTGAATTATTATATCTGGGCCATTGATTATAGTCCAACCTGCACCATGAGCCCACCTGCCTTTGTTATATAGTACTGTGTTGTATTGTTTGCTTTTAATTGCATTTTATTGGTTTTATTGTATTTGACTGGTTTTATTTGGATGTAATCTGCCCTGAGCCCGTTTGAGAAAGGGCAGAATATAAATTTACCAAAATAAAAAAATAAAATAAAATAAATAACTATCTTTTATACAACACTGTTGTTGCATTTTTCAGGTGCCAATGCAAAACTAAGATACCAGATAACAGCTGGGAATGTTGGAGGAGTGTTTGATGTCAAGCCAGAAACAGGAGTCATCTTCATGGCCCAACCGCTGGATTATGAAGAATTGCAGCTGTATGAACTTCACCTCTTGGCTTCTGATGGGAAGTGGGAAGATTACGCCATTGTGATTGTCAACATTGTGAACAAAAATGATGAAGCTCCTGTGTTTGCTCTTAATGAATATTATGGAAGTGTGATTGAAGAGCTAGACGGCCTCCCAGTCTTTGTTCTTCAGGTACATTTGGGTATGCTCACCAAAAAACAAACTTAAGCATGATCTGGCAAAACAAGTCCCTATAGGGGTAGCCCTAACTTCTTGCTGCCGTCCCTGGCTCAGCAGGTCACAGCAAGGCAAAGGAACCCATGCCTCCTATTGTTGAGAGAAGAAGACTCTAGATTTATACACTGCCCTTCTCTCTGAATCAGAGACTCAGAGTGGCTTACAACCTCCTATATTGTCTCCCCCCATAACAGACACCCTGTGAGGTGGGTGGGGCTGAGAGGGCTCTCATAGCAACTGCCCTTTCAAGGACAACTCCTGTGAGAGCTATGGCTGACCCAAGGCCATTCCAGCAGCTGTAAGTGGAGGAGTGGGGAATCAAACTGGGTTCTCCCAGATAAGAGTCCGTATACTTCACCACTACATCAAACTGACTCTCTGGAAGTGGTGGGTCTTATCAGTTTGCCTTCCTGTTTATTTCTGGCAGCCTCGATAGCCTAGGCTAGCCCAAGCTCAGGAGAGCTTGCAACCTAAGTAGGGTCAGCCTTGGTTGGTACTTGGATGGGAGACCACCAAGGAAGACCAGAGGTGCTGGGAAGAGGAAGGCAACAGCAAACCACCTCTGCCTTGGAAACCCCATGTAGGGTCTCTCTCAACAAATCAGTTGTGCACATAATGCACATGGGACATATCAGGGTTGGCAAATGCCATGTGAAAGATGCTGGTGTTGCCATTTCATAAAGGTTCTGTCTGTTAAGAACATAAGAGAAGCCATGTTGGATCAGGCCAATGGCTTATCCAGTCCAACACTCCATCTCACAATGGCTAAAAAAAAGGTGCCATCAGGAAGTCCATCAGTGGGGCCAGGATGCTAGAAGCCTTCCCACTGATTGCCCCTTGCCCCAAGCGCTAAGAATACAGAGCATCACTTGTCCCAGACAGAGAGTTCCATCTATACCTGGTGTCTAATAGCCACTGATGGACCTCTTCTCCATATGTTTATCCAGTTCCCCTCTTGAAGCTGTCACCACCTCCTGTGGCAGTGAATTCCATGTGTTTATAACCCTTTGAGTGAAGAAGTACTTTCTTTTATCCATTCTGACTCGACTGCTCAGCAATTTCATTGAGTGCCCATGAGTTCTTGTATTATGAGAAAGAGAGAAAAGTACTTATTTCTCTACCTTCTCTATCCCATGCATAATCTTGTAAACCTCTATCATGTCAACCCTCAGTTGTCGTTTCTCCAAGCTAAAGAGCCCCAGCTGTTCTTCATAGGGAAAGTGTTCCAGCCCTTTGGTCATTCTAGTTGCCTTTTTCTGCACTTTTTCCAATGCTGTATTTTTTTTTTTGAGGTGGTGTGACCAGAATTGTCCCCAGTATTCCAAATATTGTTCTCTGTCTCTCTGTGGTGTAATGCATACATCTGTTTCTACACTGTTGAAATGCAGTAGAAGGCAAACCATTTCTTCTCATCTCTTGCCCTGAAAACCCCTGGAGGTGGAAATTCATGGGGTCACCATGAGACTGCTGTGACTCGACAGCACACTTTACCTTAACATTGTTGAACATATACTCAATATTTATGTTCTGTGGTTACCAACTTTCATTTTTAATTTCACTCTCTCTAGGTTGCGGCAAATGATCCTGATAGCAGCCTGGATGGAGGTGACATAAGATATTCCTTACACGGACATGGAGCGGATGATGTCTTTGCAATAGATGAGAACACCGGCAGCATCTATTCCCAGAAGATGTTAGATCGGGAAGAGAGAGCCCTTTGGAGATTTGTTGTGTTGGCAACTGATGAAGGGGGAGAAGGTCTTACCGGATTTGCAGATGTGGTTATAAACGTCTGGGATATAAACGATAATGCCCCGATGTTCATTTGCATGCCCAGCGATTGCAACGGAAGCGTTTTTGAGAATTCTCCTGACAATACTTTGGTCATGGAGATGTCAGCCGTAGACCTGGATGATTCCAACGTAGGCCTCAATGCAATTCTGACTTACCGTCTAATTGAGAATGTGAAAAACGAGCATGATGAAGACTTATTCGAAATTAATCCTGCAACTGGCAACATCTACATAGCGAGAGGAATGTTGGATAGAGAGAAGGCTGAGAAATACTTCCTTATCGTTGAAGCCAAAGATGGAGGAGGACTGGCTGGAACGGGTACTGCCACCGTCTGGGTTGTGGATGTAAACGATCACATCCCTAGTTTCACACAGGATATCTGGCATGCCATGATCCCCGAAACGAGTGCTGTCGACTCGGAGGTTCTGGAAGTGGTGGCAGCTGATGAGGACAGCGGGGAAAATGCTGACTTAACATTCAGTATTATCGGGGGAGATCCAGAACAGAAATTTTACATTGAAAGCCATAAAGGAGGTCAGCGTGCGAGTATCAGGCTGAAAAAGAGCCTGGATTATGAGCAGACCCATGAGAGACGTTATAACCTCACGATCAAAGTGGAGGATCTGGATTTTTACAGTGTTGCCTTTTGTTTGATCGAAGTGGAAGACTGTAATGACCACAGCCCTGTTTTCAGCTCTCAGTTTGTGCAGTTGAGCCCTTTCTTCGAAAACACACCCGTGGGCACTACCATTGCCACGGTAACAGCGATCGATGAGGATTCGGGGTCAAATGGGAACATTTGGTATTCCATCAAGCAGGATTCAGATCCTGCTGGGCAGTTTGCAGTAGACCAAGAAGGTCATGTGACAGTGGCCAAAGGATTGGATCGGGAGGTCACACAGGAGTATAGTTTAATCGTACAGGCCTCCGATCAGGGTCTTCCTGCCCGAACTGGAAGTGTTACAATATTGATTGACTTACTAGATATTAATGACAATGGCCCAGTGCTTGAGGCATTGTACATGCCTGTGGTCTGGGAAAATACACCAGGACCTCAGGTGGTGTATATGACTCCTACATCTAACCTGCTTTGGGCTTTTGATCCAGACAGCAATGAAAATGGGCCACCGTTTATGTTTTCCGTACCGCCAGATTATCAACACACTTTGGATTTCTCTGTTACCGACAACGGAAATAATACAGCGATGGTTACTGCTCTGAGATCCTTTGACAGAGAGAAGCAGAAGGTTTTTTATCTGCCCATTATTATAACTGATAGTGGGAGTCCTTCAGTGAGCTCTACAAACACTTTGACTATCACTATTGGTGATGAAAACGATAACAGTCATGAAGCCGGCTATAAGGAAATCTTTGTTTACATGCACCGAGGTAGGTAATGCATGGACTCTGGGTGTATTGGTGCTATAGAGACTGTGGGCCATGGCATATCTTCTTTGTGGTCTCTGTGCTTCACACTCATGGGATGAAGCACCAGCGCCAATCCCCAATCGGTAATTCCAAAGTCTGGGATTTTTCGCTGCCTGACCCCGGTAGGTGTGTGTGACAGCCCCAGTGTGCATGCCCACCCGGTGGGCATCAATATTCCGCCAGTTCCTTCTTTACTGCCGCGTCAGATAGACTTATTTTCGTCACTCCAGTCGGTAGCTATTACCTTTTTCCTTCTCCAGGTTCTCTTCATTTCTTCGTTTTTTTTCCTCCTTGTTCCTGTTATATTAAAAAAAAATTAGAGACTGTTAGTTGTTTCACGCCTTTGGGGTTTTCCCCCACGCCTTTCTCCCGCCATCCCTGTCTATGGAAAAGCGTTGGGGTTTTTTTAAGCGGTGCCTTAAGGGTGGGAGAAAGATCCCTCCTCTGGACGGACATTCTCTTTGTCTGCTGTGCCTTGGGGAAGGTCATCAGGTGGAATCCTGCCATTGTTGCTCAAAATTTTCCAAAAAGACCAGGAAAAACTGAGCGGCAAGACTTTCGGCAGCGCTGGTGAAATCGGCTCTTGCACTACAGATGTTAACATCGGCGTTGACAAGCACTTTGATGGCTGCCCCGGCACCGATATCGGTTCTGGTCTCGTTGTTGAGCCAACTGACCCAATCATTCCAGGGAGTCGACCACCCCCACAAGCGTGCGGGCTCGACATCCCATTTGGAACCATTGACCCTGGCCAAGAAGGCCAAAGGGGCCCGGGACTCACGTTCTGCTGAGCCCAGGAAGCACAAGGAGAAAAAGAGGTACCAAGACAGGCAGACCCCTTCTCCGCCACCGAAGGACCCGGCGATCGTTTCAGGGGAGCCTCCAGAGAAAATCCTCGCTTCTACGATTTGACAGAAGAGCTCCTCAGGTCCGACGGATGTTCCGCAGACCTCTCTCTCCGGCTCTGACCAGGAGGTCAACCCTATAGAATGGTCGGCAGACTTGAAAGAGGGCGGCGATCCTAGCTCGGCATCGGACTTAGAGGTTTCGCAGCCGAGGGACCACTTGACACCGAAGATGCCCTTGATCCAGCCCGAGAGATTCGGGGAGCCTTTGGACCCTTTTAGATGTCCTCATTCTCTGCCCAACTGGGACCCCAACCGTGGGCTTACCCATTTGGTGGCTACCCTTACCATTCTCCATACCTGTGGTACCCTCGTCAGAACCCTGATTGGGATCAGCACTCGGAGGCTTCGCACCGCTCTAGAGTCTCTGCACACTCTCCACCAGGTCGCCGAGAGCCATCGATGCTGACTTCGTCCCCGAGGTTGGTCAGAAAGTCAGCACGCTCCAGTGGTCCCGACGTCGAGAAATCTTCCTCAACTAGGATTACCATCGACGCCCCAGTTTTACCATCGGCTGAGATCGTATCGTCTTCGCCATCGACCTCTGATGATGATGGCGAAGAGCAATCGGGCCATCAGGAGGGATTGTCCCCAGAATCTAGAACAGCCGAGGACCTTCCAATCTCTCCTTCGGAAGATTTGAAGTCCTATGGGGAACTCATTAAAAGGATGGCGAATTCCTTGTCTTTGTCTGTGGTCCAGCCTCAACCGGTCATTGATGATACAGTCTTTGACAGTATGCAGAAGGACACTTCAACAGTGGTAGCCCTTCCCATTACCAAGGTCATCTTGCAAGCCATCAAAGATCCTTGGTCTAAGCCTGCCTCAATCCCTATCTCATCCAAGTGCATGGATCACATGTATAGGATCCAGGAGCAGGGCGCAGAGTTCCTCTTCAACCATCCACGCCCCAACTCTGTAGTAGTGTCGTCCTCCTCTAAGGCTAAGAAGACCCATGCCTCACCTCCAGATAAAGAGGGGAAGAGGATTGATACGTTTGGCAGGCGCTTCTATTCTGTTGGCACTCTGGGTATCAAAATTTCTTATTATTCTGCATGCATGGCAAGGTACCAGTATTCCCTATGGGAGCAGCTTTCACTGCTCCTGGCTTCTCTGCCTGAGGATAAGCACACTTTGGCCAAGAAGGCTCAGAGGGGACGGAATGCTCCTGGTGAAACAACAGCTGCAGGCTTCCAAACATATGGTGGACACTACAGCTAAAACTCTTACCTCGGCTATTACATTATGTCGTCACTCTTGGCTTCGATCCACCACTCCAATTGGACACAAGATCCTGGGTTGAGGATCTTCCTTTTGAGGGTGAAGGTCTATTCCGCTCCACTATGGACGCGGTCCTACAGGAGATGGACAAGAGTATAAAGATGTCTCGTAATTTGGGAGTACCTTCATCTTCCACTTGCCCTGGCAAGTCTTGCCCATGGTCCAAACAATGGCCTAAGAAGTCCTATCACGCCAAATCCCCTGAGGGTTCGTGGAAGCCACGTACAGGGCAGCATGAGGCTAAGAGTTCCTTTGCTGCAGGAGGGAAAACCAAGTTTTCTTCTTTTTCCTCGCATATGGGAAAATCTAAGGCTGGCAGGAATCCCAAGCAGGGGCTTTGGCTTTGATATCCCCCTTTCTACCCCCACCCCCTCCTAGGGACCCACTGGCCTCCACAGTTTCTTGCAAGCCTGATGGCAGATTACCACCGACAAGTGGGTCTTGTCCATCATACAGGAGGGTTGTGCAATAGAATTTGTTCAGCCCCCTTCGTATCCCAGATTGCTGATCACACACCCTACAGTGGTTTTGCTGGAGGAAGTCCAAAATCTGCTCAGCAAGCGCGATAGAACCCGTTCCCAATCATCTCAAGGGCCAGGGGTTCTACTCCAGGTACTTCACGGTACCCAAGCGGGACAGCGGACTTTGTCTGATCATGGATCTGGGGGGCCTGAACGAATTCATCGCTTATCAGAAGTTCAGAATGCTGACTCTGCAAAGCATCCTTCCACTCATCAACAAAGGAGATTGGATGGCTACCCTGGACTTAAAGGATGCCTACTTCCACATCAGCATCCTTCCCAGTCACAGGAGGTTTCTTGGGTTTACCATTGGGATGCACCATTTTCAATATCAGGTGCCCCCTTTTGGGCTCTCTATGGCCCCAGGGTCTTCACAAAGACCATGGTTGTTGTGGTGGCTTATCTTCGGCTCCAGGGTATCATCTTTTTTCCCTACATAGACGATTTGTTGGTGGTTGCTGTGTCCGAAGCTTCTCTCAGAGCGCATCTACAGGTGGTTCTCAGCCTCTTGAGTGCACTAGGACTTCCAGTGAACGAGAAGAAATCTCACCTGGTCCCAACGCAAAGAGTTCAGTTTATCGGAGCGATTTTGGACACCACCCAGCATCCGGCATTTCTTCCAGATTCCCAGACATTGGATATCATCTCCCTGGTCCAGCTCCTTCAGACAGTGAGATGCTCTTCTGTTCTGCAGATCCAATGTCTCTTGGGCCTCATGGTGGCTACTACCAATGTTCTGTGCTTTGCGAGGCTGAGGATGCGAGTCCTCCAGCTCTGGTTCATCAGGAACTACAATCCAGTGAGAGATCTCCCCTCCAAGATTCTGCAAGTTCCTTCGCTGGTGCTTCAAACTCTGGATTGGTGGAAGATGAAGTCCAATCTTTGCAGAAGAGCGCCGTTTCATCTCTCTCTCCCCTCAGTCACGGTAACAACTAATGCCTCGCTGTGGGGGTGGGGAGCGCATCTCGGAGATCTGCATAGGCAGCCCATGGCCCCCATCGATGGCTCACCATCATATCAGTTTTTTAGAGCTCATGGCAGTTAATCTGGCCTTGAGGTCGTTTCTACTCCTAAACAGCGGTCAGACCATAGCTGTGATGTCAGACAACACGACAGCTGTCAGTTATATAAATCACCAAGGGGGGACTGTGTCCAAAAGGCTGTATGCTTTGGCAATGCAGCTTTGGGAGACCTGCATAGCTTTGCAGACTTTCATTGTAGCCACCCACCTACCCGGGGAGCTAAATGTTCAAGCGGACTCCTTGAGCAGGGGAGAGGTCTCCCATCACGAATGGGAACTGAACTTGAGATACCTCGAACCTCTGTTCCGGAAGTGGGGTCATCCCAGAATAGACATGTTTGCCACGGTGAACAATCGAATGTGCGAACAGTTCTGCTCCAGGGAAGGGACGGACCCAGGTTCCCTAGGGGACGGTCTTCTGCTTCCATGGGCGGACAAGTTCCTCTACCTGTTTCCACCCTTGCCTCTTCTCACCAGAGTGCTTCACAAATTGACCCAGGAGCGTCCGGAGTGTATCCTAGTTGCTCCTTGGTGGCTTCGATAGACTTGGTTTCCTGTTCTCCTAGCCATGGCAGGGGGGTGTCACCACAAGTTCCCATTGGAACAAGTTCCCTTTTGGCTCAAGGTGGCCGCCTTTTTCACCACGACATTCCTCACCTCAAATTGATGGCTTGGAGGGTCAACTTCTAGAATTCTCTGATAGAGTGCAACATGTCATGTTGTACAGTAGAAAGCTGTCAACTTGCCACTCCTATGCGGAAAAGTGGTCTAAGTTTCTGTCCTTTCTACAGAACGAGGGTATCAATGCACATTCTGCTGGTCTTGAGTTTGTGTTTGAGTTTTTACTTTCTCTTGTTGATGCTGGACTTAATCATTCTTTGGCTCAAGTATATCTGGCTGCCATCTTGGCTCAACCCGACCCTGTGGATGGCACTTCGGTTTTTACCCATCAGCATACAAAACGTTTTTTGAAGGGTCTTCTGTGGCTTCACCTGCCGTCTAAGGTTCCTCCTCCTGCTTGGGATCTGACGCTCGTACTGGACCGACTCTTTAGCCAGCCTTTTGAACCCTTGGCTACCTGCCCGTTGCATCTTCTAGCCTGGAAGACTGCCTTCTTAATGGCCATCACTACAGCCAGGAGGGCAGGTGAGCTCGTGCTCTGCGATGTGATATTCTGTACATTTCCTTTCAGGACGATGGGGTGTCCTTGGCCCCGGACATCTCGTTCCTCCCTAAGGTGGTGTTTAGTTTCCACCTTAATTTGGAAGTCTTTTTACCCTTCTCCTTTGGTGGAAGAGAGATGTCTGCATGCCTTGAATGTTAAGAGGGTATTGTTTTTTGTGCATCGCACCAAGTCGTTCAGGAAGGATTCCAATCTATTTGTCTCATATGCGGTGCCTAGGTTGGGTCTCAAAATCTCCTCACAGAGACTTTCTAAGTGGATCACGGAAGCCATTAAACTTTGTTACCTGTTGGCGAAGCGTCCCTTGCCGAGGCCGCTTCATGCGCATTTCACTAGGGCTATGGCTACATCCACAGCGTTCCTGAAGGGTGCTTCTCTGGCGTACATCTGTTTGGCTGCAACCTGGGCATCTCCTCACGTCTTCATGCGACATTATGCTCTGGATGTCCGGAAGCATCGCAGAGCACAGCTGGGTACCCTGGTCCTTCTGCATAACTGCCAGCTCCCTCCTCCAGGTAAGCCTAGCTTGCTAATCTCCCATGAGTGTGAAGCACAGAGACCACAAAGAAGATAAACAGGTTTCCTACCTGTAACTGATGATCTTCGAGTGGTCATCTGTGCAGTCACACTACCCGCCCTCCTTCCCCTCTGCTGCTGGTCATGGTACTCTTGATAGGTGACGGCGGGAAGGAACTGGCGGGATATTTGCGCCCACCGAGTGGGCATGCGCACTGGGGCTGTCGCGCATGCCTTCCAGGGTCGGGCAGCGAAAAATCCCGGACTTTGGAATTACCTATCGGAGATCGGCGCTGGCGCTTCATCTCATGAGTGTGAATGCACAGATGACCACTTGAAGATCATCAGTTACAGGTAGGAAACCTGTTTTTCTAGAGTCAGCGTAGGATCTGGGAGATCACTCTGCAAAGCCCAGAATACTCCTTTGGTGGCACAGGGGGTGGTATGGGGTATGTGGAAGACTGAGGGAAGGAAAATGGCACTGATATGGACGGGATCTACAGAAATATGCACCTTCCCATCTGCATAGTTTTCAAGGCTTTGGCTGTGATCTTTTAAAAAAAAACCCCATGCATTGTACCAAGCCACATTTTTGAAAGATGGCAGCAAAATGGGGGAAGACACAGAAACATGATAATTAGGGACCAGCGTGGTGATGCTCCAGCAATCCCTTGCGCTGGTTTTTAGGCCAAACCAAACCAAAATTTTTGTGTGGAAGCATCCTTGGTTTTTTGATGATGATGATGATGATGATGATGATGAATTGTCACAGTCAGATAAGTGACAGGTAGATAGTGTTCTGTAATCTGAGATCTATTCAAGTTCTTGGGAATTGCAGATTTCACAGAACTGCTGCTGTTCCAAGCAACACTGTCTTCGGGAGCTGAGCTGGTTATTACTTGTTCAATGGCCAGAATGTCCAAGTGTTTCTTGAGACTTCTAGGCACTACTCCAAGGGCTCCAATGACAACTGGCACCTTCTTTTCCCAAAGATACTCTAACTCTCTTCATTCTTGTCATTGTCAATAACAGGGCTTTTTTTGTAGCAAGAACTCTTTTGCATATTAGTACAGGGCCTACTGTAAGCTCCAAGAGGATTGGCTACACCTGGGGTGTGTGACTTAATATGCAAAGGAGTTCCTGCTACAAAAAAAAAAAGCCCTGAAATAATAATAACAGTGTTTTCTTACCTGTGTTCATTCACCATGCAGAAATCAGGGTTGGGGTTAACTTGGTACAAAAATCTGTTTTTTTTTTAAGAAGCGTTTGCTCAGTCCCTGCGTGTCGCATTTGTAGTCTAGCCTTGTTGCTGCACTTACATGAAAGATCAGACTATATGCTATTGCATTACTTGAAATGTCTTGGATCATAACCTTCCTGAAAGCCAGTTGGCAATAAAAATGATAAAATGCGGCAATAAAAGCTGGGGAATAGAAAGTTCGTTGAAGGGTGGGGGAAAAATTAATGCAGATTTATTATAATTTATCTCAACAGGAAAATGGTCAACAACAGTGCTTGGGGAAGTGTTTGCACCGGACCCGGATGACTGGGACAATAAAACATTTGTCTCTGAAGGAAAAATGCACAAGTGAGGATTGTATTTGTGTCAAGCTCAGTAATATTTAATATTTATGCTCCTGTAATTATTTTCTTATGCTTCTTTGTGTGTGTGTTAGAGGCATAAAGCTGGGATTATTGTTTTGTACAGTCTTCTAAACTTGCATTTTGCATTTGTCGTTTGTTGGGAACAGTCTTGATCCATTGCTGTGCTGCCACAAACACATCACCATCGTTATTAATATTATTATTATTTGCCAGTGAACACTTGGGGGTGAAGCTGAATATCTTGCTTGCTGTTACCGAAGCTGTGAAGTAGAACTGATATAGACGCCACTCTCACAGTCGTTTCACATTTCATATGAGTGCTGTGGTGTTTCCCTTTGGTAAAGGGACATGATGAATGAACGTCCTTAAACACTTGTGTACATGGCCCAAGTGTTCCCCAACATGGTGCCCATTGGATACCATGGTGCCTGCTGATGTGTTTCTTAGGCTGACAGCAGATGACTGGTTCAGGGTGACTTCAAGCTACCCCAAAAAGAGCCGGCCAGAAATAGAGTGACCTGAAGCTTCTGGTAGGCACTTGGGAAAGGGGCGGGCCATGGACACCCAGGAAGCATCTGGAACGCTCGCATGTCCCATCTGTGGCTCCCCGGGTGCTCTCTAGGCACTTCCTGCCCTTCCAGATGGCTGGGGAGGCACCTTGGAGCCACTTCCGCAAAAAGGCACTGCTTTCACAGTGGTGCCTTTTCAAGCCCACTCCCACAAGCTGGGGGCAGGACGGGAATGGGAGCCAGATGTGCCCGTGTGGGTGCACTTTTTTGGAACACCTGCCTCCTGTCCCTGGGGCGGCTTTAAATGCCTGTCTGTTCTCAGCCTTAGTGACCACATGTTTCTTCCCCAGAGCATCTCTTTATCGAAACAAAGATCCACTTCTGGCTTTCATCTGCCTTATTGGAGCAGCAAGTGCTGCAAGAGTCCAGGAGACATCCCTTTTGTGTCTGCAGAAGCACCCTTTTGCAAAGAGCTGCCCTCAATGATCAGATGCTCCGTTTGCAACCACCAGGGCTTTTTTTTGCAGCAGGAACTCCTTTGCATATTATGCCACACACCCCTGATGTAGCTAATCTTCCAAGAGCTTACAGTAGGCCCTGTACTAAGAGCCCTGTAAGCTCTTGGAGGATTGGCTGCATAAGAAGGGTGTGGCCTAATATGCAAAGGAGTTACTGCTACAAAAAAGTCCTGGGAACCGCCCACCATTTTGGGGCATCTCCCAGCATCTTCATGATTGGAACTAGCACCTATGGCAGCCATTTTTGATTGGTCCACGCTACTGCCTGCTTTCAAAATTCCAGTAGTACCCACTAGGTCATCAAGGATGAGGAGCTCTGCTGTAGCCCAAACAAAAATCACAGACACTGGTATTTGTGTGCTAACAGCCCAGCAGTGTTGTTCACAGGGACGCTGTCCTGTATTCTGTGGGCTCAGAGCAGGAATCTCATTGTAATGCTCACCATTATAGTGAGGTTTTTAAACAGTAGGTAGATGGCCATCTGATAGTGCTGATTCTGTGAATTAGGCAGATCATGAGGAGAGCAGGAAGGGTTGCATCAGCGCTTAGTTCTTGTGGCCCCTTCTTATATGCCCAGGGAAATGCTGACCACCACTTTGGGGTCAGGAAGCAATTTCTCTCCAGTCCAGTTTGGGCAGGGATCCTGAAGGGGTTTTTTTGCCATCTTCTGGGTATGGAGCTGGGGGCACTGGGGGTGTCTGTGGGGGCGAGTATTTGTGAATTTCCTGCATTGTGCAGGGAATTGGACTACATGACCCTGGAGGCCCCTTTCCACTCTATGCATCTTCTTCGTGGTTTCTGTGCATCACACCATTGGGATTAGGTGCCAGCGCCGATCTCGATCGGTAAACTTGAAAGCTGCGGATTTCCGCGCCAATGCCTCAGTGCGCATGTCCAGAAGCCCCACTGCGCATGCCCATCGAGGCGGGTGCGGACATCCCGCCAGTTCTCTTCTGACCGCCGCTCAGATCAGTCGATCACTCTTCGCTCCAGTCGGTGAACTTTCACTTTTGCTAGTTTTTTCTGTGGGAGAGTGGGGAGGAAAGAACTGTTTCCCACCCTTTCCCCTCCCTTCATTAATATGGAAAGACGCTGGGGATTTTTAAAAAGGTGTACCAAGTGCGGGAGTAAAATCGCCCCACCAGACGGCCACGCACTGTGCCTACTTTGCCTTGGAGAACTTCACAGGACTGGTGGGTAATGGTACAGATAACTACAAAATATAATAGAGATAAAATTTCAGGATTCTCCAAGCATAATTTCGATTTTGACAAATTATTAATGTCGGGACCACGTAAAGTAATTAAGAGGGTATATAATTATATATTACAAATGAAGCTAGAGGACGAAGCGATCAAAGAAGTGATGATAAGATGGGCTAAAAATTTGGAGAAAAACATTACTTTAGAGCAATGGGCCCTTCTGTGGAAAAACAATTATAAAATAATTAAACCGATTAATTTTAGAGAAATTTTTTTTAAACTTTTCCACAGGTGGCACATTACGCCGGTTCAATTGAGTAAAATTAACCCTTCTCTGTCACCGAAATGTTGGAAGTGTGGAGTACGGACAGGCTCGTTTTTTCATCTGTGGTGGTCTTGTGAACTAACGAAAAAATATTGGGTCATGGTGCACAGACTATTAAGAGAGATATTAAAGGTGAATATACAACTTAAGTCAGAGATAATGCTACTTTCAGGTGTCCGAAGTGAAATTCCATGTGAAGACGAGCACATCACAGTTTATATTTTGACAGTGGCTAGAATACTTTTCGCTAAAGTTTGGAGACAGAAAGGTATCCCACAACAGGATGAATTAATTCAAAAAATATTAAATGTCGCCGAAATGGATATTTTGTCTAACTTGGTAAGAGGAATGTCAAAATGCGATGCCATTAAGAAATGGGAAAAATTCTATGTTTGGCTTGATAAAGAATGATTTAGAGGGAAGAATAGATAAAAACATTTGATGTTTATTGAAGTAATTATAGGCAATACAGGACGGTAAACGATATCGGTTTTTGTTGTATACCACAATCAACCTCCATTGGTCTATTTTGTTTTTGTAACTAAGTATATTTTGCAGTAAATATAACCTTTAAAAATAAAAAAATAAAATACAAAAAAAAATTAATATGGAAAGACGCTGGGGATTTTTAAAAAGGTGTACCAAGTGCGGGAGTAAAATCGCCCCACCAGACGGCCACGCACTGTGCCTACTTTGCCTTGGAGAACTTCACAGGACTGACTTGTGCATGCACTGTGCTAAATTCTCCAAGCAGACCAAGAAGAACAGATCAGCCCGCCTCGCAGCAGCCCTGATGAAACAGGCACTGTCCCCGCGAAGAATGCCTTCGTCAGCATCGACGGGCCACGCTCGAGCTGACCAACCGATCCTGACTACTGGATCGGCGGCTTCGAAAACAGTTGATGCCTATCGTTCCCCTTCTGACGCCGATGGCCCTCGTAAATGGGCGAACTCGGCTCCCAGGTCGGAGTCCTCTGTGCCTGCTACGAAGCACAAAGAAGATAAGGGGTCTCACTCAGAGAAGAAGAAGAAAACGGAAAAGCTGAAACACAGGAGCAAAACTGTTTCTTCATCCTCTCCGGCATCACCATTGGATCTGACGGCACCAATCATTCCCCCATTGAAACTCTTTGCTTCACCGAGCCGTCGGCTAAGCCATCTGATGCTCGCCTCTATGTCTGCACAGCTCGTAATGTCTTCGGATTCCGATCGTAACATCGATCTTATGCAGCGCTCCGGCATCGAAGGTAGTCCCTCCAATCCATCACAAACAGTGGCTAAAACACCTTGACTCCGAAGCCCTTCACCTCGAGGTCGATCGAAGAATCTCTGCTGAGCCAATCTCTGAGATATAGAGCCAGGGACGACTCTCCATCTCGCCTTCAGCCACCACCGATCCCATGGGATCAACGTCAGTGGCAGTACTTATACCTGGCATATCCAATGCACTCAGCTTTTCCTTGGCTTCCTCCACGCCCAGTGGACTGGGATCAATATTCAGAAGCCTCCTGTCGATCCTGAACCTCCTACAGACCTTCAAGGTGGGGTCCATCTGCCTCGCTTTCCAGACCACCCAACACTGACTCGAATCGACAGAATAGAGATTCTGTGCACCGAAGACCTATTGAACAGGTTCCCAAGAATATATCACCAAAACACATGTCAGTACCGACACCGCAGCTTTCAGATCATTCTGACTCTACTGAGGGCTCCCTGAGATTGGAGGAAAGGTCGATACCAGAGGATCCAGAAACATTTTCCTCACCAGAAGAACCTTCTCCCTCTCAGAAAGTGGCTGAGGAACAACCTGTTTCTCCTTCAGAGGATTTGAAATCTTATGGAGACCTGGTCAAACGTATGGCACAATCACTATCCCTACCTACGGTTTAACCACAACCCATCATTACAGACACCGTCTTTGACATTGTGCAAATGGACACCTCTACAGCTATAGCTCTGCCTCTGACAAGTGTTATGCTCCACACTGCTAAAACCTCTTGGGAAAAACCTGCTCCGACTCCTATCTCCTCCCGCAGATTGGATCACATGTACCGCATTTAAAAATCCAGTGCAGACTTTGTCTTCTCCCACCCCAAACTCAACTCTGTGGTGGTTTCTTCATCATCAAAAGTGAGAAAGACGCACTCTTCCCCCCCGACAAGGAGGGGAAGAAATTGGATAACTTGGGACGGTGATTCTATTCTGCTGGGACGCTGAGCATCAAAATTGCCAACTATTCAGCCTGCATGGGTCGTTACCAATATGCCCTTTGGGAGCAACTATCCAGCTTATTACCAGATCTCCCATATCTGTAATTAAGAAGATCCAAAGGGAAGGTATGACCCTAGCCAAGCAACAACTGAACTCATCCAAGCATTCTGGTGACATATGTGCTAAGACCTTAACTACAGCCATACCCTGAGACAACACTCTTGGCTTTGAGCTACGGCTTTCCAACCTGACACGCAGGCCTATGTGGAAGACTTACCTTTTGATGGCAATGGCATCTTTAGTTCTAACACCGATTCCGTTCTGCAAGAAATGGATAAAAGTATTAGAACCTCCAGAAACTTAGGAGTCCCTTTTTCATCAGGCCCCCAGAACAAACGCCCATGGACCAAACCATGGAATAAGAAGCCATACTCAAAACCGCCTATGGAACAACCGTAGCATCCCAAGAGTGCAGCACCTTTCTCCAAACCAAACTTTGGTTCAAAATCCAAATATTCTTTTACATCCTCCCAGTCATCATGCCAGAAGGGTCCTAGACAAGCTAAACAGGGGCTTTGACTGCTCTTCCCTCCCTGCCCCCCCTTTCTACCCACCTTCTTCAGACCACACCTGCCTTTTCCCATTCTTCCAGGCGTGGTCCAGTTTATAGGAGCCATACTGGACACTAGTTCCTGCAAGGCCTTCCTACCACCAAAGTGAGCAGACAACATAGTGTCTCTGGTCCAGGTTTGTCTACACAACCCTACAGTCATAGCACATAAGGTCCAACGTCTCCTGGGCCTCGTGATGTCTTCCACTTTGGTTCTTGTTTTTGCCAGTCTTCATATGCGGATTTTGCAACTGTGGTTCCTCAGACACTTCAGGTGCAATCTCGATTCCCTATCACGTCGAATGACCATTCCCTCGGATGTACTCTCCTCCCTCTCTTGGTGGCAACGACGTCATCATCTGCTGGAAGGAGCCCCTTTCCACAAACCACCCCCATCACTGTAACCACCGATGCATCCCTAAGGGGCTGGGGAGCACACATGAATGGCCTCTGTATGGGGGACAAGTGGCCCGAGCACCATGCGCACCACCACATAAACTTTTTAGAACTGTTGGCGATTCACCATGACATCCACTCTTTTCAGCCATTGGTTATGAACAGGACGGTGGACATTCTGACGGACAACATGATTGCTATGTCCTATATAAATAGACAAGGGGGCACAGTCTCTTGGAAACTGTGTCTACTAGCTCTGAACATATAGAAGACTTGCAAAGCAATGGGTTCCACCTTGATGGCGACGCACCTTCAGGGGGACAAGAATGTATATGGGGACCTCCTCAGTTGAGGGGGAGCATTCTTCCACGAATGGGAACTCAACTGGGAGTTCCTACAGCCCGTCTTCCTGGACTGGGGAACCCCGGAGATAGACGTGTTCGCCACTCGCAGCAACAGGAAATGCCAACTTTTCTGCTGCAGGGGAGGGGTGGACCCCCTGTCCATGGGAAACGGTCTTCTCCTTCCGTGGCATCAGCGTCATGCTTACCTATTTCCTCCCATTCCCTTAATCACCAGAGTGGTGCAGAAGATATCACAGGAGTGACAGAGGGGGATCCTTATCACTCCTGGGTGGCACAGGCAACACTGGTTCTCCCCAATGCTTTGCCTGTCCAGGGGACTCTTCCGTCAGCTTCCACTGGCCACGGATCTTCTCCTTACCCACCAGGGTCGGATGGTACATCACGATGTACCTCATCTGAAACTAACAGCATGGCACATACATTGAGTCAGTTATCTGACAGGGCTCAATACATCCTGAACAGCAGAAAGCCATCCACTTGCAAGTTGTATGCCTATAAATGGTTGAGATTTGTTCAGTTCGCTACTGCTGTTTCCCTCAATCTGCCTTCAGCAGGCTTATCTGTCATATTCGACTTTCTTCTCTCTCTGTTGGGCAAGGGTTTGTCCATCTCGTCCCTATGAGTGTATCTGGCGGCCATCTTGGCCAGCCACTCTCAGACTGATGGACACTCTGTCTTTACCCATCCTGATACAAAGAAATTTCTCAAGGGCTTTACTAGGCTGTATCCTCCTACCAGGCAACCTGCCCCGGCATGGGACCTCAGTTCTTTACATGCTCTCTGGGAAGCCTTTTGAGCCCATGGCGACTTGCTCCTTTCAACTCCTATCGTGGAAGATGGCCTTCCTGGTGGCGATTACATCCGCACGAAGGGTGGGTGAGCTTATAGTCCTACGGTGCAACGCTGCATACCTTCATTTCACCGATGAAGGTGTCTTGCTTCGTCCAGACATCACCTTCCTTCCCAAGGTGATTTCCACCTTTCACCTAAATGCTGACATTTATCTGCCTGTGTATTTTCCGAATCCAGCTAATGAGTCTGAACGGAGACTGCACTCCTTGTATGTTAAAAGAGCATTATCCTTCTACCTTCATTGGTCGAGTCCTTCTCAGAAGGACTCCAGACTTTTTGTTTCCTATGCTCCCACTACTTCAGGGCAACGAATCTTGTCCCAGAGACTCTCTAAATGGCTGACTGAGACCATAAGGTTTTGTTATCTATTGGGACAGAGACCTCTCCCAGGTCCTATCTGGGCCCACTCTACTCAGGCCATGTCTACATCTGCGGCCTTCATGAAGGGCGTCCCGCTCCAGGACATTTGCAAGGCTGCTACCTGGTCCTCCCCGCATACCTTTGTGAAGCACTATGCGCTGGACTTGCGTTTACATCAGTATACGTCAGTGGGCCGTGCTGTTCTACAGTCTCTTACCTGCTGAAGGACCGTTGCACCCTCCTCCAGGTAGGCTTTTCGGCTTGCTAATCTCCCATTGGTGTGATGCACAGAGACCACGAAGAGGATAAACAGGTTGCTTACCTGTAACTGATGATCTTCGAGTGGTCATCTGTGCAGTCACATTACCCGCCCTCCTTCCCCTCTGCTGCTGGTCCATTTGTTTGAGATCATGCTGCAGTCAGAAGGAACTGGCGGGATGTCCACTCCCGCCTCAGTGAGCATGCGCAGTGGGGCTTCTGGGCATGCGCACTGAGGCATGGGCGCAAAAATCCGCAGCTTTCAAGTTTACTGATCGAGATCAGTGCTGGCGCCTAATCTCAATGGTGTGACTGCACAGATGACCACTCGAAGATCATCAGTTACAGGTAAGCAACCTGTTTTTCATTGACACACAGATCCAGGTGGGCAGTTGTGTTGGTGTGAAGCAGTAGAACAAATTTTGAGTCCAGTGACACCTTTAAGACCAACAAA
Source organism: Heteronotia binoei (assembly GCF_032191835.1). Taxonomy (NCBI): domain Eukaryota; kingdom Metazoa; phylum Chordata; class Lepidosauria; order Squamata; family Gekkonidae; genus Heteronotia; species Heteronotia binoei. Next base: position 47,469,843 of record NC_083236.1, read on the forward strand.
AGTTAATTCAAGGTACATAAGAACATAAGAGAAGCCATGTTGGATCAGGCCAACGGCCCATCCAGTCCAACACTCCCACAGTGACCAAAAAAGCCAGGTGCCATCAGGAGGTCCATCAGTGGGGCCAGGACACTAGAACAAGAAGTCCCACATATCTTCTCTGTAGAATGCATAAGTGTTACGTTATAGCTTAAAAATCTGTGCCCTCCCCCCAATATGAGCTTTCGTGTGCTGGCACACTTCCTCTGAGTTTGGAGGCTCCAGTGCCTATCCCAAGTTAGGAACTCCTTCTCTACCTTCCCTCTGCCCATCCCTGATTTATCTGACTTTTGCAGCTACTTTCTGTGCTCCAACTGGTGGTAGAAGTAGCTGTCAAGCAGGACAAAACAGTCTCCTCTCTGCTTTGCCTTTCTTGGCTCCTGTAAGCTGTTCTTGGGATAGCAGGTGCACCCTTGGAAATATAACTCCTCTCCCAGAGTGCTAGACATCCATTTGGTATAGGCTTCATGACAGGATTTCAGAATCAGAAGGCTCAGGATTGAGCTTGGAATGAAAGGTTATTTGCTAGGGGTTTTTTTTCTTTTGACAAAATAATTCTTGTTTGACCAAACTGAGCCCAGGGTTGTACTTTTTGAGTGTCCGCTGTGGTCTGCCAATGTAATGCCATGTCCTCATGGCGATCGCAGTTGCCACGTAAAGCCCGAAGGCAGTTTCACTCAAAGTCAAACAAAAATGTGTGTGAGTAAAACATCTTGAAGGTGGTTGTGTTGTGATTGAGGGATTGGAAATGTAAAATTTATGGTGGCTTTTCCAGTGAAAGACAGCATACAGGATACCAGATCATGTATTATTCCTATCATGTATGTATTTGTCATGAGGATATAACTTCTTTTCTTCCATGGTAGTGCTGTTCTTCCCTGAGAAAACAGTAGCATTATTATGGGGAGAGGAATTCAGGTTTTTTTCCTGAAAGTTACTAAAAAAAGGAAGAAGAGATACATAGTTTTCCCAGCCCCCTATCTATCGAATTGGGTAATTCCATCCCATAGAATGGCCTTTTCTATGGCCCGATGTAACATTTTTCCTTCTGCAGTCATAGAGGGTTGCTATAAAAAGGTGCCTATGGCTGAGTGTGTTTTTCTGTGTGGCACAGGTAATGTAGAAGCTATTGAACATACCCTGCTTGTGTGTAGTCTCTCTATAAAGAAATACGGGGAAATGAGTAAAGAGGAATTGAGAATTTCTTTTAACAGTGGTAGCTGGCCCTCGGTAAACTGTGGAGAGAAAATGGGAACAAAGTAGAATGCATTTTAATCTGCCTTGTATATTAATGAGGTCTTGTGGCTGAAAAAGTGTCCTGTCAGTCTAGTGTATTTTAATCTCACCTTTCTCCTGATAAGCTCAGAGTCCAGTCTTATCTTGTCCTCAAAACAGGCCTGTGAGTTCGATTAGGCCATGGGAGAGACTGACTGGTTCAGGGCAGGGCCATAGCCAGGATTTAAAGTTCAGAGGGGCACACGGACATAATTTTTGTTTGGAGGGGTCTGGGGGCCACCAATAACCCCCTCCCTGCAGCAAAATAATCCCCTCCCCACAGCTTTGCTATGTCCCACACCTGACAGTTGGGGTTCTCTGGTCAGATCCACGGTGGCGGCAGAGGCACAGGAAGTGCGATGCACAAGCCAGTCTCCTCAGGAAGGATGGAGGCTCTGCCTTTCAGCCACGGCCTCGCCTCCCCCTTGCCCTTGCATTCCTTCTGGAGCAGGGACTGAAGGCAGCCGGCAGCGTACTTGTTCAGAGTGATGGCAGCCAGCAGTGGTGAGTGACAGGGAACTCAAAGGAGAGGCCACAAAGGTGGAACAGGATTTTGATTGGAGGGGCCTGGACCCCCCAGGTTCCCTTGTAGCTATGGGCTTGGTCTAGGGTCACCCAAAGAGCATCATGGAAGCATGGTTATTTGCAGAGCTTTTTTTTGTAGCAGTAATGAGCCCTGTAATAAGAGCCCTGTAAGCTCTTGGAGGATTGACTACATAAGAGGGGTGTGGCCTATGATGTAAAGGAGTTCCTGCTACAAAAAAAGCCCTAGTTATTTGAACCCAGATCCTAATCCAGCACCATTACCATTACAGCGACTCTCAAGAATATTATCCTAAGACATTCTACAAGAAAGATTTGACACATGCAGAAATATAACCTCTGCTTTTTGGGATGAAGCATTTTAGTTCCTGAGGCTTTTATTGATTTGGTGTGTATATGTGTGTGTGTGCGTGTTTGCATTACGCTTCTAGATCTTTCAGGCTGAATCAAAGGACTGGCTCTCTGGTAATGGTGGATAATGCTCCTCAGGGAACATATGAGATGAGAATCAGGGTGTCAGATGGAATCTGGCCAGACGTTACGGCAACTGTGCAGATACACGTCAAAGAGTTGGGAAACGAAGCCATTCGGAATTCAGCCACGGTACGCCTGGCAGGTTAGTTTAACTCATCAGCTCTGCTTGATCGTTGCTGTACTTGGAGAACTCTTAAACTTTAGAGGTATTCTCAAGGGCCCAGACTACGCAGCTGTGCTGTTTGGCATAGATTTCCTTAAATTGCTTGGTTCTTCCCTTTTCTAATGTGGGTTTTTTCTGTTTTTGCTGAATTTATAAATAGTTATCACTTAGGGCTTTTTAAAAGTCATGATATGAATAGGAGTATGGAATGAGACTAAGAGCAAGCAGGAAGCAATGTTTCTATAGGGAAAGGACCTCTGCATGCATGCATGTATGCACACGCATGCACATATACATAGACCCTTTTCAAACTGCCTTTGTATTCCATTTTTGTAACTGATTGCTAATGGATTTTTTTTCTGTCATTTCAAATAGACCTGTCAGTAACTGGCTGTTAGTGGAATTTATTTACCTGTTCGTACAAACTCACTTGTGTCGGTTTAGCAAAGCTTGGTTGAGCTGCTTTTGAGGGAAACTGCTATTTTCCATTTTCAACCCCTTCATTGCACTTCTGAATTGCTGTGATATGCTGTTTTAAATGTCTATAGCTTCCCTATAATATCACTTTTCCCCTGCCCTTTTTCACCACACAATCTTTGTCAGATTTTTTTAATGATCTAAGGTGAGCACTGCAATGCTCATCTCAATGGTGCTGCTATAGCACCATTGCTATAGCGTTATAGTGCTCAATTTAGAACATTTTTTTTTAAAGTCCAAGAAAGATTGTGCGGTGAAAAAGGGCAGGGAAAAAAAAGCAGCTCTGTTTGAAATGACCATAGCGCTTCATAGACATCTCATTAATGGAAGGAAATTCCCTGTATGAACCACCCCCGTTCCTGTATTGCTTTACCTGAAATCAGGTAACATCCAATTTAGAATGGTAATGTGAAAAGGACTTACAATGTGTGCAAGAAGGAAGGTTTCCTTCTCAAGACTTCCATTTGGGCTGAGTACAGAACATTCCACGTTTTACTTCTGGAAGACCTGTTCATAGTATCTCTGAATTCCAAGCACCTAGTGGGGTTTACCCATCTGTTCATTTTTTAAAAGCTTTGTAACTGTGAGGAACGTTACAAACCTTTTTTTTTTTTTTAAAATGTTGAAATATTTAAGATGGTCTCCTAGGTTTCACATTTCTGTGATTTGCAGCTGAATGGAATGGAGGCTCCTCAACATTCCTGGAAAATGTAATGAATGATTTTCTGCTATTGTTGGGCCATTTCATACATTATTTTTATGGTGTATACCTAAGACTATATGAGATGTTTGTTAATTCTGTCTATCTATGTACCTATTGGGGTTTTTTTGGTAGAAAAACCCCAGCAGGAACTCATTTGCATTCATGTCTGTCTGTCTGTCTGTCTGTCTGTCTATCTAATCTTTATCACCATATTTGCTAGCCAGTGTATTATAAAGGGATGCTTGACAGGAAACCTGGTGCTAGCATCTGGTGTTGGCATGATGGTGAATCTGCTTAAGTCCACTATCTGTGAGGGGACCCATTATCAACCAGAGACTCTTCACCCTTCTGCTTCCATGAAGAAAGGGAGATTTTCCCCAAGTCTTCTGCATTGTCTCCTGGACCACTGTTCCTTGGTGGGAGAGATACCCCGTGGGCAGTGGGTTTTATGTACACCTGCACACAACAGTGTGGCATGCTTTACAGAGGATAGGCCCTGTAGGGCATCTTTTCTAGTCCTCCCTGCAACTAGAGTCAACCTTGTTGGCCATGGCAGCTTGCTGAAAATATAGTTGGTGGTAAAACAGCATGGCCCTGACAACCCAGATCTTGAAAGCTAAGCAGGGTCAGTCTTGGTAGCTACTTGGAAGTGAGACCCTCAAGGAAGTCCAGTGTTGCTATGCAGAAGCAAGTAGTAGCAAACCACCTGTATTTGTCACTTGTCTTGAAAACCCCATGGGGGGGTACCCATAAGTCGGCTGTGACTTGGTGGCACTTTCTACAACCAAAATGTCATGAAAGTGTGAAATGGCCCCTTCAGCTAAATTTGAGCAAAAGCAGTTAATTGCACGGCTCTCAAGATATTCATGGCGATCATTGCTTTTTCTCTTAAAACATTTCTCCCTATCAGACATGACTGCAGAAGAATTCATCAGGAAAGATGAGTTTGGAGAAAGCAGACACGACAAGTTGAAGGACCTGCTAGCAGGAGTCCTCTCGATCCCTCGTGATAATGTCCTTGTTTTTAGTGTGATGGATGTGGATGGAAGACAGACAGATGTGAGGCTTGCAGTTCACAATGGCTCTTCCTATTACAGGCCAGAGAAATTGCATGGGCAGATGGCTGCTTTTAAAAACAAGGTGAGGATGCATCCCTGCTCTTGAATCGGGTTGGTGTGGTATTGGTTGTATACAAGTACTTCTGAGAATGCAAAATGCAACTACTTTTATCCAGAGAAATCTTAACTGAAGCCGGTGGATTGTTTAGGATTAGGGCAGATGTTTTGTGGATTTCAGTTTTGTGAACTGTAGGAAATAGAGTTTGAAAAATGTACAGTCTTTCCCTTTCTTCTGGGACAGTTATTTGAGATAGGAAGTTGGGTAGTAGCGAATAACTTAAATGGGCTTTGCTTATAGACTCTAGGTCTGACTGAACGTCTTGGCTTCGGGGGAAAATATCTGTCTCCCCAGCGACGACAGGCTTAGAGATCTTTCAAGGCTTTTCCCTTTCCTTACCAAGCACAGCTTTTTTTTTTCTTCCTTGAGTCTTCTTGAGTGGTCTGGTTTTGCAAATGATTTCTTGCAGAGCGTTTGCTCTCTTCTTTGTGTCATGCTGCATTTGCAATGTACGAGTTGCATGCAGAAACCAAGGAGCAGAGGTTATGCTGGAGAAGTGTACTGAACAATGTTGGTGTCTTTTACGTTCTCAGGGCAGGTCAAAGCATGAAATATGTGATAGAAATCAGACTAGCACCTTTTCAGGGCAGTCCTATGCAGAGTTATCTCGCTGTAAGCCCATCGACTTCAGTGGATTTAGAAGGGTGCCCCTCTGTTGAGGATTACACGATTCATTAGGACCAACGAGGTTAACACCAAGCGTCGTGCAAGCTGTATTTGTGTGTCATTTTGGCCCTAATAAAAGTTATTGTATCAGTTTTGTTCTTTTTAGGGATTGTGCATGGACCAATGTGGCCGCACAGCTTTTTCCCCCCTGCCTTCATATGATACCATCGGAAAGGGTGGCATCAGATTTGCTGTCGTTGGCTGTCTCTATACATCATTGGATATTGTGCTCTCGAAACACCATTGCAATAATTCTCAAAGGGAGTTTCCAGGGTAGGCAGGACAATCCAATTGCATATAATTACCGTAGCATCATTAATCTTTTGCCACGTGGACTTTTAAAGGAAAGGAGCTATATTGGAATTCTTTTGCATACTCGTTAAAATACCTGCTAGGCATGATGGATAGCTGCTTCCTCCCTACCAGAGGCAGAGTGCCTCTTTATATCAGTTGCTGAGGAGAATGGATGGAAGCAATGGTGGAATTCTAGCAGGGGCTCCTTTGTATATTAGGCCACGGACCCCTGATGTAGCCAGTCCTCCAAGAGCTTACAAAGAAGAGCCTTGTAAGCTCTTGGAAGATTGGCTACATCAGGGGGTGTGGCCTAATATGGAAAGGAGCTCCTGCTAGAATTCCAACCCTGGATGGGAGGATGCTGTCGCAGTCATCCCTCTTGCAGGCTCCCTAAGCTTGGTGGCCACTGTGTGAACAAGATGCTGAACATGATGGGCCTTAGGAGTCTGATTCTGCATAGCTCTTCCTCATCTGAGAGCTAGTTTGGCATAGTGGCTAATTGCGTGGACTCTAATTTGGGAGATCTAGGGTTGATTCCCCCACTCCTCCACTTGCAGCTGCTAGAATGGCCTTGGATCAGCCATAGCTCTTGCAGGAATTGTCCTTGAAAGGGCAGCTGCTGTGAGAGCTCTCTCTGCCCCACCCACCTCACAAGGTGTCTGTTGTGGGGGAGGAAGATAAAAGAGATTGTGAGATGCTCTGAGTCTCTGATTTAGAGAGAAGGGTGTGGTATAAATCTGTCTTCTTCTTTCTTCCTCTTCTTCTTCTTCTCTCTCAGCCCCACCTACCTCACATCAGGGTGTCTGTTTTGGGGAAAAAAGAAGAAGATTTATACCCTGCCCTTCTCTCTGAATCAGAGTCTCAGAGTGGCTTACGATCTCCTTTATCTTCTTCCCCCACAATAGACATCCTGGGAGGTACGTGGGGCTGAGAGAGCTCTCCCAGAAGCTGCCCTTTCAAGGACAGCTCTGCAAGAGCTATGGCTAACCCAAGGCCATTCCAGCAGCTGCAAATGGAGGAGTGGGGAATCAAACCCAATTCTTCCAGGTTAAGAGTCCATGCACTTAACCACCACACGAAACCAGCTCTTAGGAAAGGTGATCATAAGCCGCTCCAAGACTCCTTCAGGTAGTGAAGGGTGGGGTATAAAACCAAACCTTCCTCCTTCTTATATTCTCGCCTGGCCCACATCAGGAAATCAGGGTAAGATATTAAATGAGCATTGGTGTTGCTCACTGTGATAGACCTTGTCATTAATGAGAACTTAAGACAACAGAGATCTGATTGGGTTGGGTCTTTGCTAAAGGAGCATTTGCGTTGTTTTGTCCAACTGCATTTTCCCTCTAGATCCAATTGGCTTTAGGAGTCAACATTTCTCAGATTGATGTGGATGAATGCCACACGACAGACTGTGGTGGGAGCAGTGGCTGTGCCAACTACATCACAGTGAGTGACATCCCCACAGTGACGGACACAGGAAGTGTCTCCCTTGTCTCCATGACAACCAGCGTCCATGCTATCTGCACATGCGCAGCCAGAGAGAGAGTTCATCGGTCATGTAGCTCCTACGCCCACAACCCTTGTCTCAATGGAGGAACTTGCATTGACATGCTGCATGGTTACAGGTAAGAAAGACCTACACTTCATAAATTTTCTCTTTTAAGTTTCAATTCCAACCATCGTGCCATCAAATAACATGATACATGCGCCTCTAAAGAGGTTGTTTCCATTGCATCTAAAACTTGGTTTCAATGCCATTTTGTATTCTCTCATGTTTTGTTTTAGGTGCCAGTGTTTGGCTTCATTCCATGGACCGGATTGCCAGCAAACGAAACACAGTTTCCATGGAAATGGCTACGCGTGGTTCCGTCCCATCAGGCCTTGCTTTGAGAACTTCCTGTCCCTGGAGTTTGTTACTGATGGTCCAAATGGGCTTCTGCTCTACAATGGCCCTTTGTCAGAGAAGGGGCCTGAGAATTCAGAGCACTTCATTGCAATAGGTATTGTATACGTTAAACGCAATATTAACAGCTTTTTGACTGTTGTGGAAGACAAGGGTCAGGTATTGTTTGGTAAGCCAAATGGTGTTGTCCAGGGGTGGAATTCTAGTGGGAGATCCTTTGCATATTAGGCCACACTCCCAAGGCTCTTTTTTGTAAGCTCTAGGAGGATTGGCTACATCAGGGGTGTGTGGCCTAATATACAAAGGAGCTCCTGCTAGAATTCCACCCCTGGTGTTGTCCATTATCATAGCAGTTTAGCTCATTCAGGTGGGCAGGTATTACTGTTTGTGTCAGTATGGTATCAAGACATTTGCATGGACAGAGATAACCTCAAGGGTGAAAGCAGACAGGATAGCAGAAGCAAACTTAGGAGGTTGGTAGCTCTGCATTGTTCCTCTGCCTGTCTGGATTTTGTTTGAAGAACTGGGGATTGGGAGACTATCATGCATTACTCAGAACATCAGCTCTCGTATAAGAAAGGGAAGAAACAGACAATTCTTGGTTGTGATGTTATATTTTGAAAATGTATGTATGCCAAGGTGTTCATTCATGCCAATGGAGGGACGAGCTGTGTGCATTTCCGCCATAGCTTCTGAGGAAGGGGCGGGGCTTGGAGCAGTGTTCCCACCTGAAAATGCAGTGCTCCCAAAGCACTCCCTCACCACACTCACTTGCCCATGAAGAAGGCAGGCAGGCAGGGCAGAATGTCCCACCGTGGCACCTGACTGCACTTGTGCCAGGGTGGCGAGGGAGGAGCTTGCTTCTTGGCTCACATGTGACCCTGGCACAGGAACAGTGAGGTGCCAGGGCGAGCTATTCTGCCATGCCTGCCTGCCTGTCTCCTTTGTGCCAGGAGCTCCCATGGCACAGACAGAGAGGGAGAGAGCTCGCCCGCTGCCCTGCTGCCTGCTCTTCCCCGTAGGTGGCCAATTGGATCACGAAGGAGGTGGAGGGGGCATTATTTCCAGTGACTCTGAGTACCTGCCGCAGGAAAAGCAGATCTTTTCTATTCTCTGTGACGATTAGTCACAGCAAAAGTCTGTCTTCCTTGCTGCAGGCAAATTAATTTGCTTCGCTTAATTGAATTATGTGGCTGTGATGAATTGCCCTATCAGGCTCCCCAGTGCCCCTCCTCTCCCCCAGTTCCTGGCCACAGGGCTTTCATTAGGTGTGCATGGTTGAGATCTCTTTACTCAAATGAAAAACTTTTATAGGGGTGCAACCCTGAGGTGCGTGTCTGCAAAACGCTCCAATATTTCAGGAAGCCAGAGGTTGACTTTTGAGTCTGCTTCCTCCTCTGCAGCTGTGGGCTGAATGACGACACTGGGAGTCTCAAACCTCTTTTGAGCACCTTTGGAGTTTTGAGAGGAGGTGGCGAAGGCCACCCAAAAGTGCTGCTAGAGGAGGTGGGGCCAAACGGAATGCCTCGAGTGCCTCAGAATGCTTGAGATCCTTTAAGCAGAGGTGCTGGGGATTGAACGGGGGGCTTTCTGCGTGCCAAAGCATGTGATGTGAAGAAGATATTGGATTTATATCCCGCCCTATACTCTGAGTCTCAGAGTGGTCACAATCTCCTTTACCTTCCCCCCCTCGCCTAAAACAGACACCCTGTGATGTAGGTGGGGCTGAGAGAGCTTTCACAGATCTGTCCTTTCAAGGACAACTCTGCGAGAGCTATGGCTAACCCAAGGCCGTTCCAGTGGTTGCAAGTGGAGGAGTGGGGAATCAAACCTGGTTCTCCCAGATAAGAGTCCGTGCACTTAACCACTACACCAAACTGGCTCAGAGCCACACCATGTCCCTTCCCTTGAATATAGGGTTTGAGAATATAACAGCTTGCCTAAGAATACATTGCAAGTTGGTAGCAGAGCTATGTGAGCCGCCCTGAGCCTGCTTCGGTGGGGAGGGCGGGATATAAATTAAAATTATTATTAACTTTTGGTCTTCCCAGGCCACAGTATTGTAGCGACTTTTAGCCACTGTGTTTCTCCAGTTCTCTAAGATGTAGATCTACATTGAAGTTTTGGGGGTTTTTTTTTGGCAGAATCCATGCTGTATAACAGTGGTGGCCAGACTGCAGCGTGGCTCTTTCACACATATGGTGTGGCTCTCAAAGAGCCCGCTGCCCCATCAGTCAGCTTGGAGAAGGCATTTCGTTCATTAAATCTCTTCTCCAAGCAAAGCTAGCTGGCGGCTTGGAGAATGCATTTAAAGTTGCTTTCTTTCCACCTCCCCATCTTCCTTCCTCCCTCCCTCATCTGACGTTCATGTCTTGCAGCTCTCAAACATCTGACATTTATTCTATGCAAGTTTGGCCACCCCTGCTGTACAAGTTCCACATAATCAAAATTTATTTTTATCTGTGCTGCATTCTCTTGGGCTGTTTTCTGAAGAACTAAACATTTTTTTTTTAATGCACATGGACAAAGTTGTGAAAAAATTTGCATTCTTCAGCCTTGGATTTGCATAATGTACCCTTATTGCTAGGTTTCCCTTGATACAGAGTTTGGATTTTTCTCAGTGCCAAATTGGGCATTGTTAGTCTGGAACGGTACCAGCATAGGTCCTTGTTCTCATGGTTATGGCAGTGATTTTTTTTTATAAAGAAAGGAAAGCAAATGTGTATCATATTCTTGGTGGGTAGCTTTAGCGCCTTCCAGTTGGAGTGTCTTGAGTCCTTCTTGGAGCTGGTATAGTCAAAGAGAAAACAAAGCAGCCAGTTCTATCAAAAAGATCCCAGTGGGAAACATCTATTGCTTCAAGTTTTTCAAATACGTTGGAGGCAGGTATTACATGATTAATGAAGTCCTACTTGCATGTTATTTTTATGTGGCTCAGTGAGAACAGAAAGTTGTCTTCTAAAAAGGTTTTCTCTCCCCAGGCTGCCTTCCCTGAACACTCCCCAAAAGTGCTTTAAAAAACAGGGGGAGAAAAGATAAACTATTTTGAGTTGTTGAATTAATGTAATTCTGCTGTATTAATACAGAAGAAATCAAGTGAAAAATTACTGTTGCAGAGTGCTGTCTCTTATTTCCAGCATATTTTGATGTAAAGTGTGTGTAGGTTGTGATGGAATTTCATTTTATATTGGATCAAATCACCTGTCTGCCTGAGCTTTGGGACCGATTGACGAAGGCTTCCTGCAGTGACTAGTGGAAGGCCCCTTGGAGCTGGTGCTCATGATCTCCTTCCCCAGGAAGTGAAATTAAAATGTTGTGATGTCATTTCCAGCAAAAAACCTTCAGGGTCAACAAACAGGGCACAGAGACCAAGGCCTTCCTCGATGTTGCCTCCTAGCATTGGTTATCAGAGGTTTACTGCCTCTGGAGGCGGAGGTTCCTTTTACTCATCTTTTACTCACCGCTGATGGACCTCTCCTCCAAGAATCTTTGTGACCCACTTTTAAAGCCTTCTGTGTTTGGGGCTGTCACTGCTTCCACTGGCAGTGAACGCTCACAGTTTAGTCACTAACTTACTGAACAACAGGAACTTTCTTGCCGCAGCTTAAGGTATCTAGTGGCAATAGTGAGAATTGGCCTCGGGGAAGAGGAGCTTAAGGGCATATTCTGAGGTGAACTTCCACCCAGGCCCCTTAAAGGCCTCCTGCCTTCAGCCTGTGGTGGTTTTAGAGGGGGACAGGAACAGGTTCATCAGTATGACTTCAACATCTCGCGCTGAGGGAATGAGTGCAACAGAAGTCCTTGACAGCCGCTCGAGGGCCAGAATGGAGAACAGAACAAGCTCACGCTGCTTGCTTCCTTAATCTGTTGTGAGGGCTGGAGCTCTCTGTTCAAGATGGAAAGTGCTAGAAGTGGGTTTATCCAGACTTGACTCCAGGGAGTGAGTTCTGGGGACAGTCACCACCATTGGAGCTTCTTTGATTGAACAGCTGAGTCAGTTGCTGAGGAGTGCAACTGCCACTATGTGATGTGAGCACTTCTTGGCTGTGACAAACAGGGCGTTGCAGGTGTGCCCAGAATTCGATCCATGGAAGTTGTGAACTTGGGTGGAAATGGTAGGGAACAAGGAAGGGAAATCATCTCTATTCATCCTCTCCTTTTCTCTCCCTTCCTCTCCAGAGTTTTTCATTGGTCCCGGTTTATATCATACGTTGTGATGTTTATATATGTATTTTTAAAGCGTATTCAACTTTTCTCTCTGGGAGGGAAGGGAGAGGACTCAAAGTGCCTAACACAGAGGCGGGGAGGGGGTGAAATCCCAAACCATACAAAAAAAGGAGGAGAGGCTTCTAATGATTGAGCAGATCCAGGGGTGGAATTCTAGCACGAGCTTCTTTGCATGTTAGGCCACACACCCCTGATGTGGCCAGTCTTCCAGGAGTTTATAAGGCTCTTTTTTGTAAGCTCTTAGAGGATTGGCTACATCAGGGGTGTGTGGCCTAATATGCAAAGGAGCTCCTGCTAGAATTCCACCTCTGAGCAGATCTTCTGTCTCCATTGGCTGAACAGAAGCCCAGGCTTAAGAGCCCTTTGACTCACAATTCTGGGCACACCCCAGCCTGTGTTAAGAGAGAGAAACAAACTCCGTGAGATGTTATTCAGCTGTATGAACTAACAGGCTCTTTCCTGTTTCCCCCCTTCACAATTACATCATTTGGCATTAAATATTCACTCTCTTTTTTGTAGAACTAGGTTCATATGCTCAAGTTTGCGTGAAAGGTGAGAGCCAATGTGGAGTAGTGGTTAAGAGTGACGAACTCTAATCTGGAGAACCGGGTTCAATTCTGCACTCTTCCACATGAAGCCAGCTAGGTGACCTTGGGTCAGTCACAGCTCTTTCAGATATCTGTCAGCCCAAAAAAGTAAGTCTAGCTTGCCACCTAGTGGTGCGTAACACTAAAAGAGCTAGAATTTCAGGCTGCCATACAACCTTAGAATCTCCTGGCTATACTACACACACAGCCATAAGGTAATGATTATATAGCTATAAAGGCTTTTGATAAGGTTTTGCATAATATTCTTGTTGACAAATTGATTAAATGTGGTTTACTGTTAAGTGGATCTGTAACTGACTGACAGATTGCACTCGAAGAGTGCATGTGAATGGTTCGTCATCCTCTTGGAGAGGAGTGACAAGTGGAGTGCCTCAAGGATCTGTCCTGGGACCTGTTTTGTTCAACATCTTTATAAATGATTTGAATGAAGGAATAGAGGGAATGCTTATTAAATTTGCAGATGATACTAAATTGGGAGGGGTTGCAAATACAGTAGAAGACAGAAACAGGATCCAGGATGATCTTGACAGGCTGGAAAACTGGGCTAAAACCAATAAAATGAATTTTAACAAGGATAAATATAAAGTTGTGCATTTAGGTAGGAAAAATCCAATGCATGGCTATAGGATGGGGGAGACTTGTCTTAGTTGTGGTATGTGCGAAAAGGATCTAGGGGTTTTAGTGGACCATACGCTGAATATGAGTCAGCAGTGTGATGTGGTAGCTAAAAAGGCCATTGCAATTTTGGGCTGTATCAACAGAAGTGATGTTATCACTTTACTCTGCTCTGGTTAGAGCTCACCTAGAGTATTGTGTTTAGTTTTGGGCACCACAATTTAAGAAGGATATAGACAAGCTGGAACATGTCCGGAGGAGGGCAATGGAGATGGTGAAGGGTCTGGAAACCACGTCCTATGAGGAAAGGTTGAAGAAACTGGGTATGTTTAGTCAGGAGAGGAGATGATTGAGAAGTGATATGAACACCATCTTCAAATACTTGAAGGGCTGTGATATGGAGGAATATGTGGAGTTGTTTTCTGTTGCCCTAGAAGGTTGGACCAGACCCAATGGGTTGAAATGAAATCAATTGCCCTTTCATCACACCCCCTCCAGCCTATAAATAGCAGCTCTCCAGCAGCCCTGGCCACACTCAATGCACAGCAGCCAAGAAGGTCTGAGCGCCTGCTCCGGCTGCAACGCCACTGAGGATGTTCTCCGCAGCTGAGAACGAAACGTCTGGAAGGAAAACTTTCTCCAGTAGAACACGGCACTTGAGCCCGAAAGATTCTACAAACCCTAATGATGTTACCAGCCATGAAAACCTGAAATCTTTGAAATCAAAAGAGTTTCCTACTAAATATTAGGAAGAACTTCCTGACAGTTAGAGCAGTTCTTCAGTAGAACAGGCTTTCTCAGGAGGTGGTGGGCCCCCCTTCTTTGGAGGTTTTTAAACAGAGGCTAGGTGGCCATCTGATAGCAATGCAGATTGTGTGAACTTAGGCAGAACTTAGGGGTGAGGTATGAACTTGGGGTGGGGGAGGTATTTGTGATTTTCCTGCATTGTGCAGTGGGTTGGACTAGATGACCCTGGAGGTCCCTTCCAATTCTGTGATTCTAAAATAAACTCTGTGCTTTTTCTTTCACAATCATCTCCAGAACTTTCCTGTGGCATTCCAGTCCTGAAATTAAACTACGGCTTGGGCCCAGTGGAGTTGCATTTGCCTAGCTATGTGAACATCACGGACAAGAAGTGGCATCGCCTCGAAGTGAGAAGCGGCAGGCAGGTCAGTTACTCTCACAGTGCCTGTCATGGTTTTGTCCCAGGGTGGCTTTGACCAACCCACTTCCATCACAGCAGGAGGGTGAGATTCTTCCTGCAGCCACCGACTGCCGCAGTCAACAGCAGCAGGATGAGGAGCCACTGAGGAGGATCCAGGAGGGGAGGGATGGTGGCTCAGTGGTAGAGCATCTGCTTGGGAAGCAGAAGGACCCAGGTTCAATCCCTGGCATCTCCAACTAAAAAGGGACCAGGCAAGTAGCCGTGAGAAACCTCAGCTTGAGATCCTGGAGAGCCGGTGCCAGTCTGAGTAGACAATACTGACTTTGATGGACCGAGGGTCTGATTCAGTAGAAGGCAGCTTCATATGACCCAATGTGAGAGGTGGGAAGATGGCTGGAGCCACGGCAGGAAGTGACACAGCAGCCGGTGGGTGGGTGGCAGGAGATGCTCCTGCAGAGAGGAAGGCTGAGGAGACAGCTGGCAAGCCTGGTCTGGCAGGGAATGAGCCAGCCTCCTGGCTGAGGCCCAGTGCATGCTGGGGAGACTGTGGAGCACAAAAGGATAGGCCCTGTCCTTCCCAGGCCAGACCAGTTCTATTGCACCAACCCTTGAGGGTGCAAGGAGGAGCGGAGATCTGAAGCAGGAGTCTCCAGCTGGTATTTCATTGGCTGGAGGCTTTGCCAGTTGGGAGGTTTGGCTGGAGGCTTTGCCACCTTAGAGGAAGATGGAATGGAGAAGCCTGAGGATGCTCCTCCCACAAGTGGAATAAGAGAAGGTCCCAGAGGCAGAGCCAGGTCATGTCCCATGTCAAAAGTCAGTTTGGTGTAGTAGTTAAGTGTGTGGACTCTTATCTGGGAGAACCGGGTTTGATAACCCACTCCCCCACTTGCAGCTGCTGGAATGGCCTTGGGTTAGTCATAACCATAGCTCTCGCAGGAGTTGTCCTTGAAAGGGCAGCTTCTGGGAGAGCTCTCTCAGCCCCACCTACCTCACAAGGTGTCTGTTGTGGGGGAGGAAGGTAAAGGAGATTGTGAGCCACTCTGAGACTCTGAGATTTGGAGTGGAGGGTGGGGTATAAATCCAATATCATCATCATCACCACCACCACCACCTCCTCCTCCAGGAACTAGGAGAGGGAACTGGGTAAAGGTGATCCTGCCCCTCTCAATATTTGCTTTTCTAAGGCTTTCCTGAAAGCCTGCCTAGAGAAAGGAACCCCAGAGGGCACAGCAACCCCAGCCTCAGCCTCAGAACTCCTGGAAGCAGGCAAGTGCCTTGACACACACAGTTGTGCTGTCATTCACTGTTTACATATGACTATTGGAAAGGGGGGGGGGAGTGATGATATACTGTGATATATTTGATATTTGGACTGTTTATTGTATGGTACCTGCTGTTGTCCAATTCCATATGTGAGTTCTATTGCTTTGCTAATGGTTATGTATTGTGCTGGGTTTTTAAAAATCGCATTAGTCCTTAAGTTTGTAATCCACCTTCAGTCTCAGTGAGAAAAAGTGGGCTGTAAATGAGGTTAGTAAAGTAAATTGGAGCAACTTAATTTTTTTCAATACATGCAGGCTGAATGTGGTTTACTTTATATTAATTCACTTCATTTTACACCTCACTTTTCTTCCCTATGGGGACCTAAAGCATTTTATACCATTGTCCTCTCCTCCGTTTTATTCTCCTCCATTTTATCCTCAGAACAGCCCTTTGGGGGGACATAAATGCACTGTTTATGAACAGCTGGTTATGCTCTTGATAAGCTTGATACCTGTTGGGGATGAACTGAATAGGTCAAGGAGGGTATAGCTGTGAATATGTTACACACACACCAGCTTAACTGGGGTGGCTTTCTGTGGTGAAGGAATGACCTATTTGTTGCAACAACCTATTTGTTCACAACCCAGTTTTGAACTCTTTTGAACAATGAGGAAAAACAACACAGAAATATAGTAAATACATAAAAAGAAGAAGATTTACCCTGGCCCCCATAATAGCATACAAAAACTACGCACTTCCCTTCTCTGGAAGATTTGTCTGTTCCTCTCCATCAGTAGCCCTGTTGATACGTTACAGTGAACACATGTACATCCTGCATTTATGTGCACAAATCAGTTTGTAAATAAAAACCAATGCATATTTTCTTTACAAATGGAACTAGGGACCAATGGCTACATCAGGGGTGGCCAACTTGCTTAACGTAAGAGCCACATAAAATAAATGTCAGATGTTTGAGAGCTGTGAAGGAAGGAAGGAAGGAAGGAAGGAAGGAAGGAAGGAAGGAAGGAAGGAAGATGGGGGAGGGAGAGGTGGAAAGAAAGCAACTTTAAATACATTCTCCAAGCTGCTGGCTGCCTTGGCTTGGAAAAATTATATAAAGAGATAAATATCTTTTACAAGCTGGCCAATGTGGTGGTGGGAGAGCTGCACAATTTGTGTGAAAGAGTCACATGCGGCTCCTGAACCTCAGTTTGGCCACCCCTGAGCTAGATAAATGAGCAGTTTCAGTCATACATTGAGCTGTACATGCTCTGAAAATAGCATGAGAATTAATCATTGCATGTGTTAAAAAATATCAAGTGAACACTGTACACGGATTGTACATACATTGATTTACTGTAAATTGTGAACAGCGCTATTGTCTTCTGTTGGTGGGTGAAGACTTTTATGTTTTGTTTGGTGTTCCTTCAGTGACCCTGCTAGCTGCTGTTCTGTTTAACTGTCATGTGTTCAACTGTTTTGTTTAATCGTTGCTTTTAATTGCTTTATAGAAATGTGTTTTTAAATGTTGTTGTAATTGCCACCCTGGGGGCCCTTGTTTTTGTGGGAAAACAGCATAAGCATGTTTTAAATAAATAAACGTGGTTTAGTGGCGCCCAAATGGAACTTGCTTCATATGACAGGTGGACACAACTGGTCAGGAAAGAAAAAACACTGTGGAGTAGAACTGTCAAACAATTATTCAGCTTCGTCGCTGGTGCTGTGATATAATTTTCAGAAAAATGGGATTCCAATCATAAGAAGTGATTGATAACGGAAATAATGGATTTTTGTATAGTTTTGTGCCTTTAGTTATGCGTGCAGACTCTTACCTGGGAGAACTGGGTTTGATTCCCCACTCCTCCACTTGCACCTGCTGGAATGGCCTTCGGTCAGCCATAGCTCTCGCAGGAGTTGTCCTTGAAAGGGCAGCTGCTGTGAGAGCCTCTCAGCCCCACCTACCTCATAGGGTGTCTGTTGTGGGGAGAGAAGATATAGGAGATTGTAAGCCGCTCTGAGTCTCTGATTCAGAAAGAAGAGCGGGGTATAAATCTGCAGTCTTCTTCTTCTGCTTGGAAAACTGTTTTGTGAACTGCTTATTGAGCACTGCGCAGCTTGTGAATTTCTTCCAGGGACACTTGGCAACTAGAATGCCTACAATTTGACTAGAAGGATTTTTTGATAGTTTTGATGCCTTTGTTTTACCTGGAAAATTATTTTGTGAACTGCTTATTGGAATTTGTGCTGCTTGGGATTCTTGTTGTTTTGCATATACTGTACCTTTAAATAAGCCGTCGTGCTTTAGTATCATGTTGTGCCTGGCTCTTGCCGTGAGCCATTGTTAATAATATAACAAATACATATATGAATGCTTGTATGCACATTTTTTATGTTTGAATAATTGTTTGACGGTTCTATTCCCCAGTGGTTTTTCTTTCCTGACTGGTATTCACACTGGGGGATCCCTTTATTTGGTTTGTCAGGTGCACACAACTCCTCACAGTTGCGAGTAGCTGGGTGGTTCCACTGGAGAGCTTGTCTCAGCTCATACCTTGGTTTCAACAGTCTTCCCAGTTTTCCCGAGCTATGCCTAATTCCCCCGTTTGTTCACATACTTTGTGTTGCTGTCACTCAGGCCTTTCTTTGAGCAGGAATGCACAGGAACGCAGTTCCAGCTGGCTTGGTGACAGGGGTGTGTGGCCTAATATGCAAATGAGTCCCTACTGGGCTGTTATGTAGAAAAAGCCCAGCAGGAACTCATTTGCATTGTGTGAAACAATGATGATGGCAGGATGTGTGGCCTAATATGCAAATGAGTTCCTGCTGGGCTTTTTCTACCAAAAAAGCCCTGCTGTCACCAAAAAAGTCCTGCTGTCTTCTGTGCCTTTGCCCAGGGTGTTCGCTTCACTTTGGACCAGTGCAAAGCTGCGATTCTGTCAGAACTGGAAGGAGTAGGGGAGTGGCTGTCGACTGAAGACCGAACGAACTGTGAGGTTGTGGGATTCATCCCACAAGCAAATAGGTAAGATTTAAATTAACTTCCTAAATTTAGGAGGGTGTCTGGAAATACAGTTGTGCACATGTAGGCAGCATTTTGTTTCATCTAACTGGCTTGATAACTTCTTCTGCTTCTATAAGTTTAACAACCTGAACTTATGCAAAGCTGTGTGCTCAGTAGCAGGGCATTAGCTTTGCCTAGCTTTGTGTAGGATCAAGCTGTGCAGCTGCAGTCTGATGCACAGATTTGTTTGGGAGCGAGTTCCATTTGGTAAAATGGGACCACAATGTAGTCCTAAGCAGAGTCACACATTTCTGAGCCAACCGTACGCAATGGCTTCTGTGGATTTAGAAAGGTGTAGCCGTGCCTTAAGATCATACTATTTAGCCCTGGCCTAGATAAGGCCAGACAAGCCTGATCTCATCAGATCTCAGAAGCTAAGCAGGGCCAACCCTGGCAAGTACTTGGATGGGAGAACTCCTTGGAATACCAGAGCTGGGAGGCAGGGGTAGGAAATAGCAAGCCACTTCTCTGAACGTCTAATCCCCACTAGGGGTCACCAGAATTCAGCTGTGACTTCCATGCATGCGTGCATGCACATGCGTGTGCACACACACACTAAATAACAAAAAGAGATTACACTGTTGATTCTTAGCAAATAGGAAAAGAGTTGAACTACACAGATGGCATGAATAGAACAAGATAGAGCAGGGGTGGTCAACGGTAGCTCTCCAGATGATTTTTGCCTACAACTCCCATCAGCCCCAGTCAGCGTGGTCAATGTCTGGGGCTGATGGGAGTTGTAGGCCAAAAACATCTGGAGAGCTACCGCTGGCCACCCCTGAGATAGAGTGTGCACATGTTCGTCTGCTCCTTCTACCGGACAATCTAACACATTAGGTCATTGCCAGGTATGGTTGAAATGTCTTACCTGGAATGATTGTCAGTTCATAGTGCTGAACTCTAGTTCTTGAATGCTGCTGCAGATATAATGGAGTTATTCTGTTGCAGAATCTGGGCCATCTTTGCAATGAAATGGGAGCTCCCTTAGGAAAAATAACACTGGAGCCTCACAGCTTCTTAAAGACTAACAGTATTATTTTGGTATAAACTTTTGTGAACTAGAGTCCACTTACAGCAGGAGTGGCCAAACTTGCTTAACCTTAGAGCCACGTAGAATAAATGTCAGATGTTTGAGAGCTGCAAGATGGGAAGGCAGGCAAATAGATGGCGGGAGGGAAGAGGGAGGAAGAGATGGAACAAATGCAATTTTAACTTTAAATGCATTCTCCAAGTCGCTGGCTGGCTTCGCTTGGAGAAGTGATTTAAAGAGAGAACTATCTGCTCTAAACTAGCTGATGGGTGGTGGGGGCTTCGAGAGGCACACAATGCGTATGAAAGAGCCACATGTGACTCCTGAGCCACAGTTTGGCCACCCCTGACTTACAGGCTGTGGTCCTAAGGATAAATTTCTGGGAGTAAACCCTGTTGAATAATTAGGGGTTTTCTTCTGAGTAGGCCGGCTTAGGATCGCTTCCCATAGTATACAACTTTTATATTGCAAGTCGGCTGCAGTCCACAAAAACTTACGCTGGAATAAACAGTCTTTCAGGGGGCCTGAGCCTGTTTAATTTTTTAACACGGCACGGCTACACCTCTGGAGTTGCTTTTGAAGATTTCATTGTGGTAGCTGCTTGGCCTTCTTGGTGCTGTTTTTAGTAGCCCAATGTGCTAACTGAACATTCATCTCTTATTTAGCACCTCTGTGTTTTTGAAGGTACTTGAACTTGAACCAGGTGCTCCAGCTGGGTGGTGTGAAAGAATCGATTCCCTACACCTACCCTCAGCTGCAGCACAAGCATTTCACCGGCTGCATTCGCAATCTCATTTTGGATACTCAGGTAAGTGACGAGCTGTCACAGTGGGGGCCAGAAGCCTGCTTGTGCATCACTTAGGGTCTAGGCTGCTTTGTTTATTATTTATTTTTTGCAGGGAAAGTGATCGATGGTGATCAGGGTCTAAGCATTACTCTCCCTTGGCCCACCCCAAAAAATCAATCATTATAAGTCTGATATAAAGCTCTCTTTATCCTTTTTGCTGTCAGCTATGATTCTCCCTTCTTGTGTGTGTGTTTTTTTTTTGGAAGGTTTATGACCTTGAATCTCCAGCAGAATTTCTGAATAGCTCTCCTGGCTGCGCGTGGACAGATGGCAGCTGTGAGAAGGAGGGCTCCTCTCCCTGTGGAGCTCATGGCCAATGTCTCAGCGACTGGAGCTCGTTTACCTGCCTTTGCTTGCCGGGGTACTACGGCCAGAGGTGTGACAAAGGTGAAGAACATCCTTACGCATTGTTGGACTACTTATGTTGTGAGCCGCCCTGAGCCCGCCTCGGTGGGGTAGGGCGGGATATAAATCAAATGAAATGAAATGAAATGCATTTTGTGCTTTGCTGAGCTGCAAGTGCAACCTTGAAAATTAATATTGCAGCCGGGGGGGGGAGGGGAAGGATGGAGGCAGTAGGGATAGCATGCGGAAGAAGATTGGTATGCTGCGGATGGCTCCAGTTTGGGTTTTCCCTGGGCCAGTGCAGAGGTAAGAATATAAGACAAGCCATGCTGGATCAGGCCAATGGTCCATCCAGTCCAACACTCTGTGTCACACAGTTGCCAAAAATTCCAAGTGCCATCAGGAGGTCCATCAGTGGGGCCAAGACATGAGAAGCCCTCACACTGTTGCCCCTCCCAAGCACCAAGAATACAGAGCATCACTTGCCCCAGACAGAGAGTTCCAACAATGTGCTGTGGCTAATACCCACTGATGCACCTCTGCTCCATATATAATGTTAGTTTGGCCATGAATTGGGATCTTGGGAAAGGAAGCAATTCCCCATTCCTCCCCTTTTGCACACTTAACTCTTCCTGCCTCCTTTATCATGCTTAGACAAGAGGAGAGGAATCGTGGCTCAGTGGTAGAGCATTTGCTTGACATGCAGAAGGTCCCAGGTTCGATCCCCAGCATCTCCACTCTGATGGAGCAGGCAGCAGGTGGCATGAAAGACCTCAGTCTGAGACCCTGAAGAGCCTTTGCCAGTCTGTGTAGTAGACAGTACTGCCTTGATGGACTGAGGGCCTGATTCAGTATAACGCAGCTTAATATATGTTCATATATGTATGACAAGGCTCCTGAGCAGCATTATGCGACATTATGCGGCCCTGCGGGACCTCGCCCAGTTCCGCAGGGCCTGTAAGACAACCCTCTTCCGGCTGGCCTATGACTAGCTGGTACAAGAAACTGAGCGTAGTTATACTGGATGTCTGCTGCCCCCAATGTTTTTCAATGCTTTCAATGTTTTAAATGGTTTAATGTGTTAAATGGTTTAATGTTTAAATTTAAATGTTTTATGTTTAACGCCTATTTATGTTAGATTCCTGTGTTGTAAGCCGCCCTGAGCCACTTGTTGGGAAGGGCGGGATAGAAGTCATAAAATAAATAAATAATGGCAAACCAAGATATGCTGAATGTAGATTTTGAAATCTGGTTATGGAAAGTGCAGTGCTTTGTAGAGAAGAACTGGGCTCTGGCAAAGCAGACAAAACAGGGATCTTGGGGCAGATTTAGTAGAATTTTTGAGGAAATGTAGTTACCAGGATATATGAGCAGGGCTTTTTTTGAGCAGGAACACACAGGAACTCAGTCCAGCTAGGTTGGCATCGGGGTGTGGCCTACTATGCCCATGAGTTCCTGCTGGGCTTTTTCTAAAAAAAAAAAAGCCCTGCGTGAAACAATGGTGATGCCAAGGGGTGTGGTTTAATATGCAAATGAGTTCCTGCTGGGCTTTTTCTTAAAAAACCCCCCCCTGGTTAAGAGGATATGACTCTTGGGAACAACATTTGTCCAAATGTGAGAGGGAATGGGGGGAGGGGAGAAGAAATAGGTAAAGAAGCAAAAGGATGTTGCTTATGTCTGATCTACCAACACCACTGCCTGCCACTTCAATACATTCAAGAGGGGAGAGGAAATTGATCACTGGCAGGGTGGTGGGGTGGCGGGAGGAGACCAAGAGAGACAAATGAAGGAGGGACCTGCCAGCAGACCTCCTGATGGCACCTAGGTTTTGGCCACTGTGTGACACAGAGTGTTGAAGTGGATGGGCCACTGGCCTGATCCAACACGGCTTCTCTTACGTTCTTATGGAGCCACGGGCCAGTTGTGGAGGCACATCAAAAAGAAACCATCTGAGCTGGAGAGGAATCTGTTATCCTTGGCGAGGACTGTGAAATGTTGAGTTCATATTCCAGGCTCATTTAGCTGCTCCTCCAGTACTTAACACATTTTTTCCTCTCCGTCTGTCACTCTTGAGATGTTGCTTGGAGCAGTGAAGACGCTGCAGCTGTCCACCTGGCAATGGCAGTGATGGTTCTCACTTGCCCAAGGCAATCGGGCCAGATTACAGCCATGCACTAAAGCATAGTCCTGGTGGAGTCTCCTGTGTCTATTCCTCAGTATGTTTGTTTTTCCCTGCAGAAAATGAAGTATTTTAAAAGAACTTTTCTTTTCCGATTGTCCTAGTTGCCGAGGAGTATTCCTTTGGGCCAGGGAGTTACATTCATTATCAGCTTCCTGTCGTCATACCTGCTCGCCAAACCCTGGTAGAGGCAATGGTGAGGACTCGGCAGCCCAACGGGATCATCGTGAGCATGTCTTCCCAGAACAAGGATGAACACATCACCCTGCAGGTGACAATCCAGAATTCATTTAGTGCAGACTGAGGGACCTTGGCAAGATGCCTGCCTCTCTCCCACTTTAGTGTATTTGTCTTCATTGCTTGGGATGGATCTTTGTCCTTGGCGGTCCTTTCTCTCTCCTCTCTCTTCCTCCTCTCCCCATCCTGGCATATTTCAGTGCGGCAGTCTGCAAAAAGTGTGCATAGAGATTTCCAGGGAGTAGTGAAGAGTCTTCATTATCCAAACTTAAGGGATAGTTGGACACTGCTGCATTCTGCCATGCAACAGCATGCCATGCAAAGACAGATTAGTGTAGGGGTGGCCAAACTTGCTTAACATAAGAGGTATGTAGAATAAACATCAGATGTTTGCAAGACATGAACAAATATTACACATACATCTTTATTAAAACTCTTAATACTTCCTTTGCCCAGAAAGATAAAACACAAACATATGCACTTTACAACATGACCATGCTTGAAGGAGATTTTTTAAAAAAACAAGGGGTGGGAATAACAGTCCTCATAAGACCTGCATCGGGAAAGGTCAGGGAATTATTTTTTGGCACCAATGGGAGAAGGAAACAGACATGTACAATATAAATCGCTGACAAGCGTTTTCATCCTTATGTGTTTCTCTTTGCCTTGATTCCAAGGTTAGTAAACAGAGCTCCTACAAGAGCTATGAAACTAAGGAGGAACCCTTTAATTCCACCCCTCCTTCCAGTGGCTCCCTTGGCTCTTGCACTCTCTTTCCCCTCTCTAGGTCTCTGGGTGGCCTCTGTGGTGGAGGAGAATAGCTTACAAATCTGCCTATTTCCCCTCCATCCCCACTTCACACATGACGGAAATAGCTGCCTACCTATGGGTCAGTGCTCAGAGGGTGACTGAGGTCCCAGTGCTAAACACACTTACTTGAAAGTAAGCCTGCATTAAGTTCCTCCTCGACCTCTTGGAGCCACACAATATGTGTGAAAGAGCCACATGTGGCTCCCGAGCCGCAGTTTGGCCACCCCTGGATTAGTGTGAGGGGGAAAACTGATTGCCGGGAGGGAAGTTGTTAAGCATTGAATAGATATTTTGACCCTTTATCCATTCAGATGTTTGTAACTCGATTTTCTCCCTAAGAGGGACCTGTATCTACTGGGGGGGCCTCTGACGGCCCAGCCCCAGGCTTCCTGTAGAGGCGCCTCCAACTCGGGGCCCCCGATCCGGCTGAACGGGATGGGTGGGTGAGAGGTGGCGGGTCTTTGTGCTCTTGCAGCCAGCTGGCTTTGAAAGTAGGAAGATCTGGTCTGCCATCCCTGCCTTTTTAGGTTAGAGGGTTTTTAAAAAATGCAAGTCCCCCCCCCCTAATTTTTAAAAAGCCCCCCAACCTAAAAAAATCCTGGCTACACCCCTCTCCAGATCCTTGTCCAATAGCATTCTGGAACTGTTTCATCAGAATATTTCCCTTATTTGTTTATGAAGCACATGTGAATGCATTTGTTATGCCTTATGTGGATTGAGTGAACATGTTCCATAAATTTTTGTGAAGCTTCTAGAGGAGGCAGGCGCATAAAAGCATGAACAATCCAGCAGTTCCAGCTGGCTTGGCATCAGGGGGTGTGGTCTGATATGCAAATGAGTTCCTGCTGGGCTTTTTCTGCCCCCCCCAAGCCCTGTTTGGACCCAGTGGTGGGGTACAGATTTGCTAAGTAAATGAACCAGGGGTGGCCAGACTGCAGCTCGGGAGCCACATGTGGCTCTTTCACACATATTGTGTGGCTCTTGAAGCCCCCACTGCCCTGTCAGCTGGCTTGGAGAAGGCACTTCTCTCCTTAAATCACTTCACCAGGCCACCTGGCAGCTTGGAGAATGCATTTAAAGTTGCTTTCTTTGCACCTCCCCTTCCTTCCTGTCTTGCAGCTCTCAAACATCTGGTGTTCTTGTCTCGTGGCTCTCAAACACCTGATGTTTATTCTATGTGGCTCCTACGTTAAACAAGTTTGGCCACCCCTGAAGTGAACCATTTCCTTGGTCAATTCATATTAATGTAATGAGGCGTTCGTATGGTAAGGTTGTCCCATTTCTCTAGCCACCTGAAGTCTGATTCTCTTGTCTGCACATGTGGGCAGTTTGGAGCTCATGTTTTAATGTGTCCGCTTGTTAACTCTGCCCTTTCTTTCCTCTTTGGCCTTAGCCCAGATTATTGTGGGTCACGCACAATGATTAACCCAGATTCCTGGATTTTTTTCCCAGGTGGTCCAGGGATTGTTAACGGTATCTTATAACCTGGGAGATGGAGTGGCTGCCCTTAGCCTGCCTTCCTACCGACTCGATAACGGTGAGTGGCATCACGTTTCCCTGGAAAGAAATGAAAATGAGTTCATTCTTCGCCTGGATGGAGGAGGCGGGAAGAGAGAAATCCTGAAGGCAGAAGGCGTTTACAAAGAGATCAGCGTTGACCCCAGCAGCTTGGTTGTTGGCAATGTATATCCTGTCAATCAAAACCACAGTTTCCAAGGTAAAAGAGAAAAAAATTACTTTTCTAATAAATGTCCTACCTGGAACCTTAAGTCTGGTTCTCACATGCAGGAAGAATTAAGAATATTGGGATGTGGAAGTGGCGGAATAAACCAAACCATTTCAGGTTACAGGTGGAGGTTCACGCTCTGGAATACTCATTTGTGTTTCAGATTCCCTGGAAATAGAGAAACCGACAGAGCAAGCTAAGAAAATCACATATGTTGTTTTATGCAGATGAATGTTTGAGGCAGAAATTAGCAACCAGAAGTGGTGCAGTCCATTTTTACTATCTCTGTTGTATTGTTTTCCTTCCTACATACATTAAGTTTTTAAAGACACAATGAGGTTGCAGTTGGGCAAAATGTCTTTTGTCTGAGCATGTTGTATCCACAGCTCTTGCTATGTTGTTCTCACCCTGCTATAAGGTTGCCAGTTTTTAAAAATGGAAAATAGCAACACTGAAAAGGTATCCTAGTGACAGCTCTCCACCTGTCCCTGCTTTTGGTTATTCAAAGTTTTCCTTTACAGAACTTAGGGAATTCTGTCATTTTGTAAATTGCAAGTGAAGACAGATGTGACATTTTAAGAGTTGTGCTGTTAATTTGGTAGTGTCTCCTTTTTCTCTGTGAACAAATGTTCCCTTTTTCTCACCTGGAAGAATTTATTTATTTTTATTTATGTATCTTACATTTGTATGCCGCCCACTCCATACAGACTCTGGGTGGCTCACAGAATGCTAGGAAAAAATTATTTTGCAGGTTTTGGGAGTGGGGGGAAAATATCTGGTGGTTATGTATTGGTTAGTACTCATGACATCAGCATACCCCACCAAATTCCTGGTACAGTTTTGGAATTGTTTTGTAAAATATTTGTCATTTTTTGGAGGGAGGTGTAAAGTGAAGGACTTTTTTTTTAAATCATGGGCACTGCTTAAGAGAGCTGTTAGCACAGGATGAGAGACTTGTTGGTGTACCTATCAGTGAAGAATAAGAATAAGAAGAAATGCAGATTTATACCCCGCCCTTCTCTCTGAATTAGAGTCTCAGAGCAGCTCACAATCTCCTACATCTTCTCCCCCCACAACAGACACCCTGTGAGGTGAGTGGGGCTGAGAGAGCTTTCTCAGAAGCTGCCCTTTCAAGGACAGCACTGAGATAGCTATGGCTAACCCAAGGCCATTCTATCAGCTTCAAATAGAGAAGTGGGGAATCAAACCCAGTTCTTCCAGATAAGGAAATACAGACAAGAAGATACAAGTTGCATTGTGTTGCTCAGCCAGTGGGTGAAGATCCTGCTGCAGCTGCTTATAAAGTGTGTCTTCATGGCGATGCACAGACCCTACCGCGGGGCTCCCCAGCCTTGTTGAATCTACGGGCACCTTGGGAATTCTTGACTGCAACAAAATGGCTGCCACAGGAGGTGGAAGCCACAACTTACCTTCAGTCATGCAGTGCTATAGTGGCAGCTCATATCAAAGCAGTGTTTTTAAAGATTTTTGTACCCAATCAAATCTTCAATGGCCAATCAGAAAACTTGAAGGGCAAGAGCGCCATTTGACCCTGCCCATTTTCTAAGAATACCTGACAAGCATCAGAAATCCCTGCTGCTTTACCGAATTTGTGGCAAAAATTATTTGTCTGTAAAGAAGTTCAGATTGTCTTGAAATCCATTTTTCCTGGAGTTTAATCAGAACCCTCCTACGGTGCATGTGTGTATGCCATTGCAAGGAACCAGTTTTGATCTTAAGAGCCCCGTGGCGCAGAGTGGTAAGCTGCAGTACTAACTCTGCTCATGACCTGAATTCGATCCTGGTGGAAGCTGGGTTCGAGTAGCCGGCTCATGGTTGACTCAGCCTTCCATCCTTTTGAGGTCAGTAAAATTAGTACCCAGCTTGGTAGCTTGGTAGGGAAGGCAATGACAAACCACCTGATAAAAGTCTGCCAAGAAGACATCAGGATGTGATGTCACCCCCTTGAGTTGATAACTTCTGGGTGCTTGCGCAGGGGACTACCGTTACCTTTTTAGTTTTAACCTGGCTCTGAAGGTTCTCTGACTTGCATCCATTGTGAAAAGTAACCCAGGCTCAGCCTAACAGCATCCATTTTGAAAATAATTCTGGATATGGAGCTTTCACAATTGAGCCTCTTTTTTGTGTGTGTGTGTTCTGCTTCAGGATGCATGAAGGATGTCAGATTCAATAACTATGAACTGCTGCTAGATGCTTACCCTAAGGAGGTGGTATTGAGCGCCCAAGGAGTGGGAAAAGATTGCCTTTCAGACGCGTGCAAGAGCAGTCCCTGCAGCCAGCAGTTTATATGTATTGACTTGTGGATGATGTACGAGTGCAGGTAAGTCTTCTCCCTCGGGATGCTCCCCTAAGCTGTACCGTGTACCATCCAGGCAGCTTTTCTCCTGCCATCCTGCAGGCACTTTGCTGGACACCCATATGTTCTTAGGCTCAATTCAAGGAATGGCTATCACCACGGCTTTTTTTTTTGTAGAATAAGCCCAGCAGGAACTCATCAGCATATTAGGCCACACCCCCTGATGTCATCATTGTTTCACACAGGACTTTTTTTGTAGAAAAAGCCCAGCAGGAATTATTTGCATATTAGGTCACACTCCCTGACACCAAGCCAGCCAGAATTGCATTCCTGTGCGTTCCTGCTCAAAAAAAGCCCTGGCTGTTACTTACAGGGCCGCTTCATGGCCTTAAACCTTCATACATGCAGGAACGCCTCTCCTCTATATGACAGCTTTGCTCATCTGAGCAGGGCTTTCTGCAGGTGTCAACCTACAAATGGGCAAAACCAGGGGTGGAATTCTAGCAGGAGCTCCTTTGCATATTAGGCTATAGACCCCCTAATGTAGCCAATCCTCCCAAGAACTTACCAGGCTCTTTTTTGGAAGCTCTTGGAGGATTGGCTACATAAGGGGTGTGTGGCCTAATATGCAAAGGAGCTCCTGCTAGAATTCCACCCCTGGGCAAAACCAACAACTGCCAATACACATGCCTTATCTGTGATGGCCCCCGCCTTGTGGAACGGCCTGCCTGAGGTAAGGAAGGCTCCCGCTCTCCTGGCTTTCCTCAAACTAAGCAAAACCGAATTATTCAAGAGCCCATTTCTATGCAGGCAACGGAGTTACACTGTAGTAAATGTTTCACAGAGTTACTTGGATAAATTATTAGGCACTATGGTCTGTACTACTGTGTTACATCTTGCTAAAACTTGGGGCAGATCTTTACATAATGTTCTTTAGAATGCTCTTGTTGCTGGTAGCTTAGGTGATGAAGAGAGATTTTAGTCTCCTTAATGATGCTGGTATCAGTGGATAGTGGAGCTTTCTCGCTGAATATTGAAGGTAAACATCTGGGGCAAATTGCGGGGGAGCTGACATCTAAGAAGGTGTCCATTCTTGCTTTGTTTCCTTTGAGGCACTGAAGATTCCTTAGAAGGATGGCTTCTTTTCCTCCCCATTCATAGTCTATTTATAAGAAGCTTTTGTTGATCAGTTAAAGGACACTGAGCAATTTATCAGAATAAGCGTTAAAACACTAAAAGAAAAAATATCTTCACAGAAGATACACACAGCTGCTGAAGCAGCTATCTTAAAAGAAAACAACAGCCCAGTAGGACTGACTAAAAGAAACGGATAAAAAAGCCCCAGCTATTAAAAATAGAGTTTAATAGGAGCCCGATAAAATACTCTGCCAGCTGGAAACTGGAAGTCTTGCTGAAACTAGGATCATCCTATGAAATATTTCCAGCGGTTAATGCAGGGGGCATTTTGCAAAAAAAGAGGTGCCGGAGCTCATTAGCACAACTCATTTAGATATGCCACACACTCCTGACATCACTGAAAGGTGTACTAAATTATATCAGCTCAGCAACTACCTTAAAATGCTTCTTGAATTATAATAGTCATAATAAAACCTTAACCAGTGCGCAAAGTCAAGAGCCTGGGAGTGCTACTGGAATCCTCTTTATCAATGGAGGCCCAAGTAGCTGCCACTGCTAGATCCGCCTTCTTTCATCTTAGGAGAGCGAGGCAGTTGGCCCCCTTCCTGGAACGCACCGACCTAGCAACTGTGATCCACGCAACGGTCACTTCGAGATTAGACTACTGCAATGCCCTCTACATGGGGCTGCCCTTATACCGAACACGGAGGCTTCAGGTAGTCCAGAACGCGGCGGCCAGGCTGCTGGAGGGACTACCACGGTGGGAAACTGCACGGCCTGGGCTGCAGGATCTACATTGGCTGCCGGTTGTCTACCGTGTTCGCTATAAGGTGCTGGTTATCACCTTTAAAGCCCTATATGGCCGAGGACCTGCCTACCTAAAGGACCGCCTCTCCCCATATGTGCCCCAGAGAGCACTGAGATCCAGCTCACAGAACTTACTGACAATCCCTGGGCCAAGAGAAGCCAGGCTGAGGGCCACTAGGGAGCAGGCCTTCTCGGTGATAGCCCCTCGCTGGTGGAACGACCTTCCGGAGATGGTGCGAGCCCTGCGGGACTTGAACCAATTCCGCAGGGCTTGCAAAACATGTCTCTTTCAGCTGGCCTTTGAGATGGAACCCGACTAATTTGATGAATGGACAACTAGTCATCTTGTGGATATCACGACTGCAGCATTTAGCACCTACTTTATTATATATTTAACTTTTAAATAACTTTTACTGTAACTGATATTTAAAATTGTTTATGCTGTTTTATGATTCATGGGATTCCCATGTCTGTCAGCCGCCCTGAGCCCGCCCCGGCGGGGAGGGCGGGATATAAAAATAAAATATTATTATTATTATTATTATTATTATTATTATTAACTCCCCTCATACTTTTAAAATTAATTTCTCCTGTGTGGCCACAGTAGCAGGATGAAGATTTCCATCTGTCTGCTTTATATGTTTTGGTTATTTTCCCATTTTTTGTGGGGGGAAATATTAGAAAGTTTATCAAATCTTAGAGGTCAGCAAAATTCTCACAGGGGGTTTGAGCAATGGAGCCCAGAGGAAAGTATTGGGGGGGGGGGGGGGAGGTGTTTCAGAAGAAGACTGCAGATTTATACCCCACCTTTCTCTTTGAATCAGAGACTCAGAGTGGCTTACAATCTCCTATATCTTCTCCCCTAACAACCGACACCCTGTGAGGTAAGTGGGGCTGAGAGAGCTCTCCCAGAAACTGCCCTTTCAAGGTTAACCCAAGGCCATTTCACCAGCTGTAAGTGGAGGAGGTTCTCCCAAATAAGAGTCCGCACACTTCACCACTACACCAAGCTGGCTTCTTAAGAAAGAAAGAGCGCAATAAAATTTAGAGGTTCCTGTGAGCTTCTGCCCAAAATGAGGCTTGCTTTAATGTACGATGTTGATACATATGCTTTGCTTCAGTTCTGGTGTTAGACTTCTGGTTGATTCTACAACCCTCACTCCTATTGCACTGTTCAGTGGATGTCTCACCTTGCTGATTGTATTGACTCTCACTCTGTGTAATCTGCCTTGAGTCCAGGAGACAAAGGTGGACTATAAATATTGTAAATAAAATAAATAAAATAATATGAATTTTCTTGGTACCACTTTTGGAATAGAGTGCATGCAAAAAAAAAAGAAAAGAAATAAATTCCTGCTTAGCCCCCAAAGGTACCATAGTGTCCCCCCAGAAGGGGCCATTGCTTGGCCTTGAAATATGCAGCCAGCTTGCACCTTCTCTGAAATACATTGTGGGCAGGTGGGTGTCTCCCTCACCAGCCTTCAGAACGGGAGTGGTGTGACAGATGCCGCCCCCGTCTGGACTTCCCTCTGCCCCACCCCAGATTCCGCATGCAAAGGGAAGGCAGCATCAGGCTGGCCACATCTCCCTTCCATCAGACCAGGCAAACTCTGCGCTTTCCCCTCTCACCTCTACAAGGGAGACAGGGCCGGAACGGCCTTTTCTTTGGGAGAGAAGCTTGTTTATGGAATACCCTTCCAAAAGACATTTGTGTGACACTGGTCTTAAGGTCTTTTAGGGCTAGGCAATGATGATTTTGTTGCTTTCTGCTACTGTGGCTCTAAATGACATGTTCACGTTTTGCTTTCTTGTAATGAATTTTTAAAAGGCATTTAAAGCGTATAAGGCGCCTTTGAGGATCATGCTAGAAAGGTGGGATATAATTATTTTAAGTGAATAATATCACCAAGCAAAATAAATCTGGCCCTTTACCTAGAGTCTCGGAGACAGCCATTGAAGGAGACAGGCTGCATCCACTGTTACCTGATCGTTGCTGGCATGAATGCAGGAGCATTTCCACCGGCAGCAGAATTTTATGTGAGCTTTCCTCTGTCAGTCACCATTTTAATGTCTTTTTCCTCCCAGCAGTTTTTTTTTTTCAAAAAAATTAGTAATTATAATGTTCCTGCTTTCATTTAAGAAATATTAAGTCCCTACATGACAGGTCCCCAATTTAATTGAAACCGCGGGCACCTTTGGAATTTTGAGAGGGGGTGGTGAAAGCCACCTCAAAATGGCTGCCAAATGGAACTCCTCCCTCCTCCGAGGAAGAAGGAAGGCCTGAAGGGGAAGTGGAGCCACTCACTGATGAAAGGAAGTCTAGGTGCTTACAAGTTCTGATCCTCCATGTGGTAAACCCTGTCAGTTGAATGAGGGCAGCCAACGAGCCTGCCTTGCCATGGCTCCTTCCAATTTCTGAGAAGCTCAACAGGCCCCAAGGGAAGTATGGGGGTGCCACGATGCCCCCGGGCAACCCATTGAGGAACCCTGCTCTAGTCCTTTTCATCATGTCATTTTGCTATATTACAATAGCAGTTACTGATTTAAAAAGAATCCTTTAAAAGCCCTCTGGTGGCCCGGTGGGGAAAATACCTGCAAGAGGCTGACAGAAGGAATATGACACCGATTTGGGCAGGACCTTCCAAAATGCATACCCTCTCATCCAGATAGTGTGCAAAAGTGCTGAGGGCTGAGAAAGCCTGTAGAGGACAACACTGTGTCAATGCCCCCAACCCTCCCCATCCTACTTCAGTTTGTAAGCCAAGGACAATTATTTTTGTTACAATAAAATTGTTAAAATTAAAAAAAAAATGAGCGATTAAATTTGAAATTAATTTAAAAAGAGAGACCATGTGGAATCAGAGATTCCTTCCTCCCCTCGGTGACTATTGAAATTAGGCTAATGAACCAAAAAGACTATGTTGGCATGAGTGGCCATTTTGATTACCTAGGTAACAAAAGTATAGCCACCACCTGCCCCATAAGACTTGTCTTCACAGTTTTTCCTCTGTTTCAGCCACTCTAGTCATGCATCATTTTATTGTTTCCACATGATGTCATTCTGCATTCCTGTTCAAATTGTGAACAGCCTTTTTTCTGCTAAAAACTCCACCTTTTGAAAAACACTGAAGAAAGATTTATTTCCTGGCTGGAGAAGCTGCACTCTCTGAGGGTTTTGCTGTCACCTCCACAAGTGGTCATCCTTGTACAGTTTCTGTTGTTCTGGGAGATTCCCTCCCTGATTATTTTCAGCACGTACACCATCCTGGATTCCTTGGTGCCTTGAAAACAGTCTTGTTACATTGGATCATTAGAAAGACTTCCATCTTTACAGCTGCAGCTTCTGCCCAGGACCACGCCCCCCCATAAAAGCAATTTACCCCCCATATCCCAACATGCACTGCAATCCCAGGATTAGCCAACCCAGTTTGACTCATCTTTCCTAGTATGGCATTGCTGGGTCAATCATTTTCATGTGCCCAGAAGGGAAGATATGTCTTCCATTTTAATAAAAGTACCCACCATTGGTTGTTGTAGATTTTCCAGGCTGTGTGGTCTTGGCATTGTGATACCTGACATTTTGCCAGCAACTGTGACTGGCATCCTCAGAGGTATAACCCAGAAAACTGAAATTAACATGTCACATGGGCTGTGACATGCTAATGGAGGAGCTTTCCTGAGAGGGTTCTTTTGTATATGGATTGGCTTTTCTCCCCCTCCCTCTGCATTTTCACAGAGGGAAAGCCGCCCTGAGCGGCTTGTTGTAAGCCGCCCTGAGCCACTTGTGGGAAGGGCGGGATATAAGTTACGGAATAAATAAATAAATAAATACAGTGAATTGCTTCAGTGTCCTTGCTGGCACCAACAAAACAGTTGGAGTTGGTTGTTTCAGAGCAAAGGTGTGCCATTGTTGCTACATTAGGACAAAACAAGCGGCAAACTTTTTTTCCTCTGTTCTCCTGATTAGCATTTTAAAAGTTCTTGAACTACTCTGTTCCCTTCCCCATAAAGCATTAGGGGGCTCATTAGTCTTTTCAATGTAGATGACTACAAAGGACACCCCAGTACCTTCCAGCAGTTAGCATTACCAAGGGTTTCAAGGATTGGGTTCTTCTGGAGCTCTGCTATGCAAATATGTGGGATTTTTTTTAAAGGTACAGCATTGTGTTATTCCTGAAGTTAGTTGCAGAGGGTAGCTGTGTCGATCTGAAGCAGAACAGCTGAATTCCAGTCCATTAGGACCCTTTGAGACCAACAAAAATTTTTTTGGGGGGGGGGTATAAACTTCAGAGAGTCAAAGCTTCCTTTGTTGATAATGATGCTGTCAGGCTGGAATCTAATTATTCCTGAGCAGCAGTATAAAAAGGGGCTCATGACGGTGGAAGGGAATGCAATCTTCACTTAGTATGAAAGGGAAACCACAGCTCATGAAAGAGGAACCACAGCTCTTGCTTGTACTGTGTGGAATCTCCATTGCCAAGTGTAAATACAGTAATCGTCATAGTGGCAACATGACTACATGGAATGGACCCCTTGTGTTGAATCAGCGGGGCTGTGGCTCAGCGATAGAGCATCCGCTTGGTATGCCGGAAGTCTCAGGCTCAGTCCCCGGCATTTCGAGATGAAAGGATCAGGTAGCTGGTGATGTGAAAGACCTCTCTCTGCCTGAGACCGTGGACAGCCACTGCCAGTCTGAGTAGGCAGTACTGACTTTGATGGGCCACGGCTCTGATTCTGCATGTGTTTCATGTGTTCCTTTCCTCCCCTAACCCTTGTGTGTATCCAGCATTCCCATTGCCCACTTAAAACATCTGCTGAAGTAGGTTTCCTTGTGACCTCTTGTTCCACAATCAGTGGTGATGCCCAGGGGTCCCTCTAGCCAGCTCCCTGTAAGGAGTCCAGCCCAGGGACTTACTACCAGGGCACGTATGACTAATAGGGGGGAGGCCAAGTTCTTCCACCTTTCCCTTGGCTGCTGCCACCAGACTGGTTTATTTTACAGGGCCCAATCCACCCTAACTCTCCCCCTAAGGGCTCAGCTGTCTCCAGCTAACCAAAAGCTGGTTATGGCTTTTACCCTCCCTAAAGCAGGGCCAATAGGCACTAGTACCTTGCAAGCCACTGACACAAAAGTTTAAACAAAGTGCAGGTAATCCTCCAACACAATGCAAGTAAAAATAACAAAAGCTTCAAAGCTAATACCTCAACCCTCAGGTTGATTGTAGAAAGCCAAAATGATCCAGAGTCCCTCAGGCACTCCTTCCTGGGATGGTCCGGCCACAGATCCACCAGGGTTCCAAAATATTCTGGCTGACCCTCAGGTCACTCACTGCCGCTCCTTGCCTCAGCAAGTTGTCAGAAGGCTTAAGACTAAGAGAGAAACTCTCCTTTTCTAACCCACCAGCCTCTAATTGGCCCTCAGGAACTGATACCCTGCAGCTGGTGGCTCCACCCTGTGGCTTAAAGCAGAAGGGAAAGGATCCTGTGAAACTTAAGTCATGTTAAAATTTACCCCTGGCACTACACACCCTTTGGTTGGCTATGTACCCATCATTGATAAACGACAGTGCTGCGAATGAGATCTTTTCCAGGAATCTAGCCTGACCTCATGCTGCTCACATTGGACAAAATGGCATTGTGCTAGAATTGGCTCTTTTCTGTAGCTAAATGACGATAGGAAAGTCATTTGGGATTATGGCACTTCTAGAATTTTGGATGGGCTGACAGCGTGGTGGCTCAGAGCTTAATTTCTTCATTTGTGTTTGTGTCTTTCAGTTGTCCTCCAGGACATATGTTGGTGGAGAATGCCACGGGCCGGCACTGCATATATACTGCATGTGCTCAGAGACCCTGCAATTTCGGTACCTGCGTCTCCCAGTCCGCGAGCAAGTTCCGATGCCACTGCCCCGATGGCTACGCCGGCCACAACTGTGAAATCACACTGGCGATCTTCACTAAGGATGCTGGGCTGAGCTTCAGCTCCATGTTTGCCATCTGCATTTGCTTTCTGGCCCTCCTAGGTAGTTATGGCAACTATGTTTTGTTCTACCTTTGGTGACGAGACCTAAGCCAATCCTACTGTGTTGTCCTCCGACTGCTCCATGTCACCTCGCTGTGAAAACTTCCGCTGGATGATGCCTTCATCATTTTGTCCTTCCATCTTTGTTCCGTCATCTCTTCCGGTTTTGTCTGCCATCTGCAATCGATTCCTCCTTGGAGGGAGACCTGTTTTTTGGGTTTGCTGCGATTTCACATTCCATTCTCAAGAGTCAGTTTGGGATGCAGGAGTGAAGTGCACCTTCTTTGTGAGAGCAGAAAGGGAGAAGGTAGCAAAGGGAGGTCCATTTTCTCGGAATGCAGCCCAACAGCAAAACAGGTTTCCTAGCCTAAACAAAACAATGAGAAGAAAGGCAGAAAATTCTCCCCTTTCTCTAATGTACTTTTTGTGGTTTCTTATCATTGATTAGTTCTTTATGGCAAATTCATTATTACTTTTATTTATTATATAGTACTTTTAATTTTCAGGGTTGTTTTACAATGTGCTATATCAACACATCATTCCCATGAGATTTATACTGTTTTCATTGCATGGATGAGGAAACTGAAAATGCATAAGGGGCAGAATCCTGGTTTCCCCATTTCCAGCCTGTCACATTTTTCAAAATCCTGTGGTTCCTCTTCTAAGGACAGGGAGGCATCTGTGGTTCTTCCTTCCCCCACTTCTGTCTTCACAATAAGAAAGATAAATTCAGCTTAGAAGGTAACAGCCCTGAAGTCACCCAGTGAGCTTTCCAGCAAAGGAGGGATTCGAACGCACGTTTCCGCTCTCTAACCAGCCTCAGCCAGCATGGCCAATGGCTGGGGCTGATGGGAGTTGTAGGCAAAAAATATCTGGAGAGCTACCGTTGGCCACTCCTGCACTACACCACTTTCTCTGAAATCCAGGTCTGCTCACTGGATCTCAGTGGTTCCCTTTATCTGCTCATGCAGAGGTCCCCAACTGGGCGCCCACTGACACCTTTCCTGGTGCCTGCCAAGTGTGTTTAGGAAGTGGGCAGGGCCCATAGGGCTTTGGCCCAACAGAGGTTCTGATTGACCGTTGGAGATTTGATTGGCTGTGCAGATTATTTTAAAGAAACGTTGCTTTGACAGTAGTGGCCACCACACTGTAAGGATCTGCACTGTGTTACTGAAGTTAAGCTGTGGCAATTCTTTTGTGGCTGGCTTTGTCTCCTGCAGCAGCCATTTTGCTGCTGCGCCCACCTGTGTCGGAATTCCATATGTGCCCACAGGCTGAAAGAGTTTGGGGAATCCTGTGCTAGGGAGATTGCTAGAAAAGCATGCGTCGACCGTGTTGCCAGGGGAAGCACAAGCCCTGTTTGGTGGCTTTTGTTGTTTAAAGCCCCAGAATAAGGTCTTAGTCAACTCCTCATTTTCACTCCGTGTTTATAAGCTTTGATTCATTTGGATCCCTTAATTAAATCTCACATCTTGTCCTGGAAAGGTTCTGTAAAACCAAGTCCTTCCTAGTATATCTCATCTCTATTCTGGTGGCTTTTCACGGTTCTCTTTTGAAGTCATCCTCCTTACAATTTTTGCAAGAAGGCTTGGAGAATTAATTGCTTGGGGGAGGGAGTTGGGGGCGGGAGCAGTATAGCGCCAGTCATCCTTGCATTTTGAAATTGCATGAATATGTTTGTCATGCAAACATGAGATAACAAATACCTCCAAGTAGGTCAGAATTAACTTTCAGAAATGCGGGGACTTATTTTGAGGCAAATGGACTGCTTTCATTGGCAGTTTGGTAAGAGTTCCTGTTGTCACTTTTAGGCATGACGTTTTATTGAGGCTGGTCTGTGCCAGTTGGATTGTGGGGGAAACTAAGCCCCACTTCCCATGTTTTCCATTCTAGAAATGGCATTTTGGTAGCGCAAGAAGCTTGCTTTTAACGGGGTGGTAAATGGTCCCGTACCTACTGAGAGGTTGGTGTGTTGATGTGTTGTTCTCTTCTCTGATAAAGCTTATGAACACCTGAACTAGATTTTTGGTCAGCTAGACGCACTTTAAAGTACACTTCTAGATGCGGAGTCTGCCTCCACTGGCACTTTTTGACAGGCAGTATCTGAAGAGACTTTCCGCTGAGAATTCTCTTCAGCCAGCTGAAACTAGAAGCCTCTTGGAAGAAGCAGAGCTGTATCCGGCTCTTGTTCCAAAGAAGTGATTTCAGTAATCTGAGGAGAGCTTTCTTTCATGCCAGGAGCAGTGAACGTGGAGTAAAATTCTGCCCTCTAAGACTTTAAACCTTGAACATGGTGCGCTTTAGATGTTGTTCCAGCTGTGTGGGAAAGACCCACAGTTGGCCCTGCTGCCGTGGCTGCAGTCGTCTAAATTTTCTCTCATCTGTGTGGCAGATACTCCTCTGGTTTTATTGATTCATTTCTAAGATTTATACTCAGCCTCTCAGCCACAGAGTTAAGGAGTGGCTTCCAGAAAAAAGAGTAAGTTTTTAATACCTTGCTTTTCTCTACCATAAGGAGTCTTAAAGTGGCTTACAATCACCTTTCCTTCCTCTCTTCACAACAGGCACCTTGTGAGGTAGGTGGGGCTGAGAGAGTTCTGAGAGAACTGTGACTGGCCTGAGCTCACCCAGCTGGCTTCACGTGGAGGAATGGGGAATCAAACCCGCTTCTCCAGATTAGAACTTACCCTTAACCACCATACCATGCTGTATAAAATTACAGTTCAGTAAATAAAGTCAGAGAATACTTCTTTAAAAAAAACATATACAATATATAGGAGTAACTGGCAGTTCACTGCTACAGAAGAACATGAACCAAAACCCAGGAATGTCTTGGTCTGGTGCCTGAAATTGAAACATTCAAGTTGCAGGGCAGACAGTTGGAGAAATGTGTCTCAAAGACTCGGGTACCACAGAAAAATCCTTCTCATGGATGGCAACCTACCTCAGCTCAGGTGTACCCTTGATATTTCTGTTATGGACAGAGCTGGCTTCAGGGTGTCTGGCACCTTAGGCCCCAGTCCACACCTTTCCTCCTTCCACTGTTGCCCCTGGTGAGGGTGAGCACTGCAGTGCAGCTCCTGCCCCTCAGAGTGCACACGCTGCCTGGTTGCCATCGCTCAGCCTCTCACTGTGTTGCTAGAAGTTTCCAGAAGTGCAGCTCCGGGAGGCTGAGTGGCGGCAGCTGGGTGGCATGTGCACTCTGAGGCGCAGGAGCCATGCTGCACTGGCCTCTTTCCCTTGCCAAGGAGGCGAGGGTGGGTGGGAGGGCCCTTCACTTACAGCTACTGGAATGGCCTTGGGTTAGCCACAGCCATTGCAGGAGTCATCCTTGAAAGGGCAGCTGCTGCGAGAGCCCTCTCAGCCTCTGTTGGGGGAGAAGATATAGGAGATTGTAAGCTGCTCTGAGTCAGAGAAAAGGGCGGGGTATAAATCTGCATTCTTCTTCTTTTTCTAAACAGCGCCCCCACCCAGGGGGATGGGCTGCTCCTGGTTATGGGTGAACATGATTTAGCAGCTGAGCTGTACTACTGTGCTCCGGGTATGCATACAGAGAAGTTTATTCAAGATATTTATTTTAGAAATGCATGAGTTTTTCTTGAAGGGCTTCCTCAGATTGTTACATTATTGAGTCCCAAGATAGGATTTCAGTCTTACTACCTGATTACTGACGTGTAGCTGAAAATAACTCCCTTAAGTGGGACTTATTTCCAAGTACAAATGCATAGGATTGTATCCTTTAAACATACTTTGTTTGTACTAGTTCCTCTTGGAATTCAGTGAGAAATCTGAGGATCCTATCCTGAAGCTTTGATTCAAGTTCTTATTCTTGGGAATAAGTCTTAGCTGTGTGCTGAGGGATTTATTTCCGCAGGTAAACTGATTGCACTATATGACTGCACAGCCCAGCATTTTGAATGGGAGTGGGCCAAGAATAATTCTGGGTTTTATAGCTTCTGGGAAGATGGATCACCAAAACACCCATTTACATAAGAAATTAAGGCTTTGTGGAAGAATTTTACAGAGCTAGCTTTC
Source organism: Heteronotia binoei (assembly GCF_032191835.1). Taxonomy (NCBI): domain Eukaryota; kingdom Metazoa; phylum Chordata; class Lepidosauria; order Squamata; family Gekkonidae; genus Heteronotia; species Heteronotia binoei. The sequence goes on from NC_083236.1 coordinate 47,509,984, forward strand.
TGTTGATCTTACTGCTATGATTTTGTGAAAATCAATTCCAAGGCGACTTAAGGGGGGAGGGGAAAGAACATTAGCTAGTGAAGCTGACACGTTGCAATGAGCTCTAGACTTTGATCTCCATTGCACTGGACAGTTGATTGCTGCCATCACATAAACTTCTGCTCCATTACAGAAGTCATGAACTTAAAAAAACAACAGCAACAAAACCCTGTGCCTGATTTATTTTTCTATTAAAACTATTATTGTGTCGTGCACAACCTCCTTCGCCTTTGTCTTGTACCACGTTCGTCACTTCTGTTGCTTTTCGCAGTTTGTGTGTTCCTTCTGATATCCATTTCATGTAATAAACTAAGGGTATGCTTGAGGCAACACCAAGGCAGGGGCTTATTTTATTCCGTTGTAGCTATGGCTTATGGACTGAGAACAAACAGATGGACATTTAAAGCCACCTGGGGGGCGGGAGGCAGGCGGACCAAAAAAGCACAACCGCACGCGCACATCTGCCTCATGTCCCCGTCCCGCCTCTGGCTTGAAAAGGCACCACTTTGAAAGTGGTGCCTTTTCACTGGCGCCTCCGAGGTGCCTCCCTGGCTGTCTGGAAGGCTGGGAAGCGCCTGGAGAACTGTGGATGGGACACGGATGGGCCTGCCCCTTTTCCGAGTGCGGTCCAGAAGCTCCAGGGTGCTCTATTTGCGGCTAACTCTCTTCAGGCCGCCCCGAACTGGCCGTCTGCTCAGCCATGGTGACACACCTAACTAGTGGACTGGGATGTTAAAATGGCCCCAGAGGCAGGGCTGTGGCCAGCGGAGGGCAGGGGGAGCAAAGAATATGCAGCACCCCATGGGTGATGTTGCTGCAGATTCTATAGGGGGCACTACACCTCTCTCTCCCCCCCGGCTATGGCCCTACTTGGAGGAGGCCAAGCTAAGTGATCTCTGCAGCTGTACAAGCCAGATCTGTAGAGCACTGAGAATCGGCATTAGTTCACCCATTCACTAAAGGCAATGGACGAGGAGGTTGTTGGTAACCTTCTGATGGATGTAAACTGGATGACTTCCAAAGATGCCAGCAAGTGGCTGGAGCTCGAACTTGCCTGCTCCTGCCCACCAGTGGCTCCCTAGGGTAGCGACCTGCTGGGAAGTTTCCTGTTCCAGTCCAGTGCTGTATACAAGACCAACATCCTCAATGCTGTATGCAAAATCATGAACTTAAGATGAAAACTTCACACATGAGAATGCGTTGGGGGTCATTTATGTCAGATCTGGCCCTCATAACAAATGAATTCAACTCCTCTGGTATAGAGTATCTGGTTTACTTTTGTTTTGGAAAGGAAGATGGAGAACAGACCTATTGGTTTATGCCTTGGAGTTTACTCTTTTCCCAACACCTTGTCTCCTTTTGCTTTTCTTTGCAGCCAGTGGTTTGACTGGTTAATTCCTATGCACAGCTTTCCTTCCTCCTTTGAGCAGACTGGGAAAATGACTCTCTTTTGCTTCTCACCACCATTCCTGATGGATGCTGTCTCTATTACCTGTCTCCCACCCACCGTGCACCTCATTGTATTACCTAGGCCCTCAGGAGAGTTGCATGTTGCGCAGAACTTGTTCGTGTGATTTCTGCAAGCGATTGCATCCTTTGAGGTCCCATGTGCTGACATTGTATAGAGCAGGGGTATCAAACATGGAGCCCGGGGCCCAAATCAGGCCCCCGGAGGGCTCCTATCAGGCCCCTGAGCAACTGGTTGTCGTCTACTTCCTTCTCCCTCTCTCTTACTTCCTTTTGCATTACAACTTGCTTTGCCATGCTTGCTCAGTTGTACAGTAGAGCTACTGAGCCAAGCCTCTCTTCCTTTGCCCAGTTCCCTGGATCGCGTAGGAGAGATACAAAGTAAGCATTTTTAAGACCAACAAGTGCTTATGCTTTAAGCATGTTTAAAGTTTTTTGTTTTTTTTTAAATTGTGTTTGTGTGTGTCCTTTATAAAGTTTATATCTTTGCTACTTGGTATTGTTTTATGACACACATGGCCTAGCCCAACAAGGTCTCATTTATGTCAGATCTGGCCCTCATAACGAATGAATTCAATGCCCTTGGTTTAGAGTACCTGGTTCATGTTTGTTTTGGGAAGGAAGATGCCTCAGAGTTTACCCTTTCCCCAGCTCCTTTATCACCACTAGCACCCTCTTTCTTGTCACATTTGTTATTTGTGGCAAGGTTTGCCACCACAAGCACACTACAGTATAACTTGGTGTATTGCTATTGTGAACGAAACGTGTCTGAAAAGGGGTTTTTATGGAATCAATGTCTTTTAATTTTTTTCATCTGTACTGTCTTTCATCTGTGTGTCATTTTTAGCCGGTAAAGTGCTTCATGTCATTCATCTCCCTTGACAACCATAAGAGGTAGGTCATCTTGATTCCTATTTTATCCAAAAGGGATGAGGTTGGGAGATTACGTGTGCACACGCATCCAGTAAATTTATTATATGGCTGGTAGAATTTTTTAAAAACTATTTATATTTGCCATTTGCATTTTGTTTAAAAGCCTTTCAAGCTCCTTTGAGAGCCAGCCTTGGCAAGATAAAAATATAACAAATAATTGGATCATGATATGTTGACCCTACATCTATATTTAATTAAGTGCTAATGTTTTTGTGGAATTTTTCTTCCAAGGAAGTGCTTTTAGGATTGCAAAATGTGAATGAGAAGAGGCGTCATCCACTTCTCTTTCCTCTGGATTAATAGTCTCCTTATAACTGATTTACTGCTATTAATAGGACTGACAAAAGGAGAGCTAAAGGTACTACTGAAAGAGTCACTGCATTTATTGGATTGCATTCTTAAGGTCTAAATCTCTGTACACCTATATTGTTGGGATCTGATTGGTTTGGCTAAGGTACTACTGGTTTGGACCTTAAAACTGGGTCTCGGAGGATGAGAAAGTAGCTTTTGAAAGCTGTGGGATGGGTTCACTTGGGAATAAATTCACACGTTAACGGCTTCTGTATAAACACACTTGTTTCATTAAATAGGTGGACATTAGAGGCCTCTTTACACTTGGTAATATTCAATAGGGAAGTTGTTACCCTCTTGAGATCCTACTGTATGTCAGTCATTATAAGTAAGCTGTGTTTCCAAATGTCAAGTCTCGCTTCTGTCATATGTTTTTACACAGTTCTCTTCAGTGGTGTTTTCCTGTGGACTCGATGGAAGAGCCACAAAAGTACAAACGGGGGAGCCTACCATGTCACCACCAGTCAGGATGACTTGGAGGACATCCGAGAGAACATCCTCAACTACAACGAAGAAGGGGGTGGCGAGCAGGATCAGGTAAGGGTCTCCTTTCAGCAGCTGGTTACAGTGGTCAGAAATTGTAGGTTAAACAGCCAACAGTCCATTACATTATAGTGCATTTTGCTTCTACTGCTGGACACTGATGTTTGTTTTGGATTGTATTTTATCACAGGGAAAATAGAAATGTGTCTAAAACAATGTTGATTTGCCTTAAAGCACAAGCCCTTTTGAGTGAGCTACAATAGTTAATGAGGGAACAGAATTAGAATTCAAGAACACACAGATCAAGATACTTTTCTGTTATTAAAAAAATACTCACTGAAGAAAAATAGAACTTGCTCTTATGGTTTAGTGATTCTTGTTACCTACCCATTATTAGTTCTTCCATCCAAGATTGGGTCAGACAGATTCTGTAGGCCACACAAATTATTAAACTTTGTAAAGAAATGTTGGGCAGTTCCATATATTTCTGTTCGAGGTTTTTAGGTTAGGGTGGGGGATTTAGTTAGGGAGGGGAGAAAAGGTGTTCCTCAGCTCGGAGTCCTGTTTGAGCTGGGAAATTAGGGTCATAACCAGGGGTTGTTTTGTAGGAAAATAGGTGGTGGAGCTTTAACTCATTAGCACATGCCACCAACCCCCCAGCCAAAAGCAACCAGATGCAAAAAAGGAGAGCCCTGAGCGAGTGAGGTCTGCTTGAGCTGGCTAGAGATCCAACTAGCCCAAGCAGGCCTTGCTCACCTGGGGCTCTCCTGGGCTGCCCCCTGCCGTCAAAAGGCCAGCAAGCCACCTGCCACCCAAAATCACATAAGAAGTGGAGAAAGGGTGGTGTGGGTTTCTCCAGGGGTTAATGAGGGCTGCTGGGGACATGGCAAAGCCCCTGGTGGCTGGCTGGCTGGCTGCTTTCCTAATCCAGGGACCTAGGGCAGTTCCGCAGGGCCTGTAAGACAGTCCTCTTCCGGCAGGCCTACAACAACTAACTGACACTGAGAAAAATTTTGGATGGAACTAAAATGCATTTAATAGACCGCTGGTTTTTATCTTTTTATGTCTTATTAATTATGGTTTTAACCTTATTATGTTAATGTTTTAAGCTGAATTTATGTGAGTTTATTGTGTTGTGAGCCGCCCTGAGCCACTTCGGTGGGAAGGGCGGGATATAAGCCAAAATATAAACAAACAAATAAATAAATAAATAAATGTTTTGCAGCCGCACCTTCAGTTCAATGGACAAGGTAGGTGGAAAGGAAGAGGGGGAAGTGGTCAGAAAGGTTCAGGAGCTATGCTCCTGTGAGCTCTTGCTGAATCTGAGGCCTGGTCATAACACTTCTGTTAAAAGGTGAATATTACAAGCTGTTGGGGTTTGTATTCTGAGCCTAAAGAACATGAACTTCAGCTGCAGGACTTGCTGTGTTAGTTCATCAGTGGCAAAAATAATATTTGTACAGATTAATCATTTTTAACCACTCGATGGTATGACAGTAAAATTCGCCTCTAACTGAACTGTTAGCGGAAGTAAAGGAAAAATATAGAAACACCTGATAGATATTTCAGTTCCCAGCAGGAGTTAAATTTTTTCAGATGTGACTTCTACACTCATCCGAATTTTATACCCCAAAATTCCCACACTTGGATGAAGACTTGGGTGAATTTCCGTGAACGTGTTTTATACACTTAAAGGGATATTTAACTTCAAGGTGGCACACAGAGAGCTAAGTATTAAAATCCTATTAGTGTTTAATGAGATTAACTCCCTCTTCAAATTGTGAGAGGGGGGCAGATAAGTTTACTCAGGCTGGGGATCTGTTTTGAAGTAATGCTCCTTGTTTGACAGCATCATGCCCCTTGATTTTGCAAAACAGCAACAAGTCTCAGAGGTTCATGTTCAGCGAGCTCCTTTGCATATTAGGCCACACACCCCTGATGTAGCCAGTCTTCCAAGAGCTTACGAAAAAGAGTTTTTTAAGCTCTTGGAGGATTGGTTACATTAGGGGTGTGTGGCCTAGTATGCAAAGGAGCTCCTGCTAGAATTTCACCCCTGCCTGTATTGTTTATTGGTGTGGGGGGGGGGGAAGGGGGGAGAGTGCACTACAAATGTAGTTGATGCAAGGGAGGAAGATGTAACATGTGGAACCTTGTAAATATATTTATGTATGCACTTCATTTATACTTTGCCTTTCCCCCCAACGGGGGACCCAGAGTGGCGTACATTATTTCCCTCTCCTCCACATTATCCTTGCGACAACCCTGTTAGGAAGGTTAGGCCTAGTGTCACTGGCCCCACAGTCACCCAGTGTGCTTATATGAAACAGTGGGTATTTGAACTTGATCCCAGTTTGATACTCCAAATCATGACATCCAGGGCTTTTTTTTGTAGCTGGAACTCCTTTGCATATTAGGCCACACACCCCTTATGCTCCTGGAGTTTACAGTAGGCCCTGTACTAAAAGCCCTGTAAGCTCTTGGAGGATTGGCTACATCAGGGGGGTGCAGCCTAATATGCAAAGGAGTTCCAGCTACCAAAAAACCTGTGATGATACAACACTGATTGTGTACAATACTGCATTTGATGGGCTTATGCTTTGATTTGGTATCACAGAAAAATGGTATACAGCACAAATATAGACACCATCACAATGATGAAATAATTGATTCTCTGTATTCAACTATTTACTGAATAAATTCATAAAGATAATGCATACAGATAATGCATTATTCTAACTGTTTTAATTTAATGTTTAATTTAATTGTTTTATTGTGACTTTATTGTGTATTGTGAGCTGCCCTGAGCCTGCTTCGGTGGGGAGAGCAGGATATAAATCGAATAAACTAAACTATAATATTAAGGTGCTCTTTGGTTTGCTCTGCATATATTCAAACTGCATATCAGACTTACAATACCATAATACCAGTCCACAGTATTCATGTGCAAAGTCACAAAAAGTTCATTCCTTCTACTTTATAGGAATAGACTTTTTGCAACTTTGCACACGAATATTGTGGACTAGTCTTGCGATATTGTAAGTGATATACAGTTTGAATATATGCGGAGCAAACCAACAAGCACCTTAATATTATTTGTATGAATTGATTTGGTATAAGGCAGCTTCATATTTATGGTTTCTGAGCTTTTTTTTTTTTTTAAATGAGTGCCAAGGGCTAGGAAGGGCATACAGCTCAGTGGTAGAACATCAGCCTGGCGTGTAGAAGGTCCCAGGTTCAATCCCCAGCATATCCAGTTAAAGGAATCATGCAATAGGTGATGCAGAAGTTCTGTTTCTGAGACCTTGGAGATGCTGCCAGTCTGAGTAGACAATACTGAACTTGATGGACCTGTGGTCAGATTTAGTGTAACTCATGTGTTTGTGTGATTATCTCCTTCCAGGATGCATATAACATGGCTGAGCTCCAGATGTCTCTACAAACCAGCCCAGCCTACTCCCTCTATAAGAAGAAAGGGAAGCAGACAGACCCGAGCAGTCCCTTGGGCTGTGAGCTTCCCCTTAGTCCAAAACAGCAGCTAGAAGCTCCGGCGGCAGGCAAAGGAGACTCCTTCTCAAGCACAGACTTCGGGTGCTACTTATTGGGCGTGGTCAGAAATGTTGACCAGCAGCACCAGGCTCTGCCCTGTGATTCTTTGCAAGTATTTTACACAGAAGGGGAGTGTTCAGAGGCCAGCAGTCTGAGTTCCCTGGGGTCCTGCGGATGGGATGAAGATGCAGTGTACGGGGATATGAAAGAGTGGGGGCCAAAGTTTGAAAAACTGAGTGAACTCTATTCGCATGTGGATCCTGATGATGTCTAGACTATGGAATTTGTCTCGGCATAATGCTTAGGTTTTTGTTTTGTTTTTAAAACTGTGACTTTTAACAAAGTTGTACATTCTGAGGTGTTTGAGAGACAAAGTGGCAGGAAACCAGAGGTCATGGAAAGGACTTAGGCCGTGGCAAGAACAGCTGCCGATTCTAAATGAAAAGGATGGTAAAACTCTGTTGTGGAAAAGACAAGAAAGGAATGGGATTTGGGATCAGCCTAACAGTCATGGCAAGAAGACACTGTTAAAAGCAATATTCTCCTTGTCGGTGACCAGCAGGGATGCCTTTTCTGCAGAACTTTTTCTGCGTGCATATCGGGAAGGAGAGAAAGGGCAGCACTGGCTTAACTGCATATGGCTCAAGTCTTTCAGGAACTCCGTAACCCTGCCCTACATCTCTTGCACAGTTCCTGCCATGTTCGACGTGTTGTGTGCAGTTTTTAATCACTAAATGTACAGCTGAAATGAATTTTCATTTTGAACTTGACTCTATAAACTTGCCAGTGTCAGAACTTGGATTTGGCAAGCTTTCAGTGCTCTTTTCAAAAGAAACCGGCCTTTATTGTTGGGTTAGAATTCTTGTGGGTCCTTCACAAAGCTTTGAAGAAGTCAGAGCTTGTATTTGGTCACAAAACTTTGAAGTCAGCTATCTTGCGACTCTTCCCCTAAAGAAGCAGGTTCGCCACTGAAACGGTCTTCTCCAGCAACTGCTCCAAAGAGTTGTCTATTTCGGAAACAACTCAAGGAAAAACAAGACCTCAAACAATCTTGATTGGCAGGAGATAGCACACCTGATGGATCCAGCGTTGCTGAACACAAAGCATTGTTAAGTATCATGGCTTTGAACTGCTGTTGTTTCAAGCTGTCTACTCATGTCTAGTCCATGCAGTGAAGCAATTCCCTACTTTATCACTATATTAAAACTGCCCCCTCTCCCCCAAATACTCATGGACTGACTGGCACATTTGAACGGTATTGGCTAAAGTTGGCCCTAAAGTTGGGAAAAGATGCAACACAAGCAATAGGATCTAAAAAATATCTTGTTTACAGCTGGCACCTATTGTTGGGAACAAGAATATCAGGAATCCAGAATGGAGACTGACCAGATGTCACAGTGCATAATCATGGGATAGGGCGGGATATGTGCAATAAATAAACAACTAAATAAAATAACCCTGCTAGTGTTTGGTACAGCTTCTACAGAACTAGGAATTTTGCATGCCTTTGACAGTGAAACGGGGAGGGGCGCTTTGGTTCAGAGCAATAATGGGTGCATCGTGCTTCATAGATCTGTCCTTTTAAAATTGCCTTTCTCATACTAACTCAGATTTTGATTTGGTGGTATCTTTGCCTGACTGCTAATATCTTAAGTAGAAAAGGTGTTACATGGTGAATTTCAGTCTTATCTTAGGTTCCTACATAATCGTTTTCGGGATAAATGCTGTGCAGTGGAATAGAAGGCAGCATCATCAGCTAAAAAATCTTAAAAGCTCAGTTTCATTCTGCCAGTCTTCCACATCCTGTTCCTTCTGCCCAATTCCTCTTAACAAAAAGAGAACTCCACAGTTATTAATGTTCCTTAGATTATTCGTGGAAGCCCCATGGCCAGAGTGGTAAAGCTACAGTACTGCAGTCTGAGCTCTCTGCTCACGGCCTAAATTCAATCCTGGCAGAAGCTGGGTTCAGGCAGCCAGCTTGAGGTTGACTCAGCCTTCCATCCTTCTGAGGTCGGTAAAATGAGTACCCAGCTTGTTGGGGGGAAAGTGTAGATGACTGGGGAAGGCAGTGGCAAACCACCCTGTAGAAAGTCTGCTGTGAAAACATTGTGATGTGACGTCACCCCAGAGTTGGCAATGACTGGTGCTTGCACAGGGGACTACTTTTTCCTTTTTTAGATTATTCGTACTTTTCCCCCCTAAGCAAACAAAACAGAGAGAAATCTATTGCTATGAGAAAAGCCAGGGCAGTGGGGGTCCTGGAAGATCAATTGTGGACAGGGAAGGAATAAAGAAGGCTGCTGAGATGTGGATAAGGCAGAGAGATGTTTTTGGAAGCACAATGGGCAATCGCTTCCAAAGTTCCTGAGCTTCAGTTTTTCAAATGCATTCTAAGCGATGAGCTTTTCATGCGTGGCCAGACAACCCTCGTTACTTTTTCTTGGACTTTGATTCTTATCTCAAAAGCTAAACACCCTGATCAGCTATTTGGTGTCTTCTCATTCAGTCCTCTTTGTCAAACTACATTATTTTTAAAGGGTTGTTGCATAAAGGCCCAGTTTCCGGCTGGAATCATGTGCACAGGTACTCTGTATGCTATGGTGGTGGAAAGTGGATGCCGACAGAGTGATTAATGTATGGAATTTGCTGTCAGAGGAGGCAGTGATGGCCACAGGAATAATCAGCTTTAATAAAAGGGGATTTGATAGATCCATGGAGGAGAAGTCTATCAGTGGGTGCTAGCTATGGTGACTGAGGGGAACCTCCATGTTCAGAGGCATTAAACCTTGGAATCCCAGAACCAGGAGACAACGTCAGGGGAAGGTCTTGGCCTCCGTGCCCTGTTGTTGGCCATCCTGAGGAACTGGTTGGACACCGTGTGAGACAGGATGCTGAACTAGATGAACCACTGGTCTGATCTGACGAGGCTCTTATGACCCTGTAGGGTTTTCAAGGCAAGAGACAAACAGAGGTAGTTTGCCACTGCCTGCCTCTGTGTAGCAACCCTGGACTTTCTTGGTGGTCTCCTTTCTGAGTACTAACCAGGGCTTGCCATGCTTAACTTGAGATCTGATGAGATCAGGCTAGCCTGGGACATCCAGGTCAGGGTCTGTATGCTAGATGCACCCCTAAACTGGACTGGGTTGACGGAATGTAACAGGCCAGATGCATTTCAGGTCTTTCCAACAGAAAAGCTCAAGAGTTGATGACTTTTCATAGATGGTACACCTTATCCCAAATGTTTACTACGCATCACCCAATCCAGTCATAGAAATCCAATAATACTCCTTTTTAAAAATGCAAACGACTTGCAGCTTTCTTCACATTAAATCAGACATTTCCTCAGGTTTTTAAGGCCAAGTTCTTCCTCCCACTTTTAGGACTGATAGTTTAGGGGTCTTAGTAGTGACTTACATAAGAAATCATATGAACATATTAAGCTGCCTTATACTAAATCTTGGTCCATCAAAGTCGGTATTGTCTACTCAGACTGGCAGCAGCTCTCCAGGGTTTCAAGCTGAGGTTTTTTAACACCTACTTGCCTGGGCCCTTTTTAGTTGGAGATGTCGGGGATTGAACCTGGGACCTTCTGCTTATCAAGCAGATGCTCTACCACTAAGCCACAGTTCCTCCCAATCGTCTTTGCTTCTTGGACCCGTTTTCAATTGTGGTGTATAGTTTTAATTTAACTGAATTCATTTTTACCCCCACCTTTCCCTCCAACAGAGACCCAACGCAGCTTACATATTTCTTCTCTCCATTTTATTCTCACACCTGTGAGGCAGGTTAAGCTGAGAGAGGGTGACTGGCCCAAGGTCACCCAGCAAGCTTCAGTGGCGCAAGCAGGGATTTGGATTTGGGTCTCTAAAATCCTAATCTGAGATTCTTCACCACTAAAAGAATCTCTGGCAATAGATGGTGTTTTTGCTGGGCATGTAATCTCGAGTTGCATCTTTTAAAATGCTGGATATTCTATTAAAGTTGTTTGGAAAGCAGAGTTTACTTCGGCTGTGATGTGTGGATTATATATATCACAGTGGAATAAGAGGAAAGCTGGTAAAAAATAGTAACCTATTTCTTGGAGAGTTATTTGGATTTCCTTTCTAGGAATGCATACAGAAAGTAGTTCTCTCCATTTTCTTCACAACAATATTTATGGCTGTTATAAATCGAGTCTGAAATTTACGAACGTGCGAGGTGAATCTTCACATCTTGGTTACAAGAACCCTAAAAAGTGAATATGCTCTTTAAAGTTTGCAGGTTTTGTATTCTTTATAACAGTCTGTTCTGTTACATCATTGAGCTCAGTGCTAGTGCAGAACTGCTATGACCGAGCTCAGTGGAGAGATGCTTGCAACATTTAGCTGTTTGTCAGAGCATCAAATATATATGCAGTTTTGTGGAGGGTGAGCCCTCACTGGATAACTGTTCATCAGGATGCCACGCAAATTGACACAGGAAGCTTTGGCACAGCCTTACATGGTTTGCCTACCTGTGAAGCTCATTGGTATTGAATATTCATGAATGCTTTTTTTAAATTTATGCAAACAATAAGCTAGTCCAAACACAATCCACTTCCAGGAAGCCAAAAGCAAAATTGATTTTAACTGTGGACCAAGAGATGGCTGTGTTGTGCTGCCAACCTCTGCATGTTCTGTGAGCGTGACAAACAAGCGGCAGGAATTGGCTGCTATTGTGATCCCCCAAAGCTCCTGCCCTTTGAAATGCATCAGACGGGTTACTCAGTGTTAATTTATGGCTTCCTACCAAAATCCCATCCGCCGTTATTTGGGTTGCATTTTCAAACCTGTCAAGAGCGTGTTCTTTCTTGCCTGTAACATGCCTTTCTACTCCCTTTGTGTCCCATACAGAATAAAACGCTGTTCTCAAAATACAGTCCTGCCTCTTTCAACTGGCCTGCATTCTGTTGCTGCGTAGTGCCGAAGGGTTGAATCGGTCTCTGCAGAAAGGAGTTGCCTCAGTGGCTCATGGAGAAAAGGGAGGGGGGAGAAGCAGCCTCCCTGCACAAGGCCCAGAACGCTCTGGGAAAAACTACCGTGACCCTTGGGACGAAGAGTCTCTCAGTGGGCCACAACGAGATGGCTCACTGGCAGAAGGGCATCTGCTTGGAGAAGATTCCAAGTTCAGTCCCTGGCATCTTCAGTTAGATCTCAGCTACAACAAGAAAAGCAGCTGGCAGTGCCCAGGGAGCAAGACTAATCAGATGTATGCAGAAGTCAGTCCCATTTTATTCAGTGGGGATTATTTCTGAGAAAGCATTCTTCTGATCGCGGCCTAAGATAGGCCAAAGGTCTGGCTTCAGTATCCAACCGGATTTATAGGAAAGGGGTACAGCTCAGAGATACAGAGCCCATGCTTTGCACGCCAAGAGTTCCAGGTTCAGTCTCCAGCATCTCCTCTTAAATGATCTCAAGTAGCAGCTGATGAAAAATATCTCCCCCCCCCCCTAGGGAATAAAGAAGTTCTTGCTGTTAGCCCACTAGCAGCAGCTGAATTCCAGCTTGGCTAAGTTTTGTCTTTTCCTTCCGGGTGCATAAAGCTGACTGGGGTCAAACCCACCAGTCAAAGGACTTTTATCCTAGTGCCTCTGTTAGATAGCCTTGTCAGCTGGGTCTGTTTCTGTTGTTGCTTTAGGGTGGAAAGGCAGGCTGTAAATACTTCAAGTAGATACGACTGTGTAGAACACACTTGGAAAGCTCAAGTTTGTTTTGTCTGAAAGTGAGAGATGTGCATTGAGATCTTTGAGGCAGAGGGCTTGGCGGGGGTGGGGGAGTCATCCTCTGTTATACCAGCATTTAGCTTGGCTGAGAATCCACTCCCCATGGAACATTTTTAATGTTAAATTTTGATGCCATTTGTAGCAGTGATGCTTTGGGAGCCTGTATCAACTGGGGAATGGGTTTTTAAAAAAACAAAACACCTTTTAGCCTCCTCAGTGGATGAAGTAGTGAAAAGCATTCCTAGACACTAGTACACTTCAAAATATTGAAATAACATAGGGCAGAGGCTGGTATTATCCTACTGGCATGTATCTTCCTCCAGGCATGTCAGGAGAGTCTGTGGCTCACTGGATAGAGTGTCTGCTTTGCACACAAAAGGTCCCAGGTTCAATCCCCAGCATCTCCAGTTAAAAGGACCAAGTATTAGATGACGTGAAAGCTCTTTCTGAGACCCAAGAGGCCTGCTGCCAGTTTGAGTAGACAATACTGACCTTGAGAGACCAAGGGTCTGATTCTTCATGAGGCAGCTGCATGTGTGTTTGTGTGTGTCACAGACCACCAACAGCACATTGCTTGTTTCAGGGAACATTCCCTTCCCCAAGTCTTTTTGGGAGGGCCAGTTTGGCATAGTGGTTAAGTGTGTGGACTCTTATCTGGGAGAACCGGGTTTGATTCCCCCTTCCTCCACTTGCAGCTGCTGGAATGGCCTTGGGTCAGCCATAGCTCTTGTAGGAGTTGTCCTTGAAAGGTCAGCTGCTGTGAGAGCTCTCTCAGCACCATGTACCTCACAGGGTATCTGTCGTGGGGGGAGGGGAAGGTAAAGGAGATTGTAAGCCGCTCGGAGACTCTGAGATTCAGAGGATGGGGTGGGATATAAATCCAATATCTTCTTTTTTCTATTTCTGGATGTGCCTAGTTCTTCAACAGAGCACTAATATAAGAAAGTTAACCACACTGGCAGGCACCGCTGAGAATGAGGACACTGGGCTTGATTAGAAGTCCTGTGGCTGAAGGGAGGAGAGGAGGGGGAAATAATCAGCATGTCCCTAGGTAGTTGGATTTTCGGTAATCTGGTACTTCGACTAATCTCCTTCCAAGAGCTTTACAGGGTAACCTCTCGTAACAACAACTCTGATTTCCTACACCCAAATTGTGTTACAGGTCTGACATTTAAATAATCTTGCATACATTAGGATTTAATCTGCCAATTTGTCAGCTCTACAGATTCCCCCCTTCCCCCCACGGGGGCTTTTCCACATGATAAAAATGACAGGCCAGAGATAACACAGCACTCAGGCATGGGGAGCCGAGAGCCCGCAGAACATCTTCCCAGGATCGGAGAGTGAGGTTTATCATGCTTGAAGCGAAGACCTCGCAACAGCTAAAAAACAAGTTGGGGCATTTGAGCCTTGTGGTCTTTAGTTTTGGAGGAAGCCAAGGAGTTGCCTGAATTTTGAAGAGTTCTTGCGTCTTGCAGTGTTTAAATGGACATGACTCTGCAAGACCTGTTGAGGTGCATTGCTTTGCATTGCAAAGAGTTCACCATTAGAAAAATCAAATGCTGACACTGACCTGCTCAGGTTAGATCATTCGTTTCAAAAACACATCACCTGAAGCAGGTCTTCTGTATAATCACTGATATTTGCCAGGGCTCCTAAGTTTGCTTTTGTTCTGCATTAAGTTTTACCGTGTTATAGTTTGAGGCACCATGAGGGAAGAGTGTAGAACTGAATGCTTTATGGTTACCTGTGAAATATCAGCTTTATCTTTAAAAAAAAGAAATGACCTACATTGGATCAGCCTTTGACTTCCAAATAAAGTGCATGCCACGTGCAATTAAATTACTTTTCGTTGGCTTTTCTCCCCATCAGACAAAATTCCAGAAGTGCTTGTTGGAGGGGTGGGGGGAGTCAGCATTAGGAACGGCAGCTGCTGATCCCTGTGGATAGAAAAAAAGCAACTCCTTTTTAACGCCATCTGAATAACTTCCAAAGACAAGCTGCTGACCTCACTCAAGCTAAGTGCAGCAGACAGGCAGGGAGAAAAAAAAACCTGCGACTGCTAAATCATTTAACTTGGGAGACTCAATAAAAGCTACTCTTACACATTGTCAAAGCCCAGAGATGATTTAAATAAATATTAACTCCATTCGGCACTTAAGGGAAGGTCAGAAAAAGCTGCTTCTGGCAGAAAAATGAGCTGCGTTTGGCGACAGACAAAAGGAGGGCAGGTTTTTCAGCAGCTGTGTTTTAAAAAGGATGAGCACCTGCAGGTGTGCTTTTCTGAAAAGGGCTTTATCGAGAATAATCAGGCGCTGTGTTAACAGCAAAAAAGGCTGCATGGGGAAATGCTCTGCGGCTAGAAAAAGCAATGAACTTGTCAATACCAAAGATGGTGTGACTTCTAATATCCATCCACCATTCCTTTTGGTGATTTATTTCCACAGCCTTACCAATGCTGCTTTGAGCATTATGCGTGAGAAACTTCTCTTCTGCAGGCAACTGCAGAAGAGAAGCTTGAAACACCTTCCATACTCCCCCCCCCCCCCGTTTAGTTGTCAAGTCACAGTCGGTTTATGGTGACCCTGTAGGGTTCTAAAGACAAATACATGTTCAGAGGTGGTTTGCTGTTGGGTACCTTTGAGAGATTTGGACTTGATGGTCTATCCAAGAGACCCAGCTTGGTGTACTGGTTAAGAGCGGTGGACTCTATCTAAACTGGAGAACCGGGTTTGATTCTCCACTCCTCACATGCAGCTGCTGGGTGGCCTTAGGTCAGTCCCAGTAGAGCTCCTAGAAGAGGAAAGTCCCAGAGGGGGGAGCCTTGTAAGAGTCCTGTGGTGCTTGTTTTCCCCCCTGCCATCAAGTTGCAGTTGACCCCTCATGAGTCTTCAAAGGCAAAAGATGTTCAGGGGTGGTTTGCCATTGCCTGACTTTGTGTAGCCATTTGGGACTTGACGGTCTCCCATCCAAGTAGAAGAAGAAGACTGCAGATTTATACACCGTTCTCTCGGAATCGGGGAATCAGAGCGGCTTACAATCTCCTATATCTTCTTCCCCCACAACAGACACCCTGTGAGGTAGGTGGGGCTGAGAGGGCTCTCACAGCAGCTGCCCTTTCAAGGACAACTCCTGGGATAGCTATGGCTAACCCAAGGCCATTCCAGCAGCTGCAAGTGGGGGAGTGGGGAATCAAACCCGGTTCTCCCAGATAAGAGTCCGCACACTTACCCACTACACCAGACTGGCTCTCCAGTACTCACCAGGGCTGACCCTGCTTAGCTTCTGAGATCTGACAAATTCCGGCTAGCCTGGGCCATCCGGGTCAGGGTCAGCCTTGTTCTTCTGCTGTAGCCAAGATCGCAAAAGAGTCCTGTGGCATTTGATAACAACTAACAAATTTATTGTGGTGTAAGATCTTGTTAAGGCAGAGCCCGCACACCATTGAATGCAATGTAATACATTATTTCACATTTAAGGACAAAAAAATCATCTATGGCACTTGACAGTTCCAATAAAAGACCTGGACCACGTTTGTATTGATAACATTACAATGTCAAAATACAGAAATAGGTTGGGAGTTTTGAGAGAGAGAGAGAGAGGAAGAGTACAGCACAACCCCGACAGTGAATGGAGAAGACCGAACCGAGCTGCTCGTACTGTCCTTTAAAATGAAACCATGTGGCCGCGTGGGTCTCCTGGAGACTGTATTAGAAGGTGCTGTGTGTAATGGCTCATGGCTTTGGCAGATTACACCGAGTGCCTTTAAAACAGGGCAACCTTCTCTAACTTACGACCGTGCCTTAGGTGTACTTAGCCTGAATTAGTGAATGCGCTCTCCTCGAGCAATCCAATGACCTGACCCTCCGCTCCCGGCAAGATCAGGCACGCGTCACGACAGGCTTAATTAAAGTTTTACTACTTATTAAAATGTTTTATTATTATATTATGTGGAAATGGCACTGGGCTCCAACCTCATTAAGGGATACGGACTAGAAATTATTCAGGGGCTTCGCTGACTTGTGGAAAAGAAACATGGCCAACGTCCAGGCTTGATTTAAATCCAAACTGATTAAAGCCTGCTTTCTCTTTCTTTTTTTGGGGGGGGGGTGTGTGGCCAGTGGTATGAGAGTGTGGAAGGATCTTGCATATTACTTAATGGAATACTTACCTAAATATGAAATTGTTTTGTGGGTGGCTGACAGAACCATATCTAGTTTGGCAAGCAATTTACCTGGGAACAACTGGGGTGGGCGAAGGATTTAAATCATTAGGAAATGGAATAGTGCTCAGTTAGGGACCTTTAATCTCCTTAAACAACTTGACTGAATTATGAAAAAAGATGGAGAAGCTAGCTGGAGGCCCCGTTAAGTCTCCCACTGTTCCAAAATTAATTGTAATACTTCTTTGATGCAGATTATTTGAACAGACCCAATATGTTCTAGAGACATTCGATTCCCACTGCAGTTTGCTCTGTATGTTAAAACCGGCCATGATTATGGGGGGGGGGGGTGACGTTCCTCTTGGCAAAAAGAAAGAAGAGCTGCCCAACTCCTGTTCATCTCAAGGGGGAGGATTTAAATTGCAGAAGCGATACACCTGTGGTGTCTAGGTGACTTATCTTGCTATGATGAGAAAGAAAAGTCACATCTCTTAGTTTCATATAAAAATGTTAAAATTAGCATTAAAAATGATCACAGTGACTTTCTTTTAAAAAATGCAGCATTATAAAGTTAGCAGACTTTATAAAAATTTAGAATGTACAGATATGTGGAATTTAGCTGCTTGAACATAACATTAAACGATTAATGGTTTTGTTTCATACAGGGAAGGAAACAATTGTGGTACTGGAGGGGGCTTTTCTTTTGGAGACGTGTTCTCACGTATAGTAAAAGCAAAATTCTCCCTTAAAACACCAAGGTCCTGTGGAGCACAACCAAATTTGCCTGATGTCATCTAGTTTAGGTTTAATAATTGTTATTACAAACAGAATGGAACACAGGAACCCAACACAGCTGGGCAGAAGGGAGAGGGGTGTGTGTTTTGTTCTCTGTTTGTGTTATCTCCATTAAAAAGTTTAAATGAGACATCACAACATGCCACGTTACAAAAAATACATGCTTCAACTGTCTCAAATTCACATAACGAAAACCCAATACCCAGGACATAACAGTAGCAGAAGGGGGGGGGGGAATCTAAACAAGTTTAACGACTACAACTTAACCACCAACACGGGTGTGAAAATAACCATTGACTGAAAAGCAGCAGACACAGATGGGGGCCCTGTAGTGGAAGACAGCAGGTGCACAAACGGTTAGGTGCTTCTGAGGGGGCTTCCTGGATTGTGATTAGCGTGTTCCTCTGTGACAAACGTACAAGACTCGAGTTTGGGTTGCAAGCAAGAGTGGGATTCCAGCAGGAGCTCCTTTGCATATGAGGCCATGCACCCCTGATGTAGCCAATCCTCCAAGAGCTTACAAGGCTCTTTTTTGTAAACTTTTTGAGGATTGGCTACATGGGGGTGTGTGGCCTAATATGCAAAGGAGCTCCTGCTAGAATTCCACCCCTGGTTGCAAGTAAGACTGACCTGCTGCCAATGCTAAAGATCTGGTCGCAGAGTTAATGGCATGAAGGCAATGTGATTACTAGCAAGTGAACATCATCTGGAAAAGCCTCATGGCTGGCAAAAAAATAAAGGTGTACAGGGAAATCCTCGCACTGGTTGGAAGTAAAGGAGTTCAGAGGGATGTTCTAGCTTTCCTCTGGCTGTAGCCAGCAGGAGACAATCTCCCCCCCAAATCCATGGCAGGAGAGGCCAAATGTTTGGTGTAGTGGTTAAGAGAGCCAGTTTGGTGTAGGGGTTAAGTGTGTGGACTCTTATCTGGGAGAACCAGGTTTGATTCCCCACTCCTCCACTTACACCTGCTAGCATGGCCTTGGGTCAGCCATAACTCTGTCAGAGGTTGTCCTTGAAAGGGCAGCTGCTGTGAGAGCCCTCTCCAGCCCCACCCACCTCACAGGGTGTCTGTTGTGGGGGAGGAAGGTAAAGGAGATTGTGAGCCGCTCTGAGACTCTTCAGAGTGGAGGGTGGGATATAAATCCAATATCTTCTTCTTTTCCCACAGCACTGGCTGTTCTGTGATAGGGAGGAAAGAGGGTTCCAAAAGGCATTGCACTGTGGACAGCTGCTACAGAATCCTCACTGGCATCTGGGAGCAAAACGTCTCCAGATCCTAGATGCTGACAGCAAAGCCTTTATCATAAGACACAGCTTGGATGCTAAGAAAGTTAAAAGCTGGGATTCTATGCCCATTGGGGTTAGTAAGCTTCACAGGAACTGACAAGATTACCTTGCGAAATATGGTTTGATTGGGGGGTGGGATTTCAGAATCTAAACTTTGCACCCAGGTATAGATTGCATCTGCCTCCTAAGGAAAGGGGAAGACAGGAGAAAAGGAACGGCATCATCACAAGACAACACAAGTAAGCCAGAACCCTGAGCGGAATTTCCTAGGTTAGCTGTTGACGGAACAAGATGGCAGCTGATTAACAGAAGTGCCTGGTGAAAAACGGTATGGGTGGCGAGAGTTGGGGGAGTGAATCTTGGGTTCAAGCACTTCCTTCTCCAGCTACAAGACTGCATTAATCACAGGAACAGAAAATGTGTGCATATAGTGTTCTAAATGGAATTGTATCAAAAGCTCACGCAAGATTTTGCTCTGAACCCCTCCACTTGTGTAGTACACGTGCTAGGCAGGGGGCTTAGTGAACCAGCTTTATGTAATCCACAAAAGCTTTCTGGGCACATCTTGCCTGTCACCAAAACACTTCCCCCTCCCAAGAATTATCACAGTAATTAAAAAGTAGACCACTTTAAAACAGTGTAAAATCACTTCAAGATGGGACTTCCCCCTACACCCCACCCCTTGCCAATTCCCTTAGAGTTTTCCACTATGATCACAGCGAAACTAAGTGGTCTTTTTATGCTTGGTGAGCCTGTAAATATGGAATGTTCTATTCTTAAACACTTTAGTGAAGTACGCAGTGTACAAAGGGAGGTCCTTTTCGACTTCCTCACAGAAGCGAGGGTACGGGGAGGGTTTCAGGTCGGGCTCGTTGTCCCCGGGATCATCCATGGTCTGTAACAGAAATTTAACATCCTTAATTGCTACAGAATCTGAGAAAAAAACCTGAGAACCGCTCACCCTCTTAGCTGAGCTCAAATATTGAAGTAGCTGCAAAAGCACCAATAGCCTGCCATACAAATGAAGTGGACACTAGACTTCTCTTCCAACCTCCCTCCCCCTCCCCTCCCCCCGCTGGCTTTCTGGCTTAATTCAGGAGTTGCCCCATTTTTGGCCTGAGATTGTTCCATGCAGGGGTGGAATTCTAGCAGGAGCTCCTTTGCATATTAGGCCACAGACCCTTGATGTAGCCAATCCCCCAAGAGCTTGAAAAAAAGAGCCCTGTAAGCTCTTGGAGGATTGGCTACATCAGGGGTGTGTGGCCTAATATGCAAAGGAGCTGCTATAATTCCACCCCTGATCCCATGCAAGCCAAACCTTGGTGGGGATGGGGAAGTGACAGAACCAGGATCCTCACTCTGCTTTCTGGTCTGCAAGGTACTGAACTCAGTCCCAGCCATGGAGTGCCCGGTGGCCCCTAAGGACAGGCTAATGCTAGTACTCACGTGGCCGTTTGCTACATCCAGAAGGTCACGCAGCCGGCAGCCCCGATTGTACCTTCTGCTGTAACACATGTAAGACTCCAGAATTACAAAGTCCGTGCCAAAGGATCTGAGGATTGTATAGACCTCTTCGGGTGATCTTTTTGCATACACCTGATAAACCTGTCAAAGACAGAAGAGATAAGCAAAACTAAAACATAGCATTTACTGATCTCTTCCCAGCCCCCCAACGTTTCCTCACTTTAAATGCACTTATTTATTTATACCATTTATTAGCTGCCTTTCTTCCCCACAAAGTTCAAGGTGGCTTACAATCAGGGGCCGTTTCATAGAAAATGAGATGCCGGAGCTCATTAGCATAACTCATTTGCATATGCCACACACTTCTGACATCACCAGAAGGTGTACTAAATTATATCAGCTCAGCATCTACCTTAAAATGCTTTTTGAATTATAATTGTCATCATGAAACATTTTTCCCATCATACTTTTAAAATTATTTTCTCCTATGTGGCCACAGTGGCATGGTGAAGATTTCCATCTGTCTTTTGGTAATTTTCCAATTTCCCATTTTTGGCGGAGGAAAATATTAGAAAGTTTGTCAAATCTTAAGAGTTCAGTAAAATTCTCACAGGGGGTTTGAACAACAGAGCCCATTATTATTTTGGGGGAGGGGGAGGGAAAGAAAGAGCACAATAAAATGTAGAGGTTCCGGAACTCTTCTCCTGTGAGCTCCTGCCCAAAATGAGGCCTGCTTGCAATGAAAAAAAAATGGATAAAATGGGGTACATAAATACAGAAGCCCCAGCCCCAACTTTAAAATCACAGTTCAGGACTGCTTTAACCAAATGTGCTCCTGCCACAAAATGGTCTTCAGCTGCCTTTTAAAGACTGAAAGTGAGGGCTCCAGCTGCACCTCCCTGGGAAGAAGAAAACTGCAGATTTATATCTCGCCCTTCTCTCTGAATCAGAGACTCAAGAGTGGCTTACAATCTCCTTTACCTTCTCCCCCCACAACAGATACCCCTGTGAGGTGGCCGGGGCTGAGAGAGTTCTCCCAGAAGCTGCCCTTTCAAGGACAACCTCTACCAGAGCTATGGCTGACCCAAGGCCATTCCAGCAGGTGCAAGTGGAGGGGTGGAGAATGAAACCCGGTTCTCCCAGATAAGAATCTGCACGCTTCACCACTACACCAAACAGGCTCTCATAATAAGACTGTTCCATAATTGTGGGGCTGCCACTGAAAAGGCCCTCTCTCGTGCACCCACCAAACAAATGTTTTTGATTGATGGGAAGGTCAGGAGGGCCACTCGCTGTGTTCTCAGTTCCCAGGCAGGAGAATATGGAAGATGGTTTCCTAGGTAACTAGAGATATAGGTAGGAACTCCTCAGGAAGCAGCTGTGACTGAGGGGGCACCGCATGTCCTAGGTGTGATCTCTGGCATCTCCAGTCAAAGGAGCTCCGGTGGGAAAGATCTTTTTTCCCCCAGCTAAGGCTCCAGATAGGTGCTACCGGTCACAAAATGTGACAGACTGATGTGATGATTCAGTATAAGAAAGCTCCAGATATTCGTATGAAATCTGTGCAGCAGTTCACCCAAATAATTTGTGCAGCAGCTAACCCAAAAGATGAACATCCCCTGCCCTCAATTATAGCCAGGGCCTTTTCAGCCCTGTCCCAGGCTCGGTGGAACTCTCTGCCTAGTGACATCTGCTCCCTGCGGGACCTAGCTCAGTCCCCCAGGGTGTGTAAAACAGAGATGTTCCATCAGACCTATGGCTGAGGACAGCAACGGCCTCTGTCAGGGCGGCGTGTAGGAGTAGGTCAGGTAGGCAGACAGCTAGGGCGCCACCTGGCCTACAGGAACACTGCTGGGTGCCCCCGCTCCACCGCTTTCAGCTTCCGGGGTCTCCACAGACCCAGGAGGCTAGGAGTGGCAGGGCGGCACGTTGGTGTGTGCTCTCCTTGGAGCCCGATCTCCTTTGCAAGAGAAGCCGGGCTTGGAGGAGAGCACACTCCGCCCCGCCGCTCTCTGTTTCCCAGGTCTGGGCAGCATGTGTGTGCGCTCAGTGGACTCCGCCCCACCTTCACCTTCCTGAGTCTGCTTGGGGTGGGGCCTAGGACCCCAGGAACTCCTGCGCTGGCTCTGTTTACTGTGCCTGGTCTATCTGCCCTATGGAGGAAGTTGAATCTTATGTATGCCATCTACTATTTGGATGTGTACTCATATTATTTGCTATCAATACCTATTATTTATTGTATTTTAACCTGTTATATATGCTTAATGATGTTGTACACTGTTTGAAGCCCTTCAGGGGAGGGCAGTTTATAAATTTAATAAAGAAGAAGAAGACTGCAGATGTATACCCCGCCCTTCTCTCTGAATCAGAGACTCAGAGTGGCTTACAATCTCCTATATCTTCTCCCCCCACAACAGACACCCTGTGAGGTGGGTGGGGCTGAGAGGGCTCTCCCAGAAGCTGCTCTTTCAAGGACAACCTCTGCGAGAGCTAAATAATAATAACAACAATAGCTCTATTTATCCCTGGCCACCAAGAAATTGGAGACAGGCCTCAGAGCTGGCACAATCAGAATCAAGAGAGAAGGAGGAGATCCTAAGCCCCCTTACCTGTTTCGTTCTCTCTCGTAGGTTTTTATCCTCAAAGTGGGGATGATTGGTTAAAACCCTTCCCGTGCACAGCTTGACTCCTGCCAAAAGCTGCATGCTTCCGGCTATCACTGCTTTCGTTGGGGTGTTAGACCTAAAGAAAGGTTCAGAAAGACTTTTACAATGGTATTTGGAAACAGTCACTTTGCTGTAGCCAGGCTCAAAGAAATCCCATAATACTTCCGAAATGATTAGAAAAGGTTGAGGGCTGCAAGTATTTTGCTAAGCTCTCGATGCTCCAGAACCTAAATAACCACCCTAGCATATCTTATATGCTTACCGCTCTCATTTAGGGAATGAAATTCACAAATTTATTTCTTTAGTATTCCAGCAGATTCCTGATTAAAAACAACAACACAGGCCCTGTTCTCTGATCTGTCTGACCAACATCACTATCCTTGGGTTAATTTCATAAGAGAGAATTTCTCAATATATTTTTTTTAAATCATAGAAAGAATAACAACATGGAGATCCTTAATTTAATTTAATTTGGGCTGGGGGAGACTCAGATTAATGACCAGGCATACAACCTGGCCAAGGTTTCAAAGACGTAACTGAGAAACCAGTGGAAGGCTACACAGTTTTATGCTAGCTAACTATCACAGGAGTTTATGGCAGAGCAGTAGCCAAAGTGCTGGAATGAATTGCTCTGGTCTGCTGGAACAATTAGTACTCTCTGGGTGACCCCTGCGGTATTTTGAACTACTACTTAGGGAAACTTTCATCCACGCCCCCGAACTGAGTCCAGTTCCTTGTTATCGTACAAGTACCATACAATGACACTGGAGATGGCAAGTTTTCATTTCATCTAGGATGGTTGCCTTCACTCTGGCCCCACTATGAGTCTCTACAGATGACAGCCTTTTGTGCCTTTGGAGCTTCCTCAGTTGATCCTTCCTGCCTCAACTTCACCTCTGTATCCCCCAACATCACCACTTCTGTATCCCTCAACAGCACCGACAAAGCTCTCATCTGTGGCTTTTTTGGGGGGTGGGGAAGGCTGAGAATGAAGCCACAGGCCAGGGTATCATACAACTAAGATACTCTACAAAATCACACAGAACAGCTGTGTTGGAACTGGGCTGCTTCAGAATGCATGGTGCATGGGCCTCATGAAAAGCTTGCATGTGGGAAGTCAGTCACAGAGCAAGTTTTTTTTTTAACAAGGGTCCAATTCCAGGAGGGACTGGGATTCAAACAGGTTCACATAATGCAATGAGACCCCATCTAGTTATTGCTTAGGTTTTTTTATGCAGATGCCAAGCAGGTTGGAGGGATGTTTCAAGGATAAAACAAAAGACATTGTTCCAAGGAAGCCGGTTTTACGAACACTGCTTTATGCTCAACTGTGTGTACCTGGTTGTGTTATTGCTCCTTATTTAATCCCTCTGCAGAAACAGTTCTGTGAATCTGCCATCGCGTTTCAATGATTAAAACTGGAAAATGTTAAGAGACAACCATAAATGTTTGCCTGAGCTCTGAAGGAGATAACTTTTAGGGAATGAATGGAGGCTTAACACAAGCACTTCTTCTTACAAGGCCAAGCTAATCTCACATGCAGACAGCAGGGATAATATATTTTAACATGCCATTTTAGCTTTTGATGGAAAAAGAAAACCATTGCCGTTTTTCCTCTGGCTTCTAAAAGCTGGCTTCTCTGGAAAAAAACCCACTTTTGCTTCAGTTTAATATTTTATAATTACATTTTCAAATATCCAAAAATGCCACCAAGTGAATTCTTAGGAACTGGTATACGAACTTAATCTTATGGCATGTGTAAAGAAGCTTTCTGTTTGGCAGAGTTGCGACCTGGATTCCAGTTGGCCTCCAGTCTCAACTTCTTCCATCCGAGTTAAAAGAGATTCCACTGCGAGCTGCTTCCGACATTGCAAAACAGGAAAGAAGCCGGTTTCGCTCTCTGGCTCTTCCTGCTTCTCCTGTAATGCATCGATGGAGGATCCTAACTGTGGCCAGAGCGAATGAAGTGGGAGAAACTGAGGTTGCTAGAACTGAACTCTGTTGGGCTTTTTATTGCATTTTTATCTCACCCTTCCGAGAACTTAATATGGCTTAATATGGCTTCCTTTTTATCATCACAACAACCTTCCGTGGTAGCCAGGATGGAAAGAGAGAGAGTCACCAGCTCAAGGTCAGTCGGTGAGCTTTGTTCTGTGGTAAGATGGGAGATCTGGACCCTGATCTTCCCATTCCTAGCCAAACACGCCACCACACGCTGGCTGAAAGCCATACGGTTATTGGCCCCAGAAGAAAAGAGCAAGAGCCCAGTAGCACCTTAAAGACTAACAAAATTTGTGGCAGGAGATGCACTTTCGTGAGTTGCTGCTCTCTCCTAGGTGCTTACTGGAGTCGCTGCTCACTTTACAGTGCTCTTGGACTCTTGATCTTTTCTTGATCTTTCTCTTGATCTTTTCTTGGAGAGCCAGTTTGGTGTAGTGGTTAAGTGTGCAGACTCTTATCTGGGAGAACCGGGTTTGATTCCCCACTCCTCCACTTGCACCTGCTGGGATGGCCTTGGGTCAGCTGTAGCTCTGGCAGAGGTTGTCCTTGAAAGGGCAGCTGCTGCAAGAGCTCTCTCCAGCCCCACCCACCTCACAGGGTGTCTGTTGTGGGGGAGGAAGGTAAAGGAGATTGTGAGCCGCTCTGAGACTCTTCGGAGTGGAGGGCGAGATATAAATCCAATATCTTCATCTACCTCACAGGGTGTCTGTTGTGGGGGAGGAAGGTAAAGGAGATTGTGAGCCGCTCTGAGACTCTTCAGAGTGGAGGGCGGGATATAAATCCAATATCTTCAACTACCTCACAGGGTGTCTGTTGTGGGGGAGGAAGGTAAAGGAGATTGTGAGCCGCTCTGAGACTCTTCGGAGTGGAGGGTAGGATATAAATCCAATATCTTCTATCTTCTTCTTCTTCTTCTACTACAGCTTCAGACAGAGTAACATAGCTACCCAATTTTGGTTATCAGCACCAGCACTTACAGGCGCTGTGGTCTGAATATCGAGGATGCTCTGCTGGCCAAGGCCTGCAAAAGGTTCTTTACCTGGCTGTACGATTCACCAGCTAGCTCTACCTGTCTCAGCCCCCCAACCTGAGACCACTATTCTGAAACTCAGTGAGATCCACAAGTCCAGTTTTGGATGGTTCTGCTGAAAGGAGGGAAAGGGAAGGCGTGGATCAACCGTGCTGCTTCTTTGCCTCGTCTGTGACAGATGAACTGGCTCTGAAGTAGTAACAGGACTGGTAAAGCTGTTATCTCAACGAATGGCCACTAGAGGGGGACAATGCCTTGGCGTGTTCCAGATCCGGTGCACCAGGTGTTCTGAATTCCTCTGCCTGTTGCAACCACGGGAAAAAAAGCTCACCCTCTGTATCTTACACAGCTAATGTGCTTCAAACGACCGAATGACACTTTTCCATTATGGGGAAACGAAGCAATTTTTACAAATGTCTGAACAAATGATGTATAAAATGAAAGGATAATTTGTTTTTATAGGTTTCTGCCAAGCTCCATAACCGGGCTGCCCAACCTGCAAACAATTTATTCTGCAAGAAATGTCACTAAATAATGACAAGGACTTACAGGTCAAACTGATTTACATTATGTAATTTAAATGTCATTCCAAGCGGACCTGATGGCATTTTGAACAAATAATCTCATTTATTTTTTGAAGCTCTAAGCTTCAACAAGTTAATTACTGCTGAACTAATGGGGTAAACTGAGCACTATAATACAAAATGGAGACCTCGGCTTTATCTACACTTTTAAGAATTATAGGATTACTACAAAATAACTCATTTTACAACAGAAAGCTTTAATGGGAATTACATGACTCTTCACAGGACTTTGGGGGGGGGGGAATATGGTGCTTTTCCTTAGACCTTAGGAAGATCCAAAGCACCTGGTTTTGAAGAACTATTAAAACAGAAAGCAAATTATTCACTAGCCAAGTCGGAAAAGATAATTACGAATACTTCTATCCTAACTTTCACCTCTTGCCACTTTAAAAGTTCAGTGCTGCAGACACTGTGCCTGACATGTGCTCAGAAATGCAAAATCCCGAACACTGGGGTGGGGGGGGGAATTTGGAGTGTGAGAATGGGGAGGGGTTGTGGATCAGCTGCACACAATGTGCTTGGCCAGCAGACGGTCCCAGGTTTAATCCTTGGCTTCTCCAGTTAAAAGATCAGGAAGCAGGTGATGTGAAAGACCTCCACCCGGGGCCCTCAGCCCATGTGAGTAGACAATACTGACCTTGATAGACCAGCCGTCTGAGTCAGCATAAGCAGGGCCGACTCACCCACTAGGCAAACTAGGCGGTTGCCTAGGACACCTGGAGGGTGGGGGTGCTGAATTGTCCCCCCCCCCAATGCCCCAGGCAGGGACCTAGTTTGCCTGCCTCCTCGGCCCACTGCTGCCCCTCCTTTCCCTTCCCTTCCTCTCCCCCCACCTGGCATGATCACAGCGCACTGCGCCTGGGCCCTGCCAGCTGTGACGCATGCGCTTCCGAAGGGCGATCTGGAAAAGGCTTGGCTCCCCCTTTGGAAGGGAGGGGGAGCCAAGCCTTCTCCAGCGTGCCGTTTGGAAGTGCGCGCATCGCAGCTGGCAAGGCCCAGTGCACTGTGATCATGGGGGGGGGGTGATGGGAAGGGAAGGGAAAGAGGGGGCGGGCAATGGGGTGCGATAGAGCACAGTGGGGGGTGCAACGGAGGGGGTTTGCGATGGCTTGGGGTGGGGGGGTGTGACAGAGTGCAGCGTGTGGCGGAGGGGATGCCTGCCTGGGGTGCCATGCGCCTTTGGGCCGGCGCTGAGCATAAGGCAGCTTCATGTGACACTTCCCTGATGCCATTTCAATTAGAAAAGTGGTGCAGAACAGGAAGTTCTTACTGTGGCGTTTCGAAGCTAGCACCCCAACGTGAACTGAACTGCCTGGGCTGATCTTGGTAAACCACGTGGACAGCAGACATCAGTACACAAATGTCTGGAAGTTCCTTTGGTGTCCATGGATCCTCATTGAAAAGGTAGTGTACTGAAACCTGTGTGTTGCTTTTCCACCCATTTTTAGCTATGCATCTTGCCCCCCCTTACACAGACATTTGTGAATTATAAGTTCATAGCCTGATGAGTGTGAATGTACAAGCTGCAGACTGAAGCTGAACAAAATCTTTAACAAGGCTCAGGACCATCGGATTGAAGCTGGGTCCACATACACATACACTGGAAGAAGGTGGGAATGAAGGGGTAGAATAGCCTGTACCACTTCAGACTTCCAAGTGGAAGGCCATGTTTTTGAATGCTCTCCTACCTAAAAACTCCCTGCAAGCTGGAAATCAGCACAGCAAGGAGAAAGTTTCTTTCTTAGCTAACTTTTAACATTCAGGGAGGGTTTTTTTTTTAAATGCAGGGGACTATTAAAAATATAACCCTCCACTTGCAGCCTGCGGTAATGTGTGTTTTTTCCACTATATGTGTCTTATTGCCTTTCAGCAATAAGACAACCTAACATACAGTGTGCAAAACTATACATGTAAAGTTATACCTTAAACCCAACAGGAGATACACACTCTCTGACCCAGGAGTGGCCAAACTTGCTTAACGTAACAGCTACATGGAATAAATGTCAGATGTTTGAGAGCCGCAAGATATGAACGCCCTCTGTTTAAAAGCCATGAGCCAGGGAGCAAGGGAGGGAAGGGAGGGGGGGGAGGAAGGAAAATAAATGGGGGGAGGGAGGCAGGGAGAGATGGAAAGAAAGCAACTTTAACTTTAAATGCATTCTCCAAACCACTGCCTGGCTTGGCTTGGAGAAGTGATTTAAAGAGAGAAATGCCTCCTTCAAGCCAGCTGTTGGGGCAGTAGGGGCCTTGAGAGCCACACAATATGTGTGAAAGAGCCACATATGGCTCCTGAGCCACAGTTTGGCCACCCTTGCTCTGATCTGTGTATCAATCACACGTAAGTGGTGGCTTCTTTTCATTTTCCACATGAGCACTACACAACTGGGACAGAGCTTGTGGCATGTGAAGAGAAGGGGATTAAGCCCTCCTCCAGTGCTATTTTCCCAACCAGCAACTATCCTGAGGGGTTGTGCTATTTGGCCTGTTCAGTAAACTTGTGTCTACACTTGTAGGTTGTCCCAAAAGGCTTCAAAGCACACACACACCCCATTTCAGGACAGGAATATGCAGTGTGTGTGTGGGAGGGAGAGACTGAAGCTCCTTCTCCATGAGCATCACAGGTTCCAGGCACGAGGGAACTGAGGAAAACCTTCAACTCGCTTCTCACACGGCACACTCAGCTTACAAAATTACATCTTGATTGAAACTCGCATGGAAACCTTTCTGGAAGTCATAAACCATAAATTATGCGGTAAACCCAGGAGGAGATGAGAAGTTCAGCTGAACTTTTAATAACGGAATGAAAAACGACTGCATCACTTTTGACAACAGGAGTTTACGAGGTGAAAAAAAAAAGAGCATCAGTCCATTTTCAGGTGCAAGGCATAAATTGGCTGTCGACCACTATTAATGCAAAAGTAATTAACTTGTCCTGACGCAAATAAAGTTCTCTCTCCCCCTCAACACAATAAATTCCAAACAACAATCCTCAAAAAAAAAAGTGCCTGTCAGGACTTAGAAAGGAAAAGAGGATAAGCAGCAGTTTAGTATTCTCTGCTCTGAAACTGTGTGAAAAATTACTCTCATTGCAACCAGTCAAATCCAGTTTGTGGCTGAAACCAAAGCCCCATGTATATTTTATGTATAAATCTCTATATAAAACACTGCTTTATTGCACTCTGGAGACCTGAGGCTATTAAACATTTAGAACCTCTTAATACAGAAGTGGTACTAAAGACCCCTGGCTGGTGAACATTCGTCATGAGAAGGTGTCAATACAGGAGCAATGCGGATGAAGAGGACTTTCTTCTGCCCTCAGAATGCTGCTGAAGATTTATGCTACCTATTTACTCATGAATAATTACATTGTCCTGTAACCTTACAACGGAAGGCAATGCAGCAGTATAAAAGCCAAGCATATTCTTACAGATGTGCAACACCCCCTCCATTTAAAAAAAAGCAAGTTTGTGTGCCAGGAATGACCAAAACTGGAGGCCCTCAAGTTGCATCCAGTCTCTGGAACAATGAACTGTGGCCTCAAAACACTTCCTGTGCCAGGTTATTATGTGCCACTTTTGATCGGCCAGACACCCTTTTCGCACAAGGCTAGAGGATTTCAAAGGCCCCTGCATCATTCTTATTTTGGAAAAATAAGAAGAGGCCTATGTGGTGTCCTTCCATTTGGTGCTGAGTGGGGTGGGTTGAAAGGTACCCCGTCCCATGTCACAACCCTGTCTATTCTGATGATCTTTGGAGAGAATGCTCCAAGCGGGTTAAGGGAGTGCGGTCATTTGTCGATGCTCTCTCTGCTCAGCTGTTGAACAGTAAGGATGGGCAATAAAATAAGAGCAGAGAAGCAAGAGAAGGGAGGCGAGGTGTTCCCCCTAAGCAACAAGAAAAGCATCGGCTCCTTTTCTGTGTTGCACTCTGGAGGTATAATTGCCCACTCTGTTTTTGTTTGCACAGGAAGAGTGGAAACACAGCCTGCCTGCCTGCCTACGAAACCAGGCTTGATGCTCCTTCTCTATACGCTGCTACACAGACAATCTGACTGACTATGCAGTCGGGTGACATCAGGCTCACTACATGATCCTTGATTGATTAGGATCATGCAGTGAGGGAGGAGATGAAACGGAGCCAGCATTGAAGCCGAGAAGGGAAACACTGTGGACCAGGGGTGTTGAACTTATGAACTCTGAATCTGACATAAATGAGACGTTGTCATGCTGGGCCGTGTGTGTCGTAAAATGTAATGCCAAGTAGCAGAGATATACATTTTTATAAAGGATACAGATAAACACAATTAAAGGTGTTTTTTTTTAAAAGAACCTAAAATAAAACATGCTTAAAATATTAGCTCTCTTGCATTATTGTGGTTAGTATCAAAGCAAGCTCTTCCTCCCCAGAAGAGGAGCCTCAGCCAATGGGGAAAACAGAGGCTTTTCTCTGTAGCTTCTGTGCAACTGAGAAATCTTGGCAAAGCAAGCTGTGACACAGAAAGAAGCAAGAGAGAGGGATAAGGAAGCAGACTTGCTTGCGGGCCTGACAGGAGCCCTCCAGAGGCCTGATCTGGCCCACGGCCTGCATATTTGACACCCCTTCTGTGGACATGCCTAGACACAAAATAAACCTTATATATCTCCCCCAGCCCATTTCCAGTTTTCATAAATGACAGTACAGCTTTGACCTAGTGCTTACCACCATGTTAATTGCCTGGAGAGGGGCTAGACTCGTTCCAGCCAAGCTGTTTGGGTCCTGATGGCACCTTCAGAAGGGTGGCTGCTCCTCAAGCAGTTCAACTTGGACGGCCTAGCCCTTTATATTGGTGAAATTGGCCATGGTTAGTCTAAATAAAAATAAGCAAATGCCGTAGGGAATGCTTGAATGCAGAGATTCCAAAAGGGACACTAAGAAAGGACCAAAGGCTCTGTGTGTTACCATCTTCTAGACTCCGTCACAATGTAGGTCATAAAGAGAACCTGAGCACACTACCGCTAAGAAACCAGACTTTCTCTAACCAGCATCCAAGTTGAATAAAGCATTTTTAAAAAATATTCTCTTACTTAATCCAGTTCATCAGCTCCACTGTGTCTGGGTCGTAGAATTCTCCCAATTCTAACAGCTCATCCTTCATTCTTGGCCAGAACTAGGAGGAGGAGGAGGCAGAAAGCGGAATGAATAGGTCACATTCTGGGAGAGAGCTCAGTTATGCTCCCCGCCCCCGCTTTTAAACAATGGCAGGAAAACAGTTGGCGTCCCTGAGATCTTAAGTATTATCTTTTTTGTTCATCTTGCACAGGCTACCTGGTGTTTTAGAACACTGCAGACAAAGATCGGTATAGGCTAGTGTGGGTCTAAAGAGAAAATGGGAGACTGCACCCTGATATCTCATATTTACATTAAAGTTAAACAATGCAAAACTTAGAGGTCTAGCATATGTTCTGCTTTACATATTGTAGTCACAAAACAAACTCTGGCAGTCATTAGATGCTGGAAGGAACTTCTCCATGTGAGGGAATGACAGGGAATCAAGAATCTGAGGGCCAGACCAGACATTCAGTGCAAATGCATGGGGTTTTTTTTACCCGCAACAGCAGCATTTTGTAGAAGAAGAGAAAGATCTGCAGCAGAGAAGCAGTGGGAGTAGTGCTTTAACCCTTGTGTACCTGCCGCTGTTGTTTTCCAAATGGCTGGAGCAAACTGCATTTCTCCCTGTTGGGGTCCCAGCCATGCGCTGGCAAGACTCACACATGTGCCTGGAATTCCAAGAGGGAGGAAGTGGCAGAGGGTGCAAAATCAGGAGTGGACTAATGGCACGTGAAGAAAG
The DNA here is from genome assembly GCF_032191835.1 of Heteronotia binoei. Classification (NCBI taxonomy): domain Eukaryota; kingdom Metazoa; phylum Chordata; class Lepidosauria; order Squamata; family Gekkonidae; genus Heteronotia; species Heteronotia binoei. The sequence goes on from NC_083236.1 coordinate 47,542,359, forward strand.
GACTTAATAGCTCCCCATCCCTTCCACTTCTCCACTCTAATACACTTCTTCCAAAGCTCCTGTCTCTTCCCCCTTCCCCTCCGAGGCAGTGGCACAACTGGAAGTTTTAGTGCCATCTAATTGCATTTTTTATTGTTTTAACTATGAATTTAATGTATGAGTGTTGGTTTTATTGACATACATCACCCTGAGCCCTGTTCCACAGGGAAAGGCGGTCTAGAAACTTAATACATGAATCTTACCCCCTACACGTGCTAGTAAATCAATCATATCCAGAGCTTTCCAACAAGTGCCCCCAAAATGAGTGCTCTCTGCACTGCTCCTTGTCCTTTCTGCTTTATTGGTAGCCAATGCAGAGAGCGCTAGCTGCTTCCTCCATGCAGAGCTGCCCGAGGTGTTCGGATGAAGGCTACAGCCAACTCGCATTTTTATATGCAAACAGGAAGCACCGGCTATATGGCCTCAGTACAGGCAACTGACACTGGCAAGGCCAAAGCCGTCTTGTAGATTTCATGGCCTATTAGAGAGCTGTACCAAAGCAGGTTAGTGAACCAGCCCCAGCTATAGCTGAGCAAATAAATCTTTCACACAAAGATGTATCTGGACTTGCAGTAACCACATGCCTCCAAAGGAGCTTTCATTAGCTCATTCAGGATTTAGGTTATAATCCCAAATACACTGCTGGCTTTGGGGAGGGTAACAAATACATATTTAGCTTCATAAAACGTTAAACACGGCAGACGGTGCAAAATAATTCCTGACGGTTAGATGCAAAGGATGGCTAGGGAAAAGTTTAGGGTGGAACTGGATGTGGGGAAAACAAGAAGAGGAGATTGGATCTATACCCTACCCCTCACTAGGAGTCTCAGAATGGCTCATAATCTCCTTTCCCTTCCCCTCTCCACAACAGACACGCTGTGAGGTAGGTGGGGCTGAGAGAGCTTTCCCAGAAGCTGCCCTTTCAAGGACAACTCCTATGAGAGCTATGGCTGTCCCAAGGCCATTCCAGCAGCTGCAAGTGGAGGAGTGGGGAATCAAACCTGGTTCTCCCAGATAAAAGTCCACGCACTTAACCACTACATCAAAAGGGCTGCAGGGCCCTTGCACAGAACTGACTTTCCATTCCTTGAATGGCCATCTGGATCTCTCCCTGTATACAAAAGCAGGTAGTGTAGAGGAGTCCCATTACTTCAGTGTGCACCGTTTTTTTTTTTTTTTTGCACTTTTGTGTGCATGTGTGCCCATGCCCGGAAGTCACAACAACCTCTGGTGACTCCTACTGGGGCACAGAGGACATTCAGAGAAGTGGCTTTGTGACCCTGGTATTTTCCGGAGGTCTCCCATCCAAATACTTGCCAGGGTCGGCCCTGTCTAGCTTCCGAGATCTGACAAGATCAGGCTTACCTGGGCCATCCCCATCAGGGCCCTTCAGTATGCGCTGCTAAAGAGCTAGATTTGATTCCAGTAGTAACTTAGATGCCACCAAGCTTCTAAGGTATACGGTTTCGAGAGTCAAAGCTCCCTTTGTCAGGTATTCGACAAACAGGGCTTTGACTCTTGAAAGCTCATACCCCCCAAAACCTTCTTGGTCTCCAAAGTGCTACTGCCCAGCCTCGCTTGATCTTAGAAGAAGAAGATGATATTGGATTTATATCCCACCCTCCACTTCGAATCTCAGAATGACTCACAATATCTCTTATCTTCCTCCCCCACAACAAACACCTTGTGAGGTAGGTGGGGCTGACAGAACTCTCACAGCAGCTGCCCTTTCAAGGACAACCTCTGCCAGAGTTTTGGCTGACCCAAGGCCATTCCAGCAGGTGCAAGTGGAGGAGTGGGGAATGAAACCTGGTTCTCCCAGATAAGAGTGCGCACACTTAACCACTACACCAAACTGGCTCCCCCAAAAAGACAGCTAAGCATGGCCAGCTCCAGTTAGTATTTGGATGGGAGACCACCAAGGAAATCCAGGATCGTGATGCAGGGGAGACAACAGCGAATCACCTCTGAACATAACATGCTTTGAAAACCCTGCAGGGTCACTATCAGTCGGATACGACTTGATGGCGCTTCCCACCACCAAGGTGCTACTGGACTCACATCTAGGTCTCCTACCACAGACTGACATGGCTACCCTCCTGAAATATCTCCATTGCTAAACAGGCGACCGAGTCTATTTGCTTTGGGGGAAGGGGTAAGAGGAGCAGTTGAATGGAGGAATGAACTTTTTGCGATCTCCCTCCCAACCCCCAAGATCATGGTCACCACAACTGGCCTCACCAGCCATCACGTTCAAGTGAGAAGACTGGGAGGGCAGATGTCACAGATGCTGGCTAGTGTGCAGCTGCCACTGCACTGCAAGATCTCTGCCCCTGACTGTTGTTTTTAATATTTATACACAATTTGCCCATTGTTCCCTTATGAGCAAAAGCTAGAAGGAAACACAACAAGCAGCATTTCTAAAAACACCGCGCAATAAAGCACTGAACAGACCTCGTTTCTGCTCTCAGGCTGGGTCATTAGTGAGGCTGAGAGAAGAATGTTATGTGAGATGAATGTTTAAAATGAGGAAATATTTAACTGCGAGAACCACAGATGTGAGGCATTAGTAACATGACATTAGAGACATGAATATGTAACTAAGACGTTAGTTAAGAGATATAGTGATGGGAATATTATTTCAGGTGGGCAGCCATGTTGGTCTGCAGTAGAAGGGTAAGATTCCAGGCAAGCTGCACCTTAAAGACCAACAAGATTTCCTGGATAGAAGCTTTTGATAGAATGTTATTGCCCATTTGCAAAACACAGTAGCTTCATTTATGACGCAGGCAAGCAGTCCGTGATTTGGGATTTCATGTTTACACTAAAGTAAAGTTTAAAAATGCAAAAGTCAGAGGTCCAGCACAAAGGGATGCATGTGTTTTTCCTTTTTAGGAAGTAAGTGTCTGCTCATAGGAATATGCAGTAAAAATGCTTCCCTAGACACAAAGGACTTACATCTTCTACTCAGAGTGTTCAAGGTTGATAGGGAATGAAAACATTTTTAAAGCTTCTTGCCAGTTTACACTGCCATTGTTACAATTTTATTATAAAATTTACAGACTGCCTTTCTCACTTGGACTCAAGAGACAATAGAGTTGAGAACCAGTTTGGTATGATAGTTAAGTGCGTGGACTCTTATCTGGGAGAACCGGGTTTGATTCCCCACTCCTCCACCTGCAGCTGTTGGAATGGCCTTGGGTCAGCCATAGCTCTCTTAGGAGTTGTCCTTGAAAGGGCAGCTTCTGGGAGAGCTCTCTCAGCCCCACCTACCTCACAGGGCGTCTGTTGTGGGGGAGGAAGGTAAAGGAGATTGTAAGCTGCTCTGAGAGTGAGATTCAGAGTGGAGGGCGGGGTATAAATCCAATATCATCATCATCATCTTCTTGACAAGATGGGATAGTCAATAAACAATGCAATAGGAGTGAAGGTTGTTGAACAAATCAAAAGTCTAAAAACATAACTGACGTAAAGCGCAAGTATTATCATGACATGTTACATTATGCTGTAACTTCTTGAGGTTGGACTTTCTGGGGAACTTTTAAGGTGTTATTTGGGAACTTTGCTGTTTGTGTTCTGTTTTGTAATGGCCAATGGCTATACAAAACAAATCTCTGACTGACTGACATTACATTATGCATAAATTCCTTTGTAGGATCCAGTAGCATAGGACACAGTCCCAAATAATTCATCATTCGGTACAATGTGACTCTATTGCCTGTGCAGCAAAGCCTTCTTGAATAATTCAGTTTTGCATAGTTTGCAGAAAGCCAGGAGAGTGGGAACCTTCTTGACCGCTCCAGGCAGGCCGCTCCATAAGATGTGGATCACAACAGAGAAGGCAGTTGTCCATTTTGCCCATTTGCAGGTTGTGCGAGTTTTCTAATATAGGAGTAGCTGGATCAGTGTCCTTAAATGTCAACTGAAAAATGTCAGAAAGCCACTGTGAAGTTTGGTGAACCAAAAAGATGAACCAAACATCTAATCTTAGTGTTATGTCACATTGAGACATTTCTCTGTGTGTTCATGCATATGGATGCATACTTTGCTGAGTGGACATATGCAATTGCCTAACAGAAGAAGAGACTATATTTATACCCCACCCTTCACTATCTGAAGGAATCTCAGAGCAGTTTGCAATCTCCTTTCCCTTCCCCTCCCCACAACAGACACCCTGTGAGGCAGGTGGGGCAGACAGAGCTCTCCCAAAACTGCTCTTGAACAGAACAGCTCTGAGAGAACTGTGACTGACTCAAGGTCACATCAGCAGGTGCATGTGGAAGAGTGGGGAATCAAACCCGGTTTTCCCAGATAACAGCCTGCACGCTTAACCGCTATACCGAACTGGCTCTGAGTCAGCTCCTGGTCCATTGAGGCCAGTCTTGACTGCTCTCAATGGCAGCACCTCTTCAGGGTCATGGAAACAGGCTTTGAACGTTCTATACCATCTGAGCCTTTAAACACTAATCCTATTGCGTTGTTTACCGAATGTCCCATCCAGTGATTGGACGGACACACTTTGCATAATCTGCCTTGAGTCCAAATGAGAAAGGGGGACTATAAATAGTGTAAGTAAAATCAATAAGTGGAGATTCAACCTGGGACCTTCTGCATGCCAGCAAATGCTCTGCCACTGAGCCACAGCCCAACCACGTGAACAAAAACTTGCTTACTACTGATTTGCCTTAACCCTCTCAACCCCGACCCCTCCAAATGACTGAAACCCCATTTACAAAACTGCATATAGAAATGAAGTACTGAATATTGGCCCTTGGTTGTTTGGAAGTTTTTGTTTCTCTTTAAACCCACATCATGTTTTTATTGACGGGGGGGGAGGGGGGGACCCTAAGAAAAATCCCTACCTTGTACCAAAGATATAGTAATATGAGCACAGGTGTTAAGTACCTCATCACAGACACCTAAGCAGAAAAGAAAAAAAAATAGTTACTGAAACATAAAAACCATTTTGAACAAATTAGGGATGAACTGATTCTGAAAACAGTAACGGGGATCTGCTTCACAAATCACATTTTGAGGTCAGAGAGTAATTTTACTTGGCATCAATAATTGCCTTCTTTGAAAACTCATTCTATTAAGAATGTTTCACAAAGGATTCATGCATTAATCTAGCTTTGGTGAACTGCAAAATATGCTATTGTGCTATGTAAGTGAAAAATTACTGACTCCTATCATTTTTCATGGAACACATAATTCTGTCTGTCTTTCATAGCTTCTGCAACATCACCATCTAGTGGAGTTAAATGGCATTCCTTTAAAAAACAGAAACTTTTGAGTTAGGATTGCGGTAGTGATGCTTAAATTATTACACTAAACATGAATTCAGCCCTGTCGTTCTCATGAACAGTTTTTCCACCAGCGCTTTACGTGTCTGCTTTTTAAGTGTGTGTTCATTCATTTAAAGTATTAATATTCATAAATGGATGAAAACTGAACAGCGCTAACCCTTTGTGGTGTGTAAAGGCGAACACATTTCAGGATCAGTCCCCACATGTCACTGTTGCACAAACCAGAGGCTGCAAACACACATAGATGGGAAGTCCAAATGTACTTCATCCTGCAATATTAAAATAGATGTTTCAGTGCAAAGTCCAGAGGTAAGTTTAAGAATATTTGTCAATACAAATGGGAAACCGCCCCCCCCCCAAAAAAAACCAACCCTTTCTTTTATTCCCAGGATATTCAATTATTTTGAAACAGCTGTATAAAAATGCCTTGGGCAGGAATCAAACATGGCAGCCTGTTTTGGAAGAACTGGAAGTGAAATCTGCCTACCTTCATTCTAGTTTTGGGTGCAGGAACTGTTGGATACTGATCATTCAATAAGAATACACTTAAGTTCTAAATAGCTTGTCTTCTGCTATATGAACCTGCCATGTGAGACCACCATTTGAGGCAATTTTCTGGACAGACACTGCCCATTCTTAGGAGGTTAGGCTACATATTTCCACAAGAGTCTGCTTGTCAATTAAGGTCTTCATAGGGGGGGGCGGGGCGTCCTTCTCCAGATGAATCTGCCTTCGGAGGCTGGGCAGATAGCTACCACACAGGTCCTTTCCTATGGGGGCACCCTGACTAAGGAGCTCCATCCTCATGTAGATTTGCCTGGTGCCTATGTTAGTATCTATCTGGTGATGAGTAAAGTCCATCCAGAGCTTGTAATGACACAATTATTTTATAACTAGCTTTACTGTAATTTTTATACATTGGATGCTGTGTTGCTCTGTTTTTCAAGGAGAGGTGTAAGGTACCCATTTCCTGAAAAATCTATGAATCAAACAAATAAATAGACAGCTTTCCACCAGGAAACAGGGCCTATATTTTGGTGGTGCTCCACGTTGTGAAATACCCTCCCCATAAGCATTCATTTGATGCCTATTCTCCCATCCTTTAGGTGTCATGACTGATTTTTGCAAGCACTCAGTGGATTATTTCTTTTTTCTTATTGTTCCATTATTGCTACTGTTTCTCTAACATTGGGGAGTGTGTTTATTGGGCATATTAAGATTGTTTTTATTTGAAGTAAATTGTTAATGGTTTCATTTTCATTTTGTAAGCTGTCTTGGAGGCTTGACAGCGGGAAGTGTGGCACAATCCCCACCCCCAGCAAATAAATAAATGGGTAATAGAATGCATTATAGTCTTGTTTTATATTTGACAATGAATGTTCTGAATTTTGCATGAGATATGTCAATCCAACAGTACCTCATTGTGCTTAAAGCCAGGCACCCAAACAGAATGGTGTGAACTAAATTATAAGCAGCACTAGGTTTCAGCAACACTGTACACTTCTGTAGTTTATCCATGGATTTGTTGTGAGCAGAAACACTGAATAAAGAGAAAAAAAGAGAGAGGGGGAGACTAGTGCTACGTTATACTCAGCAGTAAGTTATTTTAAAATAGGACATTTGTATGCAGTTCATAGTAACCTCCTGGTTCCAGGGAAAATAAAGCATTCTAAGGCGGTACTAATAGATTTTTCATTCTTGCCTAGTGCTTTAAATATTCCCCCATGCAAGATTTTCCCTGCTCAAGCTGGACTGGCAAGGGTTGATACAAGAGCCAAATAAATATAAAAAATGCACCATTTTATTTGCAAACCATAATGCTACAAATGATGATGGATAAGTGTAATCATTACAGTTATTTTCAGTTAGGAGGAATATGTCCCAGGTCTAGACAAAACTCAAGACTCAACCATCCTAAGGAAGTAGCGCATGTTTTAATCAAGCTGACAAGTTCTTCCATGCAAAAGCCGGTTCTTTACAGGACTCTTTGCCCAATCCCCTGATCCATTTGCCCAACCACATTACTGGAGGATCAGGTGAGTTTTCCTCTGTCCAGGCAGTATCACATTTGTGACAAACAAGCCCCATGAATCATAAATGCATTGCCACAAGAACAAGCAGCAATTTCACATACCAAGAAACAGGGCCTATATTGTGGTGGTGCCCCAAGTTGTGAAATACCCTCCCCATAAACATTCATTTGATGCCTATTCTCCCATCCTTTAGGTGCCATGAATCAAACAAATAAATAGACAACTGTCAACCAGGAAACAGGGTCTATATTGTGGTGGTTTTTAAACAGAGACTAGATGGCCATCTGATAGCAATGCTGATCCTGTGAACTTAGGGGGTTTTTTTTTGTGAATTTCCTGCATTGTGCAGGGGGTTGGACTAGATGATCCTGGGGGTCCCTTCCAACTCTATGATTCTGTAAAACTTCCAAAGTTAGACTAAATATTAGTGAGCAAAATCACATTTATTTAAGCAGATTTCTATTCTGCCCTACCCTGCAAACAGGCTCAGGGTGAATTACAAGAAGAAGAAGAAGAAGAAGAAGAAGAAGAAGAAGAAGAAGAAGAAGAAGAAGAAGAAGAAGAAGAAGAAGAAGAAGAAGAAGAAGAAGAAGAAGAAGAAGAAGAAGAAGAAGAAGAAGAAGAAGAAGAAGAAGAAGAAGAAGAAGAAGAAGAAGAAGAAGACTGCAGATTTATACTCCGCCCTTCTCTTTGAATCAGAGACTCAGAGTGGCTTAGAATCTCCTATATCTTCTCCCCCCCCACAACAGACACTCTGTGAGGTGGATGGGGCTGAGAGGGCTCTCACAGCAGCTGCCCTTTCAAGGACAACTCCTGCGATAGCTATGGCTAACCCAAGGTCATTCCAGCAGGTGCAAGTGGAGGAGTAGGAAATCAAACCTGGTTCTCCCAGATAACAGTCCACACTCTTAATCATTACACCAAACTGGTGTAAAATACAGTCAAAACAATAATTAAACCTATTAAACAATTAAAACCATCTAACTGCAAAGCAGGGAATGGAATTAATTAAAATTAATATAAATTTCAATGCTAAAACCAGTGAGTCGGCAAGATGTCATCAAACTCCAGTTGGGCCATCTAAAGGTAGAATGTTTCAGCAAGGGAGGTTGATCTAATTTGGATGCACACTGCCTCATTCAAAGGCTTGGCGGAACAGCTCTGTTTTGCAGGCCTTGCAGAATGGTAGCAAGTCTGGCAGGGCCCTGATCTCTAGCAGGAGCATGTTCCATCAGGCTGGGGCCAGGGAAGAAAAAGCCCTGCATCATGTGCTAGAAATAGATGCTTTAATTTGCCACAGATAAGCATGAATCATGCCAGGGTATGTGGGCGGGGGGGTTGAGGGGAAGCAACTGTCTACAAGCTTGGGGGTGGCGGGCTTTGGCAAAAAGCAGCTTCCAAAGTCCACAGTGCTGTCTGAAATAGCTTAGACACTTTTTGATCCATGGACCCAGACATGCCAGATGGGGAAACTGAAGAGGCAACCCCCCCTCCCCCAAACCCATGTTCTTATCTCTGATGCTTTTCCTGCACCTAATAACTCTGCCACCATGCAAATCAACAATTGCCCCTACATCTGCCTTCTCCATTGCGGTCTCCACTTTGAGAACCGCCTGCTTGAGGAGGTTGGAAAGACTGCCACGCAGGCTTTCTGCAAACTGTGCAAAAGTGAATTATTCAAGAGGGCTTTTTTGCACAGGCAACAGAGTTGCACTGTACTAAATGATTCACAAAAGTTATTTGGAAAAAAATTGTTAGGGACTGTGGTCCCTATACTGTGTATAGCTTACTGAAACTAGGATCTTACTGTAGAATTCTGCATTATCTACAGTGCAATCCTAAGAAGCCCTTCCTGGGAGTAAGACCTGCTGAATAAATCTGTGTAGGATTCTGAGTTGACCTGCTTAGGTTGGCAGCATTAATGTGTCATGTTAATACTTATGCTTTGCTTCAGTTCTGTTTTTTGACTTCTGGTTAGTTCTAGGACCTTCATCCTATTGCATTGTTTTACTGAATCACTATTCCATCAATTGTGTTAACTCAGTCTGTGTAATGTGCCTTCATTCCAAGCGAGTGTAATCTGCCTTCATTCCAAGGTGGACTATGAATAATGTAAATAAATAAGTAAATAATGCCCAAACCTGACACCAAGTTAAACAGAGCCAGTCTGGATAGACTGTGATGTCTAGTTGCATTTATTTACTGAATCCCAAAGCCCTGTTTCTCCCTAATCACCCGTCAACAATCAAGATATTCACACTTTCAATGTGTGCACATACATTTGATTTAGTGCAAATGTAAGACAAAATAATAACAAATAATACAAAGGAACAGTAAGGTATCTGTACACCCCCAACTCATGCACTATGAAATTTCTACATAGAACACAGCCTTAATATAGTCCGTAGCTAAGTCCTGTAGGGTGGAGTCCTTAGTAGTTCTGCTTGTGGTGTTGTCATGGAGAGAATAAGGAACCGTATTATTTATTATTTTGTCTTATATTTGCACTAAATCAAATGCATGTACACACATTGAAAGTGTGAATATCTTTATTGCTGACTGGTGATTTTTGTATTTTTTCCATTTGTACATCTGTACCAGTTTCTTATATTCTGTTTCTCCCTAAGGCTGTGAACCTCAGACTGGGGGTGGGGGGGGGGGGAGTTACCAGTGCAGAATGCAGGTAGAGATTCCCATGAAGCATCAAGGAAAAGCCTAGCCATCTTCTTAGCATTTTAGTTTTCTATCTACAGGAGCGGGATTTGGTGGGTGGTGGGTTTTAAATGGAGGGGAGTTTAATCAAATTATCTCCCATATCTAGGCAGGGTGTACAGTCCTTTTACTCAGAGAGACCTAAGCTTTAGGGATTTCAGAAAAATCTGTAGTCCAGAGCTATTCTACTGAATTCACTGATATCATTAAGGTTTGAACAGGGCCAGTGCATGGGTGTAGGCCACGAGGCACCCCCTCTACCCACACCCTGCTGCCATCCTTTGCCAAGGTCTCCTGAGGCTCGGCAGGCCGGGGCAAAGTGGGCAGGGGCAGCGAGCATGCTGCAAGCCCGCTGCTGCCCTGCCAGACTTTGCCAGGGTCTCCCGAGGCTCAGGAGGCCACAACAAAGTGGGGGGGGGGGGCAGCGAGCATGCTGTAAGCACGCTTGCTGCCCTGCCAGACTTTGCCGGGGTCTCCCGAGGCTCGGGAGGCTGAGGCAAAGTAGGGGGCGGGGCAGCGAGCATGCTGGAAGCACGCCTGCTGCCCTGCCAGACTTTGCTGGGGTCTCCTGAGGCTTGGGAGGCCTCGGCAAAGTCGGGGTGGGAGTGGCGGGGTGATAGTGACATCATTACCCTTAGCAGCTTTACTTCTACATCACAAACATCTATGCCAGCCAGTTATCTGAAATGCTGCAGTAACAATCTTGGGATGTGACAAGACATCAGCTAGTGGTGTCGTACTCATATCCTTCCATCCTAAACGCTTATTTGCTTTCAAAGCAGATCCTAGAATTCAATTACCAGGGGTAAGCGCACAACCTTGATATACTGGATTTGGAAGACGGATTTCAATACTTTTACAACCCAGCTTTACTTCTATATCACAAACATCTATGTCAGCCAGCTATCTGAAATGCTGCAGTAACAATCTTGGGATGTGACATGACATCAGCTAGTGGTGTCGTACTCATATCCTTCCATCCTAAATGCTTATTTGCTTTCAAAGCAGATTCTAGAATTCAATTACCAGGGGTACTTTTCATACTAAGTGCACAACCTTGATATACTGGATTTGGAAGACGGATTTCAATACTTTTACAACCCAAGTTTCAGATATGTAACACCTTCCTGATGACAATGACAGAGAGCCATTGCTCTTTTGAGTCTTAGTAAACAGGAAGGAAAAGACCTTGGTAAAATCCTAGAGGTTTTAAAATGCACATACCGGAGATTTTGAAAAGCAACAGCAGCAGCTGCCATAGCCATGGCAAAAAGCACAAACAAGTAGGCATAAAGGACTAAACTGTCCGAAAGTCTTGTGAAAGTATCAAAAGGCAATAGACCAAAAGATTCTTCACACAGGTACAGGTTAGCGTCAAAATCTCTAAAAGAAAAAAAAAGAAAGGGTAAAGTTATGAAGGTAATACAAAAAGGTTTAAAAGGCCGAACATAAAACTGTTCACAAAAGGTTCCCCACAGGATTTTGGGATCTGCCCTGGTCCATCTTCACTGGGTTTCCTAGAGCATGGTCTTCTGCACTGTGGCCTCAGAGCCCTGGAATGCTCTTTTTTCGAGAGAGCATTTTTGGATTTTTATTAGTTTCTAAATACTTTTAATAAATATTACATACACTGAAGTGTGAGATCATTCTTAATTAACAGGCATAAGCTACTGCTGCCTTGCACTGAGAAACAATAGAAAAATAATTTTACTTTTAAATAATAGCTGACATCATACCTTGTTGCTCCAAATCCAAACTTTGCTTTTAGGAATTTGAATATATGCTCATCTGATTCAAGATTAAGAATTTTCTGTGAAGTGATGAAATAAAAGGTATAATTTTTTCTTAGTTATCAAAATGAATAGATGACTACTTTCCTGCTGACGTTCCTGCTATGATACTTCAAGCATTGTTTTATTTTTTAGCTTTTCTTACAGTGTGGAACAATTCATAATGTTCAAACCTACAGTCATTTTGCTAGTCCAGTTAATAATAGACATGAAACACACACACACAAATACCACAATCACATACTATTTTCCTTATCAAAAGTAATTTCTTTTTAAAAATATATATATTTTTATTTCCAACAATTAAACAAATCAACACTAGTACAATTAAAATAAATGACCAACACTGGTTCCAACCTGTAATCTGTTATTTGACTGGACTGCTTAACTAAGTGCTCGGCTTTCGTAGGAACACCACAGGAAACACTTCCCAGCTGTACTACTGTTATGTGAATGGCTAAGTCTTCAGAAACACCAGTGGCCTGCATCCTACTGCACCACTAAGCAAAGTTCGAAGCCCTCCTCCTGTCTTACATTTGAGGAAAATTTTTAGATTGCAGCAACTTCTAACAGTTTAAGCCATGATCTGCTCAGTGTTTCTAGACATACTGTAGACTGATTCCATTCACAATGAAATCCTAGCCAGAGATATATCCATTTAAGTTCAATGAAGTCAACAGGTTTAAAAGGGAGTAAATCTGCTTAGGACTGCAGTATCAAATACCAAACTCTGGCTAAGTAACTGTATATTTAGTTTGAGGGGGACTTTTGAGTTGACAAGTTGTGGCCTGAGAGTTTGCAGGGAAAGTATGGCCTTGATCTGTGGATTTAGATATTAACAGATTGGGGGGGGGGGCACATTTTGCTTTTAGTCACACACACACTATCTATATCTAAAATATGAAAACTAGGGGGGAAAGCACACATACCCACCTTAATGGAATTATTTACAAGAAATGTCAAACATAGTACTAAAAGTACATGGAGGACAAGCTTCCCAAGCCTGCTACAGAAGCCACCCGTTTTCAGGTTATTCTGGAAAATGTAAGCAATTAATACTTTAGTGTTCAAATATATCTAGCACACACACATGCTTGATCTTAGCCAAAAGGCCAAGAAACGATAAATATATCTAGCAAAAGATAAAAAGACATCATCTGCTATTAATACTTTATCCAATTTTTAACTTTTTAAAATCCACATTACTGTTGGGACTAACACACTATTGACGGTTAAGGAGACATTCCAGGTTCACTTTCAGATTAGCGAGGGATTGATAGGTTTGGTTCAGTTTATTATTACAGTCATTGACCAGAACATTTTAGTCATCTAGAACAACCTTAAAAGTACCTTATAAAAAGTTCCACAAAGAATCTGCATGTTAAAATTTGATGACTTGAGGGTCCCCTGCGCAAACACCAGTCGTTTCCGACTCTGGGGTGACATTGCTTTCACAATGTTTTCATGGCAGACTTTTTTAAGGGGTAGTTTGCCCTTGCCTTCCCCAGTCGTCTACACTTTCCCCAAAGCAAGCTGGGTACTCATTTTACCAACCTCAGAAGGATGGTTATAATAGTAAAAAAGAATTTTAAAGATTATTATTTAACTCTTTAAACCATTTTAAAAAGTCATTTGTTAAAAGATTTACAGTTTGGTCTATTTGTCTCGTTTTTTGTGTTCTTTATAAACCTGGGAACAGAGCCTAGTCACCTGTCTTGTTGTTTGGTGGTTCCTATCCGACAGAAGATAATCTAATCTGAGTTTATTTGATCTGCCAGGGAACCTTTCCAACAACGGGCTGATAATTTCCCTTCGGCTCGCTGTATGAAAAGAACAGTTAAAAAAATACATGCTCCAGAGAATCTATTTCGGGCTGGGAACAGGAACAGAGACTAAGTACATAAGGAGTCCCTTTATGATAGGTTTGAAGAGAGAAACCAATGAAGCTTTGAAAACCCCAACTCTTTGGCAGTAACTAACACTGCCCTGTACATGAGAGGAAGGGGGAGGGAGAAACCTATGAAAACGGAAGGCAGAAATCTTGAAGGCCTCATGAATGTGAGAGCAGAAGCTCGCATGGGATGAGCCTAAACAAAATGGAGGAGGCTTCAAAGGGCAATTAGGAACCCTGTTGTGATAAGAGGCATATAGATCCCCTGATTAGGATATCTAGTTTCCAAATTCAGCATGATGTTATTCCCAGAGAGATGGGGGTGGGAGTGACTTGCCTTGTCTGGACTGCGGTCCTTCCCAAACCAACAGAGATTGCAGTTCGGGTCTACCTGCTACTGCATCCTTGGTGTGTTAGCCCTACAAACAGCACTGGCTAAGCTCTGTCTTTGCAAGCTACCAACATTCCTTGTCTGGCCTGAGTGCTCTCCAAGGTACTGAACTGAATGGTATCTTCCCAGGGCCAATTTTCATGGCACCTTTTGACACAAGAGTCCCATTATTACGTTGTACATGCATGCATTTAAGTTCTGACACTGACACACAATGAAAGCAGAAGGCTGCGCCAGCTATACATAAAGTACTGCAAGCAAAGTATGTGTTGTCATTTATATGCTTTCCCTACAATTCATAAATCTCCATTTACAAAAAAGTAATGTGCTAATTCTTTGTCTTTAAGAAAGACATGATCTTAGCCCTGACCTGGATAGCTCAGGCAAGCATGATCTCTTCTGATCTCGGAAGCTAAGCAGGGTCGACTCTGGCAAGTACTTGGATGGGAGACCTCCTTGGAACACCAGAGCCAGGAGGCAGGGGGCAGGCTTTATTTAACCACCTCTCTGAATATCCTCCATGCCCCCAGTAGGGGTCAGTCACCAGAGGTCATCATGACTTCTAGGTGCACACAAACATGTGCACACATAAAAAATACAAAAGGAAAGGAAAGAAAGAAGAGGGAAACACTGTTGAATCAGGGTCATCCTTCTGGTATCAAGTTGCCACACAAGGAATAATTAATCGTATGTGAAATGGATTAGATCAGAAGGATTTTTATTAAGGATAAAGTTTTTCTTACACTGATAGTCATGCTGTCTTCAGATGTATTAGCTTGTGTTGCCCCTTCTCTCCCCCCCTCCCTATTTGACAACCCCAGCCCAACTGCATCATTTTGTTTTACTTGGAACCCTTGCTTTTAGGTTCAAACATCATCATATCTTGTAATCCGTTTGCTCACTGACTGATTTTGACTGATATTGTTGCAATCATCTTACTGACTGATAAGTTCTTATCATACTTATGATTCCAGTGAGAAAGGCAGACTATAAATGAAAACAGTAACAACAATAATTATCTTTCCCAGGCTATATTATTATTATTTCTGTCATCACTTCCCTAGCATCTGATGGGTTGGATCCAGCAGTAATTTTTCACCACTGTAAGGGGCAGACAATTTCTACCAGTTCTTGCTCCCCGCTGCAGACTGCCCCCCATGTTTGCCCCACATGCTGTTCCTGAGGGTCTCCTGACCCCCAAGAGCCTTTCATAAAAGAGAATTACTACTGAATCTAACCTGATGTTTGGCACAGAAAAAAAAAAGAGAGGTTTCAGAACTCACTACTTTCTAGGCAAAGGGAAGATGGGACTAAAGTAAAATATTGTAAGTGAGCATGGCTCCATACAACAAATTACAAACTGGGTGCACTTCATCTCCTGTTTGTCTTCCACATTTAAAATAAATAAATCTCATACCTGAAGTCTTCTTGCTAACAAGGTAGACATATTAAAGCTTATACACAATGATCCTGCTATCATGGTATTGAAGAACTGTAGGAAGCAGACAAGCAGTAAACTAGTCACTTGTATTATATAGAGCCAGGTCACCTGCAAAAATAATGACAACAAATTACACGTGCATGAGCCTGAAACAAACATTAATTACTTCTACAAAACACAGTCAATAGAGAATGTTGGAACTGCTGTTTGAAAGCGAAGCATCTAACTTCTTCATTCTGATCTCATTAGCCCAAAGCAAAAGAGAAGGCAGGCTGCTCAATAGAAGATTAACACTTACCCACAGAAATGTGAGTGTGTGCGCATATGTATATACCTATATAATTAGCAGCCCAAAACCAAAATTGTCTAGATCAGGGGGTCCCCAACCCCCGGTCCGTGGCCTGTTAGCAACCGGGTCGTGAGTTGTATAATTATTTCATTATATGTTACAATATAGTAGTAATAATAATAAGACAACAACATTGGATTTATATCCTGCCCTCCACTCCAAATTTCAGTCAGTGGCTCACAATCTCTTTTACCTTCCTCTCCCACAACAGACACCCTGTGAGGTGGGTGGGGCTGAGAAACAGCAGCTGCCCTTTCAAAGACAGCTCTGCAAGAGCTATAGCTGACCCAAGACCATTCCATTAGTTGCAAGAGGAGGAGTTGGGAATCAAGCCCAGTTCTCCCAGATAAGAGTCCACACACCAGACTAATAGAAATAAAGTGCACAATTGTATCATCCCGAAACCATCGCCCCCTCCCTCCCCCCTGGGCCGTGGAAAAATGGTCTTCCACGAACTGGTCCCTGGTGCCATAAAGGTTGGGGACCGCTGGTCTAAATGATTTTTTGGTCCACTATGCCTGTTCAGTGCAGTGAATTTTATGTTACCATGAAACCTCAAATGCTAGTTAATTAAAAATATGAAACAATAGGATATAGACTCTTTAAAATATTTATATAACTAGCCTGCTTTGCATCCTGTCCTGTATTATTTGACTATTATTCTTAGAAAGACAGTAGGGGTTTTTTTGTTGTTGAAAACTTCAAATTATACTCAACAGCTATGATGTAGCATTCAATCAAGCATACTTAAACACGACAGTTTTCTATTGTTACAATTTAATTTAAAACAGGTGTATGCAACAGGTGTATGCAACAATATCAAGCATACCATATCCAGTTATGAGCTCACCTTTCCCCTAGAAAGAAAGTCAAGAGAGTCAAGTGTGAACAAAACCAGTGCCTGGATCAACAGCATAAACTGATTAAACTGCCAAGCCAAACTGAAGAGAAAGGTTGATATAAATATTACCAGAAGTGTCAGCCTCTGGGAAAAAAGAAGAAGAAGAAGAAACAACGGCTCAGTGAGAGACAGGAGAAAAAAGCATGGCAGGACAGAAACGACCAATCACTGCTTTCAGTTCTGCCTAGGCAAAGTTACACCCTTTGAAGCCCAATGACTTCACTAGATTTAGAAGGATGTAACTGCTTAGGAATGTGCTGTCAAAGTACCAGTCGATCACCATTCAATATCACTTAAATATTTATGCAGCAGGTAACTCTCCGACTCTGATCCAGCACAGCATGAAGAGAAGCCTGTTCTCTCTCTCTCTTTTTAAAATGGAAATTCCCGCCAGCTGTTTGGCAGGGAAAGGGAAAGAGAGGGAGACAAAATCAAGCCTCTCTCCATTTCTCGGCAAGACTGTGGATCTTAAAAAGGGCTCTTTAGACACAATTTTTTGCTGGGTTGGATTTGGGAAGCATGCGCTCAGCACCCATTTGAGCATAAAATTCCCAGTCCGTCCAGGATGACATACATGGAAGCTTGTTTTTACACATGCATGGTTTCAACGCCCTGACCTCGATAGCCCAGACCAGCCCAACCCTGTCAGATCCTGGAAACTAAGTAAGGTCAGCCCTGGTTAGTATTTGGATAGGAGACTGCCAAGGAAGTCTGGGGTCATTACGCAGAGGCAGGCAATGGCAAACCACCTCTGAACTTCTCTTGCCTTAAAAACCCGATGGGGTTGCTGTAAGTCAAACTTTGACTTGACAGCACTTTCTACCGCCACCGTGGTTTCAAACTTGACTGTAGTCCTAAAACAGCACGTTTAACTATGGGAGAACATAAAATAATTATTTTAATAGGTCATGCATCCAGTATCTCCTTTTTAAATGACAGCTTTGCACAGACTATCTTTAACATTTAAACATATTTAGAATCAAACTAGATCAGAAACAAAATGTTCCAAGTTAAAAAAAAACAACTCACTTCATGAGCAGGCCGTAAATGAGGTCTGAAGAGGAATGTAATTGCTGCTACTTGAACGGCAAAGACTGGCAGTGCCCAGTTCTCTCTTAATGCAATGCTGAATTCTACCCGGGTGGCATCTAATCTGCAGAAAACAGCAGCAAAAGTTTCAAGTAAGCACCAAAGATGGAAAAACTCAAAACTTCAAAGGTTAAGTGCTTTCAAATAAAGAGGAAACATTTTAGATTAACTTGACTAATGAATTGTAGTTTGTTTGTTTTTTTCAAATCAGATTTTAACTAGAGATAATTTATGTGAAAGGGAAATCAGTACAGAAAGCATTACTATAGACAGTCTAAATTAAGAACAAAATGCTCATGGTGGCTTTCAAAATGTTAAAGTCTTCCAACAGTCCAAAAAGATTCGATTGTTGGCCTGTGCAATTTTGTTTGGCCCCCAAATATGTGACTATATTGAGCTTTCCCTAAATTATCATCCAGTAGTGAAATACTGTAACAGTTGTTTTAATTAATTGATTAAAATCTAGTAACTGGTAGGTTATTGACTGTGTTATGTCTATATTCTACACGCTGCCTAGAACTCTAATGGCATTAAATAAACGTTTAGCAGCAGTAACATTCCTGTAATTGGCTGACAGCTCTTACTGTTAACATTTCTGCAGAATGGAAAATGGTTTCCCTTTAGGATGATCTAACTCTGAGGGCCTCAAGCTAGATCACGCTTTTCCAAACAAGTGAAGTGAGCTTTCTGAATTTCACACAAAGTATCTTGATTTGTTCTAATAAATTGTACTCCCTCCACAAAGTTTCCACCACACATACACACATTCCTCATAAGGCAACATATGAAGCTGCCTTATCCTAAAACAGACTATTGGTCTATCAAGGGCAGTATTATCTACTCTGACTGATAGTGGCTCTACAGACTCTAAGGAAGAGGTCTTTTGCATCACCTGATCCTGTTTTTAACTGGAGATGCCAGGGATTGAACCTGGGACCTTCTGCATGTAAAGCAGATGCTCAACCTACAGCCCCACCCAAGTCACACCTTCCACTCTGTGGCTGACTGAATTAGATGTAAATATAGAGAGATGAAGCTCAGGTATGGGACAGTCTTAAAGCAAATATACCTGTGTGCTTTCTAATCTACCTCTAAAAGATTTAAAATCTTACTTCCTATAACACGGCGGTGGGGGGGGGGGGGAATGAGACACAGTACTTTTTGAAAAATTACAAAATTAACCTCACCTGTTTACAACATACCAGAAGGCAGCTAATACACCTGAAAGCCAAGTTCCACTAAGAAGCCAGCTGGTTACATAGATAGCAACAACATGAACTGTCTGAAGGCCAAATAATGTGTAGATGTAAAAGTAAATAGGCTCTAAAAATTTCTGTAAAGCAAGGATATATTGAGAGAATTTAATATGCATTGTCTGCTTTAGCATGAAATCATCTGTTCATAACAGGGGTCTGCGCCCTACGGCTCTAGAGCCAAATGTGGCTCAGCAAGAAACCAAATATGGCTCTTTAAAAACAAAAAAATTAAATCTTTAATTCAAGGTATTGTGGAGGAGCAGGTGGGATGTTAGATTAACCACTATGCGAAGGGAATGGCAGGCAATGATTTTTAGGGCTTCTCAGAGGAAGCAAGAAAACAGAGCTGATCCAGGTGGGACCCATGCACAGATTTATGCCACACACTATAAAAACTGTATAGTTGCTACTTATAAGATCTCTTGTAGGCCGCTTCTTAACAACAGACTTGCAAAAACCAGTGTCTGCGATAAAAAAAACTTTAATCGACCCATGAATGAGCAATCATTTTAACCTGTGTATTGTCTGTTATGCAAATAGGCTTTCTTCTCCTATTGGCTGTTTGTTAATTTCTTGCTCTGAATTTGGACACTGTTTGGTTCTTTAGTTGCAAAAGAGCCAAATTTATAGTTCATAAGAATGCTAACCCTTTTGGTTAATACTCATAATTGCATATGTAAGACAAGAAATTTGTCATTAGTAAAATGGAAAGGGGGAAAAGAGTTCCACTTAGATGTGCCAGAAAGGATGGGAAGGACAGGGGAAGAGAAAAAAATTCTACTTAAACCCGTAGGTTTGAGCTGCTGGTAATGGCAAAAGGCATACTAGCTATGTACCTGTTTTGCCTAATGGGAAAGCACCAGCTCATACAACTGCCATCTCCATATTCCTTTAGCTAAGTTGTCTTCTGATCTTGCGAAGGCACTGAGGTGGGGGTGCTGTGTGTGTGTGAAGCTGGTGGCTAGATCAGCTCAGTGTTGTAGCCAGCCTTCCATTCTATTTTATTTATTTATTATTAGATTTATATCTCGCCCTCCCCCGACAGGCTCAGGGTGACTAACAACAGTTTAAAAACATTAGCGATTTACAAACATATTAAAATTAAATACATAAAAAACATTTCCATACATATTAAAAATCCAAGATGGCAAGCTTCTGATTTCCATTATATGAGTTTAGTGGGACTGTCAGTGCTGAAGGTAATAGCCACTTCCCCCTAACCATTAAAGGCGAGCTTGAATAGTTCCGTCTTAAAGGCCCTGCGGAACTGTGGCAGGTCCTGCAGGCTCCTGATGTTTTCGGGGAGGGCATTCCACAAAGTGGGGGCTATTACTGAGAACGCTCTGGCTCTAGTGCTGGTCAATTGAGCTTCTTTCGGTCCAGGGATCTTAAGGAGTACCCATGCCTTAAGAATTCTAATGCAGAACATATGCTTAGACACAGGATGTTAATTCTTCTTGAGCGGAAATTCAAAAATAGCGGCTATCTACAGGCTGTTTCATTAAATTTACTACCTATTTTGTGGCATAAGAGGTGCAGTTTTAAAACACAAGTTTAGGTACTTTGATATATTTCTGCCTTGCCTGTCTATTGCTAGGATATTCAAAATGGCTGAATTTTTTTTTTAAAAACCCTAATAACTAAAACAGCACATCACACGAATAAAGTGAAAATACAATATACACCTAAGGAGCCAGAGCAGGAGAAAAATGGCTGGTAGTCTTAATCCATCAGCTTTTTCATATGAACACGAATACAGTCAAACATACTTGAGTATGAATATCTCCTGCGTATGTTTGCCTTTGATAGCTACTGGGAAAATATGGATTTTAAAGAACTAGAAACAGGACTAGTTTATGACAAATAATCCTGAAGGGGGTTTTTTTTAATCACTGTTCTTTTGTCATTAACACGTAATTGAATACTTACCTTAATATGAAAAGTCCTGTACAGAATACTGAGAAATACTTCCTGGTAAACATTCATTCTTTCAAGTATATTAATTGTTCTCATGGACTCAGTTTTATTGTCGTATATCAAGCTATGCAAACCTGTGTGGGAAGGAAGGAGTAAGATTCAGACAGGCCGACTTTTAAAAAAGTTTTAAAAATAGTACTTAGGAGACATCTGCAAACCCAGCACTATTTGGCATAAAACTGAAAGTGATATGATCACATTGGGGCAGTGGTATAGGATTCATAAAAAAACTCCTGAAATGATGACATTACCACAAGGTTTGCACTGGTAATGATGTTACACATTAGCGGGACACTGAAGCTCCCCAAATTTTCCTGAGTAGCTGGCGATACTTCCTGTAACTTTCTGGACCTCTGAGAGGACCTCTATGTAATGCATATCTCCATAATACAACTTAAAACATTACAATGCTACTAAATCTTTCTAAGGTGGGTATTTCTGAGCTCTTTTTGCACTGCATGAAAAAGTCCCCTTTAGAAGCTGCAAGTGCTACTTTGGAAAAATCAAGAGTGATCACTCAGTTCAGATGTGCAGCTAATCCATATTACTTTATTTATAGTCTGCCATGTTTCCAGGGCTAGAGTAGATTCTGAAAATATTAACCTCTTTCCCAGTAAAGATGCATATACAAATTTAGGAAATCTTCAGAGAATAAACCATTTTGCAGTACTAATTCTGGGACAAATTCTTGCTCTTCTAGCGACATGTGTGAATCTCTTGTGAACTGCCATTCCACAAAGAGTGTTTTAGGGATCCTACAGACAAATCCAAAGTAGAGCTACACTTTTGTAAGTTCAATGAATTCAGTGGGCATAGAAGGGAGTAACTCTGTTTATGAACATATGAAGCTGCCTTATACTGAATCAGACCCTCGGTCCATTGAGATCAGTATTGTCCACTCAGACTGGCAGTGGCTCTCCAGGGTCTCAAGCTGAGGTTTTTCCTGGACCCTTTTTAGTTGGAGATGCCAGGGATTGAACCTGGGACCTTCTGCTCACCAAGCAGATGCTCTACCACTGCGCCACCAACTCCTGACCCTTGTTTAGGACTGTTCTGTGAAATCTTCGAACAATGGAAAGTATTAGCTTAAGACAGCTGCATGATTCCACTGCTTTTAAGAAGTAGGATGGCATCCTATATGGCGAAAACATCCACAGATGTATCAGGTCCTCATATATTCTGTAAAAATGATTTTCTTTCCTGGGATTTATACTATTGAGTGTGTCGCAACACAAAACTCTACATGCTCTGTAAGCCACCCTGAGCCTGCCTCGGTATAAATAAAAATTTACTTACTTACTTACATTAAACAGAAGATGGTGGGCGGATGGTAATCCAGCACTACTTGACAGTGAGAATCCAGCCCTCTCCTTAAAACACAAGAGCTGTGCTTTTGAAAGCCAATGCTCTTCATGCAATTTAGGAAATAAAATAGTTTCAAAACATTATTACGATACCTGTCTGAATGGATGGAGCCTGTACCATTTGCTTGTAATAGGAGTAATACAGGCCACATTCTGTTCTGAAGGATATTTCCCGCTCCATCTCCTGTAAGGAAACATGCCAGTTAAAAAGAGGAGAAGAGATTGAATTTATACCCCGTCATTCACTATCTGAAGGGGTCTCAGAGTGACTTACAATCTCCTTTCCCTTTCCCTCCTCACAACAGACACCCTGTGAGGTAGGTGAAGCTGAGAGAGCTCTTCAAGAACTGCTCTTGAGAGGAACAGCTCTGTGAGATTTTCAAATCCAAATCCAAATCTATAACAACTGTGCTTTTTTGGCTCAGAATAGTGATCAGGTGAAATGAATTATTAAATAAAGGGTTCAAGACATAGAGCATCAACAAGATTAAATGAAATCACCAAACTTTATGGCCCAATACCTTAGCCAATTATATTCCTTCCTATAGGAGAGCATTTACCTTGGCTAGATGTGTGGCTTTGCCCTTAACGGTACTAGAAGGGAGATACAAAAAGATCCCATATGCAGAAAGAATTTGCCCCTCCTCTATAGGTGAAGTGGAATCACTGGGACCTGACTTCATCTGCTGTTCTTTCTATGAAGAACTACAGGATAAGATTATTTCTCCCCAGTTTTTGCAGATAAGGCCTGCCTGGAGAAACTTCTTATAGATGAGAACCCAATTGCTTCCAAGAAAATAGCCAAGTTTTGTCTTCATGGGATAGGACTCCGTAGAAAGTAAGAGAGCCATTCATATGTAGGGGTATACCCTTCTACTCCTTTTGCTATGATTTTAATGGTTTTAATTATTTTAGTGTATATTTTAAATGGTATATACTATTCTTTATATCCTACATTTTGGAATTTAATGGGGCTTTTGTTTTATTTGGGATTGCTGCAATTATATGTAAATGGTTGTTAATGCTCATTAACTGTAAATAAACCTCATATAAAACAAGTATATTGATACAGACACTGATACAGAAACTAGTCACTGGGTCACCTCATTGCATTTCATTTTGGATTACCAATATGTCTAGCATGGTTAACAGCCAGTGTGGTGCAGGGCTTGTAAAACTAGGATCTGAGAGATTTAGGTTCAAATCCCCACTCTGCCATAGAAGTTTGCTGGCCACTTCTGGCCAGTCATCGTCTTTCTCTCAGATTAATCTACCTCACATGGTTGTCATGAAGATAAATGCAGAAAGAAGGAAGAATTATGTTGTAAACCGAATGATGCTATTGTTTCAGTCTGAGACAGCACTGAACACATTAGTGCATCTGACTGTAGCCCTGTTTACATGCTATAGAAAACACATGGGTGTCCTGTATGCACCTGCATATACTTGTTTGTAAGAAAGAGCCAATGTGCATTCACTTTACAAATGGAACCTGTACCTTGATAAAGATGGGGTTTAAATCATATGTTCAGCGGTATACGTGTTGAATGTAAAATGAGAAGTATTCAATACATGTATAAAGAAAAATGCAAGTGTACATTGTGTATCTATGTTCCCTGTAACTTGTAAACTGCACTTATGACCACAGCGGCGTTAGACAAAGACCTGTTCTTGAGTATGCCCTGCTGCCCAATTTAAAACTGGTAATGGGTTCATCTTTAAAAGAAGATGTTCGCTCAAATATAAAAGGACACACAAAACTGAATAAAAATACCAGCTCCATTCTCCATGCAATTCTTCAACACTTTTAAAAAGTCATTTATGCTAGCAACCATTGCTTTATCATTATTATGCTATTTACAGATCTCCCATTTTGGAACAGAGTAATTGCTCGAACAGATTTTTAAAAAAAATATATGTGGAGTTATCTGGTCAAAAACTCACCATACAAACCAAAATTAAGTAAAGCAAGGAAAGAAAGACTGACACATTGTTTGCACCAAAACCCTCCTAAATGTTATGTCCTAAGCATGCTTTTTTTTTTTTTTTTTTTTTTTTTTTTCCCAATATCTTGAGTTTATTTCCATATCATAACTTTTCCATAACCAATATCCAAACACTCCAAATACAAAGTTATTAACACATACTCATTACACCTAAAAAACAAATATATTTACGTATACATATATATGTACAACCTATTCTTCTCCCGTCAATATTTGTCTCCTGTTCTTACTTCTCTAGGAGAGGCTGAATGTATTCTTATACATAATCTTAACTTCTTTTATCCCGGGATCATATTTATATTACCAATTGATTGCATTGTGTAAGTATCCTCCTTACTTCTTTTGTAACCAACTATAGAATTTTCCCCATTTATCCATTGCTTCCTCTTTGGGTGTTCCTTTTAACATTTTAGACAGAATGTCCATCTCTGCCGCCTGCAGAATTTTATCAATCACTTCCCCTAATTCTGGAGACCTTTTTTCCTTCCAATGACTTGCATAAACAATTCTTGCCGCCGTCAAAACATATATTATCAGATATTCATCCTTTTGTGGGATTTCCTTCCTTACCATAGAGAGTAACATAATCTCCGGTTTGAACTGCCAATTTATCTTTAATATTGCTTTCACCATTTCATGAATTTTAATCCAAAAACTTTTTGCCACTTTACATGTCCACCACATGTGAAAATAGGAACCTGCCATGGTCCCGCATTTCCAACATTTTAGAGATGCATTCGAATTTATCTTGTTTATTTGAATGGGGGTGATATGCCACCTATGGAATAATTTGAAACAGTTTTCTCTAAAGTTAATTGGCTTGATAATTTTATAATTCATTTTCCAATATGCTGACCATGTTTCTAAGTCTACATTTTTAGATAAATTTTTGGACCATTTCAACATCACTTCCTTAACTACTTCATCTTCTAATTTTATCGTCATCATGTAATTATAAATTTTTTTTATTGTTTTCTCCACGTTGTTTACAAGGAGTTTGTCAAAATCAAAATTAGGTTTTGTGAATCCAGTCATTTTATCCTTATTAAATTTTGTTAAAATCAGAGTCATAGTCCACCAGTCTATTTTTATGTCTTCCCTTTCCATTGTCTCTTTAGTATTAAGTCTGTCTTTTTCATCCAAAAGATCTTGATATCTTATTATATTTGAATAATCCCTTAATTGGGGTTGTATTGAAGCTTCACTAGGAGATATCCATCTTGGTACTCTATTGTATATTTTCTTTTTAAATTTCATCCAGACATTATTTATTCCTTTACGAATCAAATGATTAATAAAGTACTTTTGTGCTTTCTCTGCGTACCATAGATTAAAATGCCAACCTTTTTGCAGATCAAACCCTTCTATCGTTAATATTCTCTTGTTTTCAAGTCTGATCCAGTCACGTAACCAACTCACACCACACGCCACATGATAATTTTCCCAATCGGGCAAACCTAACCCTCCATTTTCTTTAGCATCCGTTAATATTTTCCATTTAACTCTCGGTTTTCTGTCTAACCAAATAAAATTTCTAATCATCTGCTCCAATTTTGTAATAAAAATTTTTTTGGCTGCAAAATTAACCATTTGGAACAAAAATAAAACCTTGGGTAAAACATACATCTTGACCACCGCTATTCTGCCCATAAATGAAAGTTGCAGGGTACGCCATTTTTTTAACTTAAGTTCTAATTCCTTTAAAAGGGGTTCATAGTTATATTCATATATCTTACTACATTTACTACTTAATATTATTCCTAGGTATCTTACTTTAGTTTCTCTTTTAAAACCTGTTCTCTCTTCTATCACACTACCTTCCAGACTCGAAATATTTTTTGTAATAATCTTAGACTTTTTATAATTCACCTTTAATCCTGCAACTTGTTCATATTGTTTTAATTCTTCCAATATTTCGTCAATTGACTCTAACGGGTCTTGTACAATTAAAACCATATCGTCAGCGTACGCCAGCACTTTATATATTTCATCCCTAATCTCTAAGCCTTTTATTTCATTATTATTTCTTAAAGATTCCAAAAAAACTTCTAAGGATAGCACAAATAATAAAGGAGAAAGTGGACATCCCTGCCTGGTGCCTTTCTTTAAATTAATTTCTTCTGTTAATTCTCCATTCACTATTATCCTAGCTCTTTGATCCTTGTAGATAGCTTTGACATTCTGAATAAAATTTTCTCCAAAATCCATCATCTTTAACTGACAAAACAAAAAATTCCAGTTTAAATTATCAAATGCCTTCTCCGCGTCTATAAAAAATAAAGCCAGCTGTTTCTTCCCAGAGATTTCATAATACTCCAGTACATTTAATATGGTTCTTAAGTTATAACTCATTTGCCGTTTTGGAAGAAATCCTGTCTGATCTGTGTGAATTACCTTATTTAGCACCTTCTTTAGTCTGTTAGCCATAATGGCTGAATAGATCTTGTAGTCCACATTGAGTAACGAGATTGGTCTATAATCCCTAATCTCGTCTGACCCTTGGGCTGTTTTAGGAATAAGCACTATATTAGCCTGTCTCCATGACTCCAATATCTCAGCTTTCGACCAAACCTCTTCCAAGACATCTTTAAAATGATTAACTAAAATTTCTTTAAACGTAATGTAGTATTCCGCAGGTATACCATCTGGTCCTGCGGCTTTATTTTTTTTCAGATGGCTCCAGGCTTCTTCTATTTCATATGTTGTTATAGGACTATTCAGTCCTTCCTTTTGTTCTAGCGTTAATTTTGCCATTAATTTATTTGTCAAATAAACTTCTTGTTTGGTTTTATCCAACTCTTTTGCTTCATAAAGTTGTGTGTAATAATCCTTAACTATTGCCTTCATTCCCATTTGTGTGTACTGAGGATTTCCTTCTTTATCTCTCAACATTTTAATTATTTTATTATTCTGTTCTTTCCTAATTTTGTATGCGAGCCATCTTCCAGGTTTATTGGCATTCTCAAAGAAATTTTGCCTCGCAAAACGTATCTTTTTTTCCATTTCTTCCAGAAAAAGTAAGTGGATCTTATGTTGAAGTATTTTAATTTCATCCTTTATGTTTTGTATCTTGGGATTTTCTTTCATTCGTTTTTCTTTATCTCTTATTACCTCCATTATCTCATTTAACTTCTTATTTTCTTCCCTTTTCTTTTGTACATTAAATTTTGTTACTAAACCTCGAAAAAAAGCTTTACTGGTATCCCAGACCAACCTGGCTGACGAGTCTCCCCTTGTATTCCAATAAAAAAAATCTTTCATTTCTTCTTCTATATACTTTATAAATTTCTTATTGTTCATTAACGAGGGGTTCATTCTCCAACCCTGTCTCCTCCTATCTCCCTTAATACTTATCATGAGTGGGCTATGATCTGCAATTGTTCTGGGGTGAATTTCCACCTCTTCAACCTCTTTCATTAATGTGACTGACGCCCAACACATATCAATTCTAGACCACGAGGAATGTCTGTTGGAGTAAAATGTAAAGTCTTTCTTATCCGGATTTAGAGTTCTCCATACATCCACTAAGACAAGTTCATTTACCATGTGAAAAAATATATCTGGGAGGATTTTACACTTAACAAGTTTATTTTTCTTATTTTCTTTTTCGAACCCCTTATCTAATTTGGGGCAAGTCACTGCATTAAAATCACCTATTATACATACATTATCTGATGTATACTTGTTAACCCTTCGCTGTAAATCTTTATAGAAGTTTCCCTGCTTATTATTAGGTGCATATATATTAATAAGTAAAAATTTCTTTTGCCCTTTTACAATTTGGATGCCTTGATATCTCGCATCCTCATCTTCAAAAGCTAATTCCGCCTGAATATTTTCCTTTATATATGTCACCAAACCTCTTTTTTTTTTATCTTTTTCAGATGAGATTATGGCCTTACCAAGCCCCACTTTGGAAATCAGAGCTTCATCTTTTTTCTTTATGTGTGTTTCTTGAAGACAGATAATATCCGCCTTCATTCTTTTTAATTGTAAAAAAACTCTTTTCCTTTTCTGTGGGGAGTTGAGCCCATTAACATTTACCGATAGTATTTTTAGTTGAGAGGACATAATTGTATTTACCAATCCTTTGTATCTATTTGTTGTGTTCTTTTTTTCTTTTGTTGTCTAGTCTCTCTTGGCTGACTGAAGTGCCAGCTATCAGAAGTACCAAAAGATGAATTCTGAGTTCAATTAGTTTGACAGTCTAATTTTGACAGATGTTTTTATGTCAGTTGTAAAACTACTAAAAACACATACATGGAAGGGGAATCATTTTCATGTATTAAAAATCTGGAAAGAAAGAAACATTTGGGAATTGAATTTTTGGGAGAGCTGCACATGGAGGGGGCCTAATTAGCAAAAAAATGCCTCAAACGTGATTAATTTGTAAGCCTGGAACCAGCTGCATTCAACCAAACACCATACTTTACGAGCTGCACACTACTGTTCTACATCTGTTTCATACTAAGGTAACATCTGCTTTCCTCATTCACAAAACATTTCCAGCACTACAGCAATTCACAGTTTTTCTTGTGTCTCTTATCAATAGAGTGGACTTAGAAGAGGGTAACTCTGTTGAGGACTGTAGCCTCATGCTGAGGTTTGGTTTGTAATTGTTTTATTGCTGAGCTTTTATTTGTTATTGATTAGGCAAGACAAATGGGCTTAAATTGCAGGAAGGATAACATTCCGTTGGACATTAAGAGTGAAACTTCCTAATGGAAATAGAAGTTCAGTCGTGGAACCATTTACAGTATTTGGGAGTGAGGTAGAGGGTGTGTTCTCACTCACTGGATGTCTTCAAACACAGGCTGTGCAGCCCTCTGTTGGAGATGCCTCAGTTTTGGATTTCCAGCATTAAGAAGGGGTTGGACCAAATGGTCCCTAAGGCTCCTTCCACCTCTGTGTCCTATGTTGTGAGCTCCCTCGAGAACAAAGAAAGCAGGCCATACGTATATTCAAATAAATAAAAGTGTGATCTGTTTCTTCCATATCATTTTATCCACCTGCCAGAATTAAGTATGGGAATGAACTGGTTCAAGATCCAACATTTGGCATTAACTTGGGTTGGTTTGGAGCCCCTGAACCAATGTTTGGGGAAGATGCCTTCCTTGAACATTTACTGGAATTTTGTCTGGCTCGGTTTGGTTGTTTGGACCATTTAAACCTAACAGCTGAGTGACATGGTTATGAAGCTGACCTGCTAAGTTTAAATGGGTGCAAGCCATTTCAGCCTAAAGGCTGATGAGCACACCCACCCTGCTGTTAGGTTGAAATGGGTGTGAACCATTTAATCCTAACTGCAGGGCAGGTTTGCCCATCAGCTGTTACGTTTAAATGGCTGCGAACCATTAAACCCATCAATTTCACTCCCTTCTCCCCCTTGAAGACAGGGGAAGTAAAGGCGATCCCCCACTTTCTCCCAGCTGTGGAAAGTGGGAACCAAACTGGCCCGCCTGGGGCATTTTGGCTTGGATTGGGCGGGGGGGGGGTGCCCTAAACTGAACTGGAATTTTTAGGTGTGTCCATCCCTTGTCAGAAATCATACTTACAGAATAACATTGTATTGTAATAGGAATGATCCAGGACTGTGTGGACTGTCTGTTTGCTGCATGTTTTACTGCTGGGCCTTGAATTTCTCTGTCCTCCCAGCTTAATAGATTATTGGGCACCATCTGACATAGTGGCTGTTAGGCTTTTTAACATGAAATACTGGATTTTAAAACTGCAATGCTGATTTTATTATATTTTTAAATGTTGGAAGCCAAAGAATCATAAAGTTGGAAGGGACCTCCAGGGTCATCTAGTCAAACCCCTTGCACAATGCAGCAAATTCACAAATATCTCCCCCTAATTTCACAGGATCTTCATTGCTGTCAGATGGCCATCAACTTCTGTTTAAAAACCTCCAAGGAAGGAGAGCCCTGCTTGGCCAGGGAAGGAGTGAGATATTAGTTGAATGTATGTATGTATGAATGAATGAATGAATGAATGAATGAATGAATGTACTATCTTGCTCTCATTGCGCTGTTTCCTGCTTGAAGTGCCATCAAGTCGCAACCGACTGATAGTGACTTCATAGAGTTTTCAAGGCAACAGGTGAACAGAGGTGATTTGCCTTTGCCTGCCTCTGTGCAGCAACCCAGGACTTCCTTGGTGGTCTCCCACTCGAGTACCAACCAGAGCTGACTCTGCTTAGCTTCTGAGATCTGACAAGATCAGGCAAGACTGGGCTATCCAAGTCAGGGCTGTTTGCTGCTTAAGTGAAACCATTTTGTGCACTGTTTAACACAAAAGGTGGCCAAACTTGCTTAACGTAAGAGCCACATAGAATAAATGCTAGATGTTTGAGAGCCACAGACAAGACACAAACGCAAGGGGAGAAAGTGAGAAAGAAAGGTGGAAAGGAAAGATAGGAAGGAGGGAGGGAGGGAAAGAAAGCAATTTTTAACTTTAAATGTGTTCTCCCAGCTCCCCACGTTGGCTGGCTGGCAGAAGGGGTTTAAAGAGACAAACATCTTCACCAAGGTGGCCGATGGGGCAGTGGGGGCTTCAAAAGCCATATAATATGTGTGGAAGAGCCACAGTTGTGGCCACCCGTGGTTTAACATATCACGCTCAACACCTATGCTTTGTTTCAGATTTCCGTGATCTTAGTTTTATAATATTGCTCATTGTATTTCTTATTTTACACAGCATAATCCGCCTTTTGTCTCAAAGAGCAAGGCAAGCTAAACATAAGATAGTTCAAGAGCCTGACTTGCACTATGAATCTCAGCAATAAAGATGGATTATAAATAACACAACAACAATGCACCAATTAGAAATGTGAAGAATTCCAGTGCAATTTGTTTTTTGTGCTCCACCTCTGCTCTCCCACTCATTTGAAATGGGGGGAAATGGAAATTTTAGAAAACAACTGAAACACTGTCTTATGAAGCATTCTTTCAGAATTATGAAACATTTTAAACAATGTTTTAAAACAAAATTGTATCGCCAATTCATGCTTCTGTAAATCAATCCAAGATGGTATTAGCATTGCTACTGTGTCTGACTGGATTACCAAGCAAGAACTGTTTGTAGGACCTGATAGGTAAAAATACTTTTCAATCTACCCCCTACCTCAGATTCTTATAGTCTCTGCATCCTGAAAGAAACTGGCTTGAAAGAAACTGATAAAATCCACATGATCAGGGAACAAATCAGGGAATGAGCAGTTGGACATGCCTATATTTTCACTTGCTGCAACTACAAACTGCCTTATGTCTGGCCCTGCTGGTGAACCTCTTGATACCACTAGGATTTAGCCACTGTGCAACACAGAGTGTCGAACTGGATGGGCCACTGGCCTGATCCAACATGGCTTCAGTGTTCCCTCTAAGCTGAGTTAGTGTGAGCTAGCTCACAGTTTTTTTAGCCTATGGCTCATACACTTTTGTCTTAGCTCAGGACAGATGGCCCCAGAGCAAACTAATTTATTCAGTAGCTCACAAAGTAGAATTTTTTTGTTCACAAGACTCCACAGCTTAGAGGGAACATTGGGCTTCTCTTATGTTGTTATGTCTTCTGTTTCCTTCCTGTACCTGATCATCATTTTCAACATGCTTCTGCAGGCAGCTAAAAAACCCTTTTATCATGTACTCTTCTCACCTCTAAAACAAGACTTTTATCATGTACTCTTCCCACTTCTAAAACAAGTATAAAACATACAGAAAAGAGAAGAGGATGTACCAACGTATTTTTGAAAAATGTTAAGATGAACTATATAAAATAACCTGTCACAACTAATCTTCCGCTTCTGCTCAACATGAATGTCAATGTCTATTAAGAGTTTTGCCTTTCCAGACGAAGTTCACAACACATCTGCAGAGCTCAATAGCCTTGTGTGGGCCGCTGAAAGCATCACAACCCAGCGTTTGAGACACTTCAGGCAAGGCAAGGGCTTCTGAACTGCTATATCCTGTTCTGCTACAAAATACCATTTTGGTACAGCATTTGGGACAAACAGGGCATAGTTATTTGAGCCTATCCAGTACATTTTTAAATATTATGCTTACTTAATAAAAGCAAAACACACCAAAACCAGAAAGAGAAATAAAGGAAAATTGTCTTTGAAAGTGTAATCCAGTTAATTAAACAGCAAGTCATTTCAAGCATCAACATGAACACTCAACAGAAATATCCACGTTAAAATGTTCCAGGTTGCAAATGCATGCCTTCAACAAGCGTATCTAAAACATAAAGAAAGATCTGGCCAGTTAATATCACTGTCATGTCCTGATGAGGCCCAACCTAGCTAAGAGATCTATGACTGGATCACCCTATTTTCATCTTAACAAAAAGAAAAGCAACCGTGAGGAAGGGAGAGATACAGCTGAGGGCCACAGTACCAACAAGTAACCCCATACTTGTGCCACTTTTTGCTCAGTGAAAATCATGAAACTGCTGTTTGTTCCAGGGGAGTGCAAAGGACCCCAGTATGCTCATCCCTGCAGTGCAAGCAGAGCTTCAATGGGAAAAAAGCATACAGTGACAGGGCCGTATCTAGGGGGGGGGGGCAGAGGGGGGTGCTTGCCCCAGGTGCAGACAGAGAGGGGGCGCCAAATTGGGTACGGAGTGCATTGTATTCTATGGGACCATAAGACAGAATGGCTCATAAGGGGGAGTCATTTTTTAATTTTGCCCCCCACAACCCCCCCCCATGTAGATCCGGTCCTGTACAGTGAAAGTGTTAAACCAAACTAGCGGCCCATATTGCCACTTTTCACTATTTTATTTTAAATACTGAAGATCTAACATCTCTGAACAGATGTCCCGGTATATCAGCTAATTTGATGGTTAGTGTCTGCTGTACTGAGAGCCAGTTTGGTGTAGTGGTTAAGTGTGTGGACTCTTATCTGGGAGAACCGGGTTTGATTCCCCATTCTTCCACTTGCAGCTGCTGGAATGGCCTTGGGTTAACTATAGCTATCACAGGAGTTGTCCTTGAAAGGGCAGCTGCTGTGAGAGCCCTCTCAGCCTCACCCATCTCACAGGGTGTCTGTTGTGGGGGGAGAAGATATAGGGGATTTTAAGCCACTCTGAGTCTCTGATTCAGAGAGAAGGGCGGGGTATAAATCTGTAGTCTTCTTCTATTTTGATGGATGAAACAAGCAACCAATTTCTTTATATACCTATCCAGGTCTGGGAAACTGGGGTTCAGTGCCCAGTTGAAAACAACTACAAGGAATAGTGTAGTATGCTGGATAAGAGAGAAACAAATCATTCCTATGTCCCACTCTCTCCTCTTCATAGCACAGTTCACTAAGATGCCTTAGACTGTACCTGTAATAGAGATAATACTACAGACTCAGCTTTTGGGGTTCTTGTGAGAACTGCATCAATAGAATGTACTTCATTGCCTCAGTTTCCTATCCATGATCTTAGAAATCACAGATCTAAATGGCTCACAACAATGTTGTTCCTTCCCATAAGTCCCATGAGTGGATACCCATTGATATCTAGACACTGCATGCTTGCAGGAAGCAGAACAAGTAAAAGGTGCGTTCTTAACTAGCTGTCTAAATCATTTGCATTTATCTGCTAGAAAGAATCTGTGTTCAAATCACTTATTGACCCAATTTTTTCCACTTTTCTCATGGAAAATTTTCTATCACTGCCTGGCCCTGATTTATTTTACAAGAGCTGGCAATAAATTGCAATTGAATTTGGCCTAATAGAGAACTAAAGGTAAAACAGATGCTATTAACATGACATCATGAGATGAAAACACTTTAATGTCCCACATAATGAATTCTACTGCTACAGGATGCAGTTTCAACCTGCTGGAATTGGGAGGCACTATTCAGTAGAATTTTGCTTAGGAAAGTGAAGGCTGGATGTATAATAAATGTTTGTTTTCACAAAATTAGCAGGGTCCACACCCTGTGTTAACGAACTGCACCATGAGGCTGAGAGCCACAGCCAATACTAGCTTCCTGGCACATGTACCTCATGGACATACAGAGGCAATTTCCTGATTCACAAGGTATTTGTGTTTACTAGTAAGAAGTAGAAGAGCCCCATGGCACAGAGTGGCAAAGCTGCAGTACTGCAGTCCTAACCTCTGCTCACATCCTGAGTTTGATCCCAGTGAAAGCTGGGTTCAGGTAGCAGGCTCAAGGTTGACTCAGCCTTCCATCTTTCCGAGGTCAGTAAAATGAGTACCCAGCTTGCTGGGGTGGGGGAGGCAATGGCAAACCACCCTGTAAAAAGTCTGCCATGAAAATTTCGTGATGCGACGTCACCCCAGAGTCGGAAACGACTGGTGCTTGCACAGGGGGCTACCTTAACCTTAGTAAGAAGTACTTACAGTGGCCCTTATCTGAGGGGAAAATGGAAACCTTTTCTTCTTAACTAGCAGAGACCTGCTTGAGAAGACCCTTACATACACTGGTTGTTCAGCTGGATAAAACTGAACTGTAGGTCAAAAACAAATATACTACACTATATTATACACAGTTAAACACAAAGGGTGCATTCACACTACACTAAATAATGCGTTTCACAACTGGATTTTTACTGTGTAAGAACAGCAAAAATTCAGTTGCAAAATGTGTTATTTAGTGTAGTGTGAACACATCCAAAATGTGGCTGTTAAGTCAATGTTTTAAAGCATCTCCTTATACCTGAATTCTCCCTAGAAGCTAAAATGACTAAAATGACGTTATCGTAGTTTTGAGCTGACAAACAGGGGACAGAAGCCTTCTCCTGATGTTGCCTCCTTGCACCGGGTTTCAGAGGCTTCCAAGCATCAAGAGGTGGAAAGAAAGCAGAAAAATGACATGTTTTTATTTCATTCAATTTATATCCCGCCCTACCCCACCAAAGCGGGCTCAGGGCGGCTTTTGAGGAAACAGTCACTGGAAAAGACAATAATGTGAGGAAAACACTAGAAAATAGAAGACTCAACATGACTCAATCAAGGAAGACATCATGGCCTTCAGTTTGCAACACTTGAGCAAGGCTGTTTATGTTAGGACATTTTGGAGGTCATTAATTCATAGGGTTGTCTTAAGTCAGAAGTGACACTACAGTAAGTACTACTTACTGTAAGTATCACTACAGTAAGTGCTCAAGAGAATACTTGCTACAAGCAGCATTCAATTTGATAAAAAAAAAGTATAATGATCAGCAACACAGAAAAGGCAACACTACAGAAAACTTGGAAAAAGCTTTGCACAGAAAACATGTTTGCAAAGCCATGCATAAACGAGACACACCATTATCCATATTGTGAGAAATGCCTTAGGAAAGTGACAAAGCTATTAAAGTAATTCTGTTACCTTGATGTTGGAAAACCATAGATCATTTTCATGAAGAGTGGCAATATAAAATGAAGTGAGAACTCCTAGGAAAATGCCAACAAAGCCACCGGTGATGAGTGAAATTTTCTTCCACAGTTTTTCAACTGCCAAAGACATTGGTAAATATTTATCATTTGTGATCATTTATTCCAGCAACACATCTGAAATGATGCTGTCCCCTCCTTTACATGTGGGCTACAATTTATATATAAACAGCTTTTAAAACAGACTGATGAAAATGATCGTGTATTAGATTATTCTGACACTGTAAAACAAATAGCACAGAAATTGACCTAGCCAGTTCTTGAAGTCATACCCTTTAGCATCTTTCCAGAAAGGGGGGAATGATCATGCACAGCAGAAAAGTGGGATTACCAAGCCAATTTCCAATCTAGCCTCCACTCGTTCACTGGAATGCCTGTATACAGCATGTATATGCACAAGAATGTGGGGCTTTCTTCACATGATCAGAAGCCCCGAACAAGAGGGGTACCCAATTGGACAGGGAGAACAGATATAGACATGTAGGATCTATATATGCATTCTAATGAGCACACAGAGCAGAGCATGACAGTGCCATTGGTCCTTCCCCCCACTCCATTATCCCTTCCTAGAATGCTTGAAAGAGGTTTTTGTGTGGTGTTAATTTGAGCGAACACAAAAGCCAAACAGGGACAGAGCCAACTTCCCCCCTTAAGTTTGTTATGTCTTCTGCACAGAATACGTAATTAGACATATGCTGCCTTATACTGAATCAGACCACTGGCCCACAAAGGTTGTTATTGTCTACTCAGACTGGATGCGGGTCTCCAAGATCTCAGGTAAAGGTTTTTCACATCACCTACTACCTGCTCCTTTTAAAGGATGGTCCTGAGAACTGAGCCTGGGACTTTCTGCATGCCAAGCATACACTCTGCCAGTGAACCATAGCCTCCCACCATTCGCTTTATCATTGTTTTTTCTTGGTTAGAAGATACAAATAGAATTTAGTAAAAGGCCTGATAGCTCAACCTATGATAACCATGATGTCTTGATTTTCATAATATTTGTGGTTTAAAAAAAATCCAAATAAGGAATCATTTTCAATAAATTTAAATCATTAACAAATTTGACTTTATTAAATACATCAAAATCTTGTTTAGTCTTAAAAGGTCTGGAATCTGGATACCTGTATCGGGTTTTCTTCATTCCTCATACAGAATTAAGAACATAAGAACATAAGAGAAGCCATGTTGGATCAGGCCAACGGCCCATCCAGTCCAACACTCTGTGTCACACAGTGGCCAAAAATTTTATATACACACATACACTGTGGCTAATAGCCATTGATGGACCTCTGCTCCATATTTTTATCTAAACCCCTCTTGAAGGTGGCTATACTTGTGGCTCTGGCAGTGAATTCCACATGTTAATCGCCCTTTGGGTGAAGAAGTACTTCCTTTTATCCGTTTTAACCTGTCTGCTTAGCAATTTCATCGAATGCCCACGAGTTCTTGTATTGTGAGAAAGGGAGAAAAGTACTTCTTTCTCTACTTTCTCCATCCCATGCATTATCTTGTAAACCTCTATCATGTCACCCCGCAGTTGACGTTTCTCCAAGCTAAAGAGTCCCAAGTGTTTCAACCTTTCTTCATAGGGAAAGTGCTCCGGCCCTTTAATCATTCTAGTTGCCCTTCTCTGGATTTTCTCCAATGCTATAATATCCTTTTTGAGGTGTGGTGACCAGAACTGCACACAGTACTCCAAATGAGACCGCACCATCGATTTATACAGGGGCATTATGATACTGGCTGATTTGTTTTCAATTCCCTTCCTAATAATTCCCAGCATGGCGTTGGCCTTTTTTATTGCAAACGCACACTGTCTTGACATTTTCAGTGAGTTATCTACCACGACCCCAAGATCTCTCTCTTGGTCCGTCTCTGCCAGTTCACACCCCATCAACTTGTATTTGTAGCTGGGATTCTTAGCCCCAATGTGCATTACTTTGCACTTGGCCACATTGAACCGCATCTGCCACGTTGACGCCCACTCACCCAGCCTCAACAGATCCCTTTGGAGTTCCTCACAATCCTCTCTGGTTCTCACCACCCTGAACAATTTAGTGTCATCCGCAAACTTGGCCACTTCACTGCTCACTCCCAACTCTAAATCATTTATGAACAAGTTAAAGAGCATGGGACCCAGTACCAAGCCCTGCGGCACCCCACTGCTTACCATCCTCCACTGCGGTAAGCAGTGGGGTGCTGCAGGGCTCGGTAATTCAGACACTGTATAAGGAATGAGGTACATGAAACATTAAGATCCGTTACAAGTACATTCAATAATATGGATCAGGCCTGAGCGAAACATTTTGAAATAATGTTTTGCTCCAAGTCACAGATAATCACTGGCTAACATCAAAATAGCCAAAAGAGTAAACAATATGATTCCAAGATATGATGCAGTCTGGTTGATTGCATTTAGATACTCTCCACATATACTGTCCTTATTTCAAATTACTTGCTTTTCTAGTATTTGCAGGGCTTTTTTTTGTAGCAGGAATGCCATTGCATATTAGGCCACCCCCCCTCCCCCTAATGTAGCTGATCCTCCTGGAGCTTACAGTAGGTCCTGTACTAACAGCCTTATAAGCTCTTGGAGGATTGGCTACATCAGGGGTGTGTGGCCTAATATGCAAAGGAGTTCCTGCTTCAGAATAAGCCGAGTATTTCCACTTGATCATGTTACTGAAACAAGGTTCAATTTCAACTGGCCTTGATGGATAGGCAGGATAAGACCAAGCTCTGACAGGAAGTGACATAAATTGTGAGATTTTCTGATTTCAGCATTTATAAAAATTTCTTTAAAACACACACACCAAAAGACTTACAAGCTAGATTTTTCCCATCAAGCTTCCAGTGCTTTTCATGTTGCTCATCTGCAACTTCTGAGGCTTTTATTCCCTTTCTGTGTCTTGCAGTTGTCATGATGTCAGTGACACTCAGGCATTACACATTAAGCTGGTTCCTAAATACATGCACAAAATAATAGGTAAGTCTAATAAACTTTCATTTAACAGTGTACCACTACTACTACCTTTAAAAAACATGTAAAAGGACATAACAAACCATACTTCATGGAGACAGAGACTAATGATTAAAATACCAGACCTTTTAAAAAAAAAACTTTATTTTTTGCAAAACATATGAATGCTTGCAATCATTTCCACAAATAAATCAGCAAAAGAAAAGACTGTAATAAAATGCACAACCATCCAAGATAACTTTCAGACTAGTTGATGGAAAGAATATAAAGTAAAAGGTAAGTTTCCTAATTCACTCTATGTCAGAATCAAGATAATTTCTTGATTTTAACTGGCTTAGACTGGGGAGTAACTCTACAAAAGATCTGCACTGTTATTGATGTCTGTGCTCTCTTCTGTGGTATAAAAAACAAATGACTCTGATTTGAGTTCACAATATGAAAAAAATGAGGCAAGATTCCTCTTTATTTGTGTTCTGAAATTCTGTAGTATAACAGCCTTACTAAAGAGGTTCCCCCTGGTTACTCTGGAAAAGCAAGGAAATGGAAAATAATAAGTAATGTCAGAGAAAAAAAATGTTCATGCAAAATCTGAAAACAAGTCCAAGTTCTCTGTGTGCTTAGCTTTGAGCAACAGAACAGTTTGACAGCCCCAAGTATTGTCTCGTTCACATTCACAGGAAGTGGGAGGGTGCTTTTCCTATAGCTTTGCAATAGTGAAATACTATATTCCAGGTATGCACAACTGGTAATCCCCACAAACCAAACACAATGCAGTGCCATAAACTTCTTAAATTTGATTCCTGACAGAGACTGCAAATGGAGCTGTCAAGCCCCTGGATGTCTGTAACATAAGGCATGCATTAGGCATAAATGGTCACAACCTGAGCAGACCTTTTCTCCACTATAGTTTCCACTGAGAAGACTGTAACGTTGCTGCAAATGGAAATACTGAGCAGTATAGTGTTTTTGGTTACACTAAATGAATCCTCATTCTTGGTTGACAAGCAAAGGAAAAATCAGGAATATTAAAGTGGTATATCCATGTTACAGGTGGGAAAGTCAGGGAGGTAAACCTTTCAGGTCAGCCTCTCTTTTGGGCCAGTAAACAGTTACCCACCCACTGTCCATTAGCAAGAATTCTGGTAGATTTCCAAAGCAATTTCTGTTTTCAGTCTGTTTGGATGCACAAACAGCAACACCTCCCACATTCTCCATGTTGCTGTTACAATATTTACTTAATTACAGGATCTGGATATTTTGGGTGCAGGTTTCTTAACACTCTGCTGTGGAAGGAAAACTCTGCTAAGAAGGAACGCTGTTTACATCTACAGAATGCATAAGTCAGCTGGCTCAGAGGTCTGCAAAATACTGTATGACGGAAGTCAACTGAGCCCAGCTTTGAAGGATTTGTCCTATTTCAAACCTCCGCCCTGCCACCTCCCCACAAGTTCCACTGGAAAATGGAAGATATGGATAGAGAAGGGTGCATAGAATTACAGGAAATACCTAACTTGAGGATTCTTACAATTTCACCTCCTAACAATGAACAATCAACAATGAATGAAAAATCAGCAGATTAGAGCTCAAGATATAAGAACAGAAGAGCCCAGTGATCCATTAAGTCCAACGCTGAACATGAGTCAACAGTGTGATGCGGTGGCTAAAAAGGCAAATGCAATTTTGGGCTGTATCAACAGAAGTATAGTGTCCAGATCACGTGAAGTGATGGTATCGCTTTACTCTGCTCTGGTAAGACCTCACCTGGAGCATTGTGTTCAGTTTTGGGCATCACATTTTAAGAAGGATATAGACAAGCTGGAACGGGTCCAGAGGAGGGCGACGAAGATGGTGAGGGGTCTGGAGACCAAGTCCTATGAGGAAAGGTTGAAGGAGCTGGGCATGTTTAGCCTGGAGAGGAGGCGGCTGAGAGGTGATATGATCACCATCTTCAAGTATTTGAAGGGCTGTCATATAGGATGGTGTGGAATTGTTTTCTG
The DNA here is from genome assembly GCF_032191835.1 of Heteronotia binoei. Taxonomy (NCBI): domain Eukaryota; kingdom Metazoa; phylum Chordata; class Lepidosauria; order Squamata; family Gekkonidae; genus Heteronotia; species Heteronotia binoei. Next base: position 47,583,276 of record NC_083236.1, read on the forward strand.
TGGCCCCAGAAGGTAGGACTAGAACCAATGGGTTGAAATTAAATCAAAAGAGTTTCCGGCTCAACATTAGGAAGAACTTCCTGACCGTCAGAGCGATTCCTCAGTAGAACAGGCTTCCTCGGGAGGTGGTGGGCTCTCCTTCAGCAGAGGTTTTTAAACAGAGGCTAGATGGCCATCTGACAGCCATGGGGATCCTGTGAATTTGGGGGGAGGTATTTGTAGGTTTTCTGCATTGTGCAGGGGGTTGGACTAGATGACCTTGGAGGTCCCTTCCAACTCTATGATTCTAACATCTTGTTTCACAAACTGGCCAAACAGTTGTCCTGGAGGACTGACAAAGAGGGGACAAAGCTAAGACCTTCCCTTAACGTTGTCTCCTAGCACTGGATTTCACAGGTTTACAAGCCTCAGGAGGTGAAAGGAAAGCAGAAAATGTACTGTTAAGAGAACCGTAAGTTAAGGAGAGACCAAGAAACAGGAAGGCATAAAGAGCCACAAGGAGAACAGTTTGGATATGAATGTTATCACAGATGTCTAAAGAATGTTATCAGAGATGTCTAAGTGTAACCCTTCAGACAATTAGACTTGGCTGAAGATGAGTTCCTAATATTTTTCCCCTTTAGCAGTCTCCTCTACTTTCAGTGTCAGTAAGATATGATGGAAATCAGTTGTAGAATTACTATGCATCTCTCTGAAGACCCTGCCAGAAAGAAAGGAAGTGGATCTTTCCAGTCTTAAAATATGTTCATATATAGATTCTGATCAATACAGGACAGGGATAGGGGACAGAATATTACTCCAGATCAGACAGGCAGAGGAGTTAATCTGCTGCAAAAACTGTCTTGTGGTATCTTCTATCTTTATCCTGTCCTTCCTCAAAGAAGCTCAGAGCTGTATACATGGTTCTTTCCTTCTTGATATTACCTTCACAATAACCCTGTGAGGTAAGGAGTAACTGGCACAAGGTCACCCAATGAACTTCATTGCCTGAACAGATAATTTGAACTTGGATTTCTCCGGTCCCCTTGGTCCTAGTCTTCAGGTAAGCACCGAGAGATGACCTGGAGGGCTGACAGACAGGGGACCGAAGCTAAGGCCTTGTCCTGATGTTGCCTCCCTGCACTGGGTTTCAAGCATCAAGAGGTAGAAGGAAAGCAGAAAAATGTCACAAGTTTTTGAGGACAACATCCCACTCCATCAGCATTACACTTGGGCGCAGAACCTAAAGTTGTAGAGAGAGGTATATACAAAGAAATAGTAAACAATGGTGTCAAAAGGAGATGAAAAGAGATGTGAACTTAAGCAGATCACGGGAAGTAGGAAGGGTTGCATCAGTGCTTTATTTTCGTGTCCCTTTCTTACATGCCCAGGGAAATGCTATTCACCACTTTGGGGTCAGGCAGCAATTTTTCTCCAGGCCAGTTTTCCCCGGAATCCTGGAGGGTGGTCCCCCCCTCCCCATCTTCTGGGCATGGAACAGATGCCATTGGGAATGTGTGTGGGGGAGGAAATTGTGAATTTCCTGCATTGTGCAGGGGTCAGACTAAATCAGGTGTGGCCAAGCTGTGCCTCAGGAGCCACATGTGGCTCTTTCACACATATCGTGTGGCTCTCGACACTGTCCTATAGACTGGCTTGGAGAAGGCATCTCTCTCTTTAAATCACTTCTCCAAGATAAGCCAGTTGGTGGCTTGGAGAATGCATTTAAAGTTGCTTTCTTTCCACCTCTACCTCCCCATCTAGTTCCTTCTTTCAAACATCTGACGTTCATGTCATGTGCCTCTTAGACATCTGATGTTTTTATGTGGCTCTTACATTAAGTAAGTTTGGCCACCCCTGCACTAAATGATCCTGGACGTCCCTTCCAACTCTGTGATTCTATGAAATCCAAGAGGTACAATATGTGATGTTTCTATGAGAAATGCAGACAAGATACAGAGATCATTCCCAACACCTGTAACTGTGAACTGTTGCAGGGCTTATCTTTTATATGGCTGAACTTTGCATTAAAATTTACTTTTAGCATTTTGACCCCCTAGTTTACATTCCCCCATCTCCGGTGGGTTAAAGGGCAATTCTGCCTGAAGGTCTGAACATAGGAACATAAGAGAAGCCAATGGCCCATCCAGTCCAACACTCTGTGTCACACAATGGCCAAACCCCACCCCCAAGTGCCATTCACAAGTGGGGCTAGAAGCCCTTCCACTTTGCTTCCCCCCCCCCAACACCAAGTCTGCATGTGGTCAATGCCAGGATGGACCTCAGGAATGTAAACCAGTCTACTGTCCTTAATTGAAGAAAAGCAGGATATCAACAGTAAAATAAATCATTAAATCTTCTGAACAAGGCTCTCCATCTGAACCCCCCCTCCCATATATTTGTGATATTGCAATGTAGCAACCTTGACCTTGCCCAGGATCCACACACACACAGAGTAAAATAATGTTTTACTGAGGATAACATTTTTATTTATTTATTTATTTATTTATTTATCTGGGATTTATATCCCGCCCTTCCCACCGAGTGGCTCAGGGCGGCTTACAACATATATAAAACTAACATAAAAGTATAAAATTACACTTTAAATTAACATTTCACAATATATAATTAAAATCAAACATTTGTTATAACTATACATCATTAAAACAGCCAGCAGTCGTGGCTGTTTTGCACACAACCAAGCATGTTGTAGCTTACCAAAGCTTCTGATGCACACACACACACAAAAATCTGTTAAAGGTGCTCCAAAATTAGCTACTCCAGATTGAGAGCGAAAAGGCATTTCGGGAAAGAGTGAAAGAACATGAGGATCTGGCATGACATCTTTTGCAATATGGAAAAGGATTCAAAGAAGATCAAGAGAAAGTCCCAGTAACATGAACAGTTGTTAATGATATGAGATGGGTGCTGGGTGACCAAAAGATTAAATAAAGTTGGGGAGCCAGATCCAGGCTGGGAAACTCCTGGAGATTTGGGGATAGAGCCTGGGGAGGACATGGATCTCAGTGCAGTACAATGCCACAGAGCTCGCCCTCCAAGCCAAAGCAACATTTTCTCCAGGGCAAATGATCTCTGTAATCTGGAGATAAACTGTAATTCCAGGCAGGGCTTTTTTTGTAGCAGGAACTCCTTTGCATATTAGGCCACACACCCCTGATGTAGCCAATCCTCCAAGAGCTTACAGTAGGTCTTGTAAGAAGAGCCCTGTAAACTCTTGGAGGACTGGCTACATCAGGCGGGTGTAGCCTAATATGCAAAAGAGTTCTTGCTACAAAAAAAGTCCTGATTCCAGGGGATCCCCAGGTCTCACCTGGAGGCTGGCATCTCTAGCTGGAATGATCTACAGAAGTAAAATAAACCAAGAGTCCAATGGCAGTTTATATAATCATGAAGTGAGTACAGTGTTGGTTTAGGATATGAGAAACCCAGGATCATCTCCACTCTGCCATAGAGACTCACCAGTGACCTTGTGCCAGTCATTCTCTCTCAGACTCACTTACCTCACAGGGTTGTTGTTGAGAAGATAAAATGGAAAAGGGAGAACCACAATGGAAACTGCTTTGACTTCCTGTTGAGGAGGAAAGCAGGAGTATAAATAAACACATCTTTGTTGATTGCAGCCTAAATGCATTCACCTTAGAGAATGTTTGCTTCTTGCATCATGAAGTCAGACTTGATTCATAAAAACTCATACTGGAATAAATGTTATTGAGAGTTCCTAAAGTGTAACTGGACCTGCTGTTTCATTTATATACTTTTTAAAATTATTTATATATGAGGCAAGATCAGGGCTGTTATATCAAAATATCATAAATATGTATTTTTGAGAGGATGGGTTTCAGGTGAGTAGCTGTTTAAGTCTGTAGTGGCTGAACAAAATATGAACCTGGTAGCATCTTAAAGACCAACAATTTTTTTCATGGTATAAACTTCTGCCAGTCACTTCATCAGATCCAAAGGAGACGGAAGGTTCATCAGCCTGTATATCCAGGTTGGAAGGTGGGAGGTGTGCCACCGGGAAAGACCAGATGGAGTCAGGGTGCAGAGGTATAATACAAAACAATCTGCTTGATTAGAACCAGGAGATCTGAATAAAGGCGGGAAGTGCAGAACATTATATGATTGATAGCCCACCTTTCTCCCTGGAATTCACGGTGGATTATACTGCATGAGACAATACAATCAACAAGATAGGACATTCAATGGGCAATGAAAATAGGATTTGGGCTGTAGAACCAGCCAGAATTTTACCCCCCTCCCCACACAGAAACTGAAGCAAAGCGTTAAGTGTTAACACAACCCATTAAATGATGCAAAATTACACAACAGGATCCAACCCACAGCAAGCTATACATCAAGGGTGGCCTAACTTGCTTTAATGTAAGAGCCACATAGAATAAATGTCAGATGAATGAGAGCTACCAGAGAAGGATGGAAGGAAGGAACAGGGCCATCTTAACAGAATTATGGGCCCCGGGCAAAGCAGCGTACTGGGCCCCTACGACAACTACTCACAGGAATAAAAATGTAAACAGTTATTAGTACTGCATCATACACAGATTAGTATGGGGCCCCTATGCTTGTGGGGCCCACAGGCAAGTGCCCATCAGGCCCATGCGTTAAGCCAGCCCTGGGAAGGAAGGAAGGAAGATAGATGGGGAGGGAAGGAGAGGTGGAAAGAAAGCAACTTTAAATGCATTCTCCAGGCCATTGGCTTGGAGAAGTGATTTAAAGTCACACATCTTCTCCAAGCTGGCGGAGGGGGTGGTGAGGGATTCGAGAGCCACACAATATGTATGAAAGAGCCACATGTGGCTCCCAAGCTGCAGTTTGGCCACCCCTGCTATACATAGTAGCATCAGCGTTTGTAATGGCAGAAGAACCCCTATGCCCCTCTTCAGCCCTGAACATGTGAATGAGTTCTAGTTCAGCCACCTGGCACTGCAATCCCCCTTTGAATCTTCTCTGCAGAAGAAGCACCACTTTTAGGGCAGACAGGAATACATGAAGAACATACGAAGCTGCCTTATACTGAATCAGACCTTTGTTCCATCAAAGTCAGTATTGTCTTCTCAGACCGGCAGCGGCTCTCCAGGGTCTCAAGCTGAGGTTTTTCACACCTATTTGCCCGGACCCTTTTTTGGAGATGCCAGGGGTTGAACCTGGGACCTTCTGCTTCCTAAGCAGATGCTCTACCACTGAGCCACCGTCCCTCCCCAAGCGACCGTTGAAGGCCAAACGGCGTTATGCCCATCTCTTCCGAGGAATCCACAAGGTCCCCAGATTCTGACGCTTGCCTGCCTGGAGCTACAACCCTCCGCCGAAAGAGGCCGTCCTCGGAAGGGAGAAACCTGTGAGAGGAACCCCCGCCCAGAAATGGAGGGGCGGAGACGGAGGGGCCGGGGCGGCGTGTGGGGAGCGGGGTGGTCGCGAGAGTCGGCCTAGGCCAGCGGGCTCGGCAGCCGCCGCCCCTCGCCGCTTCTCCGGCCGCCGCGCTTCCCTCAGCCGGCTGCGCGGCCTGCCTGCCTGCCTGCCTGCGCCGCCCCGGCTCTCTCAGCCCGCCTTTTCTCCCCACCCCCCGCTTCCACTCCGACCGATGCTGGCCGTTACCTGCCTGCCGGGGGGACGCAGGGAGCCGGCCGCGTGTCGGCGCTGGAGCCGGAAAGCCGCCGCCGTCTCCCGTCAGAGCTCAAGGCTGGAGGGACCGACGGAGAAAGGGAGGGAAGGAGGGAACCGCCGCGGAGGAGGAGGCGGGAAGGAGGCGCCTGCTTTTGCTGTCCTCTCGAGAAGCGCCGGGGGGGGGGGGCTCGCTCAGTGTGTTGGGGGAGCGCCAAGGGAGGGGAGGGGAGGGGGGTTAGGGAAGGGGCGTTCGTGGACAGCGAAGGGGTTGCCCCCTTGGTAATAAAAGAAATATCATTTTGGAACATCTGTGCAACTAAGGTGGGCCAAGAGAGGCCCATGGTGAATGGATGTAGCGTTGCCCTTCCATTCAGAATGAGAAGCATCATTTGGGGATATTTAAGAACATAAGAGAAGCCATGTTGGATCAGGCCAATGGCCCATCCAGTCCAACACTCTGTGTCACACAGTAGCCAAAAAAACCAGGTGCCATCAGGAGGTCCACCAGTGGGCCAGGACACTAGAAGCCCTCCCACTGTGCCCCCCCCATCCCATCTTGTGCAACTAAGGTGGGCCAAGGCAGGTCCATGGTGGGTGTAGCATTGGCCTCCTTTAATAAATAAAAGCATCATTTTTGAATGTTTGTGCAACTAAGGTGGACCAGGGCAGGCCCATGGTGGGTGTAACGTTGGCCTCCTTTCATAAATAAAAGCATCATTTTGGAATGTTTGTGCTACTAAGGGGGAGGTCCATCGTGGGTGTAGCATTGGCTTCCCTTCACAATTTGCACAATTTAAAATAACATTTTGAAGATAGATATGGGGTGGTTTTATAGTGCTCTCAAATCACAGGCTACTTATGGTAACCTTGTAGGGTTTTCAAAGCAAGGGAGCATCCAGAGGTTGTTTGCCATTGCCTGCCTGTGCATCAGGACCCTTGGTGGTTTGCCCATCCAAATATTAACCAGGGCCATCTGATGAGATCTGGTTAGCCTGGGTTAGCCAAGTCGGAGGGGTGTGTGTATGTGTGTCGTATAAACACACACGGATGGAAGTGGAGGAATCCGTGGTGCATTCGGAGTTATTCACCTGCTCCATAATTTTAATTAATTTTGTAAACAGTATTATGCAGGATGTATGCAGTTGGGGCCAGTAGGATCCATGCTGTGTGTGTGTGTGTGTGTGTGTGTGTATATAGGCTTACTGTAACAACTGGAGGAGGGGTCCATGATCTATCTGTCTGTCCGTCTATCCATCCATTAGGATTATGCTGTATGACAGGGGTGGCCAACGGTAGCTCTCCGGATGTTTTTTGCCTGCAACTGCCATCAGCACCAGCCAGCATGGCCGGTGGCTGCGGCTGATGGCAGTTGTAGGCAAAAAACATCCGGAGAGCTACCGTTGGCCACCCCTGCTGTATGAAATTGGAGGTAGAGGAGTTCATGGTGGGTGGGTTCAAAGGCTTGACCTTCGTAAATTTAATGAATTAACTATTGTGAAGAGCATTTTATGCCTTATATACTTCAGGGGGACAGGGAGTTCATGATAGGTGGAGCCTCCGAGCTCCAATTTAGTACAGCTCTGTAAACAAGACCTTGGTGCAAGTGACAGAGAATTACTGTTGTTTTATAACTCCTTATAAGATTCCCAGAGAGCTCTGACTGGCCACAGCTGGTGTGCTGGACCAGATGAACCCTTGGTGTGATCTGTCAAAGATCTTTTGTTCTGCTAAAATCCTGCACAGAGGATACATTCACCGATTAAATTTAATTCCCCAGTACATCTTTGTAGCACAACCTGCACAGCCATCAACCTCGTCTCACCCTACTGCTGCGTTGCTAGGTACACATATTTCCTTCCAATTTTGATAATGAAAAGAACGTGAAAAGATATGCAAGATTACAGTGGAATCATGACACTGGGGTAGATGCCTTCCTGTCTGGTCACTTAACTGAGTGAACTGATGGATTACAATTCATGAGGTCAAATAGTGGCTGGTCTGGCTAGGAAGTGCTGTAATGTTCGTGGGGTTATAACAATACTTTCTGTTGCAGTCGAATGGATGCAGAGAAATCTGAAGCATGAGAATGGTGCAGTTGTTCAGGAAGGGTGTCCATTTAGGGGACTGCCTGGGTTAAACATGCTCATGAGGAGTACTAGAACTGTTCCTGCCTTTTGTCTGGTGGGTGGGACTCATATTAAAAGCATCAGACCTAGAACTGGGCCTTGCGGTACCCCACCTTCCACTGTGAATACTGTCCATTTATACTCTGATTCCTGTTAATCAACCAGTTTTTAATCCTCAAGAGGGCTTTTCTTAGGAACCTTTGATGATCAAAAACTTCCTGGAAGTCTAGGTAAACATCTACCGGTCACCTTTGTCCATGTTTGTTCACCCCCTCAAAGAACTCTAAAAGGTTAGTGAGACAAGATCTTCTCTTACATAATCCATGCTGATTAAGGGTGTGTGTTTGGCTGAATCCAAGTTGATAAAATATTGATTCAGCCGGATTTAGATTTCAGATATTGATTGTCTACCTGAAATCACCAAGCCAGATAAGTGACCTTAAAGGGCATTTAAAGGGATCACAGTCTCTTTAAATGCCTTCTCCAAGCCACATGATTCTGTATTTTGAAGAGCTCCAAGTGTTTAAGGGACTGGGCCTATTTGAATGCCTTCAGAGTTCTCCAAGCTACAGAGCTGCATGGTTTGGAGAAGACATTTAAAGGGATCACAATCCCTTTAAATGTCTTTCTCCCCTCCATTGCTTTCAATGGAGGATGGGGACACCTTCAGAGTTCTCCAAGCTGCAGAGTTGCATGGCTTGGAGAAAACATTTAAAGGGATCGCAATCCCTTTAAATGCCTTTCTCCCCTCCATTGGTTTCAATGGAGGATGGGGGCACCTTTGGTCCAATCTTTTTTTTTTTAATGGGGTTTGAGGAGAGATGCCAGCTGCTCTGCTGCGAATTTGGTGTCTCTACTTAAAAAAAAAAAAAGCCCCTCACAGAGGCGCACATACCCTAGATTGATTCTCCATTATACCCTATGGGGACCATTGACTATAACAGTCCCTATAAGTATAATGGAGCCAAAAAAATTTCAGGTTTCCCAAATATTTCCTGAATCCAAATGCCATAATGGAATTGGGATTCAGGATTATCAGCAAATACTGATATTTTTCAGGTTTAATATACTCTAACCCAAAAAATACTGGGTTTTTTTGCACAGCCCTAATGCTGATTCTTCCTCAATAGGCTTAATCAATTTGCCAACTAATTCTGTCTTTAATAACAGATTCCACCAACTTACCTGGTATTGATGTTAGACTGACTGGCCTGAAATTTCCTCGATCTTTTCTGGAACTTTTTTTAAAAGATAGGGGTTATATTAGCTGCCTTTCAGTTCTCGGGAATGAAGGTAAATTTTAATGATAGATTACATTTCTTGATAGATTGTCAAGAGATCCAAAAGTTTACATTTGAGTTCTTTCAGAACTCTTGGCTGTATGCCACCTGATGATTTGTCAAGTTTTTTAATTTGTCAATTAGGCATAGGACCTCCTCTCTTATCACCTCAATCTGACTCAGGTCTTTCAACACCACTCCAGAAACTGGTGGTTCTGGAGTAGGCAATCACCTCCCATCTTCCACAGCTTTTATGATTTATATCCCACCCTCCCCGCAAGAAGGCTCAGGGTGGGTCACAATGAAGACAGAGGCAAAAATGCATTTAGCTTCTCTACTATTTCCCTATCATCCTTTAGTAATCATTTTACACCTTGGTCATCCGTGGCCCCAGTTCTTCTCTGGCTGGTTTATTTGCCAAAGCCTGTGCTCCCTTTTATTTACCTCACTAAAGCTAGCCTTCCATTGCTTAAAGGAATCCTTACCTCCATTATTTCGTTTGTTAACCATGCAGGCCTTTTAAAATATCTATTTATACCTTTCCTAACCTGTGGTATACATTTTTTCTGACCTTCCAGGATTGTAGTTTTTAATAATCTCCAAGGTTCCCTGAAGGGATTTGGCACTCCTTTCAGTTTGTTCTTCGCAAGCCTTCTCATTTAAGAGAAGTTATCCCTTCTGAAATTAAAAGTGGGTTGTGTAAGTCCTTTTGGGCAGTTCCCTACTTACATCATTGCTAAACTTAATAGAATTAGGGTCACTGTTCCTGCCATCACATTTACATTTCTTACCAGGTCTTGAGCATAATTTAGGACCGACTCCAAGATTGCCTCCACCCAGTAGATTCTGTGAGCATCTGTTTCATGGCACAGTAATCTTTTTCCTGACTTGAATACACATTAATCCCATCAATGTGTGAGTAGTTAAAATTACCTATGGACACAATTATTTCATCTAGCTGCTTTCCTTAATTCTTTTGCTGCTCTGAAATCATCCTCTAACCTTTGATTGGTGGGTGATAAACTCCCAGAGCTAAGCTTCCTTTAGGGCACACTATTTCCACCCATAGCGTTTCTGTAACCAAATAAATTTCTCTTACATTCTTAACTTTACTGGACCACATGCTCTCTCTGATGTACAGATCCACTCCAACTCTTTCTATCCTTCTGGTATAATTTATATCAAGAAATCATGGTACCCCACTGATTATCCTCATCCCACCAAGTTCCTGATATGCCCACAGTGTCTACGTTCTCCTCTGACACTATGCATTCTAGCTCCTCCATTTTACCTCAGACACTTCTAGCATTTGCATATAACTATAATTCCCCAGGTTAGGCACGCAGTCTTCCTTGTTGAGCAGTCAATAAGGTTTGTGCCCTATCGGTGGCCAGTCCTAATCCATTTCTCTCTAGAACAGTGATAGTTACCCCATCTCTTAGAAATGAACATACATTGCCCAGAGCCTGGCGCTGGCCAGGTTGAGGCGATTCACTAAAGTATCTTGAACCAGAGACTTTATTCCTGTCGGTTCTCCCCCTCCCCCATCTTTAAAGACTGCTCTGATACTTTTTTGATTTTAAGTACCAGCAGCTGGTTACTTTTTGGGACAAGTGGAAGCCATCTCTTTTGTACAGTTCCTGCTTGTTCCAAAAAGCACCCCAGTGCCTAACAAACATAAACCCTTCCTCCTTTCACCATAGTCTCATCCATGCATCAAGACTATTTTGCTGGTCCTGCACGTGGAGCTGTCAGCACTTCTGAGAAGGCTATGTTGGAGGTCCTGGCCTTGAGCCTTCTGCTTAGCAGCCTAATTTTTTTTCTTCAGGACCATGACTGCATTGCCCCACACTGTTGGTGCCAACATGTATCATGACCACTGGCTCTCCCCAACACTGTCTTCAAGCTTATCTCAACAATGTGTAATATCTGCTACCTTTGCACTAGGCAGGCAAATCATCTTGCAGTCAGTAGGCATGGTACACTTATACCCTCCAAACACTCACTGGTCCCCAGGGTGTTACTGGATTCAAATCTACCTGTTCTGCTGCAGACCAATTTTGCAATCCTTTTCATACTAGTTGTGGCATATATGCTATTAATGGCAACACTGCAGAAGTAGCATGTGTGGGGCTTGTGAAATACAGGGCTTTTTTTGTAGAAACCCCCAGCAGAAACTCATTTGCATATTAGGCCACACCCCCTGATGCCACCATTGTTTTGCAGAGGGCTTTTTTGTAGAAAAAGCCCAGCAGGAACTCATTTGCATATTAAGCCACACCATTGGCACCAAGTCAGTCAGAACTGCATTCCTTTGTGTTCCTGCTCAATAAAGGCCCTGATGAAATATAGACAGTAAACCTCTGACTGTCAGAAGCTAGGGATCAGCAGCTGTTTCTATCAGGCCATAAGCTTCCTGAAGCACACAGTGGGAAACAGGATGCTGGATTTTGGTTTGATCCCACAAACAGTTCTTTAAGAGAAAAGTAGATCAAAATAGCTTGAAGCAAGTTGCGGATGAACGGACTTACTTGTGACTGATTGGTCAGACCTTTTTTAAAAACCAAAAAGCTGTGGAATCTGTAAGCTCCCACAAAGATAGTGCTAAGTGGATTTACTTGCTTCCATGCTAGATAAATCTAGCATGTTTGCCACTTCTATATGCCTCAGCCATCTGTTTTTCTCTATATATCTTGAGGTGCGGGTCAACGGTTTCCGTAGTTGTACTTGTTTTACACTTTTCAATATTTATCATACTAATATGCTGCTTTTTATTGATTTTCCTAAATTTCCCATTCCTCAGCTCTTGGCACTAGAATACACGGAACTACCAGGCAGAGAGTATCCGCCTTCCTTTGTACTTTAAATTCTCCATGATTAATCCAATTTTCTTTGGAAGGATGTTTCTTACATTGCAGATGTGAGAAGAGGCATTGTGGCAAAATGCAAACAACTGTAACATTGTCTCAAAGCTTTTATGGATAAGCCTCTGAAGGATAATGTGTGTTTTTAGCAAGAGAATTTTGAAACAGTTATAATTCAGCTCATAAGTAACTTCAACTGACTTCTAACCTGAAAATCTGTTAGAATCACCAGAGAAACAAGAGTTAGAAAGAAAGAAAAAAGAGGAACAGGATTTAGAATGGAAGGTAAATTATATCCTTTTTATATAATTATATCCTCTTTAGTTTAGGGCTGTATTCTGACCTGGACGGCTCAGACTAGCTTGATCTCATCAGCTCTTACAAGCTAAGCAAGGTAGGCCTTAGTTAGTACTTGGATGAGAGACCACCAAGGAAGTCCAAGGGTATTATACAAAGGCAGGAAGTCCAATGGTACTACACAAAGGCAAACCATCTGTTAGTCTCTTGCCTTCAAAAAGCAATGAGGTCACCAAAAAACAGTTGCGACTTGATGGCACTCTACACACACTGTTTACACATTCTATACAGCTAATGAATGGTCATCAAACACGGCCCAGCAACCATGTACTTTGTGATTTCATAGTCCATTGTAGACAGCAGAAACAGGCTAATGGACTTATACGTAGGTGAGTAGGTCACAAATTGTGTAGGTCTAGTTTTGCTGATGATAGGAACAAAAAGATGGTTAAAGGGATTCTTAATACAGCAATAATACATAGTATTTATATAACTGCTTAGTGTGCAGAAACCTTTAATAATTTTCTCAGCAATCCTTACATAAAAGGTCAATATTCTTTCTATATAGAGAGGTCTGATATATAGACAAAGAGTCCAACCCATACAGAGTTACTCCACTGTAAACCCATTGCTTTTAATGTGTTTAGAATAGAGTAACTGCTTAGGTCGTACTTTAAAGCTACCTAGGAAGATCTGAATGAAAGGTTTCCTGATTTCCTAGCTCAGTTGCTCAGCCGCTATGCCACAGTAACTCTGGTTCTGGCTTGGTTCTTCCATAACCCCAAGCCACAGCTTGTCATTCTTGTGAATAAACTGGAGCAAGCCTTGAATTCATGTTCCACATTCTTTAACCACTAAGTTGTGGCTTGCAGGGCAAGTGCAAACCATAGTTTGCTGGTTCAGAGAAAACAGCAAACTATGGTTTGCAGCAAGCCAGGGAGGGGGAGAGAACTGCAGTGAAGCCAATGATAGAGTGCAAGGGTCACCCACATATTTGGTAGTAACTGAAGGAATTATCTACGTCAGGGGTGTCAAACTCATTTGTTACGAAGGCTAGGTCTAACATAAATGAGACCTTTGTTTCATTAAATGAGGCCATGTGTTTCATGAAATGTAATGCCAGGTAGAGGACACAGACAAACACAAAGATTTTTTTAAAAAACTTAAAACACGCTTAAAACATTAGCACTCTTGCAATATTTTGTTTAACGGCATGATAACTGACACCTCTTGTTCTGAATTATTACATCAAAAACTGGAGACAATGTCTGTGCTGTAGCAATCTTGAGTATGCTGTTCAGGTGTTGTACAGGTGTGTATCTAAGTTGCAAACCTACTTTTGATTTGCTGGCGGGCCTGATAGGACCCCTCGAGGGGTCTCATCCAGCGCCCAGGCTGCATGTTTGACATCCCTAATCTATGCAGCACATTTTTATCTGGCACTTCCTCCAAGGAGATACAGGGTTCTCCCTCCATTTATCTGCAATTACCTTGTGAGGTTAAGTTAGGTTAAAAGTATGTGACTGGCCAAGAGTCACCAACCAAGATTCATGGCAGGCTGAAGGTGAACCCCATCTCCCAGAATGTGCCTAATCCCATACCATTATCATTACGCACACTGGCTGATATCTCTTTTTGGAACATGGTATGGAAGAAGTCAATCTTTGTTGAAGTCTTTCCTTAATTTTTGTCACCCCTTTATAAAGACCTCAAAACATAACAAGATCTAAGAATAGCCCTATATGTAAACATGTCCCAATAAATAACCTGCTGGATTTTCCATCTTGTTCCTTTTGCATTGCTGCCCCTTTGGTGTTCGTTCATGAAACACAAAACCCTGGTGGTTTGGCGCGACATCTGAACAAAGCCAATATTATCTTCATGCCCTGCGAAGTAAAAACCAATGGAAAATATACATTCTCTCTGTTCAGTGCTTATATTTCATAAGATGCAGTCCAAAACATAGCACTGATGAGTTTAACCAAAAAAACCTCCCTGTTTATTACCAAAATACAGTTAGTCAATACATGACAAAAACTTCTGTAAAGCAAAATAAATTATTTTAACAATGTACAATATTTTCAAAGGTAGTCAAAAGTAGTACTTCAAAGTTGGCTGGATAGTTCAAAACAGACAATCCTGGAGAAGAACTTAAGGCATGCAACTTAATGTGCGGGAAAGAAGGGTTTTTTTTAATAAAATAAAGCCATCCTATCAATGATACAGCAAGAGACGTATCTGCAATATTTTACATGTCAGTTTCTCCCCCCTCCCCCTAAAAGTTTTATACTTTGGATATAAAAAAGCAACGCCACAGTATTACAATTTTCTTTTCTTAAAAAAATATATGTACCCATGCCCATGAATATCAAATGCAAGTTTCTATTAAATATATTTTAACATTACTTTGAGCACCAACGTGTACATTTATTTATTTTAATGATTAAATAAGTGCTTTTTTTTAAAAAAAAAAATTGCAGTAACTGCCAGAACCCCACTCTGTCTTTCAAGCGAACAATGTGGAAAGAGCTGCAATAGTCATCCGTTTTTTTAGTGAAGCATTTTGAAGCCACACTTAATTAGAAACTTGTAGTTCAATGTTTCCAAGTTGCATTATAGCTGAAGGCCTGGGTTCAGACAAACTGCAGTATAGCCTATGTGAGAGGCCAGGGGTGGGATGGGGGGAAGACAGTGGAATCACATTTACCTCATTGGGCTAACTCCCACTTTGGACCTACTGGGAAGCCCACATACTGGACATCACAAATGCATAGGGGCTGTACGTCCAAGACCACAAAAAGGCAAATACTACAGGTTGTGCCCACAGTGACTGGACTTTTTACCTGGGCACTGTGTAAACACTACTTGCATGGTGCAGATGTGTGGCAAGCGCTAAGATAGGATGCAAGTAGCTTAGCAGGTAGAACAGCTGGTATAATTCCACTGCTCAACCTCATGTTCCCCTCAGCCTATACTATGCTGAGTTTATCTGAACTAGCCCAGAAGTGCAGGGTCGAGCCATGAAAATAGCTTCCTCTACTGACTATAGGGGGTTGAACCCCACAATGGAACAGTGCCATCTGCAGTGCATCCATTTCAGAATAAGCCTGTTGTTATCAACAGAAGTAACTCCTGAACCTGCTCACATAGGTGTGGCAACCAGAAGTGTAAGTGGATATTGGTCTCAGTCAAAAGTTTGCTTTCTGTCAACAGAAGGCGGAACATTCTGGCCTCCCCCTAACCCTTTCCCCCCACACACACACCCCAGGCATCACATTTCAGGGAACTTGGCTGAGAGATGCCAAAATGTCCTATTTTGCTGAAAGAAGTAAAAAATTAGTTTGGATTCAGCCCAATGTCTGTAATGGAGTCCTAACAGCTAGAGGAGAGGTTGAAATTAAAGTTCAAAGTGCACCTATTTAACCCGGGGTGGGGCAGGGCAGACGGAAACTTATTTAGCGTTATGCATTTGAGCATTTGTGTCCTGAAATCTTGTCGTTTCAGATCTTGGAACAGACAAAACAGGCCATATGTTTGCAGAGGGTTCTTACAGAAAAAACAAGTCCCAAAACAAACAACCACCTGGCACCCAAACAGATTACACCACAACACTACCCAAGGAAGGTAACATGATCAGTAAACTGATTTCAACCTAGACTCTTCCGCATGACAGCTATGTAAATCTTGAGAGTGAACAGACAGCACTGCACGGACGCTTAAAATAAGGAAGCTGTCAGTATGCTTATTTCCTGTGCAAAAGAATGTCGGATTTCTAGCATCAAGGTTACAGTCAGTTTGTTTGTTATTTCAGCAACAACAACAAAAAAGTATTCCCTTTAACTATTTAGCAGTAAGAGTTTCACTAAAGATTACAAGTACGAGCGGTAAGGAAAAAAAACATGCTGAATACATACACCTTTGTCTAACCCCCCAATTCTTTTTCAACCGCTCCTTGCACATGGCATTCTAAAAAAGAAAACTTTGCATGCACAAAAATTAATTATAAAATAAATCAGTAGCTTCAGATAAGGATATCATTAGTTCATCTCTTCACTGTCGTCTTGTAGTGTAATAGTGGCATGATCTGTTATGGAAAAATAAAGGGGTCATGGCAACATCTCACCATTTTGAAACGATAAATTAAACTGAGTGCTTTGGTAGTTTGTTTTTTTAAATCGTGCTTTAAACAAATTGGAGCAAATGGACCCTGCAAAGATGGGAAGTACGTTCTCAGATATTATCAACTGTGCAGTTCCTGATTACACTGGAACTTTTATCTTGAATTCATAGGGCCAAGCCTCAAAACCAGAGATAACAGTAACTAACAGCCAAACATATTTCATCAAAGTTTTACGAGTGAAGTTCATTCTGAATCATGAAAAGAGCACATTTTTAAAAAATCAAGTAGATTAACCTTGTATATTCAGCCTTCCCTAACTGTTCTATTCTGCAAGAACAGTGCAAGAGCATTCAACTTCTAAATCCCATTTTTCACACATCTGAAATGTTCTTGTGAACTGGGTTAGAAGACCATCCTTTCAACATTCTGGCACACGTTATTTTAGAAACAAATAATGGGAGAAATAGCTCAGGGGAAGGCTCTAGTTTTGTATGCCAACAAAAGAAGAGTTGAAATATTTCTGCACTTGATTCAGCATTGAATGCTTCCTGAAAATTATAAACAAAATTTGCCCAATTTCACAGGTTCAGAAAAGTCAGGGGCGGGGGGGGGGGGGGAGTAGCACCATAAAACCTGTTAAGCTTTTAGCTTAATTCTGCTAACAACAACGTATAAATAGGTAATAAATACACAAGAAATATGTTCAAGCAGCTCTTGGAAAATAATTCAGATTTGCATACCATGAACTGGCTCGAGTAAACGGAACTGCAACACCTTGGCAGGAACTGTGAGCGATTCCACTCACGTGCAATAAGATAATGTTGGAGACTGCTGTCTTGAGCGCTGGCGACTGAATTCTTACCAGACATCAAGTAGCTGAATTGCATGCGTCGTTTCCGTCAAAGAAAAAGACTTAATACATTGCTCAAGGTGAGAAACACCTTCTAAAGAGGCAAGTACATGCAACCCTTCTTAGCAGCTGACAGGATTTCCTTGTTTATGGTAGCCTCAGTTTTCACAGGGTTCCAGCAGACGCAAGTCTATGATTTCTGCTCTGTCGAATGGTTATTTTGTGAAAATGAGATAAACCTTTTCTCAGAGTTTGTTTCAAAGTTGCATTTGAGGTCTGTCTATGACCACCTGTTCCTACTACTTTCTATGCCCCCAAATTATGGCACTTCCAGCATATTGAAATGAAAAACCATTTGTGAAATGCTTGCTTACACATCACTATATAGGTAGTATTAAACATGCTGATGAACTATTAGAGTACCAACAAGAAACATTTAGACACACACCCCTAGCATCTCATTATAGCATCCCATGAGGGAGAGAAGACTGGGCCAGACAAAACGTGAGCAAAATACCAACTTGTTTTATGCTGCTTATACCAACAGGAGAGGAGCTATATTTTCTGAGAAAGTAGCAACTAAACTAGAAATTGTAAGGCCAAAGACACTGTTTCATCTCTCTCCCCTCTGGGAATTCTAGGCGATAGCTGCTTCATCATTGTACTTTCAGTCCTGTCAAAGGGGGAAAATGGTAATTACCTGAAATGAGTGTGACACCCTTCTGGTAGTTTGGAGGCAAGAAAGGAAACTCCCATAATACCTTGGTGTGAATTTGTTTTCATGAACAGACTTTGGATTAATAGCAGGCATTAAAAATGGCTCTGTCAACATGGGATAGTGTAAAAATGGACCTTTTCCCTACACAGGGAAACTAAGCAGTTACTACAACGAGATGTGGTGTAACCTGCTTTCTTGTTGGTACAATGACATCAGAAGTTGGAAATATCACCATAGTCCTACTCACAGTTCCTCTCTTTTGTAAGGATTTCAGGTAATATTTATTGAACGCAGGAAGAAACAGCACCTGAAGCTACGTTCAAAAAGGGGGAGCTTTGTTTAGCTTACGCTCTGTGCTGCGCTGTGGTCCTTGTTCAGGATTATGTTTATAATTTCCCCTTCATGTTCTTTCATGTGGTCGAGTAAGGTCTCTTTGTTGGTGGACTCAAATCCACAAATGCAACAGCAGAAGAGCAGAATGCAATATTCTGTACCAGAATGGGGCAGACTCACATTTTTTTCTGAATCACACGAAGTATTCGCAGAAGAAGTGAGGTTCTGATTGTCATCGGAAGCCATGGTTTTGTTTGTGGTGTGGCTGGAGGAGTCCGATGGGGATGAGACCTCAGGATGGCTCGTCAAAGGAACGGAACTATCTTCAGGGCCTTCAGCTACTGTCTTCCCAGGTAGCTGACTTGGAGACCTAGGGAAGACAGGGTGGGAAAGGCAGGTTATTTTCATTATTAAATCAGGGAACTGTGATGAATTGCAAGCTGCAACATAAAACCAATGGGAGATTTTCCTTTTCCTCCTATAGTGTAGAACAGATACTCTCCAAGTCTAGATGACTCATACTCACATAAGTCCTGAACCACTCAGCAGTTTACTGATACACCAGAATTCAACTGATTCTCAATATTCCATCCATTCTAGGGCATATTTAGATCTCATCGGACCGTGTTTTTTTTTTTCTTTTACAGTTGGTTAAAACTTACATTGTTTGCACACCTTGGGAGTTATCCCTTGGCTGGTTCAATTTTGCTGATGTCATCATCTGCACTGGGGCCAGACAGTTTACTATTGGATATAGTGATAATCAGCAAGTGGAATTCTTCAGTGTTATACAGTATTAAAGATAATCTCTAAGGATCTGTCCACAAAATTCTATTCAGCCTTACCCTAATTTCCCCCCCTCCTGCCTGCAATGAATCCGCCTGCAATGAATAAAGTAACATTTTAAATTCCCTTGACTTCAAAGTTCAAAGGTTTGGCACCAGTTCTGTCACTTGAGAAATTGCACCCAATACATATTACAATCCCCTCTCCCTGTCAGCAACTATATATACTTGCTCTCTGAACTCAAGGACTGAAAAACTTTTAAGTCTCTGCTGGAATTCCGAAAATGCCACAGGGTAGCAGTTGAAACTACATTTATACTGTAAAATCAAGGTTATATCCTGTGAATATGCCTAGGGGTTTCTTTTTTATATCATGGCTAAAAACAACTCTAAAATACAGATGCACGCACCGGCCACTTTGCGAGATTGCATCGTTGATAGCTTTGTTCACTTGTTCGTAGTTATAATTTTGGTCGCTAGCATGTTTCCACATATGAGACTTTAGAGAAGGAGGGTGGCTACACACATATCCACATAGGGAACACCTGGAAAAAAATGGAGAGGATGAAGTGATTACCAGTAAAAGAAATAAGCACATCAATGTGTCATCCAAAATTTGAAAGAATTTGTCCATCAGTCAGTTAGTTAACACATATTACATTCTGCTTCATGTTTGGCAATAAACATCTTACCAGAATGAAAAATATAACTATGGAACAAATTTCCCTGATAAAGCTTAGTGAAATGTTGGGAATGATCTATCTTACAACCACCATGGTTATTATAGTATTGATGCCTTTTGAATTTTCCCCACCCTGGGCTGCGGTACAAGTCTTTTTTTTTTGTGGTAGGGTGTACACGAACAGGCACAAAACCAGACAGAAGTCATGTGTATGAGTATGATACTGGTAATTTGTTCCAGCTTCAGTGCCAATTCAGCTTGTTTTAACTCATATTGCATGTTACAAGATACCTTTGAGAACTGTGCACCGCACACCTATGTCAAATTGTGCATACAGAACTTGAAAAATTGCACATCACAAGCCAAAGATCTTAAGGCACGTGCCATCACCTGAGTGATTAAAATGAAAACAGAAAGGATCACAGCACGAGGCAGAAGTTGAGGATGCCAAGAAAACCCTCAGTCAGCTAGGATTTGACATATTTTCAGAGCACTGAAGAGTAGATCCAAAGATCTAAGCAAACTCTCAGAATAGTAACGGGGACATTCTTAAATTCATTGAAAAAATGGACACATGCAAAAGACTGATCAGATTGTACATCTTTTAAAAAATGTTTTATTTCGGTTTCTCTTACCTAAATACTACCAGTCCTGATTTCAAGTATTTATATACCAAGGGATAAATATGATAAAAATATACACTTCTGAACACATGCAAAGCACTTATTGAGTGCACGTTGCTTGAATGTGTTTAGAAACATAAACACTGTGGTGGTGGAAAGTACCATCGAATTGCAGCTGACTTACAGCAACCCCAGAGTTTTCAAGGCAACAGTCATTCAGGAGTGGTTTGGCTGTTGTCTGCCTCTGTATAGCGGCCTATAGCCAGGATCTGCAAGGTTGGGGGGGAATGTATAGAAGTTGGGGGCACTTAGCGGCTCCCCTCTCCCGCTGCAACTCAGGGGAACTGGATCTTCCCTTCCCTTCATTGCCGCTGAGGGGCCACGAAGGTGGAAGCTGAGAGGGCAGGGGCCACTGGCACACCTCCCTCTCAGCTTTCAACCTGTGGCCCCTCAAGCTGTAGCAGCAGTGGGGAGAGCAAGGGAACCTGTGGCCCCTCAAGCAGTAGCCTGAGGTGGTTGGGGGGGAGAGCAAGGGAAGGTCTGGGTCACCTGAGTGGAGGCACCAACCCCCCACTAGAAGTCAGGGTGGGGCCTCCACAGGCCCTCTGTTGCCACGGGCCTGCTGTATAGTGACCCCAGTCTTCCTCAGAGGTCTCCCATACAAGTACTGACCAGAGCCGACCCTGCTAAGCTTGTGAGATCTGATGAGATTGGGCTTGCCTGCGGGGCCATTTAGGTCAGGGCAGAAGCACAGTACCTCCTTGAATGTGCCTAGGACTCCTAGGCAGGCTTAAATTACCAGGCCTCTCTTTTTAAGAGGCAGAACGCTGCTCAGAGCCGCCAAAAGCACCAACTGTAATGGCCAAAAGGGTTTTAAAAAAAAAATAAATCAGAATTTTTTTTAAAAAAAAACCCAACGACCTCAAAAATCTGTGCTAAGGAACTAGTGAGCAGAGGTACAGCAGAAGTGTCAGTGACCCAATTCCTGACTATTTTATGCATTGTAAACGAGACCACAGCCATGGCTGAGCAGCCATCGTTACCTACTTGAACTGTTCCATTAGCTGCACTGCCTGATGCTCCTGGGGATGCTGCCTCATGTGGCATTTCAAACTATTCATATTTGTCGTGGCGAAGTCGCACACTCGACATCTGAAGAGACAACAACCAGTGAATGGCTCCCGACCCGCTGACTCGAGCCGCCAGCATAAGAAAAAGAAATATGGGGATTCTGGAAGGACAACCATGGTTTAGGACAGGGCTGGCCAAACTGGGGCTTGGGAGCCACAGGTGGCTCTTTCACACATTTTGTGTGGCTCTCAAAGCCCCCACCACCCTGTCGGCAGGCTTGCAGAAGGCATTTCTCTCTTTAAGTCACTTCTCCAAGCCAAGGCAGCTTGGAGAATGCATTTAAAGTTGCTTTCTTTCCACCTCTTCTTCCCTCCCCCAGCTACCTTCCTTCCTTGCTGTCTTGTGGCTCTCAAACACCTGACATTCATGTTTTGTGGCTCTCAAACATCTGACATTCATTCTATGTGGCTCTTATGTTAAGCAAGTTTGGCTACCCCTGATTTAGGAAAGCTGCCTTATATAGAGTTGGACAGACCCACACATCTAGCAAGGCCAATATTGTCTCTTTTAACTGGTAGTGGCTCTCTAGGGTCTCGGGTGGAGACCTTTCACTTCACCCACTGCTCAGTCATTTTAACTGGAGGTACTGGGGACTGAACATAGGCCCTTCTGCATGCAAACCAAATGCGCTGTTGGCGACTGAACCTGGGACTTTCTCCTACAAATTACATACTCTGCCCCCCAGAGCCACAACCCCTCCCTCTACAAAACGTTCAAAAGAAGTTTAGCCATTTAGGTCTCATTCTAGAATCTTTATCAATGCAGTTGGTTAAGTATACACAAGCTGCATGTCATATAAGGAAGATGTTCAAGTTCCCATCCTGTCTCACACAGTGGCCAGCCAGTTCCTTTGGAGGGCCAACTACAGGGCATAGAGGCCGAGACCTTCCCCTGATATTGTCTCTTGGCTCTGGGATTCAGAGCTTTAGTGCCTCTGAACATGGAGGTCCCCCTCAGTCACCATGGCTAGCACCCACTGATAGACCTGTCCTCCAAGAATCTATCGGATCCCCTTTTAAAGCTGTTTATTCCTTCCGCCATCATGATATCCTCTGGCAGCAAATTCCACATTTTAATCGCTCTGTATAAAGAAGTATTATCCTGAACCTACTGCCCATCTATCCTGAACCTACTGCCCATCGACTTCATTGGATGACCTTGAATTCAAGTATTTTGGGAGAGGGAGAAAAATTTCCCTTTGTCCAACTCTCTCCACTCCATGCATTATTTTATAAACCTACATCATGTCCTCCCCTTATTTCCAAAATGAAGAAACAGAGCGGCCGCTTGCAAGCAGTGAGATTCTTTGAAAAGTGGTCCTCACTTACGAAACACTTTGGGCTGCAAACAAATCGAGCCCAGGGTTATGACCTGAAGTCACGTGATGCAACAAGCAGGCCAAAGCCAGGATGACAGATGTCCCAAGGTCTCTCTATGTACACCTCCCCAAGTTCTATGGAAGAGGGCAAAATAGGAGATACAGAGAAAGTAAACAAATAGCTTATTTTTATGACTTCTCTACCAAGCGGACTGAAAAATGAAGGAACCGCGTGACAAGCTCAAAGATGCTTATGAGGAACGTCGGCGGATTCTAAAAATGCTGTCAGAGTGAATCAACGATGAATGACACATGGCTTCAAAATTAGGTTGCTTGAAATTGCCCACAGTTTTCTATCTTTAGAACAGGCAATGGTGGGAAGGAACAACCCTAGGCAAATTAAATTATTTTTTAAAAAACAAAACAAAGCACTCACTTTTCATTACCGGAAATACTGAAAAACTCACCGATACGGTTTGTCAGAGCTGTGAATCCGTCTGTGATTCCGCACTCCAACGTACGTTGTGCTTGTGTAGTCGCAAGTGTCGCATCTGTAAAGCTTCTGGACTGAAATCCTATCCCCTGTACAGGACAAAACAGCCAAGGTTTACGTATGCAGAATTACTTTCCCTTCAATGCAGAAAGATTCCGTTTCAGATAAAGGCAGCTTATCTTAGCTAAGTGGTAACCTCCCGGCTCAAAAGGAACAGTTTGGGGGGCCCCACCTGGAGTTGACCTATAAAGATAGGCTTGAAAAAATATTTATGATGCTTCTGTTTTCTGATAAAGTGATCAGACCTGGCCCAATGCCACAAGCAAGCCAAGAAAGAGGTGCAATCAAGTTATTTTAAACTTTGAACTTAACTGGTCTTATGGCCGTACAGGGGAACACAAGACTTCAGATGTGAAACTTTAGCTTGCTCTCAGGGTCTGTCTGCTGAACGCTGGATGAAGGAACCTGGTCTTCTGACCCAAAGTCCCGTCTGGACAGCACCACTGACCCAAGCAACTGATCTGACCCAAGATGGCCTCCTCTCCTATCGTTCAGCCCACCAGTGATGGTCCACCTTGCAAGCCCTGATCGCCTTCAGAGGTGAAATGGGTGACAACCAGAGACAGGGCTTTTTCAGTAGTGGCTCCTGACTCGTAAGAAGAAGAGATTGGTTTTATACCCAGCTCTTCACTTGGGAGTCTCAGAGTAGCTTAAAATGTCCTTCCCCTTCCCACAACAGACACCCTGTGAGGTAGGTGGGACTGAGAGAATTCTTTTGAGAACTGCTCGAGAGAACTGTGACTGACCCAAGATCACCCAGCAGCTGCAGATGGAGGAGGGGGGAATCAAACCCAGTCCTCCACATTAGAATCCAGAGCTCTTAACCACTATTCCAAACTGACTCTCTTATGCAACGCACTCCCCCATCAGGTTTGCCTGGTGACTAGGCTATTTTCTGTTAGGCACCAGGCCAAAATGTTTTTATTCAGCCAAGCTTTTAATTATGCTGATCCTTTAAAATCATCCTAAAGTTTGCTTTTAATCCAAACACTGTTAAATTCACTTTATGCTGCTCAATGATCTAATTGTTAATTCTAGGGCTGTTCTTTAAAAAAAAAAATTCTGGGTTTTAAAGTGTGACTCCTAATGTTATGTTTTGTTATTTTGTAAAATGCCGGGAGATGCAGGATGAAAATTCCCTAAATAAATTATTTGCAGCCAGATTTTCCAGGGTGCCCAAAACAACTGGCTGCAACTGAGAACTGCTTCCCAGGATCCCACAATTTGGTAGATGCTCTTAGACACTGAAGAAGAGGAAGAGTTGGTTTATATACCCCCTCTTTTCTCTACCCCAAGGAGTCTCAAAGCGACTTACAATCTCCTTCCCTTCCTCTCTCCACAACAGGCACTCGTAAGGCAAGTAGGGCTGAGAGAGTTCTGAGAGAACTGTGACTGGCCCAAGATCACCCAGCTGGCTTCATGTGGAGGAGGAGTGGGGGCAGCAAACCCAGTTCTCTGGATTAGAGTCCACCGGTGTTAACTGCTGCATCACGCTGCAGAAGATCCTGAGTATTCGCCTTGGTGCATTGGTTTGGGATGGCAGATTCTCTTGGGCCAGCCTTCTGAGCAATTAATCCTTTTACTACACACAGCAAGAAAGGAAACACTTGCTGTCAACCAATAACGTTGCCCAGAGAATATGTATCAAATGACCAGCAGCAACATATCTGCCTGTTATTATATCCTCTACGGATAGCTTAATTTGTGGCTTTTACAAAATGCAATGGTATATCTGCTTCCCTTCATCCTTTAGAGTGCAATCCTATAAAGAGTTCTGTCCTTCAAAGCCCATTGACTTCAGGGTGTAGCTCTGCTTAGGGTTTGATGGTGAGATCCCTAAATCACGCCTTGTGCAATAGGAAAGTAATGCTTATTAGAAGGATGTTCACAAGGAGACTCACACATGACGTTAGAAGAGCAAACTGTTTGTCCCCAAATAAGCTTGTTTTATTCTCTAAAGATTTCCTGAATTTGTATAGAAGAAGATACTGACTTTATATCCCACCCTATACTCTGAATCTCAGAGCAGTCACAATCTCCTTTACCTTCCCCCCCCCACAACAGACACCCTGTGAGGTAGGTGGGGCTGAGAGAGCTCTTATAGTAGCTGCCCTTTCAAGGACAACTCATACAAGAGCTATGGCTGACCCAAGGCCATTCCAGCAGCTGCAAGTGGAGGAGTGGGGAATCAAACCCGTTCTCCCAGATAAGAGTCCGTGCACTTAACCACTACACCACACTGGCTCTCTAGGTATCTTTACTGGAAAAAGAACAGTGAATATTTTCGGAACCTGCTCTGAGCTCTGGAAGCATGGCAGGCTATGAATAAAAGAAATTTGGATTAGCTGCACGTTTCAGCAAGACGATCCCTCTGTGCTGTTACTCAGGTCAAGAGTTTTGGGAAATGCTTCAATTCCTTTTTTTGGGGAGGGGGAGGTGTAGAAAGGGAAGAGCAAGCTCCATGATATGTAAGAGCAACTGATTTCAATGAAATAACAAAAACAGGTGTTCCTTTAATGCACCTTCTGATGATAGCCCTCCGTTATTAGGCATTTACAAGGCAACTGTATGCAGTAAACACCCTTTATGATTTCATATGTGTGGAATGAACGCTCTCTGCTCAGCTCGCTGGCATGAAAACAGATGCTGAGCCATAAACCTCTGGGGGCTCAGACTGTTTTATAGAGGTGACATCTGTCTGACAAGAGGACTTCCTCCCCACGACGCTCTCGTAATTTGACTGCAAAGAGCTTCCCAAAGACTTCTGAAAGCTTAAATTCTCATTTAATGAATGCTATTAAAAGCAGAACGTTGGCACTCGAGTCCCATGTTCAACCCCAGCTTTTGATTTATTATTGTTATTTATGAAGAGCTTTAAAATTTAGAAACAACAACCACCCTGAATTCTGAGTTGGGGGGAGCATTTGCAGCCCTTTTCTTCTTTTTGTGGAAATGTGTGCTTAACTACAATTGTGGGAACTGCACTGGGTGCCAATAGTATTCCGGATTCGCTACAAGGTGCTGGTTATCACCTTTAAAGCCCTATATGGCTGAGGACCTGTCTACCTTAGGGACCATCTTTCCCTACATGTTCCCCAGAGAGTACTTAGATCTGGATCATGGAACTTGTCAATCCCCGGGCTGAGGGAGGCGAGACTGAAGGCTACCAGAGAAAGAGCCTTCTCAATTGTGGCCCACCACTGGTGGAACCAACTTCCAGAAGAAGTAAGGGCCTTGCGGGACCTTGCTCAGTTCCACAAGGCCTGTAAAACAGCCCTATTTCGACTTGCCTTTGGTTGAATCACAGTATGATGCCCAACATTGCTGAATTTAATGGAATCAACTCTAGCACCAAAATTGCTTTAAATCATTTTAAATTGTTTTAAAATTATTTAATTGGTACTGATTATTGTTAAAATTTTAATTGTTGCTTACTATTTTATTGCTTTAGATTACTGTTGTTAGCCGCCCTAAGCCTGCTTCGGCGGGGAGGGCGGGATATAAATTTGAGAAATAAATAATAAAACAGCGTTTCCTTCTGACTCCAGGATTCATGAAATACCAGACCAGCTTCCTTAAAAGGAGGCAGGGGCAAATGCAAGCCTCTTCCTTACTCTCTCACGGTCACAGAAAAGCACCTTCCTCTGATAATTTTCCATGTAGTGGGTGTAACCTTTAAAGCAGGGGTGTCAAACATGCGGCCCGGGAGCTGAATCAGGCCCCCAGAGGGCTCCTATCAGGCCCACGAGCAACTGGCTGCCATCTGCTCCCTTCTCCCTCTCTCTTGCTTCCTTCTGCATCACAGCTTGCTTTGCCAGGCTCGCTCAATTGCACAGGAGCTACAGAGCAAAGCCTCTGTTTTCTCCATTGGCTGAGGCTCCCCCCTTGGGGAGGAAGAGGGGAGGAATAGCTTGCTATGCCAGGTTCTTTCAATCGCACAGCAGAGCCACTGAGCCAAGCCTCTCTTCCTTCTATTGGCTGAGGCTCCTCCCCCTCCTGGTCCCCTGGGGAAGGAAAGAAAGAGCCAGAGCTTCCTTTGCCTAGTTCCCTGGATCACACAGGAGAGATACAAGGAAAGCACCTTTAAGACACATGAGTGCTAACATTTTAAGCATGTTTTAAGCTTAAAAAAAAATCTTTGTGTTTGTCTGTGTCCTTTATAAAGTTTATATCTCTGCTACCTGGCATTACATTTTATGACACACGTGGCCCAGCAAGGACTTATTTATGTCAGATCCAGCCCTCACAAGAAATGCTTTAAAGGTTCCCATCTTACATTGCTCCAGCATCTCTACATCTCAGCATTTCCTATTCCAGGTCGTGTTCCTGGTGATGCTCAGATGCTGCATGCAACGGGAAGGTGAGCTTTTATTTTATTTTCATCTTACTAATTACAGCTGCTGCATGGCACACCTTGCTGGACAAAGCATTCTTCAGCAGCCTCCAAATGGCCTTGAGCTATCGTTAAACAAGTCAAAAAGACAGACAGTACCAACACTTTCATCCATTTCGCTGCAGGTTATCAGTTTGTTAGATGACGATGTCGAATATATCTCTGGAAGGCTGTGCTGCTCCCTCTCATGGCTTCGCAGCTGACTCTGGAACACCAAAACAAAGAGAGAGAGATGTGAAAGAAAAAGTTAATTACAGAGTGGTGGATCCTTGGTGCTGAACTGTAACTACCATTGCAGATTGGATCCACCATCCCTTCCACCAAACAGGATGCAGCGACTCTCTTCCGCAAGTCTTACTTCAGCGTCTTCTGCTGATTCTTTGGGACCATAGTGGTCACTTAGCAAAAAGAACTCAGTAAGTCTAAACCTTTATGTCAAGTACTGCCTGGTTTTTCTTATATATCAAGCAGGTATGTAAGTGCTGTCAAGTCACTTGGTGACCCTAGCAAAAGGATTTCAAGGCAAATGAGAAGCAGAAATGGTTTGCCATTGCCTTCCTCTACACAACCTTCCTCTACACAGCCTTCCTTGGTGGTCTCCCATCCAAGAACAAACCGTTGAGTTTCCGAGATCATCTGATATGATAGGGCTATACTGTGATCCCCTTCCCTTATTATGTGTCAGGGAACTCCAAACAAATGGCCGTGCGCTTACAACTGAAATAGACTTTAAGAGAGTTTAACAACATCCTTGGAGACTACAGAACAAAGGAGGAGTCCAGTAGCACCTTTAAGACCAATGAAGTTTTATTCAGAATGTAAGCTTTCGTATGCATGCATACTTCTTCAGACAAGGAATAAGGGACAGCGAGCAGAGCTACATATAGCTGGTGGGCAGTGTAGAGATGGTACAAGTCTAATTCCTTGAAGCTTTTCTGGTCTTTTACAGAATTAAGCAAAATAGGACAGGGCAAAAGCATATTTATTATCTGGGCCAAAGTTTGCTGAGACATGCAAGATTTGATCTCCTATCCTGAGATCTGCTGGAGAATCTCTGCTCTGTATACCCAATACCACTGACTTGTCAAAGGGCAAAGGAAAATTATTTTCCACTACAGTCATTCAAGAAAATCCTTACCAAGGAAGTCTTCAGCGGCTTCCATAGTTAACATTTAAGTATTAACTCCAGTGCATTTGCTTTCAAGAAAGGCTATCTCAATACCCTGCAGAGAAATCCGTAGAAACACTTTATAAAATTATACTTATGGTAAGGCTACCTATAGAAGTTCGGTATTGTACATCCATTTCTTTTACCCCTAAGGGTTCTTTGGGGGCAATTGCCATTTGTTGATCACTTAAGGTGGGAAGAGTCAAGGGACTTAAGTTGACTGATAATATTTAGCAAGCAAGTAAAATCATTTTCTTTTCAAGAAAATCTGTTCAGACGTTGACTTGTACCATAAATATTTTCACTTCTGAAGAATTGTGCATGCACACAAAAGCTTATACCCAGAATTAAACTTTGTTGGTCTTAAAGACACCACTGGGCTCAATCTTTGTTCTATTGCTTCAGACCAACATAGTCGTCCACCTTATCGCTACCGCATGTCCAGGCTTCAACCCTGAGTAGGGTTTTTAAAATGTTATGGGTGGCAGTTCAGAGCACATTTATCAAGATGATATCTAAAGCAAAGAAGACCTAAGATACAAAAACGAAGAGTATGCCACTAGTTGAGAATGGCTAGATCTGAGTCCAGTAGCACCTTAGAGACCAGTAAGATTTTGGAGAAATAAGCTTTTTGAGAGTGAAAGTTCGCTCTGTCGTATAAGCCTCCAACTCTCAAAAGCTTACGCCCTGAAAATCTTCTTGAGTCTCCAATGTGCAACTCCACTTGAATCTAGTTCTGCTACCACAGACCAACATGTCTACTCCTGAAACTGTCTTCATGGCTGAGAAGGGTGTTTCACTGCAGCTTTTTAAATATTCACATCTCTACAGGGCGCAGCAGGAGCCCCGTGGAGCAGAGCGGTAAGCTGCAGTACTGCAGTCCAAGCTCTGCTCACGACCTGAGTTCGATCCGGCGGAAGCTGGGTTCAGGTAGTCGGCTCCAGGTTGACTCAGCCTTCCATCCTTCCGAGGTCAGTAAAATGAGTACCCAGCTTGCTGGGGGTAAAGTGTAAATGACTGGGGAAGGCAATGGCAAACCACCCCATAAAAAGTCTGCCAAGTCTACAGGGTGAATCCCGAATTTTACCTGCCAACACAGTGGGCCAAATCCAACATGACGTAGGCAGAAACCTAGCTTGGACCATGCTGCCTCCTTGACCCACCCATTGGATAAACTGCATAAGCTTTGGCACATTTCACAGCCTTGGATTCCAGGGGCTTTCACTCTAGTATCAAAGGTCACCAAACTTGCTCCCCATAGTGAATCTGGTACAACCTATACACATGCCATTTACCATGCCTTTGCTACAGCAAGCTACCTTCTTCTGATTCATTTAACTCAAAAGCAATCAAGAATACCACCAACTACAAGGTCAGGAAATGGAAAAAGCTAGAATCATTCACCTTGTAATGAAAGGACTCCTCGCATTGTTTGCACTGGTACATTCGGGTTTTGCAGTGGTTGATCATGTGGCTTTCTAATTCCTTGCTGTTGTCCGCGATATGCTCGCAAATTGGACACTGGTAGGGCTGCCTCTGGCGGTGCACCCGTAGATGTTGCTTGATGTAACCCTTGTTGCCACTGCTGTAGTGGCACAAGCGACACCGGAAGGGACGGTCTACATTGGGGATGTATTCTACCAAGTTGCTTCCCAGCACGCCGGCGTCCGTCGCAGGCTGGCATTGTACGTTGTCTTGCAGTTCTTTCAGAATGTCGTCGTCAGAAGCATTCTGATCTGTCCTCTCTTTCAGTTTCTCAATCACGGTGAGCAGTGACATGCTAATGCCCATCTTCATGGGGCCTTCAGCCAGCTCCTGTTTATCCTTCTGTATTTCCACAAAAGTGCAGTCGGTTTGATTTAGGCTGGGCAACTCTTCCGCTTTAAGGGACGTGACCAGTTTAGAATGGGACGGGTAGCTGCCATCAGCCTGCCGTTGGCCTGTGTCCGAGCCCAAGGAGTTGACCTCGGCGAAGGCCCTGAGGCTCGACCGGGTTAGCTCTGCAGCTCTGCTAGGCATAGTAACCAGTGCTTCTGCCGCTAGGGAGTGCAGTCTCAAGGACTCTGAATTGGTTCTTCTTCGTGTTGGAGGGGCATTTTCATCAACTGCTCTGGCCCTTCCAGGGCTTAAGTCGCCATCTTTCTTCTCGGTGCTGCTCCATCCTATTATCACTTCTTCAAGGTCAATGGAATGTTTGTCCATATGGAAAACGTCCCCCAGCCCATCACGAGCGACCCGATTCTGTTCAGTGATAAGCTTCTTCTCAGTCTCCATATCAGCGCCTGTTAAGTAAGGCTTCTGCAAGACGGGCTCTTCGGCGCTTGGCAGACGTTCCACTATGACGTTGACGTGGCCTTTCTTATTTGGGCTACAGTTAATGATCTTCTGGGCCGATGACAGCAGGCTATCGCTTACCGAATTATCTTGTTCCAGATCAGTATCCAACATAGCCTCGTCTAAGAGCTTTCCTTGGGGAGAAAGCGGAGCTGACTGACTCGCATCTGCTTCCTGTTTTACAGTTTCTTCTACAGGTGACGACTTGTACGTTGTTTGCTCTGGGCTGCACAGATGGAGCTGAACTGCCTGGTCGCTGCAGAGATCAAGTTTGTTATTTTCTAGTGCGAGGACAACGGTGTTGACATTGTGAGGAACGCCCGCCACAGTGGAATCTGGTAACGCGGCTTGCTCGTTTTCATCTTCAAATATGGGATACGAGCAATCGACTTCACCGGCATGCTTCCAGGCATGTGTTTTCAACATCCTTTGCTGACCACAAGTGTAGCTACAAATTAAGCATCGGTACATACCGTATTGCTCGTAAGTGTACCATTTTTGCCTCCCCTTCTCTGTCAGAGGAGTAGGCTGAAGCTGTGCTGCTGGATCAGGGCCTGTTTTGACAAAATTTTCCACTGGTCCATGTGGAGCAGTACCAGAGAGACTCATACACTGCTGTTCCTTTGATGGAGCAAGGTTTTTGTCATCGCTGTCTGAGTGACATCTCACGTGAGCTTCAAATTCTTCTAGGCTTATAGTGGCAAAGTTACATACGGAACACATGAGTATTACCTCATTCTGCTGACCATGTTGTTTCAGGTGTTCTTTTAAAAGATGGAGAGACGGAGAGAGAGACTTGCAAAGGCTACACTGGTAGCAAACCACTTTCCTCTTACTCAGCGGAGGACAGTCAGTCATGTAATAGTCTTCAATATTTATTGTACCCAGGGCCGGCAATTCAACTGTTTTAGCTGGGATCTCTGGGAGGTCTTGCGAGTCAGCTGAAAGCACAGCGGCTTCCGAATGTAAACGTTTCTTCCCTATCAGAAGGCATTTCTGGGACTTCTCGTTCTCAACAATTTTGCTTAGTTTTTGGATGACCTGGATTAGCGGATCAGGATTACACTTCCTTTGGTCTTCATCGCTTTCCAAGGATGAACTGAGGATAGCCTCAGAAATCACTACAGCTTCCTGTTCCCCAGTGCTTGAGACTAATGCTGTGATGTTGCTTCCTTCTTCCATAATACCTGAAAACAATTTGTGGAGGACAAAGTTGGTTACAAAATTGAAAGTCAAATGTGAGGAGCACAAAGACAAGTCTTATTTCTATGATACAACCCTAATCGTTTAATTTTGATGGGTTAGACCCTAATGGCTTTCCTTTTGGTAAATCAGCAGTCTTTCCTCAGAAAAGAGAGTTTTCATCCTACCAAGGGAACGGGGGGGGGGGGGGGAGGGTTCCATAGATGTTTTCAGCCTGTGAGCACTTTCGGAATTCTGATATTAGCTGGTGGGTGAAACCACCACATTGGTACCACAGGAGACAGAATTACGAGCATACAGGAAACCCAAGAGCAGGAGAGATGGAGGGGTAATAAAAAAAAAATCCACTGAGAATAAAACCAGCATGGTGGTGGTAGTTTTCACAGACAACGTTATAATTTACATAGCCAATCAGACCTCCAATGGACAACCAGAAACCCTGCAAGGCAAGATGCCCACCTGGCCTCACTCACTTTCTACAAACACTGGGTGGGCACCAGGAAAAGTACTGGTGGGTACTATGGTACCCGTAGGCACCAGATTGGGAACCCCTGCAATGGAAGGACTCCTCTTATCTAGGGAAAGGGCTCTGGCTCAGTGGCAGAACTCTTGCTTTTCACGTAGCAGATTCCAGGGTGTCCAATAATGGGAATTCCAGTCTAAAGGCCATCCAACAACAACAACATTGGGGGATGAAAACTTCTTTGCCTGAAACCCTCTGATGACTGAGCCATAGGAGGCAATAGTCTGACTGGCTATAAGGAAGCTTCATCGCTTCATCTGAAGATTCTTTATTAGAAGGGAGACACTGGGCCCAACCTATAAGGTCTCATTTCTAGACAAATACTCTCTGGATTATTGTTGCAGACATCAATAATACACTCTTCAATGCAGACTCTACCAGTTTAACTAGCTTTCCTCTATACCCCATTTAACTGACCCTTCAGCATTTCTTCAGACCATTATATAAATGTTTCCAAGGTCAGATCTATGACAAATTCTGAAGTCCACGACAAAAACATTTTTTAAAAAAATAGTTTTATTGGGAATCAGATAAGAATTTTATGCACCCTATTTCATTATCTTTGTTTTGCATCTGAACACATGAACGGGCGCTCCCAGGACTTTTTATTTTGAGCAGGAACACACAGGAACGCAGTTCCGGCTGGCTTGGCATCAGGGGATGTGGCCTAATATGCAAATGAGTCCCTGCTGGGCTTTTTCTACAAAAAAAGCCCTGGGTGCTTCTGCTATCTTCAAAAAGCAGCCTTCCACAGTGAGGGACTGTCCTCTTTAACAGACACTGTCCGATGTGACAGATCTGGAGGAAGAGAGCTGTATGCCAGCATTCCTTTTCAGCAATCCCAACACTCGCCTCCAGGTCAAAGTAGACATGATGCAAGAAACTGTGCTTAAGATCTCCATCCCCACGCTCCCCCCCCCCCAAAAAAAAAACAAACCCCCACACTAAACTGACTCTGAAGAAGCTGGAATAAAAATGGGAAGGCATTTAGCTATTTACTCTTGTGACATTCTCCTATTTCCTTTTCACCCATCAGAAGCCGACCCTGTTTAGCTTCAGAGAGCTGACAACATCAGGCTAGCCAGGGATACTAAACCATGCTGGCTCTCAATAAACCAAACCAACGACATTTGTAAGTCTCAAAAAAGGCACAGTCTGTAAGAACAATGACATACGTTCAGGTGGCTTTGTGTAGGCCAGAAGGATCACCATGTGGCCAAACCAAACAGTGCAAACTCAGCACACGTTAGTAACAGAAAGTGATCTGAAAAACATTTTTGCAAGATTGAAAAATTCTACAATTATTCCCAACTCTGCTAGACAAGCTTTGCCATGCATTTCACACTTTGCCATGCATTTCAGCCTGTAAGCAATTGTTCAGCTTGGCATGGAATGTATTTAATTTTGCAGACTGATTTACCGCAAACACGATGCCATTAAACAAGCACAAATAAACGTGTTCCCCTCCTCCCCCATGGTGTGAAAACCGCAGAAAAGTCTCCAGCCACAAGTGCCTTCATTTAGTTAACACCACAATGACAACAGAATGACAACCTGGGAATAAGATGACATTATAGTATGACAGTTATTTCTTAAGATTCAGGCAGATTTTCTAAATAACACGATTTTGGCTCAAATAAAAGGGAGAAAACGCATCAGTATTTTTTAATTTGAAGTACAGAAATGATCTCATAATATATCCAACAGGTGCTGTGCCCAGCCAAATATTCTCACGCATGTCAGAATGATTTTCCGCCTTCAAAACTCACATGCTCATTTCAAGTGTCTGTTGAAATAGACCAGAGGTGCCCAAATTGCAGCTCAGGAGCCACATGTGGCTCTTCCACAAATATTGTGTGGCTCTTGAGGCCCCCATTGCTCCATCGGCCAGTGTGGCAGAGGCATTTATCTCTTTAAATCACTTCTCCATGCTGAGCCAGCCAGCAATTTGGAAAATGGATTTAAAGGTGCAGCTTGCCGAGAGACCATTTAAGCTTCTCTCACCCAGATCATCCTGCATGCAAAGTCATTTCCACTCCCCAGTTTTTCTTATTGAGAGAAAAGGGACAGACAACTTGCAAATAGTCATGGACCTTTGTTTCTATATATGATTTCAGCAGTGAGCTTACTTTATGCACAGAATTGGAAATCTATAAAAATATCTTCAGTAGAAGAGTGGTGGTTGAAAATGTTGGAATTATCAAAAATGGCTAAGCTTACTTCTCTCATTAAAAAAAAAGACATTGTTTACTTTGGAATTCCCTTATTGACTTTCTTTATGCAAAGGAAAAAAAATAACTTTATCTGTGGATTTGATGAGTAAGTTTATACAGCACTTTTTTTGTAGAAAAAGCACAAAAGGGACTCATTTGCATATTAGCCACATTCCCTGGCACCAAGCCAGCCAGAACTGCGTTCCTGTGCATTCCTGCTCAACCCCCCCCCCTCCCCAAGGGGGTGAAAGGTTATGATTAAGAGGAGTAAGTTGGATTGTTGTAATAAATGATTGTGCTTTGCTTTGTTGCCAAGATATTTTTGGATTCGTTTAAACTGCAAAGATACGTTTCTCTGCTCTAGTTTGTTTTCTTTTTTTCTACTGTTTATATTTTTCTTGTTCTTTTTTATATATGTATGAAAAAATCTTAATAAAATATTTTTTAAAAACACTGAAAACACTAAAACAGTGCTATTAATCTTTCAGGATGAAATATGACTCTACATACATGTGTATGCGTGCAACTTTGATTCTGAATGAGAAAGCAAAGGCCTTTCACTCGCACACACCACTGGCTCTCCCTACACACAACCAGAACCCACAAACTGTCACTTCTTTTTTTCTACTGTTTATATTTTTCTTGTTCTTTTTTATATATGTATGAAAAAATCTTAATAAAATATTTTTTAAAAACACTGAAAACACTAAAACAGTGCTATTAATCTTTCAGGATGAAATATGACTCTACATACATGTGTATGCGTGCAACTTTGATTCTGAATGAGAAAGCAAAGGCCTTTCACTCGCACACACCACTGGCTCTCCCTACACACAACCAGAACCCACAAACTGTCACTTTACTTGAGAAAAGAAAGCCCTGAAGGAAGGGAATAACAAAATGATGTGAAATATATCATTCCAACCACGGTTATAGGTGCACAATCAGCACTAGTTTCAGTGGAACTAGTGTGCAGGTGACTGAACATCAGATTGTGGTAGCTACAATTAAGGGCTTGAACTAATTTGCATGGACTGTAGTGACATGCCCTAATTAGGTAGCTTAATACCAGGTTAATGAAGTATTAGGTGATCTGGAACTTGCATCTTGCTTTTTGACACTCAAAACATCCTCTTGCAGCCCTCACCTAGATAGCCCAGGCAAGCTCAATCTTGTCAGATGCTAAGCAGTGGGTGGGAGATCTCCTTGAAATACCAGGAACAGAAGGCAGAGGCAGGCTGCATCAAGCCACTTCTCTGAATGCCCTCTATGCCCCAGGAGGGGTCTCCAGAAGTTATCACAACTTCTAGGCATGCACAGCATGCACGCAAACACACACACACACACAAATACAGAAAATACCAAACAACCCCCATCCTCTTGTAATCCTTACAAAAGCCTGTAAGGTAGGTTGCCATTCTTAGCCCTGTACCACAGACAGGGGACTGAAATTGAGAGACATGCTGCTAATTGCTGTTGTTGTTGCTATAATATTATAATATCCAGCAGGAACTCATTTACAGATTAGGTCACATTCTCTGATGCCAAGCCAGCCAGAACTGCGTTCCTGCTCAAAAAAAGCCCTGATTATTATTATTACTAATGAATCGCCCAATCCCTGCCGTAACAAGACCTTGGGTGATGTACAACATATTTAAAACAATTTCAGGAGTACAACACAATAAAAACTTAAATAAAAACAAACAATTATAGATTAGCACAGTATACAAATAGATGGCAAATAATATTCCCATTCGAGTTGCAGACTGCCAGCTACTTTGCAGATGGGGGGTAGCGGGTGAGTGAGCTGAACTCACTGGGACTGACTTTTGAGTATATAAGTTTAGGATTGCATTGCAAATCACAGTTCTCTTGGCCTCTACACCTTCTCACCTCTTTTGTCAAAGAACATACCCTTCAAATAATTTCTGATATCATACATTTTAGATACTACTATATCTCACAATAAACAGACATTTGTTTCTGCACAACAACTTAAAGCAGGAAGCAAACTATATATATATATAGAGTCACTGTTCCCCACCCCTGAGCATGCTACTGATACAGCAGTCAAAAACGGTAGAACGATAAAGAGTTTGTTAGTCTGCTATGACACCCGGGTGTTGAGAAAAATGTTAACTGTGTTCCTTTCAAAACCACTTGAGGAAGGGTGCCAGATATAGCCCTTTCTTCCTTTGCACTTTACACAAAAGATAAACAGAGATCTTATTACCTGTTCCAACAGGGAATCAGAAAATGTGTGTGAGGGAAATGAACAGAATTATCTACTGAGCTTCAGAAGAAGGCTGAGAATGGCAAACAGGTTGCAATGGGTATGAAACAAGTAAACCAGAAATGGGGGGAAATTCTAGGGAATGAATGGAAATACAATTCAAGAAATGACAGTTTTGAAATAAGGTGTGTATTCAGTTAAAGAAAGAAAGGATGAACTCAACAGAATGATATGAATATTGGCTTTACATGGGAACACTAGGACTGAAATTCCTACTTAGCCTCAACATTTACTAGATAACTCTTAGGACCTGTCCTCTTCCTCTCAATCTGCTGCAAGAATCAGGTAAGTATAGTAAAGCACACCCCTACAAAATGTACTATTAACATAATCTTCCTCAAGCTACTTTCCTGGGCAATTTTTAAAAAAATTATCCCTCTATTTTAAATCCCTGGAAGTTATTTTAGGAGTTATCTTTGATGCACATGGAAGGTAAAAAAAATATCTGACAGCTAGCATAATAAATTACAACATGCACAAAGGAACAGAGAAGGGGAGAGTCTCAGGGGATCCTTTTTAACTTTAGGGAACTAATTGGCTGGAAGGAAGATAATTGTGCATCTGAGTAACTGAGTTGAAGGTGAGCAGAATCAGAGAACCAGGGGTAAATAGACAACAATTGTCAGTAGGCCCAGTACAAATAAAGTCCCATATAAGCAGTAGTATAATTCCTTCTTGAAAAGTAGGAACTACAGGAACAAGACAGGTATTCCCCCCCCCCCGGGTGCTTCAAGAATGTTAGTAGGACTGAAAGGGGCTAACACCACTCATAATGGATATGTGAAACTTCTTAGACTGTAAGTTTACCAAGGAAGGGATTTTACCATTTTCTCATCAACATGCCTAGTGCTCTGCAGAGGAATAAACAAAACGGATCTGCAGCAACCAGGGGAATCAGAGAATTGGAACAGGTGTTCCAGCAGGACAAGAGGAACACCTGCTCTTCTTCACCGCAGTTTAACAACAAGGCTTTTCCAAGTAAGCAGCCTTAAGGAGAAGCAAAAAAAAGGGGAGGGGGGGAGTTTTGTTGCACTTTGAAGACACACATGGTTAATATTTTCCCTAACTCTCAAATGTCATAGCAGATTAAAGTCTTATCACTCTAGAGCTTTCCACTGTTGCGTCAATAGTGTATTTCCAAAGATTAAACAAAAAAAAGTTCTTCCTTTTATGGAAAGTGAAATGATGCTGATAAAAGACTCTTTCTCTAACAATGTACTTATTTATTAGACATTCTTGAGTCCCAAGCTTCCACTGTCTAGATACCACATCAGAAATATGAAACATCTACCAGCAGCATGCTGTACTTAGCTTCAAGCCCAGCAGCACTTTCAAGACCAAGAGGAGTTTCAGGATGTCAGCTTTTGAGAGTCAAAGCTTCCTTCCAGACGAAGGGAACATTGACTCTTGTAAACCTGACATTCTTGTTGGTTTCTAAGGTGCTACTGGGCTCAAATCTAACTGTTCTATTTCAGACCAACACACTCATTCACTGAAACTAGCAGTGTGTTGGTATAATTAATACCTATCCATAGGTACCAGGATGGGATGGAGGGAGAGAAACCGTAGACCAATTTTGGTGCCAGATGCTCTGTGATCCTTCTATACCTTGTGTAACGTAAGTACAGCTGCAGTTTGCAAGAACAGATGATGATATAAGATGATAGCGATAGACAGATAGATGATAGATTCATTCTGCTGAGGTTCATGTTTTTTGATGAGGACTGTGGTCCACAGATCATTTTGAAACACTGTATCTGACAGTCATTCAGGTGTTCGAAGACTCTCGGCTTCTTTTTTGGGGGGGAGGGGGTGGTAGAATTAAAGTTCTAAGGGAAAGCTCAGATGACTTCCAAAGGGGGGGGTATCCCGAAGAGGCTCTCTCCCCCCGCCAACTCCCGGAGCCCTTGAAAAACACCTTCCGCGCCTCGCCGCTGACTCCTTCCCTACCCCTCCGCCACCCCCTTCCTCAAGAGGACCCGCCTCCAACCGCGCGGCCCTCTCACCCACCTGCCCCCAAGAATAAGCAGAGAGGCGAAAGTGCTTTTTCCTCCCTCCTTCTTTTCGGTAGAAGCACCGCTTCAAGATGGCGACTATGGGCGCGGGATCACGTGAGCCGTCGATCCCGATCAGGTGACCCGCGAGGGGGAAAGTGCCCTCTCACTTTTCCGCCCCGCCTCCTTCGCCCACCTGTTGCTATGGCGACCGTAGCGGGCCTGCAAAATGCCCGGAGAGTACACAGGCTTCTCCTCTGGGGCTGCATTGTGGGTGACAAGCCGAAACTCGGCAGGTGCAGTTTCAGAACGGAACTCCCAAGAGCGGAAGGAAAGAGCCTTCGTTCTGCTTGTCATAGCAAAGCGAAAGGCACATTGTTATGCATTAAAACAAACGACCTGGACTTTAAACCAACTCACTGGCCCTTGTCCTTACAGACCTTTTGGACTGTGCTGCACAATAATTCACGACCAGGTTTCCCTCAGCGGGCAAAACGATCCCGGAGGTGAATGATTGCTGCAGTGTAACTCACACACAGCATAGGTTCAAGGTGGAGGCTGCAACACACGTGTCCTCTGATGTGGCCTTGCTGTGCCCCAAATCTGTTTCGGTTTCTTTTACCGCCTCAAATCTAATGACTTTTTTTTTTGCCACTCTCCTCTGCAACCTGCTTTGAAGCCAGGCAGGGAGTGCCGTTCTAGTGAGACGATAAAGAGCCGGTTTCCAGATAACTGCTTCTAGTGGCGTAATGTGGGGAGTGTTGACGCAGGCAGTAGTTCAGTGCGCTCCCAGCTATCAGTGGTATTAGAAGGGACTGGCAGTGGCACCTTCTA
The DNA here is from genome assembly GCF_032191835.1 of Heteronotia binoei. Lineage (NCBI taxonomy): Eukaryota > Metazoa > Chordata > Lepidosauria > Squamata > Gekkonidae > Heteronotia > Heteronotia binoei. The sequence continues at coordinate 47,623,530 of NC_083236.1, forward strand.
CTGAGTTTGCTCCTGGACCCAGATGGTGTGGGCTTAAAGGGGATGGGCATACCTTGCTTGGGACAACAAATATCCTGAACTGACCCTGAGATGACTGGTTTGAGCCATGGTGCAAATCGTGACCCGTGGGTTCTCCCATATCACTACCAGGTTGGAGCCTCTTGGGACACTTAGGTGTTGAACTGGTTCTTCTTCCCCGTTTCCCACCGGCTACCTTAAGATGGCAGCAATGGAAACAATGCTTTCACCCACACAGCTGCTGCTGGAAATATGTTCCCCAAACTGAACCACTACACCTTCTCACACCTTCTATGCAGGGGGTGGGGGGATGCACTTTCACAGTGACATTTGGTTCTTGTAACATCACAACTTTCTCTGTTGCCAAAGTTCAAGAGCACACTAGCAACTACAAGGGAAATCCACAAGTAAGTGGAAACCACTTTCCTCAGTGGTGTCGAACATGTGGCCCAGGGGCCAAATCAGGCCCCCGAGCAACTAGCTGTCATCTGCTTCCTTCTCCCTCTCTCTTGCTTCCTTCTGCATCACACTTACTTTGCAAGGCTTGCTCAATCGCACAGGAACTACAGAGCAAAACCTCTATTTTCTCTGTTGGCTGAGGCCTCTCCCTTGGGGAGGAGTGAGGAGGCAGAGCTTGCTTTGCAAGGCTCTCTCGATTGAACAGCAGAGCTGCTGAGCCAAACCTCTCTTCCTTCTATTAAGCTTTATAAAGCACCAGAAGCAATGAAATTTTCAAGCAAAGCATGTAAATATGCGTTTTAGTGAAAATTAAACGCAACAAAACTAAGTAACACTAAACATTCAATACTTGTCATTTTTCCACAAAGTCTCTCAACAGTCTTAGAAAGTTGGACTTGATGAAGACGTGGGTGAAGTCTTTAATCCCTTAGTGTTCCACTCATGATTGTATGGAGAGAATAAGGAACCGCTTTTAAAAGGACTACTCACGGTTTTTCTTTCTTCCTCAGCCTCCTTCTCCCAATGTTACACGGAGCCACAGCTCTGCTCTTTACGACATGGATCAACGCATGCTCTGATCTGCTGCTACTGGCTCTCTCTCTCTCTCTCTCTCTCTCTCAGCCAGTTTGGTGTAGTGGTTAAGTGTGTGGACTCTTATCTGGGAGAACCGGGTTTGATTCCCCACTCCTCCACTTGCACCTGCTGGAATGGCCTTGGGTTAGCCATAGCCCTGGCAGAGGTTGTCTTTGAAAGGGCAGCTGCTGCAAGAGCTCTCTTAGCCCCACCCACCTCACAGGGTGTCTGTTGTGGGGGAGGAAGATAAAGAAGATTGTGAGCCGCTCTGAGACTCTTCGGAGTGGAGGGCGGGATATAAATCCAATATCTTCTTCTTTTATTGGATGAGGCTTCTTCCCCTCCTAGTCCCCTGGAGAAGGAAGAAAAGAGCCAGAGCAACCCTTGCCCAGTTCCCTGGATTGCATGGGAGAGATACAAAGAAAGCACCTTTAAGACCAGCAAGTGCTAATTTTTAAGCATGTTTTAAAGTTGTTGCTTTTTTAAAAAAAATCCTTGTGTTTGCCCGTGTCTTCTATAAAGTTTATATCTCTGCTACATTATCTTAAATAGGTACACACATGGCCCTGCCTGACATGGCCTGGCCCGATAAGGTCTCATTTATGTCAGATCTGGTCCTCATAACAAATGAGTTTGACACCCCTTGTAATGTACTGGGAGACGAGACGTGGTGAAGACTTCGGGCTTTATTCGCTAGTACATTACGGAACTGGGGAACACGCGGCCGGGTCCGCCAATATATACAACACCCCGGAACAACCCCCCCCGCTGGCCAGCCCAATCCTGGCCAGTTAAACTTCCCGCGCTTGACATTGATTGGCCGTGACTTTCCCCGCGCTGTGCCTGGTCGCCCGAGGACGCGCGGCGCGTGTGTAGAGTCCGATACTCTACACTCCTCCCCCCCTAGTTCAGACCACATAGTCCCGGAGGTATGCTGGTGCTCTCCGTTCCCGTGTCGATCTCCTCGGGGTCGCTCGTGGAGCTGGGTCTGGTTCTGGTGTGGGCGATGCCGCTCTTGGTTGTGGGACGCTGGGGTCTGCTTCTGGCTCCGGCTCTGATTCGGTGTCTCTGGGGGCATCATAGGTAGGTAGTTCCTGTATTGGCGGGGCCCCCCCCGGCGCTTCTGTTGCTAGCTGTTCCCTATTCCCTGCCTCCTCCATTTCTTCGGGTAGGGTGCGGCGGCGCAGCTGATCTATGTGCCGTCTTAGCACCTGGCCCCCCTCGGTGGTCACCTCGTATGACCTGGAACCTGTCACCCTGAGGACTCTCCCCGCGACCCAATCGGGGCCGCTTGCGAAGTTCTTCGCGTATACAGGGTCACCCGGAAAGAACCCCCGCACTGCCTCCCGGACCTCTGGGGACCCGCGGACCTCGGGGGCCCGGTCTGGGTGCAGCCTGTCTAGACGGGTTGTCAGTTTCCTCCCCATGAGCAGTTCCGCGGGGCTGGATCCCGTTATAGGGTTTGGGGTGATCCTGTTGTGGAACAGGAAGGCTGAGAGGCGGTGGTCCCAATCCCCCTGTACTATTCTCCCCAGTGCTTCCTTGGTGGTCCGCACCATCCGCTCCGCCTGGCCGTTGGTTGCCGGATGGAATGGTGCGGACCTTATGTGTCGTATGAGGTACCTCTCCGTGAACTCCCGGAATTCCCGGGAGGTGAAGGCCGTTCCGTTATCCGTCACCAGGGTGTCTGGGATCCCGTGCGTGCATAGGACCTTCCTGAGTGCTCGGACGGCTGCCGCCGTGGAGGTTGAGGCTACCGGAATCACCTCTAACCATTTTGTGTAGGCATCCACAAGTATAAAAAAGATCTGGCCCTGATACGGGCCGGCAAAATCTAAGTGGAGGCGGGACCATGGCCGCCTGTTAGACTCCCATCTGTGGACCGGGGCTGACGGGGGATCGGGCCGGGATTCTTGGCAGGGTTGGCACCTCCTCACCCACCCCTCAATTTCCTCATCCATGCCCGGCCACCACACATAACTACGGGCCAGGGCTTTCATCCTCACGATGCCCGGGTGGGTCTCGTGGAGGTCTTCCAGTACCTGTTTGCGCAAGGGGGGGGGGAACCACCACCCGGCTGCCCCAAAGCACGCACCCCTTGTGTGTCGAAAGCTCGTCCTTCCTGGACGCGAACGGTCTGAACACTTCTTCCACTTTGCCTGCCGGCCACCCCCTCCCCACCCAGTCCCTGACCCGTGCCAGGATGCGGTCCCTCCCTGTCGCCCGGGCCACCTCTGCCGCGTGCAGTGGGCGCTCAGGGAGAGATTCAATGAGCATTACCCCGTGTGCGGGGGCGGGATCGGGTTCTGTTATGGGGAGCGGCAGGCGGCTGAGGGCATTGGCGTGTCCCATGGCTTTGCCCGGGCGGTGTACCAGTTCATACGTGTAGGAGTTCAGGAACTGGTTCCACCTCAGGACCCTCTGGGATAGGATTTGGGGGGTCTGACGGTCTGAAGCTAGGAGGCCCAGGAGCGGCTTGTGGTCAGTGGCGATGGTGAAACGCCTACCGTAGAGGTAGTCGTTGGACTTGTGCACCCCCGCCACGATCGCCAGGGCCTCCTTATCGATTTGAGCGTAGTTCCGCTCCGCTGGGGATAGGGTCCGTGAATAGTATGCTACTGGCACTTCCCTCCCGTCCGGGAGTTGGTGCCCCAAGACCGCTCCCACCCCGTAGGGGGAGGCGTCGCAAGCCAAGATCAGTGGCAGGGTTTCATCATAGTGGTGCAAAACCGCGTTCGAGACCAATAGGTCCTTGACTGCCTGGAACGCCGCGGCTTGGCGCTTCCCCCAGACCCACGGGGCTTGTTTATCAAGCAAACGGTGTAACGGTTCCGCCACGGCGGCCTTGTGGGGCAGGAACGAGTGATAAAAATTCAGCAAACCCAAAAAACTTTGTAGCTCCGCTTTGCTTTTGGGAGCGGGGGCCTGCACAATGGCCCTAGTCTTGTCCTTAGTCGGGTGAATTCCAGCCGCGTCCACGGCGAATCCCAGGAACTCCACCCGCGGAACCCCCAACAGACATTTTTCCTTCTTCACTTTCAACCCCGCCGCTTGGAACCTCCGGAGGACCTCTCGCAGGCGGCCTTTGAACTCTTCTTCGTTCGGGGCGGCGATTAAAACATCATCGAAGAAGGGTTGCACTCCGGGAATTCCTTTAAGGAGAGAGTCCATTATGCTTTGGAAAATTCCCGGAGCCACGCTCACCCCGAACTGCAATCGTTTAACTCTAAACGCCCCCCTGTGGGTCACGATCGTCTGCGCCTCTGCTGTCTTAGCGTCGACTGGCAGTTGCTGGTATGCCTGTGCTAAGTCCAGCTTGCCAAAAACCCGTGCCCCTGCGAGTGTCGATAGTACATGGCTGACTACGGGGACTGGATACGGGTTATCCTGGAGCGCTTTGTTGATCGTGCACTTGTAGTCAGCGCAGATCCTTACGTCCCCGTTCGGTTTCACTGGCGTTACAATGGGGGTCTCCCAAGCCGCATAAGTTACAGGCTCCAAGACGCCCTGGGCCGTGAGGCGATCCAGTTCTGCCTCAATTTTCGGCTTTAGGGCAAACGGGACGCGCCTCGCTTTGAGCCGTATGGGCCGGACCATGGGGTCAATCGGTAGGGTGATGGGCGGCCCCTTGTAGCTCCCCAGGGACCCATCGAAAACCTTGGGGAACTCCTGGCAGACCCCTTCGAAGTTGCTGGCCTGCACGTGCTCCACCCCTACCAGCTTGATCCCCAGTGGTTGGAACCAAGCTAACCCCAGAAGGGTGGTCAGTTGGCGCTTGACCACCAGTATGTCTAGGGGCCCCTTAAAGCTTCCCCTCTCCACATGCACCTGGGCCCACCCCACGACGTGAACCGGGTTTTTCTGGAAGTCCCTCAGTACGAAATCCGCTGGCCTCGTTTGGAGGCGGCGGCGGGGGCATAGTCTCGTAAGGGTCTCCTCTGAAATTATGGAGATCGAGGAACCCGAGTCTACTTCCATGACGCAGGGGGCGCCCTCGATCCGGACAGACATTTTGACCTTGTCCGGGGCTGCGAGGGGCAAGTTCAGTACCTGCAAGCTGGTGGATGCCGTCGTGTGGGTGTCCATGGAATCGTGATGCGCTGACGGTGGTCGACGGCTGCTCTTGGCCCGGCAAGCCCGGGCGATGTGGCCCATCTTCCCACAGCTTCTGCAGTCCAGGTTTCGGTACGGGCAGTCCCTCCTTTCGTGGGGGTCGCCGCAGCTGGCGCACTTGGAGCTGGGGTTGGTGGGGGCCCTCTCCGTCGCTCGTTGTCTCGCGGGGACCCGAGTTTCTGTCCTCTGTGGCCGTCGGAGCTGGAACGCTTCTTCCTCTGCTCGGTCCTCTGGTCCCATTTCTTCTTGGTGTACTGCCTCTCCCCGCGGCTGGCCATACGCCTTGGTGGCCCTCTCGAACGCCGTCGCCTCGTTGAAGGCTTGTTGTAGGGTGAGCTCCTCCTTTGCGAAGAGCTTCTGCTGCAGTCGCTCGTCTCGGAGGCCCCAGACGAAACGGTCCCTCAGGGCTTCGTCCCTCTTGTCGAAACTGCAGTTCCCGGCGATCTGCCGAAGGGCCGCCAGGTAGACCGCCGCTGTCTCCCCCGACTTCTGGTCCCTCTTGTGGAAGAGGAATCGGCGGGCGACGATGGACGGTTGGGGCGAAAAGTGGCCCGTGAGGAGTCTCACGACCTCCCCGTAGGTCCTCTCAGTCAGCTTCGCCGGAGCGGAGAGACCCCGTGCGATCTCGAAGGTTTCTTCTCCACAGACGCTCAGCAGGACGTCTCTCTTCCTGTCGTCATCTTCGATCAGGTTCGCACGCAGGTAGCATTCGACCCTTTCTGTGTAGGTCTCCCATCTCTCGGGGTGCTCCGGGTTGAATTCCGCAAGATGGCCCGTCGTTACACTTGGGTTCGCCATGGCGGCGGCGGGCTGTGCGATCCTGCGGTCTCCGCCTTCCTCGTCTCCGGCCAGGTCTGGTTCCCCTCGGGCGGCCGGACCTAGCTCAATCCCATCCTCGTCGCCAGTGTAATGTACTGGGAGACGAGACGTGGTGAAGACTTCGGGCTTTATTCGCTAGTACATTACGGAACTGGGGAACACGCGGCCGGGTCCGCCAATATATACAACACCCCGGAACAACCCCCCCGCTGGCCAGCCCAATCCTGGCCAGTTAAACTTCCCGCGCTTGACATTGATTGGCCGTGACTTTCCCCGCGCTGTGCCTGGTCGCCCGAGGACGCGCGGCGCGTGTGTAGAGTCCGATACTCTACACCCCTGTTATAAATGATATAAAATTAACTACAGTCCCACTATGCATGCATTGTTTACTTAAACATATACATCATCCACAAAGCAGCTATTAATTAATCAGTGATAGCTATTTTCAAATTGTTAAAGCCAACAAACACAAATCCCAGCATTGTTTAACACACCAGTAACTGTGCACAGTGATTAAAGGTGTACCTATGCAATTGGAGGTTATGAAAAAAAGAAAAGAACAAAAAACCTTGGGAAAAGATCAGCTTTCTTGCTGCTCTTCTAAACCCACAGTTATCCTATCCTCAGTTCCTGGTGTCCTACAGCTTAGCAGGTTTCTTCTTTCAATAAACTCAGAGGATTGGACTTCAGCTATGTTTATTGAAGCATCATATTCAAGACTGTATTTATATGGCCATGGCTCAGAGGACATCTGCTTGGCATGCACAGAAGGTCCGAAGGTCAGAAACTGGCATCTCCAGCTAAAAGGATCAGGTGGCAGGTGATGTGAAAGACCTCAGCCTGAGACCCTGGAGAGCCACTGCCAGTAAGAGTAGACAATATTGACTTTGATAGACAAATAGTTTGATTCAATATAAGGCAGTTTCATGTATATGTACTGTTACAAGCAGTATTAGCTGTATTGGTAGAAGCAAGTGCCCTCCATTCTGTTTGTATATGCTTTTTCAAAGTTTCTGTTACCCCCTACAATGGATAAAAAGTACCCTCTGGCATGGCTTCAGACTTTTAGTAATTTTACATCTCTGTATGGAGCACTGTCTTAAGTAGTTACCTATCCTCGCCTGGAGTCGGTTCTAATTTAGCTTCTAGAGCCAGTTTAGCGTAGTGGTTAAGAGCAATGGACTCTAATCTGGAGAACTGGGTTTGATTCTCCACTCCTCTACATGCAGCTGCTGGGTGACCTTGGGTCAGTCACAAGTTCTCTCAGAGCTACTCTCTCAAGAGCAGATCCAAATAGACAGCCGTGTTGGTCTGAAGTAGTAGAACAAAATAGGAGTCAATTGCACCTTTAAGACCAAGTTCTGGGAAAGAAATGCCTTCTTTTTGACCCAGGTTTATAAGCAATAGAATAATTAACAGGCATTCTCACATTCTGACATGTTACTGTTTTATGGTTTCCCACGTTAATTCAACTCTGATAAAAGGTTTTCTGAATTTGTTAATTTTACTATTCTGCTATTGGTTTTTAACTTTGTACCACTTGGCATTCCAAACCCCACCAGCTATATGTGGTTCTGCTTACTGTACCTCATTCCTCGTCTGAAGAAGTGTACATGCACACGAAAGCTTACATTCTGAATAAAAGTAAGTTGGTCTTAGAGGTAAAATTGACTCCTATTTTGTTCTCTCAAGAGCAGTTCTTGAAAGAGGTCTCTCAGCCCCACCTACTTCACACAGTGTCTGTTGGGGAGAGAGGAAGGGAAGGAGCAGGCCTTGGATTCAGTGGAAGCTCACAGGAGCGCAGCTCCTGAACCTTTCTGACAGCTCCACCTACTCCTTCGCACCTTGTCCATTGAATAGTAGGTACAGCTGTATAACAATTCCTGGATGAGCTCCACCACCTTTTTTTCTACAAAACAACCCCTGGGAAGGAGATTGTAAGCTGCTCTAAGACTTCAAGTGAAGGGTGGGATAAAAATTCAATCGCCTCCTCCTCTTCTCTCTCCCCCAGTAAGAAAAAATTATTCTTTGGGACACAGTAACTGGCAGATGTTTGTGAAAATAAATAATTATTATGTACTGTCAAGTTACAACCAACTCACAGCAACCCCAGGACATGAGGTTTTCAAGACAAGAGACAAGCTGAGGTGGGTTGTAAGCTGCCCTGAGTCCGCTTGCGGAGAGGGCGGGATAAAAGTCTAATGTAAATAAATAGGGTTGTCAGCCTCCAGGTGAGGCCTGGAGATTTCTCGCTTTCACAACTGATCTCCAGTTGGTAGAGATCAGCTCTCCTGGAGAAAATGGCTGCTTTGAAGGGTAGACTCTATGGCACTGTACCATGCTGTCAGTCATTGCCACCCCAAACCCCACTCTCTCCTGGATCCACCCCGCCCCCCCAAGTCTCTAGGTATTTTCCAAGACAGACCTGGCAACCAGTGTTCCCTCTAAGCTGAGTTAGCTCATAGATTTTTAGCCTCCAGCTCACACATTTTTTGTTTTAGCTCAGTAAGAATGATTGTAGAGCACAATAATTTATGCAGCAGCTCACAACTTTAATGCCAGTAGCTCACAACTTTAATTCCAGTAGTTCACAAAGTAGAATTTTTGCTCACAAGACTCTGCAGCTTGGAGGGAACATTGCTGGCAACCCTACATTACCTTCTTCTGCACAGAACTCCAGTCTTCTTTAGGAGTTTCCTGTCCACATGCTAACTATGGCCAACCCTGCTTAGCTTCCAAACTCTAATAAGATCATGCTAGTCTAAGCTTTTCAGATTGCTGGTTGAAAAAAATACCAGCATGTAACCTGATCAAGGTTGCCAGTCCCCTGGTGGAGGCGAGGGTCCTACTGGCAGGCCCTGCTTCCACAGCTGCCAATCATCTGGAGAAAGGGGAAGGATCAGGCCTTGTCACCAGTGCTGCACAGGAAGTGACATCATCACACCAGTGAGATACCGGTGATGCTCTGATATTTGGGCAAGAGCTCTGTGGTAGAAGCCAGTTTTACCACATTGTTTTTGCCCAGATACCAGAGCGTTGCCTGGACAATACTGGTGTGATGACGTAACTTCCGGTGTGACACTGGTGATGAGGTCTGGGCCTTTCTTTTTCTCCTGGTAGCCTTAAACCAGGTTTAGGTGCAAAACTATCTGTTGAATTGGGTGCTAAGTATATTTTAGAAATACTAAAACAAGTTAATGTGACCATACAAAATGTATGGAACTGATTCTTTGATGTGTGGAATTTATTTTTTGTATATTGTTTTAAATAGTCGATGCGGTTTTTAACTGTTGTTAGCCATCCTGAGCCCGTTAGGGGAGGGCGGGATATAAATTTTGATAAAATAAATAAATAAAAATGCTTTCTCTGATTCCACCCCCCCCCCCGGGTATAAAAATAACAGGTTGATATGAACACATCTGTAAATCTTTCCACAATACAAGAGTGCCTTGGTGATAAACTGTGAAATCCTGACCCCATTTAAGTCAATTGGAGTCTTCCTTTTGACCTTTTTGAAGTCATGCTTTCATCTGCCTTGTCTCCTTATTTTGGGGGTCTCAGGTTCAAAGCATTTCCCAGTCATTAAGATGAATGGGATGTTTTAATGTTATTAATGAGTTAAGTAGCAGTGAGTTCCTCAAGAAACATAAGATTAAAGGATGTAATATATTTTATGTATGGTTTTTAGCAATAAATTTACTGAGCCCATGCATTTTCTGCACTTGGAAACATGAGTGCACCGGAACCCCTTTGAATACTTTATAACAGGCGCTTCATAATAAATGTAACACCTAATTGGGGTCCCATTTGCTATAAATCTGCTGTGTAAATCTACTATACAGCATGATATAGAGTATGTAGCAGTGAGGTGGCCTCAGCTGTTGAGTGCATGTTGGGAACATGGGAAGCCACTTCAAAATCAGATGTTGTTTCTCTGAGGCCCAGAGCCTGACAGATTTGCCAACCTCCAGATGTGACCTGGAGATTTCCCACTATTATTACTGATCTCCAAACTACAGAGATCAGTTATGCAGAAGAAAATGGCTTCTTTGGCCCTCCCAAGGCTCTACCCTCAAAATCTCCACTGAAGTCCCACCCATCCACAAACTCCACCCTCCTTAGGCTCCACACCTAAAATTTCCAGTATTTCCTAACCTGGAGCTGGCAACCCTATAACATTATGAGGAAAAAATGGGGAAAAGTGAACCATATATGCCACCATGAGTTCTTTGGAGAAAGGTCACACACCTCCCCATTCCCTTTTCCTTAAGATAGAAGCTAGTGAAAGTATACCCACACACCAGAGGTACCTGGCTCGACTTCTCAGGCCCCAGAGTGATGAAGAATTTTGTCCCTCAATCCCTTCCTCTTAGCAGTCATGAGATGCACATTGTGTGGACAAAGAATGGGTACGGCAGCAGTCGGTGTCCCCCACAATACCTCCCACTTATTTGATGTTTCCAATAATGTTACTTTTGTGCCATTGTGTGTAGGCACTCAGAGAAACACATTCTCATAAGACCTCTTGATCTACCCACCGTCTTATCAATAACATACTGACGGATAAAAGCACACTTTTCCTCAGAGACCTTGAGGTGGCAGCAACACTACGTTCAATTTCTGTTGTGCACTTTCCAAGTGTGAGGGTTTTTTGTTTTTTTTAAAGTCTTAAATCAAAGGAACCTGTTTGTTATCATTTTATGGCCAAAGCATTAAGTCAATAAAACTTATCTGGAATGTCATTTGCATTGTATACAATTTTTACTAGTTTATCAACTGTGTTTTAAAAGCACGTTTAAAACAGCTAAATGAAGAAATCGGTGATAAATTGCTGGGAAGCTGGGAAGTCTACTGCTTAGATTAAAGCCAAAAATGTGTTTTGGAATGGCTCTAAAATACTCTTTTGGAAAGGATGATAGCGCAGTAATGTCTTGTGTCTCGCCTAACTGTAGTTAATGTCCTAATGCCTGATTAAATATTTCCCTGTCGAGTGTCAAGCCTTTTTTATTCATGGTTATATGAGGGAAGGTCATCTAATAATATGACTTCTTTCGGCAAAGGAGACCGTGTTTGTTTCTTTTAATAATGAGGAATAATGAAACTTATTTATGCAGAAGTCAGAGAAATTTATTGAAGAATTACCACATGAGTAACGTGAAAATTAATAATATTAAAAAAACCTTTTAATAGCATATTCATTACAACCAAGCTCGCTGATAATGAAACGGCTTTAGGAAAGTTCGCATACAGCATGATGCAAGAATGCTTATGTCAGTCGCAGGATTTGATTACTATGCATTTCTCGCTTGTCAATTATTATTGGATTAGCAAATTAAAATTAGGTAATTACTTAAGATGGAGGACACTATTAAATAATGTTAAAAGCAGTTTTTTTTAAATCAGATTTTTGGAAATGTCTTGCTGACATGACATTTATATCCCTGGAAGGGACACGATTAATAGCGTCCAGCATGCTACTTTACAGTTCAGCAGATTAAAGGATTATGAATCATAATTTGGAAGAATCTGTATATTGTACTTTCTTTACAGCCAACATTTTCATACACATAGAGCTAATAGGTCAGAGGCTACCTGGTAGCCTTTGCACTACCAAGTTTACAGCATACACTTTCAATCATGGCTGGCCCCATGTACCCAGGGCTTTTTTTTGTAGAAACAGCCCAGCAGGAACTTATTTGCATATTAGGCTACACCCTTTGATGTTGATATTGTTTCACACAGGGCTAAGCCCCACAAGAACTCACTTACATACTAGGCCACACACCCCAATGCCAAGCCAGCTGGAACTGCATTCCTGTGTGTTCCTGCTCAAAAAAAAGCTCTGCATGTTTGGCTACTGTGAGCTGGGCTAGCCTCAGCTGGCAGACAGATGAAGCAGAGATTGATGGTTTGCCCAAAGCAAACTGGAGCTTCAAAGGGAGAATTCAACATGGGAATACAGAATTAGAATTCATCAAAAAGATTAATGCTCTCTCCCCCAAACTTGAATAAGGGCCTTGTTTTCTGTACTAGCTGTAGGTGTCTTAGCACAGCCCATTTTTTACAAATGTTAATTAATTCTTTCTGCCATATCTTAATATAGCGTCTGTACTAGCCTATTGAATCTGCTTAACATCCATTATACTTAATTAGATTTTATGTTCTTCCTGCCCTGCCTATCTATCAACAGGTGGAAGTGGTTCCCCCAGACTCCAGATGGACTGATTACTCTTTGAATGGTTCTTGTTTTATATTGGCCTCTCACTGTAACTCTCTGATCTGAATGGCCCATGGTAGCCCAATCGTCTCAGAACTTGGAACCTAAGAAGAGTTGGCACTGCTTAGGAAATCCATGCTCACCATGCAGAGGCAATGTTGCTTGCCTTGAAAATCTTACAGGGTCACCATAAATCAGCTGTGACTTGATGACACTTTCGACCAGCATCTCTTGGTATAATCTGTATGGACACTCCCAGGACTTTTTTTTGTAGCAGGAACTTCTTTGCATATTAGTTCACACATCCATGGATGTAGCCAGTCCTCCAAGAGCTTTCAGTAGCTCTGTACTAAGAGCCCTGTAAGCTCTTGGAGGATTGGCTACATCAGGGGTGTGTTGCCTAATATGCAAAGGAGCTCCTGCTACAAAAAAAGTCCTGGAAACTCCATACATCTGATTATGTAAACTCTGACTCAGGAACAGTGCAATCTAGGGTTGGGAAATATCTAGAGATTTTGAGGGTGGAGCTTGGGGAGGGCAGGGTTTAGGGAATGGAGAGGCCTCATCAAGGTATAATGCCATAGTAGAGTATTACAACTGACCTCCAGAGGACAGAGTAGGCTAGCCGGGTCTCACCTGGCAGCCAGCAGGGGGATCTTTCATTCTGTCTGGAAGCTTCTGCTGTGTGCGTGAAGCACACGAGGTGTGATGCCATCACCAGGAAGTGATGTCATTATGTCACTGATGTCGGGGGGTGACACTCTAGTTTTTGGGCAGAACTCTCTGGTTTGTGGCCAATATTATGGTAAAATTTATCAACAGGTGGGAGTGGTTTTGCCCCAGAACCAGAGTGTTATGATGACATTACTTCCGGTTGACACCATCACATTGCCTTTCAGGCAGCTGGGTGCAGAATCTCTCCCCACTGGCCAGTTGGCTGTTGGAAGTGGGGGTACCCCTGTGCCTGGAGGGGATCTGGAAATCCTATGACAAAGATCAGTTATCTTGAAAAAAATGGCTACTTTGGAATGTGGACTCCATGGCATTCTCTCTGCTGAGGTCCATCCTCTCCCCAAACCGCATTCTCCCCAGCTTCCAGCCCCAAATCTCCAGGAGCCTCAACCTAACAGCAGCAACCCTAACAATCATTCTGCACAAAACAAATGCAGTCTTTCAAAACTATTCCCTTGTTTAACCAGTCTTCCCTTTCCCCTCCCTTTTTTCTTCTTCCAGGATGTTTTCAGTAAAAAAAAAATAGAGTTTAAATTGGTGTCAGTATTTAAATTCATTTACAATCTGCCAGGGAACATGTCATTTTCAAGCCTCTACATAGTCCACTTTTCTCAGAAGTGTACATCAAGTTGGACATTAGCACATCAGATATCATTGCAGTGTGTTAGACTATCGGAAGTTGGGACTGTACCTTATTTTGTTTTCATATATTGGATTGCTTTAATACTTTTTTGGTTCTGACCACAGACCATACAAGACAGGAGTTGGATTTCTGTATAGAATAAATTGCCTTCATATGTTCTTAAGGTACATGAGTGATACTGTCAGGCGTGCTTATTTCTGTAACATAATGGGTTCTTAGACACAGAGCAGATCTCCCGCTCTTAATGCTCCCCCCTCTCCTTACGACCATGGGGCAAGTAATAAATCCATCTGGCCCAAGGATGTTTATGCTATAGCCTGGCTGGTACCACTTTCAAGTCGCCTCTCCCACAGGTTCACACAGACAGTCCTTATCTTTTGCTAGAAAAGTGTGAGAACAGGAGATGTTTTCAGTAGCCTAAATTCCTTAGTAAGAAAAGAGATAGTGTTTAGCAACCTTTGAACCCGTGACTCAAGTATGCATCTGTAATGTAACCTTTGAAGTTATCCTATATAGCAACTGTGTAACTCTGCATTACTCCCAAGGCTTGTGTCCTTGGTACAGCTTCTGAGTTTCTTTAATAAAACAGCTTTGATTTAAAACAAAAGACTGCTTATTGAGAAATATCAACGCTTGACATTTTGGGAGTAATCCTACTTGAGGACATAAACGAATTGGAAACTTTCTACCCAAATGGGGGAGAGAGCTCCAGAGAACGGAGAAGCCCCTGAAAACCCAGAACGACCAATTGGTGAGGATCAAAGACCCGACACAGCCCCAAGACAACCTCCGTGGCACGTACTAGACGCCAGGAGGCCGGCAGGGAGAGGGTCTCCGCTGCACATACAGCAACTGTTCATAACCCTGATGGATTGGGGCCTCAGGAGGTCTATTAGCTTAATGGACGAAGCATCCGCTTGGAGAGAGGCGATCTTGGCATTGCCCCCCTTACGCTCAAGGATGGGAGACGACAGCGACCAGGGTGCCTCGGAAGCGAGCGGGGGAGATTGTCGGGAAGAACGATGACCTGACCCGTTCCGAGATGAGAAGGAGGAGGAAGAAGAGCAGAACCCTGACCCGAGGGACTTCCTCCAAATGATGCGGTTAGAAATGGCAGAGATGGCCAAGGGGCTAAGAGAAGAAATGTGATCCAACAATGCATTCATGACTCAAGAGGTGAAGAGGCATCTAGACCAAGTACTGCAGACACCAGCACCAAGAGGGGGGCAACCACCACAACCCCCACCGCCACAGCTGCCCCAGCAACCTCAGCCGCTGTTGCAGCCACTGCCACGGGATTACGGATGAGGCCGGGAGCTGGATGCCACCTTTGATGGAGATCCTGAAGATACGGAGTATTTTTCAATACAAGCCAACAGCTTTATGTTCTATGGGGGGCACACCTTCCCAGATGAATTGAGCAGAGTGGACTACTTGGGCTCGAAGCTGAAGGGGGCTGCCAAGAGATGGTATGTAAGCCTGTACGAGACTAGGAGTCCTGAACTAGATACGGTAGCAGCATTCCTATGAGCCCTACTGATGCAGTATGAAGACCCATTGCAAGAGACCTGAGCTCTGACCACCCTGAGAGACCTACAACAGAGGCCCAAAGCAGTGTGAGAGTACGCCGCTGAGTTCTGAGCTAGTGCGGCCAAAGTACCAGGGTGGAACGAGCAAATGAAGATCGAGCAGTTCCAGAGGGGCCTGAATGCCAGTGTACTGGATTGAGCCCTCCAACAGGCTCGCCCAACCATGCTGGTAGGGTGAGTGTGACTGGTGGGTGAGGTGGAAACCAATATGAAGAGAGTGGCTCTCCAGCATCAACAGCAGCAAGGGGGTAAGGGCGGACGTGAGTCTCGGCCGGGGGCGAAAGCAGAAGGGCAGAAAGCAAGCCAGTCTGGGGGAGCAACTAAACCAGCCACCCCTAGACGATGCTTTCAGTGCGGTGATCCAAACCATATGGAGGCCAACTGCCCTGAATGGCCTTGAGGCCCCCCCTCACTCCGAAGACCAGTGTACCCAAGGCGAAAAAAGCAGAAGGGAGGGTGAAAGACACAGCCAAAGGCAGCTCAGGAGGAAATCATCATTGTTGACGAGCTGGGAGAAGTCACCTGGGAAGACGAGCCGGCGGGAAACAAGGGCGACCTGCATTGAGAGGTGCCAAGCAGCAGGTCATGGAATTAACGGCACCGCTGAGGGTGAGAATTATGGGAACCCTGTTTTTCATCCCACTGACTTTATTAAACTCTAGCCTCAAACGTTTTATACATATCCAGGCACTACTAGATTCTGGGTGCACTGAGACATAATCACACCCAAATTAGTGGAAGCACGCAGACTCTCTACAAGTCCTCTCCCCCACCCTATACAATTTGAGCAAATGGATGGGACAGTGATGAAGGGGGAACCATGTACAGAGCAAACACAAGGGGTGCCAATGGGGATAGAGGACCACTGGGATACAGAAATTTTTGTTGTAGCCCCCTCTTTGTCATTTGACAGTGTCCTGGGAGTTGGATGGTTGGCCAAACATGAACTCAACATAAAATGGGGGAGCCAAATCATAGACTTTAGAGATGGGAGATGTGAGTCTCACCAATGGAATGAGGAGTGGGGTCCAGAACCACCCCACTAAATGAAAAGCTATGCCTCACTATAGAGGAGGAGAAATCAATCCCACATGAGTACAATGATTTAAAACAAGTGTTTAGTGAAGAAGAAGCAAATGAGCTTCCCCCCCGCACCGAGATATGGACTGTGCGATAGAATTGATTCCAGGGCACAGCCTCCCTCGAACTAAACTATACTCCATGGGATGGGCTGAAAAAGTGGAACTCTGCAAGTTCCTAGGCAAGAATTTAAAACGGGGGTTTATCAGACTGGCTACGGCCCCCCACGCTGCCCCCATCCTATTTAGGAAGAAGAAAGAGGGGGGGGGCTCAGGCTATGTGTGAATTTTCATGGGATCAACGCGATTTCAACCTCGAATATGTACCTCATCCCCCTAATACAAGATTTATTAAGCACCGTGTCAGAGAGAAAGATTTTCACCAAGCTGGATTTAAGAGACGCTGACTTCCGGGTGCGCATAAAGGAGGCGGATGAATGGAAGACGGCGTTTAACACGCCGATGGGACAATTTGAATACCTAGTAATGCCATTCGGATTACAAGGGGCCCCGGGAGTTTTCATGAACTTTATAAACGAAGTCCTGCGGAAATATTTGTACTGAGGGGTAGTGGTGTATCTGGACGATATAATTATTTATTCCAAAGACCTGCCCTCCCATGTGAAGTTAGTGAGGGAAGTCCTGACAACCCTCTATGAGAACCAACTGTGCAAAATTATGCAAGTGTGAGTTCCATAAGACTGAATTGGATTACTTGGGTTACCGAGTATCAGGGAAAGGCTTGGCAATGGACCCCGCCAAAATACAAGCGGTACTGGATTGGGAACCCCCGAGGACATGTAGACAGCTCCAATCCTTCCTTGGATTCGCAAATTTTTATCGTAATTTTATACAGGGATTTGCACACACCATGCTCCCCTTGACAGACCTTCTTAAAACAAAGGGGAAGGGTCCAGAGGCCAAAAGGCCAGGAGCAAAATTAAACTGGACAGAGAATTGTCAGGAAGCTTTTAATAAATTGAAGAGACTGTTCAGCAGTGAACCCATTTTAATTCACCCCAATGAATTAAAACCTTTTGTGGTTCAATGTAACGCTAGTGATGTCGCTGTGGGGGCCATTCTCATGCAACCAGATGAGGGGGGGGGTCCTTAAAACCATGCGCTTACATCTCTAAGAAATTCTCTCAAGATCAGAGGAATTGGTCAGTGTGGAACAAAGAAGCGTTTGCTGTAACGTTCGCCCTGAAAACATGGTGCTTGACAGTGTGTGCGTGGGAAGTTCACCTGTATGAGTAAACTGAAGAGTGCAACTCCAGAAGCTGTGATAGAAAGACAAACTCCAAACAGCCAGTCAACAGTTATATTTGGGTAAATACGTTAGAGGCAGTCACAGGCAGTCCAATGGTTCATACACATAAAGCAGTCCTTCCAAGATACAGTACCAAATCAGTTTCCAGTTAGAGAAGTCAAGAATCCAGTCCATACATTACATAAGCCAGTCTTATCCAGTCCTTCAGAGTAACAGTATAACAGTCAAGATGTTTCTCCTTCTCTCACGCACTGTCCTTCTCCTCCTTCTCATCACACCACACTAGCTGAGAGTAAGGCTTGTACTATTGTAGTGCAGCTATCCAATCCCCATCACTGATTGCTAACAAGCTGCACCTGTTACTCTCATGACTATCATCATCCCTGTATAGCTTAGTTACATAATCATTACTCAGCAGTTTTGCTCCCTTAAGAACCTAACTCTAGTGCTCTTGGCTAGAAGGAGCGAGGGTTCCTTTTGAAATATGGACAGACCATAAAAATCTGGAAGCTCTGACGGGTTGCAGAAAATTGACTGAGAAAAAGATCCGGTGGGCGGGATTCTTTGTGAAATTCGACTTTAAACTGAAACATATCCCGGGATCTAAGAATTTCCTAGCCGATGCATTATCCAGACTCCTCAGCATAACAGCCAAAGGGAGGAAGTGATAGACTCACTCATCTCTCCCAGCCAGTTAGGGGGAGTGGTAACTACCCACTCCCAAGCAAAGTGCAAAAAACTGGAAGAAAAATGGTGGGGGGGAGAAAGACTAATTGCTGAAGTGGAAAAGGAAGCAGATGCTATACCTGAAGGGATAAAGAAAGGGGAGGGGGGTTTCTGGTACAAGGACAGTAAACTCTACATGCCAGAGAGCCTCCAGAAAGAGGTGTTCCAAATGTGTCATGACAACAAGCTATTGGGGCACTTCGGGTATGTAAAAATGCTGCATCTAGTGAATACACAATTTTGGTGGCCTTTTATGAAAAAAGACATCTCCCATTATGTGGCTTCTTGTCCAATATGCTTGATGGCTAAGAGAAGGGGGGGAGCCCCCAGGATTATTATAGGCATTGGAAATGGCTACCAGACCGTGGTTGATAGTATCGTTGGATTTCATTGTGAAACTTCCCCCTTCCCAGGGAAAGACCGTAATTCTGGTAGTAGTGGACACTTTTTCTAAACAAATGCACTTCATTCCTTGCTCTCAAATACCCACGGCTAAAAGACTAGCGCAACTATTCTTCCAACACGTGGTGAAACTACATTCATTCCAGAATAAGCTAATTAGTGACAGAGGTGTCCAGTTCGTTGTCAACTTCTGGCGGGAGTTTTGTAAACTAACTGGGATTGAGCAGGGCTTGAGTTCCACGTACCACCCCCAAACGGATGGCCAGATGGAATGGATAAATGCACTGCAGGAGCAATACTTACGATGCTTTGTGAACTACCAGCAATTGAACTGGGCAGAATTGCTCCTCTTTGCTGAATATGGATATAATAACAGCATACACAGCTCCAACAAGTCCTCCCCCTTTTTGGTAGTGAATGGGTATGAAGGGAAACCTTTTCCGCTACTTCCAGGGGGAACGATACCTGAAATACCTTCAACTTTTCAGCAATGGTGGGGAAAGTTGGGGAAGGCTTGGAACAACATCCAGGAAAATTTGGAATTGGCTAGAGAGCTATAAAAAAATTATGATAAGCACCATTCTCCTGCTTGGGATTTTAAAGTGGGAGATACAGTGTTCCTCTCTACCAAGAACTTGCCTTTACCACAAACTTCTAAAAAACTGGCATACAAGTTTTTGGGACCGTTCCGTATTAAACGAGTAATCAATAAAGTGACTGTAGAACTTGAATTACCCAAACTGTTTAGTAAGATACATCCAATTGCAGTTTACTTCGGATCCTGGAGCCATGTCTTGGCACCCCCAAACCCAAGCTCTCAAACCTATACCAGTGGGGGATCAGAATCACCATGAAGTAAAAGAGATCTTAGATGCAAAACTGAAGCGGGGTGCATTGTATTTTCTAATTAGATGGAAACATTTCTCAGTAGCACACGATGAGTGGGTAATTAGCTCCAATGTGAGAGCGCCAGCACTGATTAAACAATTCTATGATAAATAGCCTTCAAAATCCCGGAGAGCAGCTTAGGGGGGGACAGTATGTCAAGCTGCCTCTCCCACACATTCACACAGACAGTCCTTATATTTTGCTAGAGAAGTGTGAGAATGGGAGATGTTTTTAGTAGCCTAAATTCCTTAGTAAGAAAAGAGATAATGTTTAGCAACCTTTGAACCCGTGACTCAAGTATGTATCTGTAATGTAACCTTTGAAGTTATCCTATATAGCAACTGTGTAACTCTGTATTACTCCATTACTCCCAAGGCTTGTGTCCATGGTACAGCTTCTGAATTTCTTTAATAAAACAACTTTGATTTAAAACAAAAGACTGCTTATTTTTTCAACATTTTATTTATATCCCGCCCTCCCCGCCAAAGCGGGGGAGAAATATTGAGAAATATCGATGCTTGACAGATACTTAGTGGTCATAGTCAGCGGTTCTTTTCACTTTTCATGCCTGGGCTCACACACTGGCTTCCCCCCTTTTTCTTGCTGACTCAACCAAATGCTTGGCAGAACCTCTTTATTTATATACTACATATTTAGTATATATGTTGATTCACATATTTAAATATATATTTTTACACATCTAGCAATGGCAACTCAAGCAAAGTTATGCCCTACTCAGTCAGTTTTGTTTGTTTATTTGTAACCCATTTTTTTTTTGACCCAAGGGGAATTACACAGAGTCAATACGATTGGACATTCAATAAACAGCGCATTAGGATTAGGACCAGTATAACGAACCAGAAAACAGAACTGAAGCCAAGCGTAAGTATTAACACGACACGTTAAATGATGCCAAATTCCCTAGTACAATCCTAGTTTCAACAAGCTATACACAGTTGTGTAGACCACAGTCCCTAATAATTTTTTTCCCAAGTAAACTTTCTGAATCATTTAGTACTGTGTGATTCTATTGCCTGTGTAGAAAAGCCCTCTTGAATAATTCAGTTTTGCTTATTTTGTGGAAAGTCAGGAGCATGAGAGCCTTCCTGACCTCCTCTGGCATGCTATTTCATAAAGTGGTGGCTACAGTGGAGAGGGCAGGTGTACAGGCAGTTGTTGATTCTGCCCATTTGCTCCAGTAAGTGAAGATGGGTTTAGAATGGGGTAAGCAGGGTCTTTTTTTTGTAGCAGGAACTCCTTTGTATATTAGGCTACGCCAGGGCTTTTTATGTAGAAAAGCCCCAGCAGGAACTTATTTGCATATCATGCCACACCCCCTGACATCACCATTGTTTCACACAGGGCTTTTTAAAGAAAAAGCCCAGCAGACATTCATTTGAATATTAGGCCACACCCCTTGACACTAAGCCAGATGGAACTGCATTCCTGCTAAAAAAAAGTCCTGGGTTGCACACCCCTGATGTAGGCAATCCTCCAAGAGCTTACAGTAGGCCCTGTAAGAACAGCCCTGTAAGCTCTTGGAGGATTGGCTACATCAAGGGTGTGTGGCCTAATATGCAAAGCAGTTCTTGCTGCAAAAAAAGCCCTGGGGGTAAGTATGCATAAAATTGTACTTTAGGATTACTGATTGTATGTGTAATGTTATTGGATATTATTACTGGGTATTGTAATAACCTCTGGTGCATGGATGCTGTTTTGGAGTGGATGTGGGCTAGGAAATGGAAGCTGTATCCTGATAAGATGGCACTGCTACTGGTGGGCAGAAAGTCTGACCCAGGATTTAAAGCTTCACCTGTTCTGAATGGGGTTGCGCTCCCTTTGAAGGAAGAGGTCTGTAGTTTGGAGAATCAATGCTCCCTCTAAGCAGTGGAATCTTGTGAGCAAAAATTCTACTTGGTGAGCTACTGGCATTAAAGTTGTGAGCTACTGCATATATTAGTTTGCTCTGGGGCCATCTTTCCTGAGCTAAGACAAAAATGTGTGAGCTGGAAACTAAAAAACTGAGCTAGTTCACACTAGCTCAGCTTAGAAGGAACACTATGGGGATGCCTTTGGACTCAGTCCTTCTGCTGGATAAGTGGGTAGCAGCTGTGGCCATGAGTGCCCTTTACAAGCTTCAACTGGTTAGCCAGCCGTGGCCCTTCCAAGGCAGAAAAGATCTGTCTATTGTTGCATGCCCTGGCTAAAGGCAATCAGTCGCCTGTGCAAGCACCAGTCATTTCTGACTCTGCAGTGACGTCGCATCACAATGTTTTCATGGCAGACATTTTTACAGGGTGGTTTGCCATTGCCTTCCCCAGTCATCTACACTTTACCCCAGCAAGCTGGGTACTCATTTTACCGACCTCGGAAGGATGGAAGGCTGAGTCAACCTTGAGTTGGCTACCTGAATGCAGATTCTGCTGGGATCGAACTTAGGTCGTGAGCAGAGCTTGGACCGCAATATTGCAGCTTACCACTCTGCGCCACGGGACTCCTATGCCCTGGCTACATCTAGATTAAATGACTGCAATGTAGTTTATGCAGGGCTGCCCTTGCGAAGTGTTTGGAAACTTCAGAATGCTGCAGCCATGCTGAACTGGAATGAGTAGGGATGCCAGCCCCCCCCGCTGGTGGGAGCAGAGTTCCCCACTGCCAGCCCCCCCATTCCACTGCAGTTCGGCTAGCTGGAAGAGGGGGATCAGGGGTGGAATTCTAGCAGGAGCTCCTTTGCATATTAGGCCACACATGCCTGATGTAGCCAATTCTCCAAGAGCTTTCAAAAAAGAGCCTTGTAAGCTCTTGGGAGGATTGGCTACATCGGGGTGTGTGACCTAATATGCAAAGGAGCTCCTGCTAGGATTCCACCTGAGGGGATTATTTCCTAAATGGTGTAGGAAGACCCGACATTTCAGCAATGTGCCTACGAGACTTCAATGTAACCCAGAAGTGATGTTGGCATTTTGGGGATGTTGCTATGTTTTTTGGGCAAAAACTCTATGGTAGGAACTAATTCTACCAAAGAGTTTTTGCCCTAAAACCAGAGTGTCACCTCAACATCTCCAACATGCCTACGTTACTTCCAGGTCACATTGGAAGTCACATGGGCATGTCGATGAAAAGTGCAAAGAAACTCCCAAGTCCCAGTAAGCTCACCTCCTCCATCCTCTGCTGACTGCCTGGAAGGACCTGACAGGAGTGGGTCATAGGGGCTATACCAGCCCAATCTTGGCTCATCTAAACCAGCTCCCAGTTTGTTCCCAGGCACAATTCAAGGTGGTGTCTTGACCTTCAAAGCCCTATATGGTTTGGGACCAACACATGGGAGGACTTCTAGTGTCCTGACCCCACTGATGGATCTCCTGATGGCTCTTGGGTTGTTGTGTTTTTTTTGGCCACTGTGTGACACAGAGTGTTGGACTGGATGGGCCATTGGCCTGATTCAACATGGCTTCTCTTATGTTCTTATGAACCCACCAGACTTCTGCAATTGGGTTTTTGACCACCCTTCCCAGAAACCAGGCTCAGGGTGGTGTAGAGCAGGGGTGTCCAACAGTAACTCTCCAGATGTTTTTTGCCTACAACTCCCATCAGCCCCAGCCATTGGCCATGCTGGCTGGGGCTGATGGGAGTTGTAGGCAAAAAAACATCTGGAGAGCTACTGTTGGCCACCCCTGGTGTAGAGTGATGTAAAAACCAGCAAAAAAAGAAGAACCATCTGATGTTTATTCTCTGTGGCTCTTATGTTAGGCAAGTTTGGCCATCCCTGGACTGGAATAACTTCAGGAGCTGTACCTCAGTGGTAGAGCATCCACTTGGCATACATCTCCACTTGATAAAAACCAGGTAGCAGCAAGTGATGTGAAAGACCTCAACCTGGAGAGCCACTGCCAGTCTGAGTAGACAATACTGATCTTGATGAACCAAGCATCTGATTCAGTAGAAAGCAGCTACATGTGAGAGTTCCATTCAGAGGAAGAGGAGGAGGAAGAGGAAAAGAAGTGGATTTATATCCTTCCCTTCACTTGGAATCTCAGTGTGGCTTACCTTCCTCTCTCCACAACTAACACCCTGTGAGGTAGATGGGGTTGAGAGAACTGCTCTTGAGAGAACAGCTCTGATAGAACTGTAACTGACCCAAGCTCACCCAGCTGGCTGCATGTAAAGGAGTGGGGAATCAAACCCTGTTCTCCAGAATTAGAGTCTGCAGGAGGGGCTATGGCTCAATGGTAGAGCAACTGCTTGGCATACAGGAGGTCCCAGGTTCAACCCCTGATATCTCCAGATTCAACCGCTGGCATCTCAAAGTTGAAAGGACCAGGTAGCAAGAGATGTGAAAAACCTCTGCCTGAGACCTTGGAGAGCCGCCGCCAATCTGAGTAGACAATACTGACCTTGATAGATCCAGTGTGTGCTTCAGTACAAGGCAGCTTTGTGTGGTTATGTGCGCATTCCATAGGATTGCACCACGAAGCATAGAAGTATTTCCTACCTACTGTCAATATCTTGTTACATCAGAGAGCGGTTTATTTGGGGGAGGGGTCTGCTGCAAAATCAAGCATCGCAAGCCCAATTCAGCAGAGAGACAGCTGTAATTCTGTCAACTTTCAAGTCAGGCCAACGAGCCTTTTTGTTAAAATAAATAAATTAATAGCCATCTGCTACTTTGCTTTCAGATAACTGAGGGAGGGGGGGGGGCGCATGGTGCCGGAACACACTGTTTGGTTACGTCCAGCGCTAATTTGTTCTGTGATATCAATGAATCAGAGGAGAGTTGCTGAAAAGCGGGAATTAAAGGGGGAATTAATCTCCCCTTGATAGCAGGCGTAATTTCAGAAGAAGACTCGTTTTGCTGAATTATCCATATCTATCTATCTCTGTATAAAAAAAGAGCAGAGTTTGTACAGTTCATCCGATCAATATCGCAGTTGCTGCACAAAGACAGTGCCTGGAAGAAGCCGGGTGGTGTGCGGTTCAATAGCCAATCAGACAAGGCATTAAGTGAAAGCCCCCCCCCCCCCGCCATCAATTCAACCCTCCCTCCAGGAAAAGCGGCTTTGGTGGCATACGGAATATGTCTAGGGAAAGGGGAAGGTGCAGACATTTGCGTAGGGCAAGTAGCTTGATTCATGATTCACATTGAAGTCAGTCTCTCCTTTCTTTTGAGGTACTGCTTGTCACGATCTGTCTAGATTGGCGGTAGTGGGGTGTGTGTGAAATTAAAGTTGTAAGCAGGGGGCAAAAAAGTCCTGCTGGCATGTGAAATAAAAATAGATTTAAGGTGGGTAGTCATGTTGGTTTTAAGCAACAGAATCTTCAAGTTCAGTGGCGCGTTGAAGACCAGCAAAGTTTGATACGAGGTATGAACTTTTGTGTGAATGCACATTTCCTCAGGTACATTGAGATGGAAGTTAACGGTCCATACGTATAGGTAGAGGGAGAACAGCAAATTAGCATACAGCATAATAAACAATGTTTAACAGATGCAAGGGCCAAACTGGAATAACTGGGGCTTTTTTTGTAGCAGGAACTCCTTTGCATATTAGGCCACACACCCCTGATGTAGCCAATCCTCCAAGAGCTTACAGCAGGGGTTTTGAACTCATTTGTCATGAGGGCCAGATCTGACATAAATGAGACCTTGTCAGACAGGGTCTTGTGTGTCATAAAATGTAATGCCAACTAGCAGATATATAAACTTTATAAAAGTCACAAACACAATTAAAGTGTTCTTAAAAACTTAAAATAAAACATGCTTAAAAGATTAGCACTCTTTCAATGTTTTGTTTATTTAACAGTTTCCGATAACTGACACTTCTTGCTCTGAATTATTGATCAAAATCTGTAGACGTCAGTGCTGTAGCAATCTTGAGTATGCTGTTCAGGCAGGGCTTTTTTTGAGCAGGAATGCAGTTCTGGCTGGCTTGGTGCCAGGGTGTGTGGCCTAATATGCAAATGAGTTCCTTTTGGGCCTTTTCTACAGAAATGCCCTGCGCTAAACAATGGTGCTATTAGGGGGTGTGGCCTAATATGCGAATAAGTTCCTGCTTGAATTTTCTACCAAAAAAGCCCTGTTTTCAGGTGTTTGTAACAGGGGTGGCCAAAGTGTGGCTCAGGAGCCACATGTGGCTCTTTCACACATATTGCGTGGCTCTCAAAGTCCTCACCATTCTGTTGGCCAGCTTGGAGAAGGATTTCTCTCTTTAAATCACTTCTCCAAGCCAAGTCAGTTGGTGGCTTGGAGAATGCAATTAAAGTTAAAGTTGCTTTCTTTCCACCTCTCTTTCCCCTCCATCCTCATCTATTTACTTTCCTCCCCCCCTCCCTCCCTCCTTCCTTGTCTTGTGGCTCTCAAACATTTGACATTCATGTCTTGCAGCTCTCAAACATCTGATGTGTATTCTATGTGGCTTTTACATTAAGCAAGTTTGGCCACCTCTGGTCTGTACGTTGCAAACCTACTTTTGATTTATTGACATTCATTACAGAAATCTCATGGTTAATTCTTTGAGCATAAGACCCAGGAGAAAACATGAAATGGTTGGGCATTGTGAGCTTTTGTATATAAGCTGCTTCATGTGCTGGTCAGTCAATGCAGAAAACAGAGGCTTTGCTCTGTAGCTTGATTGAGCAAGCTTGTCAAAGCAAGCTGTGATGCAGAAGGAAGCAAGAGAGAGAAAAGGAAACAAATGACAGTGAGTTGCTTGCAGGCATGATAGGAGCCCTCTGGGGGCCTGATATGTCCCTCAGGTCACACATTTGACACCCCTGGCTTACAGGACTCTTAGTGCAGGGCCTACTGTAAGCTCCAGAAGGAGTGGCTGCATTAGGGTTGTGTGGCCTAGTATGCAAAGCAGTTCCTGTTACAAAAAAAGCCCTGGGAATAATAATCACATTAATTAAACCCAGAGCATTTTTGGTAGGAAAAAGCCAAACAGGCACTTATTTGCATATTAGGCCACACCCCCTGATGCCAAGCCAGCCGGAACTGTGTTCCTGCTCAAAAAAAGCCCTGATTAAACCCAAACAAATGGTGACCATATAAAATCCGTTTGTTATTCCAGTTTGGCCCTACCTATATTATGTATGGACAGGTAACTTCCATTTCAATACATCTGAAGAAGTGCGCATGTGCATGAAAACTCATACCTTGAAACGGAATCAAACTTTGTTGGTCTTAAAGGTGCCACTGGCCTTGAACTTTGTTCGTGGGAAATAAAAGACTGTTCAGCCCACAATAGGAAATGAGCATTTTGGGGAGTCTAGTCTTTTCTCCATTATTATTGACCTAATTCTAATGTCATAGAAGACAGAGATATTCATTAACTAGCTCACTCTATTTATAGGTAGGGTTACCGGCTCTAGGTGGGGAAATATCTGGAGATTTGGGGGGGGCGGGGTGCAGCCTTGAAGGGTGGTAGGGTTGCCAAGTCCAACTCAAGAAATATCTGGGAACTTTGGGGGTGGAGCCAGGAGCAAGGGTGTAATGAGCACGGTTGAACTCCAAAAGGAGTTCTGGCAATCACATTTAAAGAGACCATGCACCTTTTAAATGCCTTCCTTCCATAGGAAATAATGGAGGATAGGGACACCTTCTTTGGGGGGGTCATAAAACTGACCATCTGCTGGCCCTGGTCCAATCTTTTTGAATCTTGGGGAGTGTTTTGAGGAGAGGCACCAGATGCTATGCTAAAATTTTGGTGCCTCTATCTCAAAACATCATTCCTCTGGAACCCCAGATACCTACAGATCAATTCTCCATTATATCCTGTGGGAATTGATCTCCGTAGGATATAGAGTGCCCAGCAGACATTTCCCCCCCCTCCCCGCTTTCTGATAACCCTGAAGGTGGGGGAGCGCCTCCAAACCAGGGGATTCCCTGCCCCCTACTGGGGATTGGCAACCCTAAAGGGCGGGGCTTGGGGAGGGGAGGTGGAACCTCACTGGGGTATAACGCCATAGAATTCACCTTCCAAAGCAGCCATTTTCTTCAGGGGAACTGATCTCTGTCACCTGGAAAAGAAGAGACTGGATTTATATCCCACCTTTCATTCAGAGTCTCAGAACAGTTTAAAATCTCCTTCTCCTTTCTCCCCACAACAGACACCCTGTGAGGTAGGTGGGGCTGAGAGAGCTTTTCCAGAACTGCTCTTGAGCAGAACAGCTCTGAGAGAACTCCAGCAGCTGCATACGGAGAAGTCAATCCTGACTCTCCCAGATTAGAGTCCACACCTATTGCACCAAACTGGATAGCAGCTGTAATTCTAGAAGACATCTAGCCACCACTTGACGGTTGGCAACTCTACAGTAAGCCACCTTTCTCGTTGAAACTCAAGCCAGTTTACAAAATTAGTACACCATGCAATGAAAACAGTGAAATACATACAATACCCCAAGCATTGACCAGGTATGCATAGCAAAGCACCCCTCCCCCCCCCCCCCCCAAAAAAGATTACTTGTATTCATAACATTGCTGTGGTTTAGGTGTTCTAACTTCCAGGTGTGACATGGAGCTCTCCTGGAATTACAACTTATCTCCAGATGATGGACATCAGTTCCCCTGGAGAAAATGGCTGCTTTGAAGGATGGACTCACTGGTATTACATGCCACCAGGGGTGGAATTCTTTCAGGAGCTTCTTTGCATATTAGGCCACACAACCCCGATGTAGCCAATCCACCAAGGCTCTTTTTTGTAAGCTCTTGGAGGATTGGCTACATCGAGGGTGTATGGCCTAATATACAAAGGAACTCCTGCTAGAATTCTACCCCTGCATGCCACAGAGGTCTTGCCATCCCCAAACCTTCTCCACCCCAGACTCCACCCCCAGATCTCCAGGAATTTCCCAACCTGCAGTTGAGAAACTCCTTCCTTCCTTCTTTCTTCCTTCCTTCCTTCCTTTTTTCTTTCTTTCTTTCTTTTTCTCATTAAAATGTCCAGAGCAGCGAAGAATCATCACAACAGTAAAATCCAGAAATGCAATAAATTTCCCATCCCATAACACTTAAATAAAAACAGGAGCTCACCAAACAAATATCATATACCACAAACAGCCAGTAATAAAACAGCAGCATTTCACAGCTCAGTTCTCACGTCAGGGTCACTGCCTAAACTCCCCCCTTTCTGCTGCACATTGATGAGATATCAGCTCTACCTGCTGCATGCTATATCCAGTTACACTCCAATAGTCTTTTGACAGAGGTGCAGTATCGACGTTTTTGGGGGTATGTCTTGGTTAAAGAGATTCTAGCAAAATATAATTGGCCTGCGATGTATTTTTTTTAAAAAAATTCAAAATATACTTTGGCAACTGCTGTGTGCAAAACGGCTGGCTGCGTAATGCACAGTGTGTCAGTGTTCATACACAGGCATTTATGTGCAGGTGTGTGTTTGAGACAAACTACAGAGATTTGTGTCACCCTAAGTAGGGAAAGCAGCCATCTAGTGGCAGGAAATGGCATGACAGGCAAAGAGGGAAATCGTTTGTAAGGACAAAGTTGTCTTTGCATGTTTGAAGGGAATTAAATTGCTCATCTTATAGCAAATTCTCTGTAAAACTCTCCTCCAACACCAAAGGAATTGAAAGGAATCTTCTTTCTTCCTGTCAGCTTTCTTTGTCCAACTTTCACGCCCATTCATGGTAATGGAAAGGGCTTTTTTTGAGCAGGAATGCAAAGGAACACATTTCCGGCTGGCTTGGCACCAGGGGGTGCGGCCTAATATACACATGAGTTCCTGCTGTGCTTTTTCTACAAAACAGCCTTGTGTGAAATAATGGTGACATCAGGAGGTGTGAACTAGTATGTAAATGAGTTCCTTCAGGGTTTTTAAAAACAAACAAAAAAACCCTGGTAAGGACCCAGAGAGCAGCTCAGGGCTTTTAAAAACAACCCCCCCCCCTAGTAATGGAGAATACTATGGCATGAATTAACTTGATCTTGATGCCACCAGCAACACATTCTTACCCTCAGGGCTTTTTTAGTAGAAAAAGCCAGCAGGGACTTATTTGCATATTAGGCCACACCCCCTGATGCCACCATTGTTTTGTGCAGGGCTTTTTGGTAGAAAAAGCCCAGCAGGAACTCATTTGCATGTTAGGTCACACCTCCTGACACCAAGCCAACCGGAACTGTGTTCCTGTGCATCCCTACTAAAAAAAAAGCCCTGCTTTACGCTTAAGGATCTTTTCTAGCTCCTTCCTGGCTGCCTTTCCCAGGCTCCATCTCCTTCTGATTTCTGGGTTGCAGTCTCCTTTTGGGTTGGCGATGGAGCCAAGGAATAGAAAGGCTTGAACAATTTCTTCATTGTGAACCTCAAAGTTGTGTAATCCCTCCAGTAGTAATTACTTTTGTCTTCTTGATGTTCAGCTCCAATCCTGCTTTGGCACTTTCTGCTTTAACCTTCATCGGTTGCTGTTTCAAGTCTTCAATATTTTCTGCCCGTGTTCATCAGAATGAAGTCACACCCACACACGCAGAGATGGGTACATTGTTTTCCCCACGTGATCTGACAGCTTTGTGTATTTGTGTGTGCATGCGCTCTGTTTATACAGAGCCGGCGCTAGGGAGTCGGCCAGGTAGGCCGCCGCTTAGGGCGGCATCTGTTCACAGGGGCAACTGGTGCCCCCTCCCCACACCTCCCCTGGCTGCTGCTGCTATGGTGGCAAGGGAGCCAAACAGGGCTGGGCGGGTGGAGCTGCTGGTCATGTCTGCATACCTCCTCCCAAGGACCCTGAGAGCAGCTCAGGGCTACCCCAGGAGTCAGGTGCAGCTGATTCAAAGGTGGAGAGGGGGCAAGTTGCAGGGTGGCCTCTGGCACCAGGATGCCTCACCTAGGGTGCCGAAAAGCCTGGCACTGGCCCTGTGTAGATATGTTCCAATGTAGGCACATTATTGCAGCCTCAATCCCATTCTCATTCCACACATACACTAATTCTCCCTGGTGGCCTGGAATCTCTAAAAAATGGCTTCTGAAGCAGAGTCTGGACAGTGTTCTGTCACGCATGTGCTCGTATGCGTGCATTCACACACGCACATTTCAGATACGGACAATCATGCCCTACCATGCTTACCCTCTTAAGATAAAGCATGTCATCTATGCACTAGACGTGAGTACAGCAGATTTGCTTAATGTTGAAAATCTTGACTACGTCCTGAAAGGTTTGGATTGTGGGATATATATATGATGGATAGTTTCTGCACAATGGCTATTTGTTTACTTGCATACCATGGGCTTTCCCTACATTCTCTCCAGCTAATATTTCTTATAAAGACACGACATGCCGCGTTTCCGATGGAACCCAACAGAGAGAGGTGCAATTAAGAATGTCGTGTAATAATGCATGCCTCTTCTTATGCGCAGCGTGTGTGTGGGCTTCAAAAAAAAAAAAAAAAAAGGCAACAGCCCAAAATGCTGAGCTTTGTGATTTTTTTTGTAGGAAGAAAAAAAGAAAAGAAAAGCAGCACGGCATTGTATGAAGAGTTTTTTTGCTGCTTCAGTTCAGATGGAGGGGAAAGAGAGCCAAAATAGTAGTAGCCCAAGAAGTAATTGAAATGGAATCCAATCTCTCAGGGTTCTCCCTAGCCCTTCTGTAGAAGCCTATCCACTCCTCCATACTAGACTATATAAAATGAGAAGAAATTATGGTCTAAACCAACAACAAACCCAGCATTTTTTTAAAAAAAATTATGTAGACATTGAGGGTAACAAACTGGGGGGGGGAGTATTGTTGAGAACGTGAGTATTTCATAACCTGGAATATTTTCACAGAGGAAAACATGAATTTGCTTGGCAACATCCTGTAGTTCATGGTAAGGATGCTCGAGCCCTTATTAACCTTGCTGAAAGCCTTACCTTTCCAGCTGTTTATCTGCCATCTGAAGCGTTGCAATCTTTTCTGACTGCAGATGTAAATGAAGCTTTAATGTTCATGCACATGTGTTTACATGCTTGTTCCCTAGAGGCAAGACTGAATCTCTTTCACACCCAGAGATCAAAATCCCTGGAGAGCATAGGTAATGGTTAGGTTCTACTGACTTTTTACCTGCAATTCTCCTGCGTGTGTGAATAGGGTTGCCAATCCCCAGGTGGGGGCAAGGGATCCCCCGGTTTGGAGGCCCTCCCCCCATTTCAGGGTCGTCAGAAAGCGGGGGGGAGGGAAGGGAAATGTCTGCTGGGAACTCTATTATTCCCTGGGGAGATTTATTTCCATAGAAAAAATGGAGAATTGATCCGTGGGTATCTGGGGCTCTGGGGGGGAGGGTTATGTTTTGAGGTAGAGGCACCAAATTTTTAGTATAGCATCTAGTGCCTCTCCCCAAAATACCCCCCAAGTTTCAAAACGATTGGACTAGGGGGTCCAATTCTATGAGCCCCAAAAGAAGGTGCCCCTATCCTTCATTACTTCCTATGGAAGGAAGGCATTGAAAAGGTGTGCTGTCCCTTTAAATGTGATGGCCAGAACTCCCTCTGGAGTCAATTATACTTGTCACAGCCTTGATCTTGGCTCCACCCCCAAAGTCCCCAGATATTTCTTGAATTGGACTTGGCAACCCTATGTGTGAAAGAGGCCTTAGTGTTCATGCATAAGCGCTTGTTCCCTGGAGACAGTTTTGAATCTATTTCACCTTCAAAGGTTTAACTTTTAAACACCCTTTGGAGTATTGGTTATATATATATGCAGGGCTTTTTTGGTAGAAAAAAACCAGCAGGAACTCATTTGCGTATTAGGCCATGCCCCCTGACACCAAGTCAGCTGGAACTGTGTTCCTGTGCATTCTTGCTCAAAAAAGCCACACACACACACACACACACACACACACACATATATATATATATATATATATATATATATATATATATATATATATATATATATATATATATATACACATACCAGGATTTGTGATGCTGAGGCAGGCAATGGCGAACCACCTCTGAATGGAAACCCCATGGGAGTCAGCTGTGACTTGATGGAGGATAGATAGATAGATAGATAGATAGATAGATAGATAGATAGATAGATAGATAGATAGACAGACAGACAGACAGACAGACACACACACATGTTTGTATGTGTGTTATGTCCATCCATTCATTATCTCTCTCTCTCTCATCTATCTATCTATCATTTGCTATAAATTTGTCATCGGATTCTATATTCCGTGTAAAGGCTCTGTCAGTTGCAGATAAAAGGTTTCTTCATGGTGCCCTGTTCCACTCCCCCCTCCCGACTATTTTTGCATACTGACCACCCTGTCTGATGTAGAATTTTGTGGAACTCAAAAGCTTGCTCATTTGTTGTGATATCTGGGATGGTCCCAATAAAAAAGGCTGATTTCTGCAGCTGAAGATCATGATGGGCTATCTTTTTCTGGTCATTTCTCTCCAGAAGCCTGAACTCTTGTATCCTTCATATGGGTGTCGGAGAAGGAATTTCAAGCAGACGTAGATTTTTACACCTCTGTGAAAGTGTCCTCCTTTGTTTCTGCTCCCCCAAACGCCATCCAATGAAACACCCTCCAAGGGAAATCTGGAATATTTTCTCCAATAGACACAGCTTCCTAGATACACGCCTATTTATTGTGCCTTGTAACCAATATGTACAGTTGGATAAACAGTTTAACTATTCATGAGTATTTTTATGGAATGGAAAACGGAACATAAGTGCACCCAAATGGATAATGGATCTTACTCCTCCTGTGCTCGGGGGCCGAGGAGGGGTGGATAAGGGGGGGGGGGGAGAACTTTGGCGGAGACTTGCTATCAGTAAACTGGTGACGTGCTGGAGTGTAAAGAAGCGTATGAATCATAAGTGTAGCATGCTTCAGCTGTTTTGTTGCTAGCTTTATGATTTCATGCTGCCTTAAGCATTATGATTTTGTGATTGAACTGTCCGTTTTCTACCCGTACGCTGTAATAAGATGACAGTGAGGAAGGGCTCCCCTCCCCCGTTGGCTCAGAGCAGGTTTGGAAGAGATTGGCATTTAAGGTGAGAGTTGCACAATGAAGAATGCAAGGAGGATCAGCATCCAGAGAATTCCCTAAATGTTTTGAGCTCTCCTGCGTGAATATGGAGACAATGGGGGCATGTCCAATTCGGATGTTGCCAAGTTGGAAAAATATGAAAGGTGAGAGCTAGTGTAGCACCTCAGATGCAGTAAAGGTAATGGTAGTTCCCTGTGCAAGCACCGAGTCATTACTGACCCAAGGGGTGATGTCACATCATGACGTTTTCTTGGCAGATTTTTACAGGGTGGTTTGCCATTGCCTCCCCCAGTTATCTACACTTTACCCCCAGCAAGCTGGGTACTCATTTTACCAACCTCAGAAGGATGGAAGGCTGAGTCAATCATGTGCCAGCTACCTGAACCTGGCAGTACTGGTCTTCAGTTTGGGGTACTGGGACTTCAGAGAGCCAGCTTGGTGTAGATAGCCACTTTGGTATAGTGGTAAGGAGTGTGGACTCTTATCTGGGAAGACGGGGTTTGATTCCCCACTTCTCCACATACACCTGCTGATGTGACCTTGAGTCAGTCACAAGTTCTTACAGAGCTGTTCCTCTCAAGAGCAGTTTCTGTTAGAGCTCTCTCAGCTCCACCTACCTCACAGGGTGTCTGTTGTGGGGAGGCAAAGGGAAAGGAGATTCTAAACTGCTCTTACACTCCTTTGGGTAGTAAAGGACAGGGTATAAATCCAATCTCCTGCTCCTCCTCCCTCTTGTTTTATGTTTACTCCCAGTCCTATGCTAAGGTTTTTGTTGTTGTTGTCAAGTCATAGCTGACTTATGGTGACCCTGTAGGGTTTTCAAGACAAGAGATGTTCAGAGGTGGTTTGCCATTTGCCTGCCTATGTGTAGTGACCCTGGACTTCCTTGGAAGTCTCCCATCCAAGTACTAACTGTTGTTGACCCTGCCTAGCTTCTGAGATCTGATGAGATCTGGCTAGCCTGCACTATCTAGGTCAGGGAGTGCAGTTAGGCATACTTGTCAATCAAAATCCATAAACTTAGTGATGCTTCACTCTGAACAGGAGGGAGTAGGGATTGCAAATTAGAACCTAGTGGGAAACGTGGAGCTTGTATAGGAGTGTGCTGCATCAGGTCCTTACTTCCTTACTTGGGGAGGGACGGTGGCTCAGTGGTAGAGCATCTGCTTGGGAAGCAGAAGGTCCCAGGTTCAATCCCTGGCATCTCCAAAAAAGGGTCCAGGGAAATAGGTGTGAAAAACCTCAGCTTGAGACCCTGGAGAGCCACTGCCAGTCTGAGTAGACAATACTGACTTTGATGGACCAAAGGTCTGATTCAGTATAAGGCAGCTTCATATGTTCATATGTTCCTTCGAATCCTTCCTCAAAGCCAACCACCGCCATCAAGTGTTTGACACAGTGTGCCCTCCCTTCTCTGACAAAATGAAGCCTAAGCACATAAGTGAATGGAAGAGCAATTCTAAGCAGGTCTACTAAGAGTCCTACTCAGGTATAGTCAGGGCTTTTTAAAAGCAGGAACAGTGTTTCCTGGAATGCACAGGAATGCATGCAGGGTTGACCCTGGCAAGTACTTGGATGAGAGTCCTCCTCAGAATATTAGGAGTGGGAGGTAGAGGCAGGCTGCATCAAGTCACTTCTCTGAACATCCTCCATGCCCCCTTAGGGGTCACCTTAGGGAACAAGACAGGAAAACATATCTGAGGCTGCCTGTCATAGTAGACAGTTGTAGACAAATGTATGATAATGTGGAATATGTGACTGATAGAAGTATAGCACCTATTTCTATCTATTTTTCTATTTTTATGTTTGTAAACTTTAATTAACCTATGTAATTGAACCATATTTTAAATTATTGTTACCTGTTTTAACCGAATCATGGCTTGCCATGTCTGTGAGCCGCCCTGAGCCCGCCTTTTGGCGGGGGAGGGCGGGATATAAGAATAAAATTTACTTTACTTTACTTACTTTAGACAAGCGGCTGCCTGTTATAGTAGTCAATTGAGCTACAGGGACCCAATATAGACCTATTTGCCACCTCAGGCTTACCTAATACATTGTTTAAATGTGCCTTCTTTTTTTGAGGTTTGGTTGGCCTCAGTTTGATTCACAGCGGTTTTCATGTTGACACCATTTTTGTCAGCATGATGAAACAGCCTTCTTGAAGCTTTGTAAGCAGACTGTGTTCTTTCAGCAAGCCTTCTGATGAGTTCTTAGGAAGACTTGTCTTTTTATTTTCCCATTCGGCCAATGTGTGTTGTCTGTAACTGTATAAAGAGGATTTCTGTTGGCTATACTTTCTGAAGATAGCCAATGGCTGTAGCTTCCCGGGTTCTGGAGCTGATTTTGATTTACATTGGCGTATGTTTACGATTGTATTTTATATTAATTTGATTGCTATCCTCTTTGTGTGAAGTAGAGATGGGATGTAATTTTTAAAACAATGAAATAAAATGGCTTGTTTCAGTACAAAGCAGTTTATCTTCCAAATACTTAATACTTGTGAGATAAGGAATGGAACACAAACTAGAGATGAAAGACGGGAAGCATCTTGTTATCATACAATACATCACACGATAATTAAAGTTCCTTTTATTAAAAAAGCCTTTTCCACGGGACAAAAGCAAACAGGAGTCTTGTGGGACCTGAAAGACTAACAAGGTTTTTAGTCCAGCATAAATTTTCATGGATTAGAGACTCTCCATGAACATTTATACTGGAATGTCATCGCCCTGCACAAGACCCATGTTTGTTTTTGCAGCAACATACTGACAAAGCTACCTCTCCTGAAATATTCGCCATGAGGATTTCAAGAAAAGGTGCTTCACTCAAGGGTACAAATCACAACTGATGGTGTGTAGGTAGGTTTACCAACCTCCAAATGGTGGCTGGAAATCTCCCGGTATTGCAACTGATCTCCATCAGATAGACATCAGTTCACCTGGAGAAAACGGCCACTTTGGAAGGTAGATTTTTATGGCACTTTTTAAGTCCCTCCCCTCCCCAAACCCTGCCCTCCTCAGCTTCCACCTCCAAATTCTCCAGATATTTCCCAACCTGGAGCTGGCATCACTAGGTGTGCATGCAGGGCTTTTTTTGTAGCAGGAACTCCTTTGCATATTAGACCACACAGTCCTGATGTAGCCAATCTTCCTAGTGATTACAGTAGGCCCTGCACTAAGAGCCCTTTAAGCTCTCAGAGGATTGGCTACATCAGGGGTGTGTGACCTAATATGAAAGGTGTTCCTGCTACAAAACAAGCCCTGTGTGTAGGTGTGAGCAGGGCATCACAGGTAGAATATTCAGATCATCTCAGACCACTTCATGCCTAATGCTTTACAATGGTCTTTGTTTACCCAATCAGCTGCCAGTAATCAAGATCTGCATCATAGATGCATGTCTCTAATTTGATTTGTGCACATTACTGTGCCCTTGATGAATGCTATATGCATGTGTGCAATACCCTCACTGAACATCTCTGAGCTGTCATGAAAAATAAAACATTTGGTATATGCAATTGTCTCACAGCAGGGGACCAGGGAGGGCCTCTACTGGCTGCAACCACTCTGGTAAGGGTCTATCTGGGAGGGCCCAGAGCACTCACCCAACCCTGTCTTCCTTATTAGCAAACTTCTATCTGTGACCAAAGAGACATGAAATCCAGGTAGTATAAACAGCAACAGTTTTATTTTAAGTGCTCAAAAACAGTAAGTGGCTTGTAAAAACGTTTAGTGCAACAGTGAATATGAAAACAGTAAGCAGGGGTGGCCAACAGTAGCTCTCCAGATGTTTTTTGCCTACAACTCCCATCAGTCCCAGCCATTGGCCATGCTGGCTGGGTCTGATGGGAGTTGTAGGCAAAAAAAAAACATCTGGAGAGCTACTGTTGGCCACCTTTGGAGCAAAGGTTGGTGTGAAGAAATAAAAGACCTGACACAACTAACTACATGTTCCCTTCCTCTAATTCCAGTTGACTCACCCAACCTCCTTGGATGAGGGATCTCTCCCTAGCTGCAGCCTTCTCCAGCCCAGCCTTCCCAGAGAAAACACACCCTGTCTGTAACTTGGCCTTTTTATGCTTTCCTCCCTGGTCCCACCCTTCTGGGCCAGTTTTCCCTCCAAAACTGCTGCCCACCCAATCAGGGGGACAGAAGGGATCCTGGAAAATGTAGGCTTGTAGGTACTCCAGCACAGGCTTCCCTGGAGACTTTAGGCCTCACTAGGCCTAGGATCACGATGGCAGTGGTTTATCTGCAATAGCCCGCTCACATATGCAAGATATGTGTGACTGTGCTTGTCCCTTCCTCCATTCTGCCCTCATGATAACCCTGTAAAGCAGATTAGGCTGAGAGAGATGAACTGGCTCAATGTCAGCCAGTGAATTGAGTGGGGATTTTGAACCTAGCAATACAATCCTATGCAGTTACATCCTTCTAAGCCTATTGACATTATTTGACTTAAAAAGGTATATATTTGTATAAGCTTTCACTGTAGGTCTCTGAAGGACAACACTCTGATTATTATACAACACTAAGTTATCATCTGCTGTTGCTGCAGCCATCAAGAGATGGACGTGTGTGTGAACTAGATAGGGTTGCAAGCACTGCCTCAGCAAATGTTGAGAAATGTTGGGAATGGTGGATGGAGAAGGTGCAGTTTAAGAAGATATGATATCACTTCCAGGTGATGTTCTAGGAATTTCCCATGTCCTGTGGTAAAGACCATGGAGGCATGGGGGAAATTCCTAGAGTGCTATGGAGACCATTTGTTCTTCTGCTCCTCAGTTTCTCAGTGGTGGGGGGATTGAGGCTGTGGGGAGGCAAATGGCAGGCCTAGAGAACCAGAGCTTACTGAGAGTCAGCTGAATGTGTGAAGCATTGCTTCAAGGCAACATTGGGAGATGTATCTGAATTGGATCTGTGTTTTGTTTTTAGTACATGCAGATAGATACTTCATGTTGTCTTTTACGAAGCAGTGATGGATCTGCATGTGAGAAGCAGTCTGAGTAGACAGTATTTGACTAGAAGGCCACCTCTGCAGATACTTCTTTGATGGGCTCCCTTCTAAATACCAATCTTACTAAATTTCCAAGATTTGATGAGACTGGGCTACATTATGCTTCGTTTCCTCCCATACATCTGTTTAGGATTGTACAATTAGGGTCCATTGAACCAGGATCTAAAGTTGTTTTATTTAATCAATAGTCTTAATGCTGGTTTAGTCCAGCATGTCAATGCAGAAGCCCTGGGTTAATCCTGGCATATTCTGGTGGCAGGCTACAGAGAAACAGCAATGCAACTGGCATTTGTCAAGGAAAACCAAGATTTTAATGATTGTCCTTGAGCAGAATCCTGGCTTCCCAAACTAACCGTGGTTAAAATAAACCACGGTTTTAATGTTATGTTTGACTCGAACCATGGCCTGACTCAATATTAGGCAGCTTTTGATTGGTCCTTTTGCGATAAGGAAGAAAACTGGAAACAGAAAGATGCTTACCTTTCTATAAGGCACATCATGTTGATAATTGAATTCCCTTAAAAATAATTTGTGGCTTAGGTTTCCAACTGGTATGAGGCCAAGTCTTTGCAGTCATTTAGGTCACCCGGAGTCATCCACTGATTGTGGCTTTCTCTAAGATTGCAAATTCCTGAGCTATAGTCAAGCACCGACCTAATAATTATACTTCTATATAGGCAACCACATCTGTACAGCTACTCTTCTGTATGACTGAAATAGAAACTGTTTGGAGGGGTGGGGAGAAAGACAAAAGAAGAACGGGTTGCTTACAGCCTCTCAGGAAGAAAGATGATGTCTTATCCTTGCTCCCCTTCGGTGAATAAAACTTGATGCGATCGGGTCACCGCATGGCAAATGGCGTCAGGATGCAAACGTGTTCTTCATCATTATAGAACTTAAACATTCTCCAGCCTTTTTATTCTGCCCTGTTCATATTTATCTTCTCAGCCCTGCCTTCAATGGGCATCACATTTGTATTGATAAATGGCAGGGACGGGAAGATGTATTGACGGGGAAGCAGACAGTTCCCAATGTAGAAAGTGGGGGGTTTTGCATCTCATTACACCTAGCTTGCTCTTTTTGCCTTTTGAATGCTGTCGATTCGAGCATTATTGCTATTCAGGCTGATAAATGACAGTAATTGTTCTTAAGTTGAAGAGCTGCCTTCTTAATGTGCTGATTTGCTTGGGAATTCTGAGCACCAGGGTTCAACTCGTGCACGACTGGTTCTAACAAAATGGTCTTTTCCAGCTCAGAATAGATAACTTAATTAAATTACTTTTCATGCATTTTGTAGCCAGGCACTTGGGGGGAAAGGGAGGAAAATCATAACAAGATCAGGGAATTCAGAGCAGTTCACCAGAAGGCTAGGTTCAGCCTATTCTCCACCCCCACCCCCTACCCTGTGCAACTACAGGCTAAAAAAAACCCTGAAAGTGTTTTAATTCTACAGCTTTTTAAAGGGAGAAATAAATGGGAAGTTGTTTTTTTTTTTAAGAAGTGAATGGGAATAAGTCCTTATCCCTCCCCTTCAGAACTGCCTTGGTAGTTTCTATGAACCTATTAATATAGTTAGTGTGGTTAAAACCTGACCTGGAGGGGGGAAAGTCCTATTCCTTTGACAGAGGCTTAATGGGATGTTATTTATTACTTCTGTAGCAGGAACTTCTTTGCATATTAGGCTACACCCCTCCCTAGGGTTGCCAAGTCCAATTCAAGAAATATCTGGGGACTTCATTGGGGGTGGAGCCAGGAGACATTGGGGGTGGAGCCAGGAGACATTGGGATGGAGCCAGAAGCAACTTGTGACAAGCCTAATTAAACTCCAAAGGGAGTTCTGGCCATCACATTTAAAAGGACTACAGACCTTTTAAATGCCTTCCCTTCATTGGAAATAATGAAGGATAGGGGCACCTTCTTTTGGGACTCATAGAATTGGACTCCCTGGTCCAATCTTTTTGAAACTTGGAGGGTATTTTGGGGAGAGATTCTGGATGCTATTCTGAAAATGTGGTGCCTCTATCTCAAAAAACAGCCCCCAAGCCCGAGATACCCACATATCAATTCTCCATTATACCCTATAGCAATCGGTCTTCATAGGGAATAATGGAGTGCACAGCAGACATCCCCCCACCCTAAGGTTGCCAAGTCTAATTCAATAAATATCTGGGGACTTTGGGGGTGGAGCCAGGAGACATTGGGGGTGGAGCCAGGAACAAGGGTGTGACAAGCATAATTGAACTCCAAGGGAGTTCTGGCCATCACATTTAAAGGGGCAGCACACCTTTTCAAATGCCTTTCTTCCATAGGAAATAATGAAGGATAGGGGCACCATATTTTGGGGCTCATAGAATTGGACCCCCTGGTCCAATCGTTTTGAAACTTGGGGGGTATTTTGAGGAGAGACACTAGATGCTATACTAAAAATTTGGTGCCTCTACCTCAAAAAATAGCCCCCCCCAGAGCCCCCAATACCCACTGATCAATTCCCCATTATTCCCTATGGGAATCGTTCTCCATAGGGAATAATAGAGTGCCCAGTAGACATTTCCCTCCCCCCTCACACTTTCTAAAGCGGGGGTGGGCCTCCGAACCAGGGAATCCCCTGCCCCCTCCCTCTCTCTCACACACAAATACTTACTGGGTCTTGTTCCTGCAGAACTTTCCTCGCTCTGAAAATGAAAGCAAAAGAAAGGGAGGGGCCGTTCTCTAAGGAAACTGTTACTGATCCTTTCCCATGAAGCCCTTTCTGTTCCCTACTTCCTGCTCAGCCTTAAAGGCACACATTTTAAAAACTGTTCGCAGGTTTCTAAACCTGCAGGAGCTCTAAATCTACAGAATGACTGTGGGGGCGGGGCTTCCCCCGCCGGCCAGCTGGCTGGGGGCGGAGAGAAGCCTGTCAAAACGGGGGATCCCCCGCTGGGACCTGGGGATTGGGAAGCCTACCCCACCCCCCTGCTTTCCTGGGGAGGAACAGGGACTTCAGTGGGAAACAATGACATAGAGTTGGATCAACCCTACAAAGCATCCATTTTCTCCAGAGGAATAGATGAACTGTAACTTCAATGTCCATGCCGATGATGTGGGCTCCACATTGGCATCGGACCTGGTGTCATCCATGGCGGCGCTAGGACTCTCTCAATATGTAACAACTCCCACCCATCAAGCCGGTCGCATCCTGGATTTGATCTGCTTGGGCGGTGAGCATATTTTTGCTCGCCTGTGAAGCCAAATGGACCCTATGCGGTTTCAGATGGCTCTTCAGGATCCTTGCCCTCCTGGTGATTCCCTAGATGAGCTAGCGGAAACCTGGCAAAACAGGCTCACCATGGCCATTGATGAAATCACTCCCAGGTGCCCTCTGTGCCCCCGTACAAAGCTGGTGCCCTGGTATATGCCGGGGCTACGGCAAATGAAACGGAGGCTCAAACGACTAGAGAGGCAGTGGGGACAAGCCCGCAACAAAGTGACAAGAGCATAGGCTTCCCAATCCCCAGGTCCCAGAGGGGGATCCCCCGGTTTTACAGGCTCCCCCCCTCCCCCAGCCAGCTGGCCAGCGGGGGAAGCCCCGCCCCCAGAGCCATCATGCACCTCCATGAACGATTCCCATAGGGAATGATGGGGAATTGAACCACGGGTATCGGGGGCTCTGGGGGGCTGTTTTTTGAGATAGGGGCACCACATTTTCAGTTTAGCATCTAGTGCCTCTCCCCAAAATACCTACCAAGTTTCAAAAAGATTGGACCAGGGGGTCCAATTCTATGAGCCCCAAAAGAAGGTGCCCCTATCCTTCATTATTTCCTATGTAAGGAATGCATTTAAAAATTTGTGCAGTCCCTTGAAATGTGATGGCCAGAACTCCCTTGAAGTTCAATTATGCTTGTCACACCCTTGCTCTTGGCTCCGCCCCAATGTCTCCTGGCTCCACCCCCAAAGTCTCCTGGCTCCACCCCCAAAGTCCCCAGATATTTCTTAAATTGGACTTGGCAACCCTACAAGAGCAGCTTATAGGGTATTTATGAGAACCTATGAGATGGCGGTCAAGGCCGCTAAGAAAGTATCCTTTATGACCATAATCATGTCTGCGAACTCGCGCCCAGCACAATTATTTAGAACAATTCGGTCTCTAACTACCCTACTGATGGGTATACACCAAATGCTAGGGAATTGGATACTGGCTGCGAGGCTTTTGCGAGCTTCTTTGCAGATAAAGTCCTGTCACTCTGCTGCGACCTCCCAGTCACTTTAGAAACAGTAACAGAACTCAAGGCTCCGAGCACATCTGCTAGTCCAGTTTTGGATTCTTTCACTCCACTCAGCATGGAGGAAGTTGACAGAATACTCTCTACTGTATGCCCAACTACCTGTAGGCTGGACCTGTGCCCCTCTTGGCTAATAAAAGCTGGCCGTCAGGGGCTACGGGCTCCCCTAAGGGAAATTGTCAACCAGTCCCTTC
This sequence comes from Heteronotia binoei, assembly GCF_032191835.1. NCBI lineage: Eukaryota > Metazoa > Chordata > Lepidosauria > Squamata > Gekkonidae > Heteronotia > Heteronotia binoei. Next base: position 47,666,512 of record NC_083236.1, read on the forward strand.
TTGAGGGAACCTTTCCCCGGCCTCTTAAGGAGACTGTGGTTCATCCCTTTCTAAAAAAGCCATCTTTGGACCTAGCTGAATTGGCAAACTATCGACCGGTGTCCAACTTGCTGTTTTTAGGCAAGATTATTGAAAGGGCTGTGGCAGTGCAGCTTCAGAGTTTTCTGGATGACTCTTCCATGCTAAACCCACATCAATCCAGTTTTCGTCCGGGTCATGGGATGGAGATGGTACTGGTTGCCCTCACAGATGACCTCCAAAGATACCTGGATAGAGGTGGCTCGGCGGTGCTGATGTTATTAGATTGCCCTCACAGATGACCTCCAAAGACACCTGGATAGAGGTGGCTCAGCGGTGCTGATGTTATTAGATCTGTCGGCAGCGTTCAACATGGTTGATCATCAGTTACTGATCTGTCGCCTTGTCGGTGCTGGAATCCAGAGGTTAGCCTTGCAGTGGCTTTCTTCCCTTCTCCAGGGTCAGGGACAGAGGGTGGCACTAGGGGAAGAACTATCCTGATGACACCCACTTATTTGTGGAGTGCCACAGGGGGCGGTTCTTTTTCCGATGTTATTTAACATCTACATGCGCCCTTTTACCCAGGTTGCCCAGAGGCATGGGCTGGGTTGTCACCAGGATGCTGATGACACCCAGCTCTACCTGTTGATGGGTGGCCAGTCTGATTCCACCCTAGAAGATCTGTCCACAGCATTACAAGCTGTGGCAGGGAGGCTCAGGCTGAATGGACTGAAATTAAATCCGACGAAGATGGAGGTCCTATACCTAAGTTGCCGCAGTCTGGGTCCAGAGGCCCATTTACTAACCTTCGATGGGGCACAGCTTATGCCAGTGCCCAAGGTTAAAAGCTTAGGAGTGCTCTTGGATGGCTCCTTAATGATGGAGATCCAAGTAGCTGCCACTGCCAGGTCAGCTTTTTACCATCTGCGGATAGTAAGGCAGTTGGTTCCCTTTCTAGATCGTGACACCTTGGCTGTGATCTATGCTACGGTCACCTCGAAAGCCCTTTAAAGCCCTATATGGCCAGGGTCCTGCATACCTTAGGGACCGCCTTTCCCCATATATGCCCCAGCAAGCACTTTGGTCCGGAACCCAAAACCGGTTGATGGTCCCCAGCATCAAAGAAGGTAGACTTGCGTCAACAAGAGCCAGGGCCTTTTCCATCGCTGCTCCTAGCTGGTGGAATGAGTTGCCGGAGGAGGTGAGGGCCCTGCGAGAGCTCACAGTTCCGCAGGGCCTGCAAAACGGCACTCTTCCACCATGCTTTTTTATAATGAATCTACGGCGATGGACTGGGCCCAGAAACACCACCAGTGGCTTGCCTGGGACCTCCAGAAGTTTAAAAAATTGACCAGTCTGATTACTACCACTAATATCTTGTTGTCTGGATACATCAAATTAGCAGCAGATGTTTTAAACGTTTTAACATTTTTATATTTAATGTTGTTTGTATTTACTACTAAATGGTTGGGCATGCTGTTGCTGACCCTCGTGTTATTAGCCGCCCTGAGCCTGGGGAGGGCGGGATATAAATTAATAAAATAAATAAAAATAAATAAATAACTCTGGGGGATCCCCATTTCCCACTTGGAGGCTGGCATCCCTGTGCCAGTTGCTGACAACTGGTTGGCAACCCTAATTTCCACACTCCAAGCCTCTGTTTAGAGGGCAGGGCATTTTTTCTGTAGGCCAGTTGGCCCCTCTGTCAGAAGTGGCTCTTACAGTGGCTTACATGGTTCTCCTGCCCTCATTTTACTTTCACAACAACCTTGTGAGGTAGGTGAGGCTGACAGAGAGTGAGCAAGTAATATGTGATCATGTACATTTGATCAGATGGGGGGGGAGGTAGCTCCCTCCCTTTGCTTCTGACAAGGCAAGGCACTCTTTGGAACAGAGGGCAAGAGCACAAACTCTGAGATGCTTCCCCTGTTCTACACAATTCCTGTTTCTATTGGGTCCCTTCTGATACTTCTGTTTCTTCTAAAACAGGTAGAGAAATTGTGCCAGGGCATAGAAAGCAACGCCATTTGAGTGCATTATTATACCCATGTGGATGGTGCCATGGTTGGTGGAAGAGTTGCTCTTCAGGAGGTTCCCAGATATCCAGGGGCAAAAGATCCCCTGTTCCTTCAACAGAGTAGCCATGTCAGACACCCCAATAGCGGTGGGAGGTTCCTGACTCCCAGGCCCCACTTCTCTGCCGTTGATCAGCTGGCCGGTGGGGGTGGGGGTGGGGGTGGTGGTCTTACCACAAAAAAGGGAGGAATACCTGATGTTTTAGTGATGTGCCTACATGAGTTCATTGTGACCCGGGAGTGACATAGGCATGTTGGGGTGACACTCTGTTTTTTTCGCCAAAAGCTCTAACGGTAGAAGTAAATTCTACCATAAAGTTTTTGTCCAAAAACCAGAGCGTCGCCTATGTCACTTCCGGGTCACGTTGGAAGTCACATGGGCACATTGCTGCAATGTTGGATGAAACTCTTTCTCCTGGTAAGCCCCATCCCCTGCCAGTTTCCAGGAGTGACCTGGCAACCCTGCAACAGAGGCTTAATATGTGGGAAAGGATAGAATATCGAAAAAATATCAGAAAAATCATTTAGATACACGGTAACAGCAGTTACATTTGCAACAAAATGGAAAGCAGAAAAGTACCCAACCTGAGAGGATTGGAAAGGCAAATTAGCTGAATACACAGTAATGGCAAAACTAATGAGTTATGTAAATAAAAGGTTGATCAAAGAATTCCAGGATAAATGGAAAGCTTACAGTTTATATTTTATTTAATTACTGGGGAGAAAAGACGGAAGTTACTGAACGGTTATTGAAATGTCTGAAGTGTTTGAAAAAAGTGAGAAAGTGTGAAAAGAGAGGGGCTTATATAAAATTCACCATATAATAATTATATAATAATTATCATATGACTTTGTTATGTGTTATATGACTCTATTCTATTTTAAGAAATTTTTAAAAACTATTAATATGGTTACAAGGCATTATATAGAGTAGTTTATGGCTTATGTTAATATTAAGTATTCAGCATTATGAAATCACCATTTAAGTAATATCATTTGAAGCTTGGTTAAGAATTAATTTTCACTTGTCATAATCATGGATCTCTCTCTCTCTCTCTTTCTTTTTCATCTGTTGTCTATGGATAATTGGAATATGCTTGGAATATCTTTTTTCTTTTTTCCTCTCCTCTAATTAAAAAAACAAAACAGAAAAGGATACTTGAAGGTTTGCATGACATGGAGCTAAATAATATCACCTGATAATCGCTGCAGATCAAACTGAAAGTACAGAAGCAGCTAGAGAAACCTGTTTAAAAACTGGAAACCTTTCCTTGCTTGGCATGCAGAAGGTCCCTGCTCCAGTCCCCAGCATTTCCAGTTAAAAGGGTCCGGTAGTTGGTGATATGAAAGACTTTTACCTGAGACCCTGGAGAACTGCTGCCAGTCAGAACAGGCAAGACTGACCTTGACAGAACAATAGGCAAACTAGGTAAGACAGCATCTTCATGGTACAGGCAAACACTCATTGAGTTACATTATGATGACAGACTGAATAGTCTTGGAGCTGGTATGTGATTCTCTGGTGTGTTTAGCTTGGATGTCTTATGGGAATAGGCAAGAAATTGTCTGGTTCTAAACAATGACAGCAGATCATGTATTTATTTGATTGATTTGTAGCCCCCCCCCTTTCTTCCTAATATGAGCCCCGTGGCGCAGAGTGGTAAAACTGCAGTACTGCGGTCTGAACTCTCTGCTCATGACCTTAGTTCGATTCCGGTGGAAGCTGGATTCAGGTAATTGGCTTCAGGTTGACTCAGCCTTCCATCCGTCTGAGGTCGGTAAAATGAGTACCCAGCTTGCTGGGTGGAAAATGTAGATGACTGGGGAAGGGAATGGCAAACCACCCTGTAAAAAGTCTGCCGTGAAAACGTCGTGATGCGATGTCACCCTAGAGTTGAAAACGACTGGTGCTTGCACAGGGGACCTTTCCTTTCTCCCTAACGGGTATCCAAAGCAGCTTATATTCTTCTCCTCTGTTCCATTTTATCCTTGCGACAATCGCACAAGGTAGTTTAGGCTGAGTGAGTGGCCCAAGGTCACCCCGGAGAGCTTTTATGGCATGTGTGGAGATTCAAACCTGGGTCTTCCAGATACTAGCCTAACACTCTTAACTAGGAATGGACATGAACTGGGGAAATGCAGTTCGATTCATGGTTTGTGACGTGCCTGGTTTCACAAACCACGAACCATCATGAACTTTCAAGAGCCAAACAAACTAGTTTGGTCTGTGATGAGTAGAATTCTAGCAGGAGCTCCTTTGCATATTAGACCCTTGATGTAGCCAATCCTCCAAGAGTTTACAAGGCTCTTTTCTGTAAGCTCCAGGAGGATTGGCTACATCAAGGGTGTGTGGCCTAATATGCAAAGAAGCTCCTGCTAGAATTCCACCCCTGGTCTGTGAGGTTTATGGCCCAGTAGAATCCCCCCTCCCCCAGCAAGTTAGAGACATCAAACTCACAGTGAACCTCCAGCTGACTCTTCTTTACTCTCCCTCCAAGTTTGGTGAGAATTGGATTTACAGGTTCCATGTTATGCACCCCCCAAAGAGGGTGCCCCATCCTCCAGTGTTTCAAATGGGGGGGGGGAACAGAAAAAAAAAAAGCAAGGGCAATAGGAGCCCTGCAGAACAGAATCAAGGTCCCAGAGAATCTCTGTAATAGAAACTGAAGGTGGGGAGCATTTTTGCAAGCCCAGGAGAACCAGTTTAAACTGGTCTAAGTGTCATCCCTATCAGGTTTAAACTGGTTTATGTGTCCTCCCTAGCCCCACAAAAATGAAGAGGGTGGGCAGGAATTTGTTATGGAAGACAAGATAAATGACCAAAAAGGTGATATAAGTTTGTAGTGTGAAAATCCCATCTAGTTCTCCTCCTGTCTTAATAAGCACTTCTTCCTGTTGCTTACTGACTTTACCTTGCATGCTTGCTTTAAACTGGGTGTCCCAAGTCCTGTTAATCTTGTGGGTATTTTGGAACAGGATGGTCTTAGTGACTCAGGCGTCCCGGGAAAAGTCAATGATGTCTCCCCCTTAATTCCCATGCAACCTACTCAGAACAAGAATAATCTACCCAGTTTTCACAATGCACATCCCTTCAAAAATGCACCAGAATTTGTATTTTGACAATTACAATGGAAAAAGAGCACCAACTGGATTGGTCATGTTTAAAAAGGCTCTACCTATAAGAACAAGTGAAAAAGCTCATTTAGGAAGGGCAGGTGGACTAAAGAGAGCCAGTTTGGTGTAGGGGTTAAGTGCATGGACTCTTATCTGGGAGAACTAGGTTTGATTCCCCACTCTTCCACTTGTAGCTGCTGGAATGGCCTTGGGTCAGCCATAGCTGTCATAGGAGTTGTCCTTGAAAGGGCAGCTGCTGTAAGAGCTTTCTGCGCCCCACCTACCTCACAAGGTGTCTGTTATGGGGGGGGGAGGTAAAGGAGACTGTGACCACTCTAAGACTCTGAGATTCAGAGTATAGTGTGGGATATAAATCCAATATCATCATCATCTTCTTCTTCTAAAACTAGCTGATGCTGGGATTTTTTTTTTGCATCAGGGAAAACAGAAACACATGAAAACACTATCAGGTTTTTCATTTTATACATGGGGTGATGTGATTGATGGATTCTTCAGTAGGTTATGCAGTATGTCACCCGCAAGGGATGTTCAGGCTTCTCCAGTGCAGGGCTCTGAGCATTTGCCCTGGCTGTCATATGGGGAAGACCACTCCAGCTTAAAAATTTTTAACAAAGGGTAATGGGTGCCACTTAGGGTGGCCACCTCAGGGTTGGGTAATACCTGGAGATTTTTTTAGCGGGGTGGGGAGCCTGGAGACGGTGGGGTTTGGGAAGTGACCTCAGCATAGTACAGTGCATAGTACAGCATAGTACAGTGCCATAGAGTTCGGTCCCCAAAGCTGCCATTTTCTTCAGAGGAACTGATCTCCATAGCCTGTACAGCAGTTGTAGAAGTGAGAGATCTCCAGGCCTCACTTGTAGGCTTCCCAATCCCCACGTCCCAGCAGGGGATCCCCATTTTCAGAGCCTTCTCCCCGCCCCCAGCCAGCTGGCCAGTGGGGGAAGCCCTGTCCCCCATAGTCACCATGTAATTTTAGAGCTCCTGCAGGTTTGTTTTTAAAATATGTGCCTTTAAGGCTGAGCAGGAAGCAGGAAACAGGAAGGGCTTCGGAGAACGGCTCCTCCCTATGTTTTGCTTTCGTTTTCAGATCAAGTAAAGTTCTGCAGGAACAAGATCCAGTAAGTATTTGTGTGCGTGAGAGAGGCAGGGGGCGGGGGATTCCCTGGTTTGGAGGCCCTTCCCCCACTTTAGAAAGTGTGTGGGGGGGAGGGAAATGTCTACTGGGCACTATTATTCCCTATGGAGAACGATTCCCATAGGGAATAATGGGGAATTGATCCATGGGTTTTGGGGGCTCTGGGGGGGCTATGTTTTGAGGTAGAGGCACCAAATTTTTAGTATAGCATCTAGTTCCTCTCCCCAAAATGCCCCCCAAGTTTCAAAACGTTTGGACCAGGGGGTCCAATTCTATGAGCCCCAAAAGATGGTGCCCCTATCCTTCATTATTTCCTATGGAAGAAAGGCATTTAAAAAGGTGTGCTGTCCCTTTAAATGTGATGGCCAGAACTCCCTTGGAGTTCAATTATGCTTGTCACACCCTTGTTCCTGGCTCCACCCCCAATGTCTCCTGGCTCCGCCCCCAAAGTCCCCAGATATTTCTTGAATTGGATTTGGCAGCCCTACTCACTTGGAGGTTAGCAACCTTAGTGCCACTACAAAATGGCTGCCACGGGGGGGGGGCAGGCTTTGCTTTGCTTTGGAGAAGCACTGCTGTTTGGACTTGGCAACCCTACTGCTTCAGGACCTTTTAGGTTTGATCCCCAATTCTCTAGAAGCAGGTAGGCATTAAGCCAGGTGCTATGGAGTAAATGGGCGCCATGTTGGAGACTATTGCCTTACCCCAACATCTCCCATTGTGCTTTTCTCTAAGTGCTTCTCCTGGCCTTCAATTGCTCCTCTTCCACCCCAACCTACTCTTCCATTTTGTCTACTGTAGAAACATTATTAGGTAAGTTTTGATTTTTCTTTTCTCCTACCAACTGTGGGGAAGTTCAAGTTTATTTTTTAAAAAGTTTTTTGTGTTTCACAGTTTAAGATAAAACCAACAATTTTAGAAGTAGATTCAGGCAGGTAGCCATGTTGGTCTGAGGCAGCTGAACAAAATTTGGCTCCAGTGGCAGCTTTAAGACCAATAAAGTTTTATTCAAAGTGTAAGCTTTCATGTGAAGACGTGTGCCCATGAAAGTTTATACCCAGAATTAAACTTTATTGGTCTTAAAGGTGCCACTAGACTCAAAATTTCAAAAAGTAGCTTGGGATAATAATGTATAAGATGGCAATAATCATTCAAATTGGTGGTGGAAAAGGCTGTCAGTTTGCACTTGGCTTATGGTGTCCTGACCTTGTAGGGTTTTCAAGGCAAGAGACGTACAGAGGTAGGTGATTTGCCATTCCCTCCTTCTGTGTTGTGTGACCCTGAACTTCCTTGGTAACCTCCCAGCCAAATACTAACCAGGGCTGACCCTGCTTAGCTTTTGAGATCTGATAAGATGAGGGATGCCTGGGTTATGTAGATCAAGGTGTAACCGGGGGGGGGGGGGACTTGCTTAATGTAAGAGCCACATACATCAGACATTTGAGAGCAGGAAGACATGAGTGTCACATGTTTGAGAGCCACAAGACAGGAAGGAAGGCAAATAGATTGGGGGGAGGGAAAGGTGGAAAGAAAGCAACTTCAAGTGCATTCTGCAAGCTGCCAGATGACTTGGCTTGGAGAAATGATTTAAAGGGACAAAGGCCTTCTCCAAGCTGGCCAATGGGGCTCTGGGGGCTTCAAGAACCACACAATATGTGTGAAAGAGTCGCGTGTGGCTCTTGAGCCACAGTTTGGCCACCCCTGGTGTAAACTTTCACATTAGAGAGTGCATGCTATGAATTGTACCAAAGGCCAGTGAATCAGGGTATATAAAATCCTTGGGAACTTAAGTCTTGTTGGTCTTCTACAAAAGGTTTTGGTAGATACAGCATGGGGCATTTTATTTATTTAAACCTTTTGCCCTGTCTTTTGGCAAACAGGGATTTTTTTCATCCCATGTTTTTACTGCTTTAAATTTTACTGCCACTGCTAAAAGAGCTACCTGTTCCTTTTCTGATTTGGGGTGTGTGATTCCTGTTTTGGTAGCTTAATAATCTTTATTCTTTACTGATGATTGTTACTTCCTTTTTTGTCTCACCTAAGCAGTGACTGGCACCTCCGAGGGTGAAAAAGAATACCTTCAGCATTTTACCCAGTTGGGGCATGCTCTTATTTTTTGGTGCAATTGGCAGAGTTAAATTGAGTTATTTATGCATAGCCAAACCAGGGAACAGAAGTTAATAACTTTTGCACAAAGCCATAAAAATGTAATAGTAATGCTATATGGACACCTTGGGCCATATCAAGTTAGCAAGTCTGCATTTTTGATTGGAGTCTGGTGTATAATCTGAACAAACCCACTTTCTTTTTGCTTAGGTTCATTTTTAATCGGGAGATATAGCGCAGGTTTGGGAAACAGATGGGCTGTCAGCTGTATGTTCACGTCCCCCTACCCACTTTTGTGCTGACTCTGGATTTTTGTTAGGATGTTTGGAATATTGGCATTCAATTTTTTTTTTTAACATTCCTTATGACCATGAGAAAGAGACACGGGGGTTAACACGCTTGGTTGAAACTAAGGAAATAGCCCTTGCGATTGGGCCTATTTCCATGGTCCCATGCTTTGCATGACTTTAAATCTAGGTATTTAGACACTTGGAAATGTCAGTGCCTTCGACGATTTATCATTTTGTGCAGTATTTGTACTTTATCTCCTTCAGAGTGTGAAAGTGTTGGCGAAAAACGTGTTGCTGAGCTGGGACTGCATGAGACCCTGAAGCAAACTTGCTGGGCCAATAGCTGGGGTTGGGTGCACTCTACTCTGTAGAGGTGCCAAAATTACAACATGCAAACTTCTCATTGCTTCAATTTTTTGCTTGCTCCATGATGTGGCCCTCCAAAAATAGTTCGTGGTTTTGTCTAATCAAATCAGAGCTTTTTTGTAGCAGGAACTCCTTTGCATATTAGGCCACACCCCCAATGTAGCCAATCCTCCAAGTGCTTCCAGGGCTCTTAGTACAGGGCCTACTGTAAGCTTCTGGAAGATTGGTTACATCAGGGGTGTGTGGCCCAATATGCAAAGGAGTTCCTGCTACAAAAAAGCCCTGAATCAAATACATTTTTATCCTACCCTTACTCCAAGGAACTCAGAGTGGTATACTTGGCTGCCTTCTCTCATTTTTATCCTTGCAACCACTTTGTGAAGCAGAACAAGATGGGTGGCTGTGTCAGTCTGTCTGTAGCAATAGAAAAGAGCAATAGTTCAGTAGCACCGTAAAGACTGACAAAATTTAGGGTCCCACCCCTAAACAGTGACATAATTGCACGATGTCCTTGATGTGATGATGTCACTTCTGGGTGACATCATCATGCCAGGGATATCGCCCAGTGACTTTCCGGTTTTTGGGCAAACTATGGTTTTGAAGCCAAATAAGAGTTTTTGGCCAAAAAATCAGAGTGTTGCTGACATGATGTAACTTTTGGGTGTGTGACATCCCACCCACCCCTGGAACGCCCCCTCCATCCCCCCACCACCACAGGAAGTAGCTGAGCCGAGGCTGGAAAGCCATTGAACTGACTTCCCCCTCCCTGCCTCTGCCCAGAAATGAAACCTCTTGGTAAAGGTTTTAGTCGGGTCAGAGTTTTACCCCAAAATGCATTTCTTCCTGGTGACCACTACAGGGTTCCTAGGTACCTTGCTGCAGTTTACTTCTTTAACCACTACATCACAATAGTTCTTTCTTCAGCTGCTGGGTCCCACAGAATCTGAAGCTAGTGGTAGCACTGAATCCCATTTGATACTACTCGGGATGACACGTCTCTTCTATTCAGAAAAGCCAACATATACTTGAGCCTTAAGCCAGTTTGATGTAGTGGTTAAGAGTGGCATACTCTAATCTGGAGACCTGGGTTTGATTCCCACTCCACATGCAGCCAAGTGGGTGACCTTGGATCAGTCATAGTTCTCTCAGAGCTGTTCTCTCAAGAGCAGATTTCAAAGAGCTCTCTCAGCCCCACCTTCCTCACAGGGTGTCTGTTGTGGGGAGAAGAAGGGAAGGAGACTGTAAACTGTTTTGAGGCTCTTTTGGGTAGTGAAGGGCGGGGTATAAAAACAATTCTTCTTCCTCTTCCTCCTTAAACAGAAGTGCTGTCTGTGTGATATCTTTGTTGCTGAAAGGATCCTTTGGATGCTGGTCAATGGGACAGCTTGTTCATGTCATGCTGGGAAAAACTCTCCAGTATTGATTACTGTTGTGATTTTTAAAGCCTTTGTTGTGATGTGAAAGAGCTGAATCATGCAACTGCATGAGCAGGGCTTTTTTTGAGCAGGAGCGCACAGAAACACAGTTCCGGCTGGCTTGGTGTCAGGGTGTGTGACCTAATATGCAAATGAGTTCCTGTTGGGCTTTTTCTGTCAAAAAAGCCTGTGTGAAACCATGGTGATGTCAGGGAGTATGGCCTATTATGCAAATGAGTTCCTGCTGGGCTTTTTCTACAAAAAAGCCCTGTGCATAAGCAATATCAAGGATTTTATTCTGTGCATGTTGTTTAGCTTGTCTTGAGAATATCAGTCCTAGTTATATTCAGGTGATACATTTGCATCTGGACTGTACCACTTGAGATTGAAGGTAGAAACTCAGATGATGGAATATCCTTCTTTAGCCCAAAGATTTCTATACTTAGATAACCCGCAAGTTAGAGAGAAGTAAGACTAAAATACTTCTTTCAGATTTCTTGTTTGCTATGTGGAGGGTTCTTTGTATTAAGAATCATTCAATTATGTAAACTTCATTCAGCCGTCTGAAGTAGTATATCCTAGAAATCAGTCAGTGACTTCTAGGCCTCTGTGAAAGGGAGGGTTGTCAGTTTCCAGGTCCCAGCAGGGGTTCCTCCGGTTTTGGGGGCTTCTCCCCACTGCCAGTTAGCTGGCCAGCAGAGGAAACTCCACCCCCAAACAGCAACGTGTTTGTCATCTGGAAGTGACATCATCACGTTGGGAATATTGCATGGTGACACTGGTTTGAGGGCAAAACTCTATGGTTTGAAGCCAGTTTTACCACAGTTATGCCCCAAAACCAGAGTGTCACCGTGCGATGTCCCTGACATGATGACATCATTTCCGGAACTCCTCACGATTAGGGGACCTGGCAACCCTAGTGAAAGGTAGCCATTTTATAGCCTCTTAACTCATAAAAATGTAAGGCTGCCATTCTTCAGGTAGGACCTGGAAATCTCCCAGAACTATAATTGATCTCCAGACTCCAGGGATCAGTTTCCACGGAGAAAATGGCTGCTTGGAGGCTGGATTCGATGGTATTGTAAACTGCTGAGGTCATACCCCTCTCCCAACTCTGCCCTCCCCAGGCCCCTAAATCTCTAGGTATTTTATTTATTTATTTCATTAGATTTGTATCCTGCCCTCCCCTTACGTGCTTAGGGGAGCTGGCACCCCTGCTAATAAAAGGCATTATGTGGACTGAGTTCAGGGTTTCTGGAATTTTTCTTCAGGTCAGGCGTGTCTGATAACAGTTTCTCTCCACTGTGCAGTACATGGACCATTATTTTTCTAAGTAATATCCTTCTAGAATGAAGTTACTTCTCTCTCCCTCTCTCTCTTTCCCTAGCCATTCACTGTTCCAAGCCTTAAGCAAAACATACATTATCGTTCATTTCCTCCTAAACAGGCATCCTGGATGCCTCTTCTGAAGCGCTGTTAAAATCTAGACTTCACGGTGGTGGCTTTTGTGTCTATATAGACTGTAAATACGGGTTAAGATCCATTTGCTTTCCTTTGTAGAAAGCTGTCAAGAAGCCATCTAACAAAGTGGACTCCAGGCCCTGAAAGCTTGTGCTTGAATAAAAAGTTGTTAGCTTTTAAGATGCCACAAAACTGTTGTTTATTTTTTATTTTTCTTCAGCAGTTTACCTCCTCCTCTGGATTGTTGTTGGACTGGAGGAGTTAGCCATGTTAGTTTGTTGTTGCAAAATAGTAAAGAGTCCAGTAGCACCTTTAAGACTAACAATTTTTATTGTAGCATAAGCTTTCGAGAATACAGCTCTCTTCATCATAGGGTTGCCAAGTCCAATTCAAGAAATATCTGGGGACTTTGGGGGTGGAGCCAGGAGACTTTGGGGGTGGAGTCAGGAGACATTAGGGGTGGAGCCAAGATCAAGGCTGTGACAAGCATAATTGAACACATTTAAAGGGACGGCACACCTTTTCAATTCCTTCCTTCCATAGGAAATAATGAAGGATAGGGGCACCTTCTTTTGGGGCTCATAGAATTGGACCCCCTGGTCCAATCCTTTTGAAACTTGGGGGGTATTTTGGGGAGAGGCACTAGATACTATACTGAAAATTTGGTGCCTCTACCCCAAAAAACAGCCACCCCAGAGTCCCAGATACTGGCAGATCAATTCTCCATGATTTTCTATGGGAATAAATCTCCATAGGAATAATAGGGTTCCCAGCAGACATTTCCCTCCCCTCCCCCCACTTTCTGATGACCCTGAAGCGGGGGGAGGGCCTCCAAACTAGGGGATCCCCTGCCCCCATCTGGGGATTGGCAACCCTACTTCATCAGATGAGATGAGATGATGGGTTGTTGTTGTTGTTACCCAATGTTCTGAAGAGTGGCTGTTCACTAAGGAAAATGATTGCTTCAAAAACATTTTTGTTATGAGGATTCAGGGTTTTTTTTGTAGCAGGAACTCCTTTGCATATTAGGCCACACACCCCTGATGTAGCCAATCCTCCAAGAGCTACAGCAGGCCCTGTAATAAGAGTCCTGTAAGCTCTTGAAGGATTCATGGGGGTGTGACTTGGGTGGGGTAATTCATGGGGTGGGGGCAGTTTTTGGCCATCAAATCACAGTCAACTTCTGGCAACCCCATAGGGTTTTCAAGTGAGAAGTTCAGAGGTGGTTTGCCATTGCCAGGCTCTGCATAGCAACCCTGGACTTCCTTGGAGGTCTCCCATCTAGATACTAACCTGAGCCAACCCTGTTTAGCTTCCAAGATCTTATAAGGCTGGGCTAGGCTGGACTAGGCTGGGCTAGTGTGTTTTAAATCAGGTTGCCTCCTTCATCAAGCTGAACTTTAAGAAACTGGTAGCAAGAATAAGTTTGCACTATGCCTACCACCAATTCTTTGGGAAAAGCCACAGCAACTGCCGATGGAAGAGCCATTATCCTCAATGAAAGGCAGGATCAGCAACTTAATGCTAATTCATATTGATTTTTTTTAAAAAAAACCAAACAGCTTGGAATGATCCCGAATGGAAGTCATGTGAATTTGCTGGAAGATAACATTTCCCACGTGCTGTTGAAAGCACCTCTGAGCTTCAATTCTCCTGTTGATGTGCATGTGTGAAAGACAGAAATTCAGTAAATGAGCATATGCTGGTTTTCTTCTCCAAAGGAATGACCATAAAGGAAGTCCTATAACAGCATGTCAGTCTTACCCTGCTGCCTATGAACTACCTGAAACACGTTTTTTTTTTTTCTCCAATGACTAGGGGTGGAATTCTAGCAGGAGCTCCTTTGCATATTAGGCCACACACCCCTGATGTAGCCAATCCTCCAAGAGCTTACAAGGCTCTTTTTTGTAAGCTCTTGGAGGATTGGCTACATCAGGGGGTGTGGCCTAATATGCAAAGAAGCTCTGGCTAGAATTCCACCCCTGCCAATGACCATGTCTTCCACTGAGTTGTATGCCTATGGGAAAGGAGATTTCCACTGTTTAACCTATCCTCCCTCTGACCTGGATGGCCCAAGTGTTGGATGGCTGACCTCCAAATAAATCCCTCAAGTCCTGGTTAGCACGTGGATGGGGGACCACCAAGGAAGTTCAGAGGCATGCAATGGCAAATCCCCTCTGCTCACCTCTTGCCTTGAAAGTCCTATGGGGTCACCACAAATCAGCTGCAACTTGATGGCACCTTTCACCACCACCCTATCCATGGATATATCTTTTTGGCCACATATGAACAAGCACCACATAACTCCCTTTCCTGATTGCTCTTGCTTGTTCCAAGATTTTGGGCACTGGTTGCATGGCCATGTCCTTCAATATCTTGAAGATATTGTCTGGCAGAAAAGAGAGCAAACATAACTTGAGTGAAGGTTGACACATATTGCCTAAAAAATGGCATGCCCCAATGAACTGATCCATAAAATGAACTTAATGTTTTGTTTTTGGATTCATTTCCACCTTGGGCTCAACTCTAATATTTTGAAAACATTTATACAGAGATCCTTGCAAATTCTTCTGTAATGGCTTCCTTCACTTAATTCAGCATTGAGAGGAGAACTTTCTCCAATGAAAGAGAGCAGGACTTTTTTTTTTTTTGGTAGCAGGAACTCCTTTGCCTATTAGGCAACACACCCCTGATGTAGCCAATCCTCCAAGAGCTTACTGGGCTCTTAGTACAGGGGCTTCTGTAAGCTCCAGGGGGATTGGCTACATCAGGGGTGTGTGGCCTAATAGGCAAAGGAGTTCCTGCTACAAAAAAAGCCCTGGGATTTAGCAGAAGTAAGTCACTGGCTGTATCTTGCTGGAAAGGATGAATTGGATCAAACCCAGTACCAGACCCTATGTAAGCATAGTAACAAGAACTGTTTCCTAATGGTGCTTCATGGCAGTTTCTAAAATGGGCTCAATCCAGATGCTCCAGCAGTCATTGAATGCTGCCGGCAAGACCATTTGGGTAAAGTTTGCTTGAGTAGTGCAGATTTTTTTTAAAAATGGGCCACTGTGCTCACATGAATACATGAAGCTGCCTTATAGCAAGCCAGATCATTGGTCTATCCAGGTCAGTGTTATCTACGCTGACTGTTGGCTGTCCAGCAGCAGTCTTTCACATCACCTGCCACCTGATTATTCTACCTGGAGATGCCAGGGATTGAACCTGGGACTTTTTTTCCCCCATGCAAAACCAATGTTTCTCCCTCAGCCCTGCTCCTTGCCTTACTTCTGGGGAGCTGTCTCTGCCGGGTTCCGCTGGGTCAGATGTTATTTCCACCACTGGGAAGCTTCACTTGGAATGTTATAGAACAGGCAGAATCGGATCTACATGTTTTTTGAGGGGGGGCAAAATTAAAAAACGACGCCCCCTTATGGGCCATTCTATCTTATGGTCCCATAGAATACAATGGACTCCATATCCAATTTGGCGCCCTTCCCTCTATCGGAGTTCAGGGCAAGCACCCCCCTCCCCCCCTAGATCCGGCCCTGAGAACTGGGATGGCCAAACTGTGGCTCGGGAGCCACGTGTGGCTGTTTCATGCATATTGTATGACTCTCAAAGCCCCCACTTCCCTGTTAGTCGGCATTTCTCTCTTTAAATCACTTCTCCAAGCCAAGCCAGCAGGTGGCTTGAATAATGCATTTAAAGTTGTTTTCTTTCCATTTTTCCTTCCTTGTCTTGCAGCTCTCAAACATCTAGTGCTTATTCTGTGTGGCTCTTATGTGCTTTAGAATGTCAGAACCAGGTCCTGGGCTGCCCTGTTCAGGTGAATTTCTTCCTGGAACTAGTCCTTGGCAGTGTAGTCACATAAGGTCAGCTGTTGCCTCCTCCACACAGAATGTTTTAAAATAATCTGAACTGGAGCTCAGTCCCACTCACAACTAGATTTCCTGGGGTTTAACAGCCTTAATTGCATGGTAAACTGAAAGCAAAGAGTCTTGTCTTATCTAGATCCTGTCATTTAGCCTTGACTTCACTGCCTTTTAGAGGAGCCCCATGGCGCAGAGTGGTAAAGCTGCAGTATTGCAGTCCAAGCTGTCTGCTCACAACCTGAGTTTGATATCAGCGGAAGCTGGGTTCAGCCGGCTCAAGGTTGATTCAGCCTTCCATCCTTCTGAGGTCGGTAAATCGAGTACCCAGATTGCTGAGGGGAAAGTGTAGATGGCTGGGGAAGGCAATGGCAAACTACCCCGTAAAACGTCTGCCATGAAAAGGTCATGATGCCACGTCACCTCAGAGTCAGAAATGACAGGTGCTTGCGCAAGGGACTACCTTTATCTTTTTCCACTACCTTTTACAATGGCAAACATCTCAACGGTGTGAAGCTGAAGTCAAATGAGAGATTCATTATTTCCCTCTAATTATTTCCACTGCCATCTTTTTTGCCATAGGATGGCTGTGAGTTACTTCTTTACCCCTCTTCTAAAAGAACGGGGGCCCATTTTTGCCTCTTTGGAGGCATCTGGAAGGCCAGGACTTGATGTAAAGTCTCTAGTTTTTACTCCATAACCAGATTGTAAAATATGAACTGAATTAATCATAACTGCGGAAGAGTAATGGCGCATTTTCTCTTATTTTATCTTTAGTGCCTTTCAGATCATGTTTTAAAACCGTCTACATCTGGCACAGGGAATGAGGCAGCGGCTTTGGTTAGTGGATAGCAAGAGGCAAAGGTCAAACCAGAGGCTGCACAAATATTGCCGACTGGATTTATTGTTTTAATTAAGACTGTGGCAGTTCATCATAAACTGTTTATGGTGTTTTTGCACAGTGCAGCGTTTTGAAATCAGCTGTTTTAATGAAAACATAATGTCATATATGTCAAAGTTCTAAATATTTTTGAGAGTGAAATATGGAAACATGAACTTTAATTCTGGGTTTACTAGGATTAGCTCATTGAATTATTATTATTATTTTAAAAAATCCCTTAAGACCACCATGGCATGGGTACAATAGACTTCCATATTGGTGCGGGTGTGTGGTGAAGTGGGGGTGGTGGTGTGGCTTGTTCAGTGTGAAAACACAAGGTGGGAAGGGAATAATGTATGGAACAAACACAACTATTGTGCGTTGTTTGGAATGTTAGACAAAAGAAGCAATCAGAGATAAGACGATTGGTCTGTAATATGCAGGACGAGTATGGTAGACAACCTGAATAAGCGCTGCGGAAAAATTAAGTTGGGGAGGGGGGGGAAAGGGAAGACTAATTCCACTGTAGATAATACGATGATATGACGTTTTGGCATCTGCCGCATTGTAGCTAATTATTTATAATAACCTCAAAGATTATAGGTTTGGGCGAACCTCTGGCATGAGGCAATTTTCAATTCGGCTCTGTTTGCCTCATGCGTTCTGTTGCCGTTATGTCTGACCGTTTGGTCTGCCTTTATGACGGAGCATGATAAAATATTTGGATAATCTCAAATTGTATTCTTTTTATTATTATTTTTTTCATGGGTGGGGAGCGCTCTCTTTAGAAAATAAAAATTAAGTCAGTCATTAGGATGCCCAGCCATGGGAACTGCCTGAGCAGGGTAATGTATGTTCTGTTCTGCGCTATACTTGGTCAAGTTTCATATATATCTTATTCCACATTATTTTATTAACTTTAATATCTGCACTGCCTATTACAAGACATGCCTCTCATTCAAAGCACAGAGGCACAGTTCTCTAATCAGAAGTGACAAGCGATATACTTTCTCTCAGCCATTATTCGGTAGCCTAGAGCAAAGAACTGTGTTTTCTGTGAAAATGTTTTGAATTGGGTTATTTTTATTGAAGTATTAAAGTAATTCTTCAGATTTTAGGCTATTATTTAAGCACTTTTTTGGGAAGGCAATAACCTCTGGGTTGCACAGCCTTTGTTATAGTTAACTATTGCAATTGGTGGATGTTAAGAGTTCAGAACCGAATAATATTTAGGTAATTAAGCACTGTTTGTTCATTAAGTTGGTTTGAGTTACTGGATGACAACACCCCAAAGGATGCATGGTTTTAATATGATCCCAGTTGCCATTGCAATATCTACTCTTTTGAGTTGTATTTTGTGAGACCATACATGGTTGGTTTAATGAGTGGAGGGAATGGAGGCAATCTGAAACTAGTAAATGAATGAATGGAGGCAATTTGAAACTAGTCAAATTGTTTTATTGAACTAAGGTTAAGATGACCATTCCTTTTGGTTCAGAAACCAAAAGGAAACTTTGCTGTTTGCCCTCCCAGAGTCAACTATACTTTTTTGTCCTCAGATTTACTCCTGACAGCTTGATGAGACTCAACTGGACTCAATTTGAGGAGCCATCCAGAGATGAATTATGCCCTACAATATATGTGTGTGTGTGTGTGTGTGTGTAAGGGGGGGGGGTTAGAGCCTGATTAATACCAGCATTGGGCCTGATTAATTCCAGCACATTTTTATACCCCCCCCCCCCCCAATTCACTCCAGAACTCTTGATGGTCCATCTGAATTCACCTGGACTCCAGATTCAACCTAAGGATCCACTCAGTGATGAATTCTGGGGTTTATTATAGTACCATCCTGTACATTGGCTTGATTAACACGTGCCCATTGATCAATGGATGACTGCATGGATTCTTGCATGTGTCTATGACCCATCAAAAATGCCATATGCAATCGATCAAGAGCTTGGTCCGACCAGTTTTTCTGCTGGCCAAAAAGGTAGGATGGGGTCCCCTTTGACTAGGGTTGCCAACTTGGAGTTTGGAAATACCTGAAGATTTGAGGGTAGAGTCTGGGAGGGTGGGGCTTAGTGAGAGGAGGGACCTATAGGGTATAATGCCATGCAGTCCGCCTTCCAAAGGAGCCATTTCCTCCAGGAGAAGTGGAATAAATATTTTAAATAAATTAATAATAAACTGTACCTTTGACCACCAAAAATGCTGTGCTGGGGATCACGGGCTCATGAATTAAAGTTCATGAATTTCAACTGGTTCGCAAAGTGTCGTTTGCAAACTGAAGAACCGCTATATAACTTACACAAATTTTGATGCAGTTTGTGAGAGCAGAAAGCAGGGGTTTACAGAGCAGAAAGCAAACGTTTCCTGCTCGTCACAAAAAACAGCTCTCTGCTCTCTGCCACTTTCCCCAGGGAGCAAAAAGCTGTGGTTTAAACTTTAAATCAGTGTTTAAATGGACCAAACTTTAAATGGTCCCTGAACTGGTGTTTCGATTCATGGTTCAGCCATGAACCATGAACAGAACCGCATCTTTGTGGTTCATGCCCATCTCTAATCATGGGTTCAGCATGGATAAAAATAACGTTGGATGGGGCTGTAATAAGAAAGGGGATTGCATGAAGAAACTGGTTGTATCCAGCCCACAGTATATACTTGGGTGAACCTGGTTATTGCAGAATGCAAGTAATGGAGTTGCAAGGCTTGACTTTTACCACATCAGGATAATCCTGTCTGTGGAAATTTCGCATTTCTGGGAGAAAGTTCATACCATAATAGTCTGAGTCATATAATAGTGTTCTGGGTGCAGGGGGAAAAGACTTAGCTAGGTATGGCAAGAATACTATCAAAACTGTAGCTGAGGATAAGAATATCATCAAAACTGTAGGTGAGAATAAATAAAAAATAGAAGAAGAACATGCATACTTATATAATCACAGTATTTTTGTGGTGGTACTCACTAGTACATGAAAACTTTTTGGGAGTTGGGTCTCCCAGATCCTGAAGGGGAAATTGGTAGCAATATGTGCAATCTTATATAAAAGTACTAACTTTTTTTTTTTACAAAAATGCACTGCATCTAATATTTGCATAAGCATAAACAGTGTGCACACTAACATTGTGACATGAGTAGACTATAATTTAGTCTTTTTTCATAATGTTTGCACCACCTGATTTACAGAATATAGAAGATAATATTAGATGATATGTTATTATATTCTGCCCCTCACTTGGAGTCTCAGAGTGGCTTACAATCTCCTTCCCTTCCTCTTCCCAGAACATACACCCTGTGAGGTAGGTGGGGCTGAGAGAGCTCTGAGAGAACTGCTCTTGAGAGGAACAGCTACAACAGCATTATGTCTGACCCAAGGTCACTCCAGCAGGTGCATGTGGAGGAGTGGGGAATCAGACCTGGTTCTCCCAGATAAGAGTCTGAACACTTAACCACTATACTGAACTGGCTCTCAAGAGAATCCAGTCCCTCTAGAGTGAAGAATCATTGCCATCCAATTGACAAAAACTTGATGGACTGATTGTGCTCAGGAGTGGACTGGGAAATGAAAACAGACCTGGAACAAGCCAAGGTGAGCTGCCCTGCTAGAGCTGAGCTGTGCACAGGCCACAGCTCAGAAGTGCCAATAATGAACACTGTTTAAGGTTTATTGGATTTATATCCCGCCCTCCCCGCTGAAGCAGGATCAGGGTGACTCACAACCAGTAAAAACCAACAATATATTCATATTACTTACATCATAAATTAAAATTAGACAATTAAAACTGTTAAAACAGTCTAGTGCTAATATCATTTGGTATTATCTCATTCCAGAGGACGTTCAGTATATATTAGATGTATATCAATCACACCATATCAGTCATTAAAGATCAATTAAAGGTCTGCTGGAATAGTGTTGTCTTGCGGAACTGGGTGAGGTTCCGCAAGGTTGCCTCACCCAGGCCTTGTGGAACTGGGTGAGGTCCCATTGCATCACCCATTGCATCTTACCTGCCACCCCCCCAAAAAAAACCTGGAACCAGTACAGGTGGAGACAATTTGGGAGCTGACAGCTGATGCCATTGCTGATGAGGCTAAAGAAAAAAGTGAACCACAACACTGTAATATCTTCCTATAAATATAAATATTTCATATGGCATAAGAATTATTGAATGTATTCGCACATTCCATCAAAAGTCAAAATGAAAAGTCCTTTGTTGATTTCACCATGGGCTGTTTTCTTCATGGAACTCATGCAACGATGCTTCCAACAGACCCAACCAGATATGAAGACCGTTTCAAATCACCAAATTCTCACTCAACCATGCCGTGATACATACTACCATCAGTCACTCCATAGTAATTGTAAACAAAGTTGGAGGACATTGTACTAAAACACAATATCATACAGACAATAAAGCAGGAGTTACAAGGCTGGAGATCAAAGTGGCAAAATATCATACATACAACACAGCGAGTGGGCATCACTAGATCTTGTGGCAGGGAGTTCCATGACTTGTGTCTTGGGTGATTAAATATTCTCTTGTATGTCCTGAATAGGTAGCTCCATGGCGCAGAGTGGTAAAGCTGCAGTACTGCAGTCCGAGCTCTCTGCTCACGACCTGAGTTTGATCCTGGCGGAAGCTGGGTTCAGGTAGCCGGCTCAAGGTCTTCCATCCTTCCGAGGTCAGTAAAATGAGTACCCAGCTTGCTGGGGAGAAAGTGTAAATGACTAGGGAAGGCAATGGCAAGCCACCCCATAAAAAAGTCTGCCGTGAAAATGTGATGTGACATCACCCCAGAGTTGGAAACGACTAGTGCTTGCACAGGGGACTACCTTTACCTTTATGTCCTGAATACCAATTTCATTGGATGTCCCCAAGTTCTAATATTTTTGCAGTGGGATAGGGAATTCTTGCTCCACACCATGCAAAATGTTTCTAAATCTTTGCCATGTCTTCCCATGAATCATTTTTTCTAAAAGTAATAAAACCCCAAAGCCTTAAGGAAAGTGATCATTTTGGCTGCTCAATTTCTGTATTCTTTCCAGATCCGTAATAACTCCTTTTTAGTGGGCTGACTGCACCACAGATTCACATAAGAGCATTGTGATACTATCAGATTTCCAGTTTTTAGCATGAAATTTTGAATGCAGTCTTCCAAGCATCTCCCGCTTGTTGTCTTTTCTTTCTGCATGGTTAGAATGCTTTCAGTCCATTCATGGGGCTTTTTATAAAAAGAGTTATAGTTAAGAGGGCTTCTGGACCACTTTTTTGGGGTAATTATTTTAGTTTCAATCTGTTGGTATGCTCATACAGGAAGCTACTTTACATTAAATGAGACCATTGGTCCATCCTCGTCACTATTGTCTATACAAACTGGCAGTGACTCTCCAGGGTCTGTTGCTGAAGAGCCATGATTTCTAGCAATCCCCATATTTGACTTTGGACTTTAAAGGATTACACATAGACTAGCACTCATGCCAGGGCAGCTTTTGGGCACTTGGCCCTCTTGGCCTGTCACGGTGTTGAGTCAAACCAGGCACAAGCACCCCTCACTGGGACTATTGTGTGGTGGGCCGCTTTGCCTACAGAAACCAGGCTTCACCCTTAGCTGCCCAGTCCCTGTTGCAGATGCCTGCAGCTCTGATTTTATGGAGACAAGACCAGCAGCAGACCTAGGGGAAGCCATGTTCCTGGAGATTTCAAAACAACACACTGGTTTCCTGTAGCAGCCATGAAGAGATGGCATTTTCACCATATGTAGCATTCCAGGGTCCTTGCATCAGCTTTAATCATGCAGATGTCGGCTGCCCAGCTGGAGACAAAGGAAGTGATGTGAGGCAATAGTTAATGATTACTGGTGGACAACGGAGTCTTCTTGCCACTCACCCAAGCAGGATCTCTGTCAATAGAATATTGTTGGACTAATCTCATCATTTTACAGTTATCATCAGCCAGATCCTGCTACCCATCACCCTCTTCCCAATCCCTTTTGTTTCCCTCACTTTCTCTAAGAGATGTCGCTATAACAACCGATCAGACCCTAAGTTGTCCATTCTGGTTTTCTTTATTTGGTGTGTTTTTACTCAGAGGCACATTAACTGCTCTCTGGGTACTATTGTTAAATTTTCTGGGAGCCATTGACTGGACAGTAATCCCTTCATTGGATCTTACCTCAGGTCATGAAATTGGCTATTTAAGGCAGGCCCTCTTGCCACTCAGGTATGACATTTTTCCTGATAGCTACCTTGCTGGAAGAGTCACCCACACTTCTGATCATTTTGGGTCCTTGCTTTGCATGGCGCTGGTCATCTCACGGGCCCCCATCCCTCTCACTGCTGAATCTCTGCTTCTCACCTGGACAGGTAATGTATTACCCACCAACAGTATTCCTGCTAATGCAAATGTCCCTATCTTTCTGAGCTATTTTCCTAGTTCAGAATTGTGTATGTGAATGTATGATTTTTCTTTTTTTCCTCTTAAAGAAAAACATTTTGCTTTAGATCCAAAATCTTGTCATTGACTTAATGGCTCCTGGGAATTCTGGTATACATTCATAGTATAAATAGGTTATTGACCCCACACTATTTTTGTCATCTTGCCTACTTAACTAAAATCCCCCAAATTCACATGAAAAGGCATTTTGGCCAACAGGTCTCAGGTCTGAAGATAGGCCCTGTTAGATAAGACCAAAAGTCCCTCCGGGTGTGGAATTCTAGCAGGAGCGCCTTTGCATATTAGGCCACACCCTCTGATGTAGCCAATGCTTCAAGAGCTTACAAAAAAGAGCCTTGTAAGCTCTTGGAGGATTGGCTACATCAGGGATATGTGGCCTAACATGCAAAGGAGCTCCTGCTAGAATTTCACCCCTGGGTCCCTCTACCCCAACATCTTTTCCCCCATGTTAGCCACAAAGATACCCTAGGTCCACACAGGACTGCTAGCCTCCAGGTGGAAGCTGAAGATCTCCTGAAATTACAGTTGCTCTTCAGACTACATAGATTGCTTATTATTTATTTATTTGAAACAATTATTCCACTTTTCATACGAACATAAGAGTCCTGCTGGATCAGACCAGTAGTCCAGTCCAGCATCCTAAGAATATAAGAAGAGCCCTGCTGGATCAGACCAGTGGTCCATCTAGTCCAGCATCTCATCTTACACAGTGGCCAACCAGTTCCTCTGGATGGCCAACAACAGGGCATAGAAGCCAAGGCCTTCTTATGATGTTGCCTCCTGGCTCTGGGATTCAGAGACTTAGTGCCTCTGAATGTGGAGGCTCCCCTCTGTCATCATGGTTGGTAGCCATTGATAGACTTATCCTCCCTGAATCCAGGGCTTCTTTTGTAGCAGGAATTCCTTTGCATGTTAGGCCGCACACCCCTGATGTAGCCAATCCTCCTGGAGCTTACAGTAGGCTCTGTAAGAGGAGCCCTGTAAGCTCTTGAAGGATTGGATACATAAGAGGGATGTGGCCTAAAATGCAAAGGAGTTCCTGCTACAAAAAAGCCCTGCCTGAATCTATCGACTCCCCCTGTTGATTCCTGTGGCCATCACTACACCCTCTGGCAGCAAATTCCACATTTTAATTGCTCTCTGTGTAAAGTAGTATTTCCTTTTGTCTGTCCTAAACCTACTTCTCCTGGGGGGAAAAGGCTGCTTTGGAAAGTGTATTGTATGGCTGCAGCCTGTCCTTTTCCTAAACCCCTCCTTCCCAGGCTCCACCCTCAGATCTCCAGTTATTTTTAAATCCAAAGTTGGTAACACCAGGTCTGCATGCACTGCTTCTGTTGTTGCTCCCCAGTGCTGTTGTTCAGAAGTGCCTCTGAACAGGGAAGTTTATTTATTCCCCACATATTTCCCTGATGGAGCTCCAAAGGGACTTACACCATCATTCTTCCCTCCTTCATTTTATCATCAAGGTTTGGCTGTGAAGTAAGTTCGGCTAAGGACGCATGACTGGCCCAAGGTCACTTGTAGAGATGCCAGTCTCCAGGTGGGGCCTGGGGATCCCCTGGAATTACAGCTCATCTCTGGGCTACAGAGATCAGTTCCCCTGGGGAAAAAAATGATGTTTTATGAGGGTGGAGTCTGTTGCATTATATCCCACTGAGGTACCTGTCTTCCCTAGGCTCCGCCTTCAAATCTCCCGGTATTTCTCAACCTGGAGCTGTCAGTCCTACCTCTCCACCCCCCAGTCGTGGCCAGAGGGAGGTCCAAATGACACCAGGTCAGCAACCCCATGACACCTAGTGAGTTTCTCTGCAGAGTGGGGATTCGAACTTGGGTCTCTCACATCCTAGTCTGACCCTCTTACCACTGCACCACTGAGCACCAAGGCTCAGCTATTGTTGTCCCTACCATCCATGAATGTGTCTATAAGAATAAGCAATTTATGAAAAACCTACAGTAAACCAGTACAAGACAAGCTCCCCCCCCACAACTCTAGAGATATATTAAGATGTATGTACATATTGGACATTAGTGCTATAGACAAGGTACAGTGGGAATATGTTCTAAATATTTCAGCCATTGTTGACCTTTGTTATATAACGCCAAGTTTGGAGAAATAGATTTGCATAGATTTCGCATTCCACTGTAAATAACTGCATAGGGACAGTGCATATTTTTCCTTAAGATGCAACGTTATAAGCAAGACATTAAATTATGTCTATCAGACAAAGCCAGGGAATCTCAACTTTTTTTTTTTTTAAATTGTGTGCATTCTGTTGGGAAGACATCTCTGCTTCTGAAAAGCGCATGTATTAGTTGCCTGATTCATGTGGTGACATGTGGCATATCCAAATGCGTTATGGATCTCACAGGAATAAAAACAGCGTAGCAAAATCATCACCTTGGGATCCTCATTGAGTGAATATTTTACAGACATACTCCTTTTATATTTATATAATAATTTAGTGTTATGACAATTTTTTAGCCGTGTTGGCAGTTTTTCTTTTTTATAATGGTGTTATATTTGTGAGCCTATTAAGTGCACATGGGCTAAACTACGGAAAAAAGTATTTTTCATAATTCCTCGGGGTGCATGTAGCAAAGGAAACCCGTATTGGTGGAGGGAAAAAATGTTAATAAAAGGTCAAGCAGAACTTTCCAGTGTTTATCATGATATCCATAACTATTTGGGGGCCTTTCTGGAATGGTGTGCGGAAATGAGATTTATGAAGATAGGTAGACTGCAAAATGGCGCCTGATGCACATTGTTGGAGATGAGGGGAGGAAACCTTGAACCTGAGGGGAAAATCTCACTTTTGATAATTCATTGTATAGTTGGTTTTTTTTTTAAATAGGGGTTATCAGAACCTGCCCTCTCGCATTGTCTGCCCCACCAGTTAAGACCTGCCTCACAAACTCTGCTCTCTGTACCTCTGCCTTCAGATGCCAGACAGGTGGTAACCAATGTTCCCTCTAAGCTGTGGAGTCTTGTGAGTAGAAATTCTACTTTGTGAGCTACGGGCATTAAAGTTGTGAGAGAGTGATTTGGCTCCAGCATAAATTAGTTTGCTCTGGGGTCATCCTTCCTGAGCCAAGGCAAAAACATGTGAGCCACAGTCTAAAAAACTGTGAGCTAGCTCACATTAACTCACCTTAGAGGAAACTCTGGTGGTAACCAGAGGCAAGACTTTTCCAACAGTGGCACCTCGCTTGTGTAGTGCGTGCCCTCCCCCCTTGAAGCTCTCCTAGAGCCTATGTTGCTTTCATTTTGACAACAGGGCAAAAATATTTTTATTTACCCAAGTTTTTAATTTTATTCGTTCATTTCATTTATTTGATTTATATCCCACCCATCAATGAGTCAGACAGTTAAAACATATTAAATTACAATCTAAATGGCTAAAAATACAGACAAAACCATAAAACTAGCCTGAAAAAAGCTGAACATAAAAACTCTACCTCAATGGTAGTCAGATTCCAAATCACTGAAATGAAGGGGGCGGGGGGGGGAGGCCTAGTAGCAGGTGACGTCCGCCACCTCAGCTAAAAGCCTGGCAGAAGAGCTCTGTTTTGTAGACCCTGTGGAACTGAAGCAGTTCCCACAGGGCCTGGATCTCCAATGTGAGCTCATTCCACCAGGCAGGGACCAGGGCTAAAAATTTCAGGACCAATCATTATATATTGCACTTTTAAATCTGAAAATTGTTAAATTCATTGTAAGCTGTTCAATGCTTTTTTATTGCCTGCCTGCTTTTTTTTTTAATGCTAGGGTTTAATTTATAATTTTATGCTTTATCATTTGGTAAGCCACTTCAGGCGGGTTCCCTGAGGGAGGTGAACACATGAAAACATCAAGCTTCCCTATACTGAGTCAGACCCTGGGTTAGGGCTGCCAACCCCCTGGTCCGGGCGGGAAATCTCCCACCGGGGGGTTTTCAACCCGCCGGCCCACATTGGGCTGTCAGGGGGAACCTCCCCCTGCGTCGCTGGCATGATGACGCCACCTGGAAGGTACCATAGAGTTTTAACTTTCCAAATGGCTAGAGCATCTGGAAAAACCATAGAGTTTTCCTGGAAACGCCTAGAGTGGCCCTGCATGGGCACCGCCATTTTGATGATGTCACTTCTGGGCAATGTCATTTTGTCACGCAGTGTGTGGTGCGTGCATGACTATCCCCCGCTGGAGGATGAAGAGGACTTAGCAACCCTACCCTGGGTCCCTCAAAGTCAGTATTGTCTACTTAGACTAGGGTTGCCAATCCCCAGGTGAGTGTCAACCACACAGGATGAACACAGTAAAAGGTTGATAATCAAGAAATACCTGTGTTCTAACAAATTTGCTCAAAAGGAGTTTTCAAAAAAGATTCTTATCAGAATATACTATTTTAAAGCTTAATATTTTACTTTATAATTTTCTATAGTTTGCTATTTTACTTTATAGTTTTCTTACATACACTTTCACAAATGGCCTTGGGTCAGCCATAGCTCTGGCAGAGGTTGTCCTTGAAAGGGCAGCTGCTGTGAGAGTCCTCTCAGCCCCACCCACCTCACAGGGTGTCTGTCGTGGGGGAGGAAGATAAAGGAGATTGTGAGCCGCTCTGAGACTTTGAGTGGAGGGCAAGATATAAATCCAATATCATCGTCATCATCAAAGTGAAGAAAGTGTAATTAAAGCATTTGAACTCAAAACATAATACAACATTGTGTTCTCCAGATTCTCTCCTGGAGAACCGCTAATGCCGCTAAAGAAATTGACTAACTGCTTGGATAGCTTTTTGAGCATTGGTTCCAGAATTGCTGAAGTACTATGATCAGTAGAAGTTTATATCGAAACATGTGACTACCTAGGAAACGTGTTATCATTTATACTTCAATACAGTCCGTGAGTCCTGCGTACTCTGCAACATTGTTGGTAATCTTTGGAGAACAAGGAACTTTATTTCATGAGAATTTACTGCACTGCAACATTGTTGCAGAGGAAATCATCGTACAGCAACTTTAACATAAAAAAGAAGAGGTCTATGTAGGAAATAAGAACTTTTACATAAGGCATTCTGGCTTGGTGGACTTTTTGGTGTGCTTACGTTTTCAGTGCTTTGTATATTTAGAACACAGTGTTGTATTATATTTTGAGTTCAAAGGAAGGAAGGAAGTTAGGAAGGAAAATAGATGGGGGAGGGACAGGTGGGAAGAAAGCAACTTTAACTTTAAATGCATTCTCCAAGCTGCTGGCTGGTTGGCTTGGAGAAGTGATTTAAAGAGAGCCCTGTAAGCTCTTGGAGGATTGGCTACGTCAGGGGTGTGTGGCCTAATATGCAAAGGAATTCCTACGACAAAAAAGCCCTGTTCACATGTAAACATGGCTTTGAGTCCATAATTATGGCTGATTTGGAAACCCATCTGTCTTAAAAATTTGCTAAGTGTTATAGTCTGCACAAGGTGTCAAAGGTGCAGATCAGGTACTGACCAGCCAGATGAGTGAGTGTGTGTGTGTGCACGCAAACACACACAGAGCCTCCAAATAGAAATGTGTGCCCCCCACCAGTGCAGAAGTGTAGATAAAGGCTATTTTCTGGAAATTGATCCGTGCTGGCTCCACAGGAACCAAAGAGCGAGCATCCAAAGTAGCTGTAACAGCAGGAAATTCACTTTTCATTGCCATTTTGTAGCATCCCATGTGAGAAGGGTGGAAAACAGTGCAGGAAAACTACAGGAAATCTATATCAAATTTTCTCAGCGATCCATCTTATTATTTAGTATTTTTTTGTTGCCTCATATTTGGGATCTATTTAGTATTTTCTTTTCAACCAGAGCATCATCAGAGAAAATGAAATAATAATCTCAATGACTATGTTTATGGATGAAAAAGATCTCTCGGTAATGGACAGATAATACAGAAGAAGGAAAACGGGGTGAAATGAGCTCAACTGTATATATTAGTTTGGAAATAATTTGCTAGACAGTCAACTGTCTCTTTTAAAAAATAAAACTTTGGTGTTTGTCCATAGTTACTGTTTTTAAATTTATGGTTACACATCGCCAGCGATTAAAAACACTTTTCTGATTTCCAGTGAATGCCTTTTTGCACTGAATATAACTTTGTGGTTTTTTTTTTAAAATGACAGTTTTGCTAAACAATATATTTATTTTTGTTTGAAACATTTTATATCACCTACTGCCTGGTCCTTTTCACTAGAGATATATGGGATTGAAACTGGGACCTTCTGTATGTCATGCAGATGCTTGTCTACTGAGTCATGGCATAGTGGTTAAGTGTATGGATGCTTATCTGGGAGAACCGGGTTTGATTCCACACACCTCCACATGCAGCTGCTGGAGTGACCTTGGGTCAATCATAACTCTGTCACAGAGCTATTCTCTCAAGAGCAGTTTCTGTCAGAGCTCTCTCTCAGCCCCACCTACATCACAGGGCGGGTCTGTTGTGGGGAGGGGAAGGAAAAAGAGATTGTAAGCCACTCTGGGACTCAGAGTGAAAGGTGTATAAATCCAATCTCCTCCTCCTCCTGTCATGAGGATTAAAACGGAGGACAGGGGAGTGATGTAAGCTGCTTTGGGTCCCCACTATGGGAAAAGACAGGATATAAATGAATTAAATAAATTTACTAGTTACTTAAAAATCTTGGGCAACTCATCACACTTAAGGTGCTTCATCAAGAGGCTGGGATGAAGCAGAACTGGCCTCAGCTGGTGGAGAACTGGAGGACTAGAACACTCTCTTTCTCTAGTCTGTAGGAGGCATCTAACGTGCCAGGTGGCATTGTGTGGGCAGGACTAAGGCTTTGTGCTATCTTACGTATATCTGAGTGAGCTGCTGTCTATATACACATTATAGTCCAGGGAAGAAGATTTAAGAAGCAAGAGGCCAGAAGATTGGGTATAGGGCTCCCACATACTGCAGACGAGGGAGTAATCCTAAACTGGCAGGGCTTTTTTTGAGCAGGAACGCACAAAGACGCAGTTCCTGCTGGCTTGGCATCAGGGGGTGTGGCCTAATATGCAAATGAGTCCCTGTTGAGCTTTTTCTTCAAAAAAGCCCTTGGTGAAACAATGGTGACATAAGGGGGTGTGGCCTAGTACGCAAATAAGTCCCTGCTGGGCTCCTCTTTATAATAAAGGTGAGGGCTGGAGATTTGGAATGACCCTTGATCTCCGGACTACAGTGATCAGATGTGCTGGGGGAAAAAGCTGCTTGGGAGGGTGGCCTCTCTTGCATTATCTTCTGCTGAGGTCCTTCTCATCTCCAAACCCCACCTTTCCCAGGCTCCACCTCTAAATCTCCAGGAATTTTCCAACCCAGAATTGGCAGCCCTAATTAAGTCCCGTTTTATTCTTTTATTCCAAGGATACAGTTCTTAGGAACCTATTACCTAGGTGCAGGGCTTTTTTTGTAGCAGGAACTCCTTTGCATATTAGGCCACACACCCCTGATGTAGCCAATCCCTCAAGAGCTTACAAAAAAGAGCCCCCTGTAAAGTCTTGGAGGATGGGCTACATCAGGGGGTGTGGCCTAATATGCAAAGGAGTTCCTGCTACAAAAAAAGCCCTGCCTAGGTGTAAATATATACAGTTTTAAAAAACACCACCCTATCCTTTTTCTGGCCTTAAAAACTTAATTCTTTACCCAAAACACAGAAACAAAAAATTGAATTTATATTATGTTTCAGATTATTGGTTCCTCTTTGCTATCCTTCCCTAGTTGTGCCTGTTTTTTGAAATGCCTCAAAAAAAAATCCAAGCTGATGATTCTATTTGCAGGGATAAAAATTATCCATGTGTGGAAGTATGGCAGGAAAGGGACCCTCCCTTGATGGCGGCATAAATAACTTACCAGTTTTTCCCCCTTCCCTCTCCTCTTTCCCTTTTTTGGTATTTATACCAGGGGACAATCTAAGAATGATGTGAAGCTATTTCATGAGTTTATTGCTTTTCAGTGATTGCTCATTGATTCTTACTGTACGTTGCTATTTGCAGCAGGGTAGCGTTTGGCAACTAAGCGTCTAGCTTAGCAGGTGGCCAACGCTGGGAGAAAGTGATTGTAGCCCTGGGAAGGCCTTGTCGTGTCGTAAGAGTGTAAATGCGGAGGAAGTGAAGCATGTGAGTGTATGTGTCAGAAGCAGAACCAACTTCGCAAAACAAACTTCGCTTTTCCTCTGGATTACAATTTGGACCGTTTCCCATGCCTCCTTCACAGCAGATGAGAGTTCTGTGTTTTTGGATATTTAGGGGAACCTTTCAAATCTCTCATCCTTGTGGTTTTTGACCTGATTTATCCCTGTTTGGATTTTGTTTCTCTTTTGTGCAGATTTATTTATGCACACATTTCTTCAGGGAATGTTTATGCCACCTATTTAGGGAACCAGCGGGAGGTGGTTTACCAAATAAAACATAGTAAAAGCATTGTAATTAAAACCCAGCATAAAACAACCAAACAAAACATGAAAATATAGATAGTAAGTTCTAGGGTTGCCAGCCTCCAAGTGGGGTCTGGAGATCTCCAGCTTTTACAACTGACCTCCAGCTGGCAGAGATCAACTCCCCTGGAGAAAATGGCTGCTTTGAAGGGTGGATTCTATGGCATTGTACCATGCTGAGGCCCCTCCCCTCCCCAAACCCCGCCCTCTCCCAGATCCATTCCCAAAATCTCCAGGTATTTTCCAACAGAGATTCGGCAACCCTATGCAGGGGGAAAGCAAATGCCAGTTTCCAGAACAACACACTACTAAAATGGTGGTAAAAGATCTTTTGATTTGTTGTTCAGTTGCACAGTCGATTCTGACTCTTTGTGACCCCATGGACCAAGTCACGCCAGGCCTTCCTGTCTTCCACCATCCTCTGAAGTCTGCTCAAATTCTTATTAGTTACATCAGTAATGCTATTTAGCCATCTCATCTTTTGCTGTCCCCTTCTTCTTTTGGCTTCTGTCTTTCCCAGCATCAGGGTCTTCTCCAGGGAGTGCTCCCTTCTCATTTGGTGGCCAAAGTATTTGAGCTTCAGCTTCAGCATCTGACCTTCCAGGGAACAGTCAGGTCTACCCCTTGATTAAAAGCCTGATTAAATGCCCGAGTGAACTGAAATGTTTGGCCTGGCACCTAAAATATAGCAGTGTAGGTGATTGGCAAGCCTTACGGGGAAGGGCATTCTACAGGCAAGGTGCCACCACTGAAAAATCCATGTCTCTAGTTGCCACCTCATCTCTGAAGACAGAGGCATTGAGAACAAGGCTTGTGAGGTGAATCTTAACTGACAGGCTGGACAATATGGGAGAAGGCAGTCTTCTTGATAGTTTATTTTGTAAACATTTTCTGTTTGTTTTCATCAAAGCTGTGCCCATACATCACCAGACACTGTGTTATCATCACTCTATAGAAATCATTTGCAATTGGATTATCCTGTGTGGACAAGCCAATCCACTTGTAAACGATTGCCACAGCATTATAATAGCACAGTATCCAGCAAAGTGTTTATGCAGCCCAGTTGTTGCTGAAAGTGTTCCATTTTTGGTCAATAAATCCACATTTTAATATTAGGCATATAAGAGATTCATATTATAATTTTAAATGGTGTGTAGAAACAATGCAGCATATGACTGAATCTACCAAACCAATAGCAAGAAGCAAAGCATGGGAACTGCTGGGGAAAGGCAGGCAAAGGAATGAAATGAGGTCATTCACTCATCCCTAACCACGAGACCCATTTAAGAATGGTTTAGACATAGCAGTGTCACTTGATTGCTTGACTCAGGGTGTTCTTGGCTTGAAGACTGCAATAGCAAAGGAGGGCTTGCATATGTGAGTAGACCATCATGAAATAAGAATTCAATGGGTAGGATCCAGGCCTTTTTTTGTAACAGGAACTCCTTTGCATATTATGCCATACATCCCTGATGTAGCCAAGCCTCCTGGAGTTTTCAGCAGGCCCTGTGCTAAAAGCCCTGTAAGCTCTTGGAAGATTGGCTACATCAGGGATGTGTGGCCTAATACACAAAAGGAGTTCCTGCTACAAAAAAAGCCCTGGTAGGATCAGACGGGCAGGTTGTCACTGCAGGATCTTGGCTGTAAATAAGTCATGTGAGTTTGGGGCAATTTATGTTGATCAGACAGCATCCCCTAAGCTGGTATTATAATGTCACGGGCCCATGGGTGGTCATCTGCATCACTAACGTGCCACAACCATGGACCTTCGGCTGACTTATGTGTCCCTCCCCCCAAGTTCCTGCTGTATGTGTGCAGAAGCAGACAAACAGACAAGCGCTCTTGGCCAGTTCTATAGGGGCACTGGAGCTCACATCAGTGTGGGGCTGGGTGGGTGGGTGGGGGGGAAGGACATGTTGGAAACTGAGTGGAGTGATCACATTGGTCATGCATTTCTGCGGTGCGTCAGGGCGATCAGACAGCCAGAAACACACCATGGAAGCATTTGGAATTTGCTGGTAGCTATTTATTCTGCATGGGAGTCATTTTAGTGTGAGGTAAGGATGAGTGGGGCATGGGGGAGGGGTGGCTATAGCAGGTCAAATTGCTTTTGGGATCTCACCCAATGTGTCCTCTGGTTATGAATGTGACCTACAGGGGGAGTAAGAAGGTGTACTTGGCCAATCCAAGAGATGGTGTGGTTGACACCCTCAGATTGGGAGGACCAGCTAATATACCAGAAGATAGAGTTAGAATTCAACAAGATCTGAATGTGCTGGTACAGTGGGTGGAAGTGAATAAGATGCAGTTTAACAAGGATAAGTGCCAAGTTCTACATCTCGGTAACGAAAATGAGAAACACACATATTGGATGGGGGGGTTCACTTCCGGTAGCAGTGTGTCTTGGGTTACAGGTGGACCATAAGTTAAATATGAGCAGCCAACGTGATGTAGCAACAAAAAATACTAATGCCATCTTGGGGTGGATCAGCAGAGGTATAACATCCAAACTGCAAGATGTCATAGTTCCACTGTACACTGCATTAGCCAGGCCACATCTGGAATATTGTGTGCATTTCTGGAGGCCTCACTTCAAGAAAGATGTGGACAGAATGGAGCGGGTTCAGAGGAGAGCAACAAGGATGATCAGGGGCCTGGAGACAAAGCCCTATGAGGAAAGGCTAAGGGACTTGGGAATGTTCAGTCTGGAGAAGAGGAGGTTGAGCGGGGACATGATTGCTCTTGATAAGTATTTGAAGAGCTGTCACTTAGAGGAGGGCAGGAAGCTGTTCCTGTTGTCAGCAGAGGAGAGGACTCCTCTGCTGACAACGGGTTTAAATTAAGGGCAGGAAGGTACCAGTTGGATATTAGGAAACACATTTTTACAGTAAGAGTTGTCAACAGTGGACTCAGTGACCAAGGAAGGTGGTGAGCTCCCCCTCCCTGGCAGTTTTTAAGCAGCAGCTGGACAAACCCTTATCAGGGATGCTCTAGGATGATCCTGCATTGAGCAGGGAGTTGGACTAGATGGCCTGTAAGGCCCCTTCCAACTCTATGATTCTATTCTATGATTTTAGCTTGGCTTCTAGGTCTACAGTAGTTTGAGGCAGAGATGCAGCAGAGGAAGTGTTCTTGACCCTGGAGCTCCTGCTGATTTTTCTGCCACCTCTTTGCTTGTAGGTAATCTGGAACCCATTTAGAAGGATGATGGGAGTTTACCTTGAAATCAGTAATTCAGATCACCTCCCTTAGGAGGTATAGATATGTAACATACATGCACACAAACAAACATCCACAGAACATTGGGTAAAAAGTGTCCTTTCTTTTTTCAGCAGGGCAGTCCCTCCTGAAATCCAAAGTTCCATCATTGCTCAAGATTCTGTCCTGCACAGTGTAAATACTCAACTCTGACCACCCTCTTAAAGAGACTGGCTTGGATCCAAAAATCCATGCAATATGTTCTTCGCATAAAATTTTTGTAGCAGGAATTCCTTTGCATATTAGGCCACACACCCCTGTTGTAGCCAATCCTCCAAGAGTTTACAAGGCTCTTAGTACAGGGCCTACTGTAAGCTCCAGGAGGATTGGTTACATCTGGGGTGTGTGGCCTAATATGCAAAGGAGTTCCTGCTACAACCCCCCACCACATAAAATGGGGCTCTTCCATCCCTGTCCCACTGCAGGCGCCCCTTGCTCATCAAGACTGGGTTGCCCCTCTGATAGCCTTTGATATGAGTTGGGGGGAAACAGATGGAAATTGGTGTCTCCACCCGCAGTGTACCAGCTGATTTGGATTGAAACCATTGGCCACTTTTCTTCCACTGAGAAACCGGGAATTATCACAATAAGAAGAGGACAGATGTATTTATTTATTTCATTTATACTGTAGTTTTCTTCTCAAAGCAGCTGACATCCTTTCCCTGTCCTTCATTTTATACTCACAACAACCCTGAGAGGGAGGTGCAGCTGGTAGTGTGCAACTGGACCAAAGTCACCCAGTAACTTTTCATGGAAGAGTAGGGATCTGATCCTAAGTGTCTCAAATCCTAGTTTTACACTCTAACCACTGATGGAAGAAGAAGAAGAAGAGATTGGATTTATACCCTGCCCTTCACTACCCAAACAGCAGTTTACGATCTCTCTTACCTTCCCGTCTCCACAGGAGACACCCCGTGAAGTAGGTGAGGCTGAGAGCTCTGACAGAAACTGCTTTTTCCAGAATAGCTTCTGACAGAGTTATGACTGACCCAAGGTCCCTCCAGCAGTTGCAATGTGAAGGAGTGGGGAATCAAGCCTGGTTCTCCTCAGTCTGCACACATAACTGCTACACCAAACTGGCAAGTACCATCAAGTCACAGTTGTCTTAGGGTGACTGTGTAGGGCAGGGATGGCTAAACTGCGGCTCGGGAGCCACGTGTGGCTCTTTCACACATGTTATGTAGCTCTTGAAGCCCCCATCGCTCTGCCGTCCAGCTTGGAGAAGGCATTTCTCTCTTTAAATCACTTCCTGAAGCCAAGACAGCTGGTGGCTTGAAGAATTGCTTTGTTTCCCTTTCCCTCATCTGTTTGCTTTCTTTCCACCCTTCCTTCCTGTCTTGTGGCTCTCAAACATCAGATGTTTATTCTATGTGGCTCCTATGTTAAGCAAGTTTGGCTACCCCTGCTGTAGGGTTTTCAAGGCAAGAGATGGTCAGAGGTGGTTTGCCATTGCCTGCCTTCGCGTCACAGTCCTGGTATTCCTTGGAGGGCTCCCATCCAAATGCTAACCAGGGCCAACCCTGCGTAGCTTCCAAGATCTGACAACAAGCTATCTTGGGCCATCCAGGTCAGGGCATCTAACCACCCGACCACACAAAACCTCTCTCGTCATTGCTGAATGTAAAAACCTGTTCTGTAGTGACTTGAGTTCTGTACTAGACTATAACTCTACCATGGTTCAGGTACTTAGGCAGAGCAATATCCATCTAGTCCTTGAGCTCTTGTAACTGGAGACACCACTGATTAAAGCAAGGATCTTTGACATGCATCCCCTGGTGCTGTATTACTGGGCTGTGGGTCCTCTCTGGTGTTGTTTGGTAGGCTGAGTTCTGAAAGCATGCTCAGGGTCTTGAACCTAGAGCCTTCCTCCCAGTTCACACAGCCTGATTACAGAGACCTTTGGTTTTTGTCATCTCTGGAGCATGCAATGTGTTTGAACCCAGGCCTTATTTTGGGCAGGAGCTCACAGAAGCG
The DNA here is from genome assembly GCF_032191835.1 of Heteronotia binoei. Taxonomy (NCBI): domain Eukaryota; kingdom Metazoa; phylum Chordata; class Lepidosauria; order Squamata; family Gekkonidae; genus Heteronotia; species Heteronotia binoei. The sequence goes on from NC_083236.1 coordinate 47,703,367, forward strand.
GCGCTCCAGAACCTCTAAATTTTATTGTGCTCTTTCTTTCTTACAATCCGTCCCCCCATACTTGCTTCTGGGCTTCATTGTTCAAACTCCCTGTGAGAATTTTGCTGAACTCTAAGATTTGACAAACTTTCTAATATTTTCCCCTACAAAAAATGGGGAAATCACCAAAACACATAAATCAGACAGATGGAAATTTTCCTCATGCCACTGTGGCCACCTAAGAGAAAGTCATTTGAAAAGTATGATGGGAGTGAGGTTTTATTATGACAATTATAATTCAAGAAGCCTTTTAAGGTGGATGGTGAGCTGATATAATTTAGTCCACCTTCTGGTGATATCAGGGGTGTGTGGCATAATCAAATGAAGGACTAATAATCAAATGAATTGTGCTAATGAGTTGTGCTAATGAGCTCTGGCACTTCTTTTTCTACAAAAATGATTCCTGTGTGAATCATCTGTGTTTGGTTGTATTGAGCACCCTGGCACAAGTGGGGTTCGTCTGGGTGTCTTAAAAAACTTTAAACTGTGGAAACAGAACTGGTTGCATAGATGCAGCGGGAGTTCCCCTCTTTGGAGACTTGAAAGAGATACCTGGAAGAGCATCAATTGGTCCTTAAGCAGTGTAAACGTTGCCACTGGAGGCCCCACAGAGCTCCTTCCCTGTTTCCAGTCTTAGATTTCTCCTTTTGTCTTAGAAACATCTTCAACATGTTGCACTCTGTCTCACCTGCTCCGTGTTTGTTGTAAAGTACAGTCTTGGCTAGAGTACTGGAGTGCATTTGATGGTTAAGGGAATCTTGCTTTAGCACTGAGGTTTTGCACGGCTGGTCTTTGGATTCCTGGCTTTGCAGTCCTCTGATCTGACAGGCGTCCTTGTAGAAGGAAGGATGCTCTGCTTTTTCTCAAAATGCGAGTATTCTCCAGCTTTTTTTTCTTGTAAAAAAACATAAAAATATCTTGTCTGTTTGAGGGGGAGAACAAATGATTCCAAATGAGCAGCAGTAGTTTATAAAAGCCATTTCAGATCAATTTGGGCCTTGGGGGGGGGGGGAAGGAATGCTAGCCTAGTTGCAATACACACATTGGCCTGTTGGTGGGAGTGTAGGCACGTGCAGCTGGTTCTTCAACAAACTTAAATGAGGCCGTGGTTGACCTTTGTCAGAGGGAATAGCCTTTCATTTATCACTGATCACAAGAGTGGAATGAACATATTTACTTGTGTTTTACTTTCCACTTACAATATCCAGTGGCATGGGAGGAAAATGAAAACAATTGTTCATATGGGAAATTTATGTGCTTCATCTGGCTATATGATTTCCACCGTTGTACCGGTGCCACTTAGGAACTGGTATTGCATTTTTACATCTTTAGGCTACACAGAAGTAGCTTTTCCATCTGCCGTGAAACCACTAATAACTGTTGTCTTGCTGGGATTCTGGACTTGCCTGGTAGTGTGTTTATTTGAATTGTGGACGTATGCAGCTCTCGGAGATTATGATCCGAGAACTAAATTTGTATTTCAGACATGGGCTTTTGCTGCAGCCCTTGCAAATCAGCTGCCCTTCTTTTCTTCCTAGAGTTTCCCGCTACACATATGTTAATTTAGTTGGGCTTCCCAGGTCAGCAACAATTGGTTTCTCTTTACCCCCAGATCCAAAACTGCTAAGAAAAGTTTTTTATGCGCTTCTATAGAGAAAGCATCCCTTCTTTAAGCAGAATGTAAATAGAATCTAACTCATTATGTATATATCATGTCTCCTCCTGCAAAATATGAGAAAACTGCCATTACAAATCCCTCTTTTCCTACAAAAGATAGGTGATTCCTGTTGCAAGGAATTCTGTTCAGACATATGTTCGTGCTGAAAGATACACACCACTTGGTTCGTTCTTTACATGCCTAGAAACACAGGCATTGTGCATTTGCCCAGGTGTGTCAGAACTGTAAAGCAAGGAACCTCAAAGTATAGAAAATTAAATCTTCTGCACTTGCCACATATTGTTTGAAAGGAATTATATGCTTTTCCTTTAAGATACTGGGGGGAAAATACTCGGAAGTCTCTAATGTTGAAAACAAATGTGTGTAGATGCTTTGAGAATGCTCTCCTATACTTAACTTGCATTCGCAAAGGAAACATAAATGGCAAACTTAAAACAAGAAGTGAATTTTAAAAATGCATATTCCTTTCTAATATTCTTATCTTCAAAGGTGACAATTGTGGTTCTCAGGTGATAGCGCTCCCAGATGGCTATGTGTCTAATATTTGATGTTTGGGTTTTGAAATTACTGCAGAATTCAGAAGTGCATTGGTACCCTCTTTTTCTCTTGATATTTTACAACAGCATCAATGGTAGCAAGTGAAATCCATGGTAAAATAGGATCATGCAAATCGCCTTGAGGTTATAGACTTAGAAATTTAATATCTAATTGTTCACTCAGTTATTAGAAATATGATCTGATTTCAGACTAACCCATTTAAGATCTTTTGAGCACAATTTCCCCCCTTTTCCCGATGAAGAGTCTTGCATAGTTCTACGTGCAACGTACGGAAACTCTGTATTTCAAAGGAGAGCAAACAGAACTTAAATGTGAATCTCATGGCACAGTTCAAAGCAGGTATTGTTACATGCCTCATACCTCATTTTGGTACAAATTATCTTTCTGCCGAAAACCTAATAGCCGATTGTGGAATGGTGCAGTGTTATAATTGTGCTATCGATACCAAATCCTCTGCACCTTTTCATTTCTGCCTCCTGCTTCAGAGGAATCTTATGGTACCTCTTGCCTATATTTTTCTATCCAGATGTTGTTCAGCAAACCAGCCAAAAAAGCATTTGCATTTTTCTGAGGGGCTAAACACTGCAGGAAGTCGTTAACTTACACTGTTTCTCTACCGATGAATATTTTATCGATCTGGTCAGGAAGAAGATAATACAATCCAAACAAATAGTTGTCTTGCCTGCAGTGGTAATGAAGCCCTGAGTCCTACTGGTATTGCTGGTTTGGGCTGCAGATACATATTTGCGTATAAAAGTTAGTAGAAATGTTTGTTTTCTTTTCTAAAAAAATGTGCATGCCCTAGCACTGGAAATTTCAAGACTTTGGCAAGACTTTTCAGAGGAATTCTAGACCCTGTAAAACAGTTTCCTGATAAAAATGTACCTACCTTGTCAATGCACTTCCTTATGCTGAAAGCAACTTAGCAAACTTGAATCTACTTTTGGGATGGAATTCCAAATTTAATGTTCCAGAAGCTGTAAGATAGTTCTGCAAATGTCTTGCCTTCCCACTGAAGCTTCTGGCAATCTCGCCAGCTCTCAAAGTGCATACTTTGTGTTTCTTTTTTCAAACTGAATCTCTTCTTTACTGCAAATTCTATTATCAATGACCGATTTTTGAATTCAATACACTATAGAAACAGCTGATTTAGGGGATGTTGTTATGTATATTTCCTAGCTTAGGTTAACTAACAATCAACTCTGAAAAGCCCAAACTCTTACTGTATAGCTTCAACTCATTAAAAAAAAAAAAACACCCAACGTTTCCAGGATGTGCTATGCTACTAAATCAACTAGACGTCCTTCAACCATGCTGCCCCCCTCTGTTTTTAAGGACTACCATTTCTGCTGAAATGTATGAAGTGTCTCTCCTTTAAACAATAGGGGGAATTGAAGCATCCCCCACATTCTCCTAGCTGTCCTGCGATGAAACTGCTTTTTAACATTTCTTCATTGTTCAACAGCATTATAACAAAGCATTCTGAGACTAAGTCTCTATTTGTGTCAAATTATTATCCTTGAGATAAAAATTAGCAATCTCAGTGTAACAAATATGATGGAATGGGGACTTCTCTGCGTTAAATTTGCTGCAGTAAAGGAAAAAAAAAGGGGGCTCGGTGGGTTTTCTCATGTGCATAACTTATGTACACACATGCTCACTCCTGCGATGTGTGAGATGTACTGGGACCTCTCTGCACAAATCGTTCCGAGGGGTTTCTAAGGAAGGGGTTGGATTATTTGAATCTTTGTGTCCCTGTGTGTGTGTTTTGCCTGGTATGGCACACAGAAGACTATGAAATATTTCAACAATTTGGCACCAAAGTTTGGAAAGACCCTCTTATTGCTCAAATCAGAAGTTTAACTTTTTTAAATAATTTATGGTAGCAATAATGCATGTTTTTGTTATTGAGTTCCATCTCTATAGTTCCAGTGAACAAAATCCTCCCTCTGCTAATTATAACTTACAGTATTTTCCCAGCAGTCTCACAATCAAATTATTCAAAATTGCATTTCTTTATTGCATATTGCTAAAACCCGAGACAAGCAAATATCAAGATAATAAACAATTATTTATTGGAAATTATTACCTAATATATAAGATTAACAGCTTGTAACTATTAAGATTAATACGTGCGGTAAACTGTATTTATTATACTTATTTTGCCATAAATATCTTTGTACAAAACATATGTTTATGTATTGCAATTAATGAGAAAAAGTGTAAGATTAACAATTTATGCTGGGTTTCGTATTAGATTTATGCGTGCTGTAAAACTTATTTATTGCACTTATTAAAAGTATTTAATGATGGACTTTTAGGTGCTATATTTTAATGCGCAAATATAAACTAAAGGGGTATTAAATTACAAAATGGAAAATCATAACTGAAGTCCAAAGATCTAACAGTTTTTTCCCCCTGCTGTAAATCTGTTTTAAAGTGATCATCATTGGATTTGCAGAATCTTAAAATTGTGTCTTTCCTAGTACATATCCAGTTGTGTGATCCTCTGGAATGGCTTCCCCATCCTTAGAACTAAATCTTAACATATTGTTTCTTAAGATAAATGCAGTCCATACTAGAAACACCAGGGTGATTTTCTTTTTATGAAAGGATATTAAACATTGCTGTGTAAACCAGACGTGATGAGCAGGGGCTAATGCCTTAAAACTTGAACTCTGGTAGCACGTGGGGGAATCTATCTGTCCTTTGCAGTCAGTTCTGCTTCCCCTCCCCCCCCTTTTAGCATTGTTCCAGAAACAAAATCAAAATTTTAATCTAACTTTTAAAAAAGAGGGCTGCATTTAATTGGGCGGCAGAATGGAAGCATGCTGGAAGTTAGCAATAAAATGGTCTAATTTCTCTGACCTTGTTTTTTTTAAAATCCTCTTCTATTTCCTCTATAAAGTCAGCCAGACTTTGAACCCACAAATGAACTAATCTGGATTGCAAACTGATTTACAGATTCATTTTGAAGACACTTATGTGTGCCGATTCCTGTGTTTCTAAGGGGCATGATCCTTGTTTCTACAGCAGCAGCTCTTTTTACCTTTAAACATGGCAGCCCACTTTTAAGTGAAAAGAAGAGATTGTGAGGAGGAAATGATGGTATAGAAATGCCTGCAGTGTGGAAGTTCAAACTCTGCTCAACACACACAAGTCTTTGGCTGGTTGTGAGGTAACTCTTTGGATCCCAGGCTATATGCAGAGCTAAGGGTGAAATGAGAATAAAATTGTCCAGTAGCACCTGCAAGACCCTCAATATTTTCTAGGGTGTCACCTTTCATCTATCAAAGCCCAATTTGTCAGGTATCTGACTCACAAAACCTTATATTATGGAAAATTTTGCTGGTCTTTAAGGTCCCACTAGACTCCAGTTTCATTTTACTATTACATGGCAATCTATCTGAGAGGGTAAAACTCGAGTTCTACAATCTGGGGGCCTGCGAGGAACCATAGATGGGGAAGAATACCCACAAATCTTCTCCAACAGGGTTCTCTTAAGTTTCAAGGGGCTTGAACAGCCTTTCTTCTCTCTTATATATAATTTAACTGACATAACTGCTCTTAAAATTCCATGCCTGTAGGAGTGTCGACAGTCTTTGTGGGGCTGTTCTTTATTTTGGTTAACTCCTAAAGTTATCTCTCTCTCTCTCTCCCCCCAACTTGTTTAACTATGTATATAGAAACTATGGTGTTGTATGTGGGTTGCCTGGTTTGGTTGCCTTTTGGCAGGAGAGGCTATTCTTTAGAGGGGCAGATTTTTGTCTTGTCTTATAATGTCAGCTGTTTCCCTTCCTGCCTGTAGATATTAAGTCCTGGGCTGCCCAGAAATGATGAAGGGCAAGAGAGTCAGCTGGAGAGCCATTCCATAAGGTTGCCAACCTCCATCTGGGGCCTGAAAATCTCCTGGAATTACAAGTAATCTCCAGATGAAAGAGACCGCTTCTCCTAGATGAAATGGCTGCTTTGGAGGGTGGCGTCTATGGCATTATTAGATCCTGCTGAGCCACCCTCCAAATCCTGTCCTCCCCAGGCTCCACCCCCAAATTTTCAGGAAGTTTCCAACTCAGAGTTGGCAGTCCCTAGTCCTTGGCTACTTGTTTATTTGCTTCATTTTTACTATGCTTTTCTTCCCAATCGGCAGCCCTAACTGGATGGAACAAGGTGAGTGACAAAGCAACAATGGACCAAATACTTAACACCAGGGGTGGAATTCTAGCAGGAGCTCCTTTGCATATTAGGCCACACACCCCTGATGTAGCCAATCCTCCAAGAGCTTACAAGGCTATTTTTTGTAAGCTCCTGGAGGATTGGCTACATCAGGGGTATGTGGCCTAATATGAAAAGGAGCTCCTGCTAGAATTCTACCCCTGCTTAACAGGAATTGGTATGAAGTGGTTCTGGTCAGGACAATAGAAGTCAGAAGAAGGAGAATATAGCTCACATGATGGGCACCATTTTTAAGCAAGGCTTCTTGGTCAGTGGTTAGATTCATCAGTCTTTTGTTTATTCCTTGTGTGATGTTCAATAGAACTAATTAAATCAATATTGGGGAAGCCTGTAGAAATCTCAACAACAGGTTATTTTATTTTGGACTATTTAGTTGTAATAAGGGGTGGGAGAAACAAACACACACCGAAGCTTCCCTCATGGTTTTGGTTTGAAGAGACCAATCCTCCAGGACCATAATCTATAAGTTAAAAAAAAAAGAAAGGAAAAAAATTGTTGTATCTAATATGAATTTTAAAATATGCTATGTTTAATATTTTCATGTTGATTCATTATATCTTTCATATTTTAAATATTATTTTAATGTTAGTATATTTGTCACATCTTTGTAATTTGAATTTTTTTTTACATCTATAAATTTTTATTGCAAATAGTAATTTGAATTTTTAATATAATGCTTCTGTGGTAATGATTGTTAAATGTTTAAATGGATAAACTGTTAATTATGTAGAATGGTTAAATCTTATAAATAAAACCCATAATTTTTCTAAAAAAATATTTATCCTTTAATATTGGAAATATTTTTTTTCCAATGGGAGACCTGAGAAGTTTACATCTTCTTACTTTCCTCCATTTTACCCTCATGATAACTCTGTAAATTTGGCTGACGGTTTGTGACTGACCCAAAGTTATCCAGCAAGCTTCCATGGCAGAGTGGAGATTTGAACCTGGTTCTCATAGATCCTTGTCTGACACTCTAACCACTACACCACCATGAGTCAGCTCACCCAGTGGATCCAACTACAGCTCAGGGATTGTGCATTTATGAGTATCTTATTCATTTGTTTAAATTTAATTTTCTGGAGTGTTTTTTGTAAGCCTCTTTGAGTTCCCAGTGGCACAGAAGAACAACAACAACAGAAGAACAGAAGAAGAAGAACTCTGCTGCATCAGACCATCTAGTCCACCATCCTGTCACAGTAGCCAGCCAGTTGCTCTGGAGCGCCAACAACATGGCATAGAGGCTGAGACCCTCCCCTGATGTTGCCTCCTGGCTCTGGGAAGAAGAGTTTACTTTTATACCCTGCTTTTCTCTCTACAAGTAAGATCCCTGTGGCATAGAGTGGTGATGCTGCAATACTGCAATCGGAGCCCTCTGCTCATGACCTGAGTTTGATCCCAGCGGAAACTGGTTCAGGTAGCTGGCTCGAGGTTGACTCAGCCTTCCATCCTTCTGAGGTCGGTAAAATTAGAACCCAGCTTGCTGGGGGGTGGGGTGGGAGTGTAGATGACTGGGGAAGGCAATGGCAAACCACCCCGTAAAAAGTCTGCCGTGAAAACGTTGTGAAAGCAATGTCACCCCAGAGTCGGAAATGACTGGTGCTTGCACAGGGGACCTTTCCTTTTCCTTTCTCTCTACAACAGGCACACTGTGAAGTAGGTAGGTCAGAGATAGTTCTGAGTAGGCGTGTGCATTTAATATATCCAAGCTGAAAAAACAGCTGAAAAATATCAATAATTTTTAGCTACTTTTCCAGCCAAATATATATTTAAGGATTGTTTTGACTATCTGGTATAACCAATTCATAATAACCCTGATAATATTTGGGATTATCCAGGAACATTGTATGGGTGCTGTTAAAGGGCATTTAAAGGGCTCTCAGTCCCTTTAAACACCTACAGAGTGGTCTTGCAGGACATGCAGAAGCCATTTAAAGGGACTGTGAGCCCTTTAAATCCCTTCAGAGTGTTCTGCTGGGCTTGCAACCTCCCTTGCTAGGATTTGTTGAGCTGGCATTGCCACAGTGGCATTGGGTTTTGCTGGACACTCTGTACATGGCAACCCTCCTTCAGTTCCTACTGTAGAGATTCTCTGTTTTGCCCTTTTTTGTGTGTGTGTTTTTCCCCATTGGAAACAATGGATGATGGGGGGAATCTTCTTTGGAGCCCCATACAATTGGACCCCTGGTCCAATCTTTTTGAAACTTGGGGTTCTTCTGAGAAGATGCAACAGCAGTTGTGCTATAAATTTGGTGCCTCTAACTAAAAAAACCCGAGCCCTTCGCACAGATACCCACAGACAGATTTCATGTTGACTATAATGGCTCCCATAGGGTATAATGGAACAAAAAACCCTCCCAGGATTCCCAGCCCTCCCGCCCCAAATCTGGATATCATATGTCTATTGGAATTTGGGAATACTGATATTTTTCAGGTATGATATACTGTGACTGATCCAAGGTCACCCAGCAGGCTTCAAGTGGAAGAGTGGAGAATCAAACCCAGTTCTCCAGATCGGAGTCAATGGCTCTTACCCACCACACCAAACTTGTGTATAAAGAAACAAACCTTAGACTGCAGGCTGAAGCAGGAGACTGGAAGGGGGTGGGGAAAGAAATTTGCTTCTTATCCATTTTCCTTGGTCTTTTCTTTGTCCCTACTAAACCACTTTTTTTCTCTGTGAAGATAATGGACAGCCATACAGCTTCCTCTGTGGAAGCAAAACTACAGTTTGAAGGAAATTTTGGCAAGGAAAATAGCTCCTTTCTGATTCAAGTTGCATCTTCATGACCAACCCCTATGTGATAACTGCAGATTTGTAATCTGATTTTCAGAAATGCAGTTCTAGTTGCCGAGGAAGAAGGAAACAAACAATACTAAGTGGGGCTGGAGCAGCAGGGAAAGGGAAATGCTATTTTCTTCCTTTCACCAACTGGAAATATTTCTCTTGGTTGCAAACCCTCTGCAGACAAAATTACAGGAATCCTGTTTCTCCTCCTCCCACTATTGACCCTTAGCATAGCCCTAGAAAACCCTTTGTGATCTGGGGAATTATCCTTGCCCCAGGCATTACAGACTCAATACATAGAGTCCTTTCCCCAGCTACGTTTTGCACCTAAATCAAGCCCCTTTCAGATGTTATGTCTCCTTATACCAGGAAACTGGCAGCTGTGCATATTGCAAGCATTCTATTGAGGTGATGAAAAATCCAGGGATTGGTCTATTCATACTGAAACTGTAAGTTTTTGCAAATGCACGTGGTGTCCCTGCTCCACCAACATGGAGGCCGCATTAGTGAATCTAGAACAACGGGTCTTTACCCTTTTTGAGCCTGAGGATTCAACAGATGCACCTGACAGTAAAGGACAAGAGACCCAATTTAGTGTAGTAGTTAAAAGCAGTGGACACTAATCTGGAGAACTGAGTTTGATTACCTACTCCTCCACATGAAGCCAGCTGGATAACCTTGGGTCAGTCTCAGCTTTCTCTGACCTCTCTCCTACCTTACAGGATGTTTGTTGTAGGGAGAGGAAGGGAAGGTGATTGTAAGCTGCTCTGCGGGTAGTGAAGGGTGGGTTATGAAACCAACTGCTACTACTCCCCTCCTCCTTGGGAAAGTGGAGTGAGAAAGAGAATACGGTCAACACTGTGAGGGCAGCAACTGCACAAAGAATATTATTTTTATCTGCCTAGCCAATCAGAAGCCCTGCTGGGCAGGAGGCCATTCTGGCTCCACCCACTTTCTAAAAAACACTTAGTGGGCACCAGGAAAGGTGTCAGCAGGTACCATGATGCCTATGGATGCCGCTATGGGTACCTGTGATCAAGAACATAAGAAGAGCCCTGCTGGATGAGACCAATAGTTCATCTAGTCCAACATCCCATTTTCACTGAATGGCCAGTCAGTTCCTCTGGATGGTCAACAACAAGGCACAGAGGGCAATGTCTTCCCCTAATAAGAACATAAGAAGAACACTGCTGGATACTGGTCCATTTAGTCTAGCACCCTGTTTCTCACAGTGGCCAACCAGTTCCACTGGAGGGCCAACAACAGAGCACAGAGGCCAGGGCCTTCCTAAGAACATCAGAAGAACCCTGCTAGATCAGACCAGTGGTCCATTTAGTCCAGCATCCTTAATCACCTGCTGTGTAAAGAAGTAGTTTGTTTTGACCTTGGATCCAGTTCTTAGCCAGGAAGCTGATTGAGTTAATGTCTGTCTCTTTATTATGTATGCAAATTTGCCAAAGATAAGTAAAGACTCCTTGTCTGTATAATTCTCCAAGGTAGAAATACTCAGCCTTTGAACTGAGGTTTCAGGGTTCAAGTGATGGAAGACAGCTCTTAACCTTGGTTTCCTGCTTTCCTGAGGGGTTGGGAAGTTTCATGGGGTGAGGTTTTTACTGAGTAGTTGCATTCTGAGGACAGAATACTGGGAACTTTTCCATCGAGGGGGAACAAGCAGGAAATTCCCTTACCGGCTTTTGATGGGGCACCACTGACAATGGTGTGCAAGGTCAGGAGCTTGGGGGTGCTGCTGGAGCCGTCCTTGTCAATGAAGGCCCAGATAGCAGCCACTGCCAAATCTGCCTTTTTCCATCTCAGGCGGGTGAGGCAGTGGGTTCCCTTCCTTGAGCACTGTGACCTAGTAACTGTGATCCATGCAACAGTCACCTCGAGACTGGACTGCTGTAATGCCCTCTATATGGGACTGTCCTTGTCCTGAACCTGGAAACTGCAGCTAGTGCAGAATGATGCAGCTAGGTTGCTATTGGGGCTCCCCAAGTGGGAGCACATACAGCCGGGGCTGTGGGAACTGCACTGGCTGCCAATAGTATACTGGATTGCTACAAGGTGCTGGTTATCGCCTTTAAAGCCCAGTATGGCCGAGGACCTGTTTACCTTAGGGACTGTCTCTCCCCACACGTTCCCCAGAGGGTACTTAGATCTGGGACGCAAAATCTATTAGTGATCCCTGGGCTGAGGGAGGCAAGATTAAAGTCTACGAGAGAGAGAACCTTCTCAATTGCTGCTCCCTATTGGTGGAATCAGTTGTCGGAAGAAGTTAGGTCCTTGTGGGACCTCGCCCAGTTCTGCAAGGCCTGTAAGACAACACTATTCTGGCTGGCCTTTCATCTGGAATGACTGATAAGGGAGTAGGGAATGACATCTTATATAAAAGTAATCTGATGTAATATTGTCAACTGATATTAGCACCAGACTGTTTTAATTGTTTATTTTAATTTATAATGCAATGTATGTGAACTGTTCTGATTTTACTGGTTGTGTGAGCCGCCGTTAGCCTGCTCCGGCAGGGAGGGCGGGATACAAATCTAATAAACTTAAACTTATCTATTCTCCTCCACAAGGTCCCCGGGAACGCCTCTGCTCACAATGTAAAATCCAATAAACAACCAAACTCCAGAAGGGGAGAAGAAGTCACAACACAACAAATGCAGCTGTCAATAAAACAAAACAGTTACATTGGACACAAAATGAATAACATCTTAAAGTCAAGTTTGAAAGGGGGTGGCTTATATCTGGCTGGCAGTTAGGGAGCCACCACCAAGAAAGTCCTTTTTGTCTGATGTTCTTCAGTCTTATAGAGCATGATAGGTTATCTGTGTTAGATTTTAGGAAGCAAGAAGAGATGTCTGGGAACAGAGGCTCAAGCAACTTATGAATTAGGGTTGCCAATCCCCACGTGGGGGCAAGGGATCCCCTGGTTTGGAGGCTCTCTCCCCGCTTCAGTGTCATCAGAAAGCAAGGGGGGGATCATTCCATTGTTCCCTTTGGAGACTGATTCCCATAGGGTTTAATGGAGAATTGATCTGCGGTTATATGGGGCTCTGGGGGGGGGGCTGTTTTTTGAGGTAGAAGCACCACATTTTCAGCATAGCATCTGGTGCCTCTTCCCAAAGATTGGACCAGGGGGGTCCAGTTCTATGACTTCCAAAAGAAGGTGCCCCATCCTTCATTATTTCCAGTGGAGGGAAGGCATTTAAAAAGTCTGCAGTCCCTTTAAATGTGATGTCCAGAACTCCCTTTGGAGTTCAATCATGCTTGTCACAACCTTGCTCCTGGCTCCACCCCCAATGTCTTCTGGCTCCACCCCCAGAGTCCCCAGATATTTCTTGAACTGGACTTAGCAACCCTATTGTGAATGTAAAACCCTGCGTTTATTTAAATAACCAATACACTCCTGTGCTGCTTAAAGCAGCTGACTCATGGGGGCCTTAAAGAAACTGCATTGAGCTGTGTGTGCAACTTAGAGGCTTCCAATCTCTCCTGCAAGTCCTCCTCCTCCCATGAAGTCAGGAGTTACTTTGGCCACCATCTTCTGGCTTCCTCACCCTGCCAGCCATCTGTGGCCTTGGGTTGCCAGCCTCCAGGTGGAGCCTGGAGATATTCCGCTTTTACAACTGATCTCAAGCAGGCAGAGATCAGCTGCCCTGGAGAAAATGGCTGCTTTGGAAGATGGACTCTATGGCATTGCACCATGCTGTGGCCCCTCCCCTCTCCAAACCCCACCCTTTCCTGGATCCACCCCCAAAGTCTCCAGCTTTTTTCCAACTCAGACCTGTCAACCCTACTCTGCAGGGTTGTCCTAGCAGTGCTGTGATTTATGAGGCTCAAGCTGTCAAAATAAATTATTATAAAAATCCAAATATTTATTCTGGTGTACACATTAGCAAAAGATAAAATAGGTTAAAATAAATGATCCAGATATCAGACTCTTGAAACTTTTTACATACAGAGATAGTAGTTACACATATACAATTGATGCTGTATATCCTACTGTGCTGACTCGCTGCACTGTCCAGCTGCACCATCTCATCAAAATTGTTCTGCCGAGCTATTTGTTTATGGAATAATTGCAATTGCTTTTATTAATATATGATTTTAATGTGATTTTATTTATGTTGTGCTCTGCCCTGAGCCCCCACGGGGGAATGGGTGGAATATAAATAAAGTAATAATAATAATAATAATAATAATAATAATGACTTCCTGCTTTGAGACATGGAGGATTGAGGTGCTTCTCAATAGAGGGGCAGACCAGAGCCTCTGTTCTGGGCAGAGAAGGTGATTCTAATGCCTGCTGCCTACATCTTCTAGGCAAGGAGATGGCTAAGACATGCTTATTAAATTCTGAGGGGATTTACTTTGGCTGACAAGGTATCCCAGTGGGGTTCCTTTTTCGCTTTGAAGAGTCCCCAGAGAAGAATTGCATTCCAACGTCTACAGAGGAATTCTGGGGTCGTTAAATCGATTTAAATTCATCATGATCCAAAGCTTCTTTGGGACTAATTAATATCTACTTTGGAAGAGAACGGTGCTCGAAAGGATCACAATTTTTAAAGGTAATAATAATAATAATAATAATAATAATAGATATATCTTAAGTTATGATCAATAGAGCACCCATGTTTCAGCCCCTTAGGGTTTTCCTGAGTGGTCAATATTACTATTATAAAACAACACAGAGACCGATTTTGCACTCACCTTATGCCACTCTCATGTTTGTCTTCTCAGCATGGCTTCCTTCCAATTTCCCACTATCTGCCCTGGCTGCAGCAAGGATTGGCATTTTCGCAGGGTAAACAGAAACTGGTTTTTAGTGGTTTCGGTTCGCTGTGCAAAAACGCCGATCCTTGCTGCAGCCCCAGGGCAGATAGTGGGAAATTGGAAGGAAGCTGCACTGAGAAGACGAACGTGAGAGCGGCGTAAGGTGAGTGCGAAATCGGTCAGAGTATACATATGAAAAAAATATTTTTTTGTTTGCTACATTTGATGGAAGTGATAGACATCCAGATCTGCTGGATATTTGTTACCAGTGAGGGATAATTTAGAGAGCATGTGCAGTTACCATGAGAGAATATCCTACTGTGTAAACTTTTAGTTATTGCACATAACATGAGAAAACAACACCTGGCTTTAAAGAAAATCTTTATATGTAAAAAGTTTCAACAGTCTGATATTTGGATCACTTCTTTTAACCTATTTCATCTTTTGCTAATGTGTACACTGTAATAAATATTTGTATATTTATAATAATAATTTATTTTGACAACTTGACCTTCATAAATCACAGCCACATTTTGGGGCCTCCCTTTTCATTTTCTATCCTGGCAGTGTATCAAAGACCCTTACCCAGAACAGCCACCAGTGGGGGCTAGGGAAGTTCTTTGAATTCACTGTAAAAATGACCATAGGCAATAGTTTTAACTGAACCTGGAAAATTAGTTTAGTTCTCATTGCCAGAGTATGGTCTGAAGGTACATGATGAATCTACTTTGCTTAAATTAAATGGGGCTGGTTCCCATCGTTGCTTAGATGAGAGACATTCTGAGTTTACTGCCTTTAGGTCATGGTGGAATGAATGCAAGATAGGGCGGTGGGGCTTACTGAGTACCTTCCACTTGTTGGAGCATTCAGATGAGACCCAGACTGGGGTGGGTGGGCTGTAGCTTGGTGGCAGAACATCTGCTTGGCATACAGGAGGTTCCAGGTTCCAGTTGAAAGGACCAGGCAGTAGTTGATGTGGAAGACCTCATCCTAAGACCCTGGAAGTCCGCTACCAATTGGAGTAGACAATACTGACTCTGATGGACCAATGGTCTGATTCAGTATAATGTGGCTTCTGTTTCTGCTACTTTCTGTATCTTTAAATAGGGATTAGAATGATTCATGGAAAGTAAGTCAATCAGTGGCTACTAGCCATGGGCTGGGTTCAGATGGGTGGTTTAAGCTGCCCCAGAGACAGCAGGTGAGCGCACAAAAAAGCGCATCCAAACGCATGCATCTGCCTGCTGTCCTGCTCCAGCCCCCCAACCTATCCCTGACTCACCTGGAGCCAGCCTCCCTGGCCACCTGGATGGCTGGGAAGTGCCGGGGAGCAGTGGATGGGGCTCACGAGTACTCTGGATGCTCCCTTGGAGTACCTGCAGCCTGTCCCTGTTCTGCAGACTGTCTGGATGCTCCAGGGTGTTCCAGTTTCTGCTGGCTCACTTGAGTCAGCATGCTGCCTCCCTGAGCCGGTGGTCTAGACTCAGCCATGGTGACTGGAGGAACATCCACATTCAGAGGCATTAATCCTCTGAATCCCAGAGCCAGGAGGCAACATCAGGGGAAGGTCTCAGCTTCTATGTCCTGTTGTTGGCTGTCCAGAGCAACTGGTTGGCTGCTGTGTGAGGTAGGATGCTGGACCAGATGGACCATTGGTATGATCCAGCAGGGCTCTTCTTATGTCCTTATGTCGAATCCTCCATAAGAGAATGGGAAGATGAAATCCTCAAATGTAACCTGGCCATAATTAAACCTCTTTTTTGGTTGCAAAGGGAGAGATTTAAGCACATGCTCAGAATGCTCCCATTGAAACAAAGGGGACTCACAGATATCTGTCACTTGCTGGATTACACCCCTGGTGTCTTTTATCTCAGCAATCTTACATTTTTCGTAATAGGTTTTGTATCCTTATCTGGCACTCTTGGCTTATTCCGAGCACTGTTTTTTTTTTTTTAAAGTATCTTATTTGTCTTTTATATTTAAAATATGTATATGAAAAATGGAGGAAAGGACATGTATAATTTAAATTTGGCTGTTTAACCAATAGAGGGAAACATCAGAGCTAGTGAACCAAAAAATTCTAGTTTGTACAATGTTTGCACACAAAAATGGCTTTGGGTTTTTAAAAGTGTGCATTAATGGGGTGTTTTAAACCTGAACCTTTTGTGATTATGTGCTGACCTGAAAGATTTTTTTTAAAATGGTTATACAGTAAAACCTAAGCTAGAAATGAAAGGAGGTGAAAGTTGCTTGTATATACAATATAGCTCAGAAGTTAAGAATATAAGAATCGCTTCACTGGTTCCTACTAAAATCTGATGAGGGCTAAGGTACCATATTTTGAAAAGGCAAAAAAGAGGACATATTTCCTGATTGACTACTTCCAACAATTGACAAATCTCATTTTAAATGCCCCCTGCTATTTAAACTGTGATAATTGCCACTAACTAGGAATATTCCTAATCTTCCAACCCCCAAAGAGCACATTTTCATCAGTTTTTTAAAAAAAGCCCAAAAGAGAATGGGTACTAAAAAAAGAGGACATGTCCTCTAAACAGAGGACATCTGGTAACCCTAGATGAAAATGATATTCTGCTTGCAGCTTTGGGAACCCAGATGCCTCTGGCTACTCACAAGTAGGACATGAAGATAATAGCATTCAATTCTTTTATCGTTGGTATACTGCCTCCGTACATGTCTATTATTTATTCATTTAGTTATTTGCAGCAGCGCCCCAAATGAAGACATGAGCTATAAAATCAGTGGGTTAAACTAGGGCTTATTAATGACTGATCCAGATCAAAATGACATAATATAATCTGATATATGTCAGTAAAGGCTTTTGAGAGTGAGACACAACCCACCTTTCAAACAGATCTTTTGCCTTAGTCTGGCTACCAAACGGTAGGGTTTTTTATGCTCTTTCCCACTCAAGTTGTCTAATCCGTTTACCTTCTCTGTGTTCTCCATTTCTTAAGGGTTTTCACACTTGGATGCTCCTCAGTTAGCCCCATATACATGCAAGTAGGCAATACTATTCCAGTCATACCTGTGTACGGCCTAAACAATCCAAGTTCCAGCTTGATCATAACTTGATCACTAACTCCTCAAAAAATATGGAACAGATATGTGTGTGGGGGAAGACCCTTCAATCTGGGGGAAATCTCCCCAAATCCTGTTGGGCCCCTAAAAAATAACTATCGACATCATTGTATAGGGTGAAGTGTGTGTGTGTGTGGGAGAGCAGGAACCATCTTGAATAGCTACCGTGGGAGAGTAGGAATAATCTTGGATAGCTATTCCTAGCTCCCTTTTCTATTGACTGGACTATGAAGGGGTGGGGGGGAATAGTCCTTCTTGCAGCCACTGGAAATCTTAATGTCTCTCATCATTGTCATCGTTGTCGTCGTCATCATCGTCATCATCATCATCATCGGCATCAGTTTATAGTCCACCTCTCCCCAAAATGGGCTCAGGGCAGATGACAACATTCTAAAAACTGTAATTCAACTAGGAATACCTGTAATTCAACTATGCTAGATGTGGATGGGAAGTTACTGAGCATATACAGCGTTTCATCTGGGGAAGGTTTCCATGAGTTTGTTCCAACATTCTTGGAGATCCATGCTAGTGAATTTATGCCTGGAATGTACTTCTTTACCATATCTTGTATATGACCAGCTATATATGCTCAGCTCCCTCTGTCTTAAAAGTATTAATTTTAATTGTGGACTGGTGCTATAGCAGGAACTCCTTTGCATATTAGGGTACATCCCCCTAATCCTCCAAGGGCTCACAGTAGGCCCTGTAAGAAGAGCCCTGTAAGCTCTTGGTGGATTGGCTACATCAGGGATGCATGGCCTAATATGCAAAGGTGTTCCTGCTACAAAAAAAAAACCCTGGCTACAGCCAAGAATGTATAAAATCACCCTCAGCCCTTATGAATGAAAATCCTGTCGCCATACCTTCTTCTGAAGCAGCAGATTTACAAGGTAATTCTTCCTTCTCCTTAGCAAGTTTTAAGATCTGTCTCTTTCTTTCTTGTTAATCTTTACTCCCGTTAAGATTTTTTTTTTTAGGGATGTGTGTGCAAAGAAGAAACACCAGTATCGGTTTCCATCTGGCAGGCTTCTTCTCTGTAGATCTCTCCAGCAAGGCACTTTTCTGATTTGGCAGTATCGGGAGCGATGACACTATCTTTGTGTGGCTTTTAAAAAACCCTGTAAAGACAAAAAGGGGAGAGAAATGTCACCACGGTGAAGGTGAACTTCAGTCACAATGTCTAACAGAGTCTCCACACCATCTTATCTTTGTTGAGCAAGTTTAGATCGTGCAACAGTTGTCCAAAGGCAGATACGTTCAAGAGAGGGTGGTATAAATATGCATGTCACCCTGCTCTGTTCCATATTCTCTCGGCATTTCAGATCTTGCATTCTCAGATGCTGTGTGTTTTGTAATGTGTGCTATGGTGCAGTAGGGCCGGCTACTCTATTAACCTTGGATGTTTTCTGCTCTTGCAAAAATTCACACCTCTATGGGAATGTGTAGGAAGCTCAAATGGAAAGAGGTCCAATCGCTGCCAGTTTGTAGGTGTCCATAACACTGTCCATGGTCCTGAACTGTAGACTGCATTTTCTTTGACCATGAGTCTCTGCCTATTCTTAGTGCTGGATCTAGTGTGCGGTGTTGTCTTGTCAGATCTCAGAAGCTAAGCAGGGTTGGCCCTGGTCAATATTTGGATGGGAGACCACAAAGGAATACCAGGGACAGTTCACAGAGGTAGGCAATGGCAAACCACTTCTGGACATCTCTTGCCTATGGAGTTGCCATCAGTTGGTTGTAAGTAGAAGGCAAAGCAACAACAGATTATCTTATGGCTAGTAGTTAACGCTCTCCATTCTTCTGATACAATCTCATCTTTTGCAGAACTTGGATCAGAGCCTTCTCCCATGATGCCTTGCTGTGACTTTTTAACCAAAGGCAATTTCTGATTATATGAGAGGGTGCTTTCAGCTGTATCTTCGTGGCATTTGGTGTGTACCAGCTAACCATCCCTGCCACTCATTGCATAGAGTAGCTGCCAAGCTGGGTCAATTTCCAACAAAAATTTCATATTTTGGCAAGAGTTTGCTCCCAAGGAGAAGTTGGGAGGCTCATTAGACACTTTACAATGTCAACTTTTATTTCAGCATACAAATCTACCTTATATTGAGTCAGACTTTGGGCTCAGTACTGTCCACTTGAGCTGGTAGCAGCTTTTCTGCAGATATTTTTCTCAAGACTACTGAATCTGATATTCTTTTTGAACTGGAAATGCCAAAGATAGGGTTAAGGTTAATATGCACACAGAGAATGCTTTCTCCTGTATGCCCTGAAGATGATAGGATGAGGGCTCTTTAAAATGTGGGCTAGCTTATTTTTGGTATCTGGGAAAACTCAATGAGCCTTGCTCCGTATTTCTATCCCTGGAGTCAATTGCTGTTTGTAGGTTCCTTCATACCTTACAGCACCAGAGTCAATTATATCTATATCATAACCAACACTAGAAATGCACAGAAGAACCAGTCTTGTTGATCCATCTCTACCTAATTGTTGTCTGATCAGGAAGGGAAACAGAAGGTCAATTAGAAGGACCATGTGATGTCTCCAGTCATTTGACTTCAACTTCTTAATGTTATGTTATGATGGCAGGATAGGGGTAGGGTGTAAAAAGCACAGAAAAGCAAATGATGCTACAGTAAATCAAGAAGGGGCCCCGTGTCTAAAAGTTAGTAATTAATATTCTTTCTACATTCTCTGCAGTACAGTAATTCATGGTACCTTTGGGAAGTCTTTAGAATGTCAATGGGATTCTTCACTGGGAATGCCACTTGACTTCTAGCTAAACAAGTCACAGAAACTAAAGCTGTGCACATCGGTCTGGATCAGGGGTGGGCAAACTGCGGCTCAGGAGCCACATGTGGCTCTTTCACTCATGTTGCATGGCTCTCAAAGCCCCCACCACCCCATTAGCTGTCTTGGAGAAGGCATTTGTCACTTTAAATCACTTCTCTGAGACAAGCAAGCTGGCAGCTTGGAGAATTTAAAACTGTTTTCTTTCCATCTCTCCCTCCCCCCTCCCCCATTCATTTGCCTGCCTGCCACCTGTCTTGTGGCTCCCAAACATCTGATGTTCATGTCTTGTAGCTCTCAAGCATCTGATGTTTATTCTCTGCGGCTCTTACGTTAAGCAAGTTTGGCCACCCCTGGTCTGAATCCTGCCTGTGTTGATCAGGCTGCCTGCACTAATGACTTAATTGTGCCTCTAGCAGAGATGGTACTTTTCTAATGATAGATGACACCTCCCATAGTGGTTTTTGGTGGTGGAAAGTGCAATCAAGGTGCAGCTGACTGAAGGTGACCTTGTAGGGTTATCAAGTCAAGAGATGAACAGAGGTGATTTGCCATTGCCTGCCTCTGCATATTAACCCTGGATTTCCTCAATGGTCGAAACAGTGCTTTTTAATGAGTAGCATTAACCAGATTGAGATGAAATGGGGTACTCTGTTCAAAGCAGCTTTGGTGTTATGGGTCTTGGAGGACACATGGCGAGTTTTTGGGTGGCCTTTGTTTATTCGATTCTGCTTAGCAGACAAAAATAGTTTCCCAGAATTGGTCATAGCAGATGACATTCATTACACAGTGCCACTGGTGGACACTTGATATATGTAAATGGAAATAGAACACAGGCTCTGCCTTCAGGCTCAACAGGTGAAAATGGCACAATGGGCAAACTGGAGGTCTTCAACAAGAAGGGGATTTGGTGGAAATTAGTTCTTTCCTTCCATTAGTAGAAAACTTAGTCTAGATTCAAGCATGGGGTAATTCTTGGTCCCTCTGGCTAGCCATGTGGCCAGCCAGGACTGTTTTTTTGTAACAGGAACTCCTTTGCATATTAGGCCACACACCCTGATGTAGCCAATCCTCCAAGAACTTACAGGGCTCTTCGTACAGGGCCTACTGTAAGCTCCAGGAGGATTGGCTATATCAGGGGGTGTGGCCTAATATGAAAAGTTCCTGCTACAAAAAAAGCCCCGTGGTCTGCATATCTCTCTGCTTCTGCAATCTCAGGTTTGGCAGAGTGCAGAAAAACTATTTTGTCGCCTAAATGCTTGTACAATTCAACTATTTAATGCTTTGTAGCTGATTTTTTGCATCGTGTTTGAGACATATTTGTATAAATGTTTTTAACAGAAGCAACATTTCAACAGTCAAAATTATAAATGCAGGGAGAATCATAGTACTCAGAGTTGCAAGAACTTGTCTGTTTGGTATTTTATTGTGCCATGTGGGATCACTGATTGAATGCAAATATGAAACAGGCAAGATTTAGGTTTGGAAAATGAGACAGCTCTTTACACTATCCATGGAGCTTATGGGGGAAGAACATGAAGAAATCAAAAACTAAAAATAATAATCTGGAGATCTGTTCCTTTGAAGGGAGGGAAGATCAGAACAAGTGTGTTCAAATCAAACCAGTCCTCTTAAGAAATCTGTCTCATCTCTAGTTGGATCCAGTGGTTCCTTTCTGCTAAGTGGAAAATATTTTGTTGTGAGAAGGAATAGGTTTTTTTTAAAAACAAGAATGTACCTTCGTCCAATAGAAGTATCTTCTTTTATGGGATCCTAGCTTTGAGTCAAGTGTCTCTTTGAGCCTTAAGGATGCAGAATATTCCTTTTTGACAAGTGCTGCATTAAGTAGAAAGCTGTTATTTTACAGAATATGTTCTGAAAAATTTGTGGGCAAGAATAAATGTAATAATAATAATAACTTGTATTTATATCCCGCCCTCCCTGCCAAGGCAGGCTCAGGGCGGCTCACAGACATGGCATGTGCCATGATTACGATAAATACATTATACAATAAAATACATTCAAATAAATTAATTAAAACCACAACAGTTAAAGGTGCTATCGTACAACGCAGTATATATCAGATGGCTAGGTGTCACTTTAGGATTCCATCTTGTAGGCCATTTGAAAAAGGGCAGTTTTACAGGCTCTGCGGAACTGATTATAGTCCCGCAGGGCTCGAACCTCCGCTGGTAGTTGATTCCACCAATGGGGAGCCATTATTGAGAAGGTCTGCTCTCGTGTTGTTTTTAGTTTGGCCTCCCTTGGTCCAGGGATTTTTAGAAGATTTTGGGAGCTAGATCTCAGTGCTCTCTGGGGGATATTTGGAGAGAGGTGGTCCCTAAGGTAGGCAGGTCCTCGGCCATATAGGGCTTTAAAGGTAATAACCAGCACCTTGTAACGAACTCGGAACACAATTGGCAGCCAGTGCAGCTCCCGCAACCTAGGCTGCATGTGTTCCCACCGAGGTAGTCCCACTAACAGCCTGGCCACCGCATTCTGCACTAGCTGCAGTTTCCGAGTTCGGTACAGGGGCAGCCCCATGTAGAGGGCATTACAGTAGTTCAACCTCGAGGTGACCGTTGCATGGATCACTGTTGCTAGGTCGCCGTGTTCCAGGAAGGGGGCCAGCTGCTTCGCCCTCCTAAGATGGAAGAAGGCGACTTTAGCAGTGGCTGCTATCTGTGCCTCCATTGTCAAGGAAGGCTCCAGTAGCACTCCCAAGCGCTTGACCCTGCACACTGGTATCAGCGACGCACTGTCAAAGGCTGGTAGGGAGATCTCCCCTGGCCTGCCGCGACCCACACAAAGGACCTCTGTCTTCACTGGATTCAACTTCAGCCCACTCGACTTGATCCACCCTGCCACGGCTTGCAGCGCTCGGTCTAGATTTACAGGGACGTTGCCAGTCCGGCCATCCATCAATAGATAGAGCTGGGTGTCTTCAGCATACTGGTGACAGCCCAGTCCATACCTTCAGGCAATCTGGGCAAGGGGGCGCATGAAGATGTTAAACAACATCGGAGAGAGAACTGCCCCCTGAGGCACCCCACAATTAAGTAAGCGCCTCTGGGACAGCTCTCCTCCAGTCGCCACCCTTTGTCCCCGACCCTCGAGGAAGGAGGAAAGCCACTGTAAGGCTAGCCCCCAAATTCCTGCGTCGGCGAGGCGGCAGGTCAGCAGCCGATGGTCGACCATATCGAACGCAGCCAATAGGTCTAACAACAGCAATACTGCTGAGCCGCCTCGATCCAGATGTCGCCGGAGGTCATCCATGAGGGCGACCAACACTGTCTCCATCCCCAAAAAGGGCAAATTTGAGACCAGCCGATAGTGAGCCAATTCGGCCGGATCAGATGTAGCCTTTTTCAAGAGAGGGCGGACCACTGCCTCCTTCAGGGGTGTTGGAAAAGAGCCCTCCGAAAGAAATCTATTTATGATGTCCCGTATAGGACATCTTAGCTCCTCCCGGCAGGCCTTAATTAGCCAGGAGGGGCATGGGTCCAGATCACAAGTAGTTGGGCGTGCAGTGACAAGGATTCTGTCAACTTCCTCCAAGCTGAGCGGGTCGAAGTGGTCCAGGATCAAACCAGAAGACACGCACGGGGCCTCGAATTCACTTACTGTATCTAATATGGCAGGGCAGTTGTGGCGGAGTGACTGGACCTTGTCTGCAAAAATTTTTGCAAAAGCCTCACAGCCTATCTCCAATTCCTTAACATTTGGTTTGCCTTGTGGCAGTGTGGTAAAGTTCTGAATTATCCTAAATAATTGTGCCGGGTGCGAATTTGCAGATGCAATCTTAGCCGCAAAGTATATTTTCTTTGTGGCCTTGACTGCCATCTCATAGGACCTCATAAACTTCCTATAAGATGTTTTGGACACTTCGTCACGAGTACGCCGCCATTGCCTCTCTAGCCGTCTAAGACCTTGTTTCAGCTGGCATAACTCCGGGGTGTACCACGGAGCCAGCCTAATCCGAGGTCGTAGAGGGCGTTGAGGTGCGATCTCATCAATGGCCCTAGAGAGCCAGCTATTCCAGGTCTCAACCAGGCCATCAAGGGGATCGCCAGAGGTATGTGGGAGCTACATAATAGATATGTGGGAGCTACAACCTCACAAAGAGAAGAATGTGCAAAAAAACCCTGCATGGATTATGGCAATTTCTATCACAGATATCAGCAAGGTTCACCAGAAAACATTTTATTTGTTTACCATAGCTAATTTCTGTTCTTGACAATGCTCTTCTATTAAACTTGCTAACTAAAAGATGCTTCAGTCATTCCATTTTGGTGTTTTCTAAGCTTCCCAAGTGAAATCAAGTTTAGGGAGAGAGGCCATGGTGGAGTGATAGAGTACATGTTTTGCATTTCCCAAAGTCCCAAATACAATCCCTGGAGTTTCTGGTTAGATTAGACCTTTGGAAAAGAGAGCCCCTGCCACTTGGACTAGACCAGGGGTGGCCAAACTACGGTTTGGGAGCCACATGTGGCTCTTTCACACATATTGTGTGGCTCTTGAAGCCCCCACCACCCTGTTGGCCAGCTAGAAGAAGGCATTTCTCTCTTTAAATAAATTCTCCAAGCCAAGCCAGCCTGCATTTAAAGTTAAAGTTGCTTTCTTTCCCCCCTCCCCATCTATTTGCCTTCCTTCCTTCCTCCCACCTTCCCTCCCTCACACCTCTCAAACATCTATCATTTGTTCTGTGGGGCTCTTACGTTAAGCAAATTTGGCTGCCCCTGAACAAGACTATATTAAGCTACGTGGACTGATCAACAGTCCCACTAGGAACCTGAGAGCCAGGGTGGTGTAGTGGTTAAGAGCGGTGGACTCTAATTTGGGTTTGACTTCCCATTTCCCCATATGAAGCTTGCTCAATGACCTTGGCCAGTCCCAGTTTCTCTCAGAACTCTCTCAGCCTCACCTACCTTACAAGGTGCCTGATGTGGGGAGAGGAAGGGAAAGGAGATTGTAAGCTGCTTTGAGACTTCTTAAAGTTGAGAAAAGTGGGATATGAAAAACTCCTCCTCCTCCTCCTCCTCTTCTTCTTCTCATCCAAGTAACTTAACCAGCAATTTCTCTGTTCCCAGCCTCATTGACAATTGTATCTGAAAGGGGGGGGGGGAAGGATTTCTTTAAGATATGTTCCTTAAATGGATTTCATTGGAGCCCCCCCCATCCCACTGTAATTTTTACCTCCCCCCAATGGAATTTATTGACACGGTGCCTAGCACAAGTCCTGGTTTTCGCATCATCCTTTTGTCTGCGAGCATATTCACCAGCCACTTAATTTGTCATAGCCCCGGAGGTATCAAAACTAATGAGCTTTGTTTGAATAGACTTTTTCCAGTTCATCTAGCACACTTTGGGGTAATCATTCAGTTTCTGTTTGCTTTTTGATGTGGAGCATTGTGGGATATGTATAAGGGAAGCATGGCATATTGGGGGGGAGGAAATCTGCATAAATGGTTGACGACCTCTACAAAAAACCTTATAGATTTTACATAGTTTACTATTTACTGAAGTATTTTTTTTGGGGGGGGGAGTATGTTAAATACAATCTAATATTTACTCTATGATATTGCAGAGAGGGCAAATCTGTTAAGATGCTATTTTTTCCAATTAGCTGGGAGTTGGGGAGGCAGATATGTAATTCCTAAGTAACAAATCTTTAAACAAATGTTTGTATGAGTTACGAGTAGGGAAGACAATACTGGATATGTACAGATCCATTATTGGTCCTGCATATGGGACGTGGGAATGACTTTTACTGGCCAGAAAGTTGGCTTGTCAGTTTTCTGAATCATTCACTGAAGACTCGGTCTGATATTTCAGGAATCTTTAGCTGAAACATGCAAATAAACACACACAGAGATGTCTGCATAAGTAGTTTCTGAAACATGTCACACTCTCGGTATGACATGAGCTTTTAAGCTTCAGCTCCAAGGTAGCTTTATACTGTTTCCCAATTAGGACCCTTCTTGCGTGGGTTATTTTATTTTATTATTTTTTTTGCTACCTGTGTTAAAGATAATGTATAGGAAGTTTCCAATTATAGAGAAAGAAGAGTTCTGAATGTCTTCTTTAGCTAATGAAAAGAATAGCCCTCCCTCCCAATTCTTTGCTTAGTTTCATCTTGGG
Source organism: Heteronotia binoei (assembly GCF_032191835.1). Classification (NCBI taxonomy): domain Eukaryota; kingdom Metazoa; phylum Chordata; class Lepidosauria; order Squamata; family Gekkonidae; genus Heteronotia; species Heteronotia binoei. Next base: position 47,729,475 of record NC_083236.1, read on the forward strand.
AAAAAAAAAAACAGGTGAGAAGTATTCTAAATTTGATTGCTAAGCAGCTTGGTGAATCGTTATATTTCAACAGTGAATAATAACTCAAAGAGTTCTTGCGTGAACTCGTTTCATCCGCTGAAAAATGCTTCTTCCACATATTTATATGCGTGCGTGCACACGCACACACCGAGAGAGTCTATAAAGACTTAAGTACCTGGCATCTGTTTTGCAGGATCAGACCAAGACCAGGGCATCTCAGTGTAATGTCGCCTAGATTGGCCAAGCAGATGCCTCTTGAGAATTCACAAGTGGGGCATGATGGAGATACTCATTCTCCCTTCCTTAGCTTTCCTGTGACGGAAACGGCAATCCCTCCAGTATGCGGTGATCAGGGATAGGTTGCCTGCCTCTTTGCATGTTCTCTCTAATATGTATTATGGCCTTTTGCTCCATGGATTTGTCTAGTCCTTGAAGAGAGCTATAGGTTAATTGTGCATGGAAAAAGTGCTTTGTCTTTAAAATTGTTCCTAATCCCAGAATTTTGGTAGATAAAGCAGTTGCACAGGGGAGAAAAAAAGGTGCTGTGTGGAAACAGTTGTGCAGGATGAACAAACCTACCTGCTGCAGGCAGATACCAGTCATATCACATTTGCCATGGCTCTCCAAATTGATCACTAATTCAATCAACACCTTCCTCGTGACTAGAGGTGGAATTCTAGCAGGAGCTCCTTTGCATATTAGGCCATACGTTCCTGATGTAGCCAATCTTCCAAGAGCTTACAAGGCTCTTTTTTGTAAACTCTTGAAGGATTGCCTACATTGTGTGTGGCCTAATATGCAAAGGAGCTCCTGCTAGAATTCCACTCCTGCTCATGATTATACCATGTCCAGCTTCCTGTGGGTGAAAGGGTGGAAGCATGACTTCCATAGTCCGACTACAAACCAGTAACACACCTCTACCTCCTCCATCCCACCCTAAATATACACTCTTATGAAAAAAATAGTCTTTTTGATTTCTGAAATGACATGGTCTGTATTATCTGCTTATTGCATATATCAGCCTGCTCTCCATGAATTCTTTTCTACTTTCATAATTCCATTGTCTGCATCATGTGACATATATCAGAGAATTTTGTGCACTCTTTTAAAATTAGTAATCCTGGTTTTGTTGCATTGCTTATCGGAGGTCTCATGCCACTGTGGCATTGTTTTGCACCATGTAGTCTGCGTTGAGTCTCAGTTAGAAAGACAGGCTTTCAATAAACAAATAGCCCATGTTAGCTAGTGGGCTTGAAGCTTGACCTGAATCCCATTGTTTGTTTGATTTTACTTACTTCATTTGCAGCCTATCTTTCTCATGGAGAGACAAGACAGATTATGAAATACTGAAAACAATGCAGTCGGACAGCATAAGGCATGCAATAAACAATGAAATAGGACTGGGATTACAGAATTAGAAAAAACAATGCAAAACTGAGAACCGTTGAAGTATAACATTTACCACAAACAATGTGGATTGTAAAGGTAGAAGGCAGCGCAGTAAAAGCAAGGTGATACATACTGTCAGGGTTTTTCTTGTAGAAAAAGCCCAACAGGGACTCATTTGCATATTAGGCCATAGCCCTTGATGCCACCAGTGTTTTGCACAGGGATTTTGGTGGGAAAAGCCCACCAGGAACATATTTGTATAGTAGGCCACACCCCGATGTTAAGACAGCCGAAACTGCGTTCCTGTGCGTTCCTGCTCAAAAAGAAGCCCTGCATACTGTAATCATCACAGCACTGCCTACTGTTCTGTTTGCTTATAAAAGTGCCCTCCTGGACTGTTCCATGATACTGCAGTTCTATTCCCCTTATAAAAATGCCCCCCTGAACATTTTTGTTTTGCACATTCTCTGGAATGATAGAAAGAGCATCTGCTTGGGAAGCAGAAGGTCCCAGGTTCAATCCCTGGCATCTCCAAAAAAAGGGTCCAGGCAAATAGGTGTGAAAAACCTCAGCTTGAGACCCTGGAGAGCCGCTGCCAGTCTGAGAAGACAATACTGACTTTGATGGACCAAGGGTCTGATTCAGTATAAGGCAGCTTCATATGTTCAACTGTGGACCGTCCTGTTCTCTGCAGGAAGGTTGTTACACACAGTGGGATGCCTGTGGAAGTGTATCCATTCCTCTTTAGTGTGTGGGGCATGGTATGGTATATTCCTTAGTTTGAAGTGAGGAGGGTTACCAGGCCTGGCCTGACCAACAGTGGGAGAATGGTAGGGTTGCTAGACCCCCTGGTGGAGGTGGGGTCCTTTGCTGGAGGCCCATTTCCCCAGCCACTGATCAGCTGGCCAGAAAGGAAACTTACCTGGAGAAAGAGAAAGACTCAGGGCTCATCCCCAACATCACACAGGAAGTGACATCATTACCAACAACATCTAGGTGACACTATGGTATTTGGGCAAAAACTCCATGGTAGAAGCTGGTTTTACCAGAGTTTTTGTTCAAATATCAGAATGTTGCCTGGACATATCTGGCATGATGATGTCACTTCCTGTGTGGCACCAGCAATGACTGGTGTCACAAGTAAGTCCCTCCCCAGGTAAGTCCCTCCCCATTCCCTGCCAGTTGCCTGGAAATTCATGACAACTGTAGAGACCTGGGGGGGCGGGTAGCCATCAGTGACAGTGTGATGTCACTTCCAGGAAACATTAGAAGTGATGTCACACCTCTCTAAGAATTGCAGGAAACTCTATAGGAAAACCACAATATTTTTGGTGACTCCTAGAAGTGATTCCTCTAGAATATATTTCACTGAAATCACTTCTGGGCTGTTGTAAGGAATACAACAGGCTAGAGTGTATGTGCCGAAAGAGTCCTATTTAATTTATTTAGGATTACTCTTCCTTCTGTCTACCTGACTTGTTGCTCACTTAATTTGGTTAGCTGATTTCAGCTTGCTTTGCTCTGTTTGTGTTCACTTGGGGGTTTGATATTTGTAGTAATTTCATTGTTTGTTTGATTGTATTAAAGTTTTTTTAGCTGCCTGTGGGGAGGGCTCATGTGTATCCAAAGGCAGGATATAAGTATGTGTAATAAAATAAATACTGGACACAGTTTTCATTGTGAGAGCGCTTTCTAACACAGGTTGTACTGTTGCATAAAATGAGTGTTTCCTCCACTTTCTTGAAGTATTTATTAACTGGGTTTTCTGTGAGAAGCTTTGGTTGTTTTTAACCAAAAAGGAAGGTTCTGGGAAGAAAACTTGTAGGATTGCCAGCCTCCAGGTAGTAGTTGGATATCTCTTGGCTTGTGCTAGGTCAAACTGATGCTGAAGGGTGGCTGACACCAGGCCTGGTGGGCGAGCCAACCTCTTATTGGCCTGCACTCCCGCAGTGAGCCCCAATTGGTTCTTGCCAGCCTCGTGCTTCCTTTGAGGAGATGGGGGGCTGGCAAATGCCGCCGCCTACTTCAGAACAGGCAGTGGTCATTTAATAGAAAAAGAGGTGTTGGAGCTCATTAGCACAACTCATTTGCATAACTCATTTGCATATGCCATACACCGCTGATGTCACTGAAAGCAGTACTAAATTATATCAGCTCAGCATCTACCTTAAAATGCTTCCTGAATTGTAATTGTCATAATAAAACCTTACTCCTATCATACTTTTAAGATTACTTTCTCCTATGTGGCCACAGTGGCATGATGAAGATTTCCATCTGTCTGCGTGATATGCTTTTCTATGTTTTCTACTTTTTTGTGGGGGGGAAATATTAGAAAGTTTGTCCAATCTTAGAGTTCAGCCAAACTTCTCACAGGGGGTTGAAACAATGGAACCCAGAAGCAAGTATTTTTTTGGGGGGGGGGGTGGGTAAGAAAGGAAGAGCACAATAAAATTGAGAGGTTGCAGAGCTCCTGTCCAAAATTAGGCCTGTCTCTTGGTATTAAAACTGATTTCCAGGTGACGGAGATCAGTTCACCTGGAGAAAACGGCCATTTTGGAAAGTGAACTGTGTAGCACTGAAGTCCCTCTTCTGCCCAAATTCTCCCCTCCTTAAGCTCCGCCTTCAAAATCTCCAGGTATTTCCCAACCCTGAGCTGGCAAACCTATAGACAGGTCTTCGATCACAACCAGTAAGGCTTTTCTCGTGAGAGAAAACATTTCTGCTGCCTTCAATTCTATCTTTTGTGGCCTCTTTAGAATATATTTCACAGTTTCATTAGTAATTAACCAAAAAAAGGAACATGTGTTTGGATCATGTGGTGTTAGAACTCAGCATTAGAACTTTGTAATGTCTCTACTTTATTTTTTTTTAACATCTTGAAGGAGCACCAATGTTCAGTGAATAATTAATTGAACCAGGCATGTCTAATAATGTTCCGTATTGACCATCTGTGCTCCACCATTTGGAAATGAATGCTCAATATACAATATTTTAGAAATTTATTGCTCCACACTATTTCTGATACGGTCGGTATAAAATTTGTTGTGAATGGGGTTCCCTTGGGGTTGAATAGTAACCCTCCCCAACTTTGCCATGCTCTAATCAAAACATTTCTCTGACTTTGTGTATTTGTTGGCATCCGAGTCTAACAGGAGAAACCTACATTGAATGCACTGGAATTTGAAAGATGTGACGGAAAGTGCCATGCTACAACACACAGAAAGCATGCAAAACATCAACATTGTATTTGTGTTTATAAATATTGAAAAGGGTAGTTTCATGAGAAAAGTGTGCTAAAATATTAAATGAGGTTGTCTGTTCCTTATCACAGCATGTTTTTAATGCACTTTCCTTTCTTCGGTCTGTAGTTTTCTCCTGAAACATTTACTTACAGCACTTTGCTGAGAGGAGTTCAGGGGAGGGGTGGAGGAGGGGCAGTGGCTTTATTAGAAATTGTTTTATGACTGATCAGGAAGTTTCTCAGGGCTCCAAGTAACTACTGGGAGAAGAACTTAAATGCCAAGGCTGAGAACGAGAGGCACCGTTCAAGTACCAATACTGCTTTTCTATGTGCCTTTGAGAGGGTGGGCTGATTTAGTTTTTCTTTTTGGTACAAATTAACCAGTGGAACGCACTGTCACAGGATGTAGTGATGGCTACTAATGGGTCGTTTTGTAGAAAAATAGGTGGTGGAGCTCATCCAGGGATTGTTATGCAGCTGCACCTACTATTCAATGGACAAGGTGGGAAGGAGGAGGTGGAACTCTCAGAAAGGTTCAGAAGCTGTGCTCCTGTGAGCTCCCACTGAATCCGAGGCTTGTCTACTAGCTTCGATTATTATAAGAAGAGCCTTGCTGGATTAGACCAGTTGTCTCTCTAGTCCAATATTCTTTTTCATGGACAACAAAAAAGGACACAAAGGTCAAGGATGTCCCCCAGATATTGCTTCTTAGTACCAAGTTCCAGAGATTTACTGCCTCTGAATAGGGTGGTTCCTTTTATTCACCATGGCTTAGTAGGTATTAAGAACTTAAGAGAAGCCATGTTGGATCAGGCCAATGGCTCATCCAGTCCAACACTCTGTGCCACACAGTGGCCAAAAACCCCAGGTGCCATCAGGAGGTCCATCAGTGGGGCCAGGACACTAGAAGTCCTCACACTGTTGCCCCTCCCAAGCACCAAGATTACAGAGCATCACTTGCCCTAGACAGAGTTCCATCTATACCTTGTGGTTAATAGCCACTGATGAACCTCTGCTTTATATGTTTATCCAATCCGCTCTTGAAGCTGGCTATGCTTGTAGCCGCCGCCTCCTGTGGCAGTGAATCCCATGTGTTAATCACCCTTTGGGTGAAGAAGTACTTCCTTTTATCCATTCTAGCCTGATGGATTATCTGTTTTAACCCAACCTGAGGTTTTGATGGATCTCTCCTCTATGTATCTGTTTAACCACCTTTGAAAGCCATCTATGTTCCCGATAGTGGTCATTGCTATATCTGCTGGCAGTGATGGCTCTAAAAGTGAGTTAGACAGGTTCATAGAGGACAGGTCCATCACTACAATGGTTAATAGCCAAGAACCTCCGATGTTAAGAAGCAGTAGCACTATCCTTTTGACTACTGTATGTTTAAGGACAATGACTGAGGGGGAATTGGGTTCTACACCCTTACCATGGATCGGCTTGACTACTTCAGGAAATGGAATACCTGAGAGGTGGACTACTGGGTCTGATCCAGACAAACATTTAAGCTCTTGCCAATGCTAGACTGTCCTTGGAAGGGTCCCTCACAGTTAGGTGTTCTCAGGACTTTTTTTGTAGAAAAAGCCCAGCAGGAACTCATTTGCATATTAGGCCACACTCCCTGACACCACCATTGTTTCACACAGGGCTTTTTTTATACAGAAAAAGCCCAACAGGAAGTTATTTGCATATTAGGCTACACCCCTTGACATCAAGCCAGCTGGAACTGTGTTCCTGCTCAAAAAAAGCCCCGGATGTTCTATTTTTCATCAATTGTGGGAGACTGCTGTGGGCTCCTTTTGGATATTCCCATCTTCCCTAAATGTACAATCTGTATTGAAAGCTGTTTGGGCAGTCATTCATGGTCACAGCCAGTCACCAGGTATGAAAACAGTTATACAGAATTATGTCCCTATTAGGCAATGCAGCATGACAAACTGTATGCCAGAAACACAGACTTACTGTGTTTTCCTCCCTTTGGCATAATTGTCAGTTATTTAATAATTAGGACCTGGGCTTTTTTTGTAGCAGGAACTCCTTTGCATATTAGGTCATACACCAATGGGGCAGTGAGGTCTTCAAGAGCCACACAATATGAGTGGAAGAGCCACATGTGGCTCTTGAGCCACAGTTTGGCCACCGCTGGTATAGGTCACTCCTCCATAACAGCATTCAAGGTTACTTGACTGCCATAATGCTATCTTCAGATGCAATGGTTTGGTATGTGTGTGCAAGGTTGGTGTTTAGGGCCAGCAGGGGAGGGATGGTGGCTCAGTGGTAGAGCATCTGCTTGGGAAGCAGAAGGTCCCAGGTTCAATCCCGGCATCTCCAAAAAAGGGTCCAGGCAAATAGGTGTGAAAAACCTCAGCTTGAGACCCTGGAGAGCCGCTGCCAGTCTGAGAAGACAGTACTGCCTTTGATGGACCAAGGGTCTGATTCAGTAGAAGGCAGCTTCATATGTTCAGATGTTCAATTAGCTGCTGAGATCCACTTCCTGCCATAGACGTTTCCTCCTTCTGTTGCCACCAGGATGGAATATTGTCCTAGACGCTCTATGGTTTCTGTGTGGACCTCTAAGACAACCTCCCACCTCATACCATGAAAGACACTCTTTCCAGTGCTACTGAGACTTTCAAGCAATGTGAGTCATAATCATCTCCTTTCTCTAAGATATGAGGAAACTGTGCTTTGTAGAGGTGAAGAATGGGCATTTTTTGATCTGGGCCTCCTCAAACCAAGAATGGACATATTTTGATCTGTCCCTCTATGTGCATTGTCCAAATATGTTTCAACGGATGCACCATTTTTTTTTGTGGTGGTGGAGCTATTGTACCATAAATATGTGTACAGGGGAGCCGATTCCTGTCGCTTGTGCAGGTTGCATGCACACCAGACATAATGGAGTAGTAGCCTAAAGAAATGAGTTAAATCCTTTAATCCAATTGCATAAAAATGCAAATGTAAGGCAAGCAATTAAAAATAGATAGAAATTAGAGATTTGGCTTTTCTTCCAGTGGCAAGCCTTCTATAGCTCCAGCCCAGATTACAAGGCAATTTATCTGGATTCTGCCAGCGATAGTCAGGCTAGATTTTGATAAAGAGCCGGGAAGCTGTCCCTCTGCAGTTCCTCTGACTTGCCGCAAATTTCATTCAAGTTGAAGCATCTGTACTATCCCTTGAATAATTTGGAGTTAATCATTTGTACTTCACGGCCTCTGATAGGCCTTAGACTCAGGGGTGGGAAGAGATTTGGCTTCTTAATCGCCTTGTATATTGTGTGGCGTGAGAGAAATGACACCGGCTGTCTGGAATCTGCATTCTTGCTTCTGATGCAAAACTGTAATTAATTTTGTGCAGTGTTTCAGAATTGATCGTGGTCACTTGAATTCCTAATTTTTCATCCACTTCAAAGACCTTGTCTTTTTCTCCCCCCACCCTCCCCAGTCCCTTAAAGGATGTGCTGTGGACTATGGGAATGCTTTCCACTGCACATATTCGAAATGGTTCTTTTGCGCCTCTTTTTCAATAAGGTGAAACGGAGGTCAGGGCAGGAGGCTGGGGGTTTTCTCGGTCTGTTTCAGGATATTCCTCCCCCCTCAAAAAAAAATAAGGAATAGAATACTTATTAAATAGCATCTAAAGACTTTGCTATCCCGTCCTTCCTCGTTTTTTTAACATGTCTTGTGGAAATCCTAAGACTTCATTCCTCAAATTCTATTCAGCATAAAACAATTAAGTACAATTTAGACAACAATTACCCTAATTAACTACACTCTAATGTTTGTCTTAAAGATTATATAAACATTGCAGAAGTTTGCTATTGAAGTGGGGTCCCCTCTCATATTCTGTGTCTTGGGAGTCATGGCGTGTCGTTCTTTTGTCTGCCGTATTTCAATGTTGTAGTTTTTTTATTTAAAAAAATTGATTTAACATTATGAATGAATTTGATTATGCCATTGTCCAAAAAAGCCCCATGTATCACAATTTCTTGTTTTTAATCACTACTGTAAACCTCAAAGCCTGGGGGCATAGTTTTAATTTGGGTGCCTTACTAATGAAAAGAAAAAAAAATTGTTTTGCCAGGATTTAATAATAAGCAATAAAATCAGCCAACCAGATTTTACCTCTGCATTCAATCTCTTTTTTATTATAAAACATTTTTGTCCCCCTTCCTTTTTTTTTTTTTTAGATTACAGGCGGAGATACCGAACATTTTACTAATAAATATTTCAGTTTGCTTATGAAGGCTAATGCTGTCATCTGAATATGGAATTATATTTCTTTCATGCTTCATTATCATTTCATGGCAGTAATGACAGTAAGACGATGGAATATTTACTGGCTTTTCAGAAGACATTTATCCAATACATTTCCCTGAAGGGCACCTAGGCTTAGATACATTATCCTTTTATAAAACACAGCCCAGAATCCCAATTTTGGCATCAACCAATCAGAACTTGTTTGGGAAGCGGTTACTGATTTTTTTTTATTTTAAAAATCCCCCCTCAAGCCAGTAGAGTATTAATCCTGAGATTCTGTTGAGCAGATGGAGGAGGGGCGTCAATTAGCATTCGTGTTTGAATCGTGGAGTAACAAATATTGTATCTTTTTAGTATTGTTGAGAATCTATCAGTGCAGAAGGAAGACTTTCAGCCTCTGGAGAATGTTTTGACGCTGCCAGAGAGATCCCTCTCACCCTCAGTGCCTCTCATGGAACCTTGGCTTGCTGCAAAGGATTCTGGGTCTTGTTCCTAAAGTGTGTACTCAGTACTCTTAGAGTTTTTGGCCAGGCCTTCTCGACCTCAGTGACATCTTTATGGGTACTACGCAAGTGATCTGCAACTACCCACAAACTCTGTAGGGTTGTATATTGTGGGAGGTGGCTGGCAGAAGTGAACATGAAACTAATTTATTTTTTGCAGTTGTTCTCATCTGAAAACCCCTGAACAATGTCTGACCTCCAGGGACCCAGTCTGTAAGCCATCAGTCTGTTACATAGATGGCATAAAGCCCTATTGTCTTTGCTGGATGTTTCTTGAATCTAAATTCTTTCATTTAACCTGGTTTTGTCGTCTATTAAGAGCTGCTGAATCAGAATCCTAAACAAACAAACAAAACAACAACAAACACTTAGGTGGTCCCACATTGCTTCACATTCCTCCTTCAAGTATGCCTTAAATGAATAATCTTAAGTGTCAGGCTTTCCATTTGACTGCTGGCAGCTGGCAGTCCCTGCTGCTAATTTGAGGATCAGGAGAAAAAATGGGAGGAAATGACATTGATGGCATTGTTCCAGGAATTTTCCTCTGTCTCTGTGGTATTTTCTGTAGAGATTACAGGAAAGTCCTAGAGAGTCACTCAGAAGTTATGACATATCCTCTGGAATCTCCATCCTCCCCAAACACCACCACAAAATCTCCCAGTGCAGGGCTGGGAACACTACCAAGTGTTGTGAGCCATCCTGAGCCTGCTTCAGCGGGGAGGGCGAGATATAAATCCAAAATAAAATACATGAATTCTTATCTTGTCCTTCCATCTTCACCATCATTTCCCTTGTGACCAACATTTAGATGTGAGCGTCTTAGTATTTATCTTGAAACTCATCCACTCAGGGAACTTTATGGCTGAGTGGGAGTTTGAATGGAGCTCTTTCCCTGTTTTTGGCATGAATTGGGCAGTTGTCTACAGGCAGCTTTGTGGGCTAATACCCACCAGGTCCTAGGACCTGTTGCAGGCTTCAGTCATGGCTGCCTGAAAAACTACTGAAGTCTTTGTGGCAACCACGACAGCTTTTGATCAGGCAGTTCTCTTGTGCTTGGAACCTGAAATTCCCAGGCATCTGAGAGTCTAAATTGGGACTGTAGGAAGTGGGAGCTTCAGACTTCCCTTCACGCTTTTTTCTCGACCTCAGGTAGCCCTAAGGAGCTACTGTATGCCTTGATGGGGGAAACTTACTTGTTGTTGAAAATATAGGTTTTCCTGATGAGTGAAATAGTGGCTCTCTGGGGCATTTTAGGCTGAGAAAATGATTCATGGCTTGCGTTTTTCTGGGAAGTATGGAACCTCTAGAACATGTCTGATCAGATGTTCTTGAGTAACTTAAGAAGAGGCACCAAAAGGTATGTTATATGAGAGTACTGCCAACCCCCCCCCCCCCCCCAAAACAGCTTTGTTCCATTCCTGAACAGGAATTGTTGAGACCACTTTGAGTTCTGTGGAAAACAGGTGAGATTTAAATGTAATGAATGGAATAATGCTGTTTTAATCTTATGAACAGGTCAACTAGACATAATATATAAATTGTGCATCTCCTTAGATGTTAAGAAGAATGACCAGTGTAAACCATACTATACACAGTGCTTGAGACTGTTGTGTTACACTGTACTTAACTTCTAAAATGAATTCCAGATTTTGAGAGGTGTCGTTCGCAACAGCTTTCTACATGTTTCTATCCGTTTGTTTCCAGTTTGGTGTAGTGGTTAAGTGCGTGGACTCTTATCTGGGAGAACCGGGTTTCATTCCCCACTCCTGCACTTGCACCTGCTGGAGTGGCCTTGGGTAAGCCATAGCTTTCGTAGGAGTTGTCCTTGAAAGGGCAGCATCTGTGAGAGCTCCTAATACAGGGATTGTTATGCAGTTGCACCTACTATTCAATGGACAAGGTTGGTGGGGAGGAAGAGGGGGAACCATGAGAAAGGTTCAGGAGCTGTGCTTCTGTGATCTCCTGCTGAATCTGAGGCCTGGGAGAATTCAGATAGGGCTGCCAAGTTCCCGGGCTGGGCCAGTGGGGGGGGATCCTCCCCTGTTGTCGCCTGAGCTGTGACATCATTTATGCCATATTTTGTGAGCCGCGCTGAGCCTGCTGCAGCGGGGAGGGTGGGATATAAATAAAATATTATTATTATTACTCACAGTGATGACATTGTGCTGGTGACATTGCACTCTGGCCGCTCTAGGAGTTTCTGGGAAAACTCTATGGTTTTCCTGGACGCTCTAGCAATTTGGGAGGGAAAACTCTATAGTACAATAGGTACCATAGAATTTTCCCTCCCAAATTGCTAGAGCATCCAGGAAAACCACAGAGTTTTCCTGGATGCTCCTACAGCGGTCAGCGTGCAATGTTGCCGGTATGATGACATCAGTGAGGATTTGGGTTGAACTGGGAGGTGGTGTAGGGTTGCCAGGTCCAATTCAAGAAATATCTGGGGACTTTGGGGGTGGAGCCAGGAGACATTAGGGGTGGAGCCAGGAACAAGGTTACGGCAAGCACAATTGAACTTAAAAAGGAGTTCTGGCCATCACAGTTAAAAGGACCACATATCTTTTAAATGCCTTCCTTCCATTGGAAATAATGAAGGACAGGGGTGCCTACTTTAAGGTGTCATAAAATTGGGCCCCTGATCGAATCTTTTTGAAATTTGGAGGGTCTTTTGAGAAGAGGCATTGGATGCTATGTTGTAAATCTGGTGCCTCTACTTCAAAAGACAGTCCCCCCAAAACCCCAGATACCCGTGGGTCCATTCTCCATTATACCCTATGGGAATCAATCTCCATGGGGAATAATGGAGTGCCCAGCAGACATTCCCACCTCCCCCACTTTCTGATTATCTTAAAGTGGGGGGGGGGGCTCCAAGTGATGAAGTAGGGCTCAGCCTATCTGAAATCTGGATGACGATGGGTTTAAATGCTCACTCTCAGCCACAAACCTAGTGACGCAAAATGACTTCCGTGCAGCTTTACACACGCGGCATGTTCCAATCTGTGCACAGGAGCTATGCAAGCAGTCTTAAGCAGGTCTACTCTGAAAGAAGTCCTATGATATTCTCCCAGGAAAAGTATCCAGGTATTCTTAGGATTGTGCCTACGGTTGCCACGTCCAGGTTGGGAAATTCCTGCGATTTGGGGATGGTGCCTGGGGAGGGTGGAGTTTGTGGCATGAGCGTGGCTTCCTTACCAGGCAATTGTGCTCCTAGTTTCCTGCCCCTCCCAGGTAGACCATGATCGGAAACACCTTGGCTTGCTGTCAGAGAGCTATACAAGTCCAGGGACAAACTATTTCTTTTGTTGCTTAGAATTCCAGGTTGTGGAGAGGCGGCATGTTAGATATCACAACAAGCTGGCATTTGACAGAAAGCTTCCCAAATCAGTTGCACTGTGCATTAGGCAGGCAGGGAGGGAAACAGGAAAAGGGAAAAATGCTGGTGTAGCCAGGGCTTTTTTTTTGTAGCAAGAACTCCTTTGCATATTAAGCCACATCCCCTGATATAGCCAATACACCTGGCATTTACCGTAGGCCCTGTACTAACAGCCCTGTAAGTTCTTGGAGGATTGGCTGCATCAGGGATGTGTAGCCTAATATGCAAAGGAGTTTCTGCTACGAACACCCGCCGCCCCAGCTTGTGGGATTACAACTTGATCTTCAGGCTACAGAGGTCAGTTCATTTGGAGAAAATGGCCACTTTGGAAAATGGAGTGTATGGCATTATACCCTCTTGAAGTCCCTCCCCTCCCCAAAGCCCACCCTCTTCAGGCTCCAAACCCAAATCTCCACGTATTTCCCAACTCGGAGCGGACGACATTGTTCGGTGCCTCTAGAACACAGTTCTCATGAGGCTATTTTTTTATGATTTGTTTTTAGTTTCTTGGCAGCAACTTCAAGTGCAGTGCGTATTTAGGGAAGGCCTCTACCTTGGCTTTGGTCGCTTTTATTGCTTTTTTATGACTGCTACCAGTAGGGTTTCCAGCCTCCAGGCTGGGCCTGGAGATCTCCCGCTTTTACAACTGATCTCCAGGCGGCAGACATCACCTCCCCTGGAGAAAATGGCTGCTTTGAAGGGTGGACTCTGTGGCATTGTACCCTGCCGGGGCCCCCCTCCTGTCCCCAACCCCCACCCTCTTCTGGATTCATCCCCAAAGTCTCCAGGTATTTCCAACACAGACCTGGCAACCCTAGCTACCAGCCATTGTTTATTGTTTGCTAGTAATAATACCCATCCCCTGACCTTAAAACATCCTCTTTTCGTTTCAGCTTTGTTTCAAATTACGTCTAAGATTGGGTCTGAGAATCTTACTCCCCCTCCTGAAATGAAATCTGAAAATATAATTTTTTTGTAGCAGGAACTCCTTTGCATATTAAGCCACACCCCCTGATGTAGCCTATCCACCTGGCACTTACTGTAGGCCCTGTACTAAGAGCTCTGTAAGTTCTTGGAGGATTGGCTGCATCAGGGGTGTGTGGCCTAATATGCAAAGTAGCCCCTGTTCGGCATTAGCTAATTGTTAAGCCCGTGCAAAGCCGGAGCCTAACTCTAATAAATTTGTTCAACCCATGCTAAAAGGGAGCTGTGAGGTTTTTTGACAGCAGGCCGGGCCCCTTTTAAATTGCCGTGACTGGAACAGGATAGAACACTTCCTTTTCAAAACATACTTTGATCACTGAGCATTAACCAAAGTGTTGACAAGAAGGTCATTTGCCTTCAGGGCAGAAAAAGAGAAATTTAAGTACCAAATCCATGGCAGGGTCATTATAGCAAGCAGGAGGACTGATGGATTTTTCTCTCTTTCCCTCTCTTTCCTTTGGTGGCTCCAAACTTGGCAAGGAAATCTGTTTGCTTGAGCAAAGCTCCTCCCTCCAGTGATCACATGATCCCCTGCGAATTCACACTAGGCCCGGCCGAGAACAACACCCCCCTCTCCCTGGTTTGCACTTATTTGAGCTCATATTTCTTTGACATGGGCACTTCAGTGGAAGAAATGTTGATGACCACTGCAAATGTATTGATTTGTTTTCCCTCAATAGACTGCAGTGTTGTTTGCAGTTAGGGAGAGGAGAAAGAAGGAGGGGGGTGGGAAAAGGGGGTGGGGGGAGAAGCTGTTGAAACAGTGTGGAATCTACTTCTTAGAAACCTGGTTTATCAAACTCATTAATCTACATGTCAGGAGGCTAGGAATGAATAATTGTGTGTGAGAATTTATCTGCCAACATGATAGCTACTTTTCAGCTCTCTCTTTGGCGCCGCTTTCATTGCACTGGCTGGTATTATACGCTTTGTCTTTTCTTTCTTGCGTGCTGGGGAGGTATAGAAATATGTACCTCCGCACTACCGAGGACACAGCTTTGAAAGGTGGCACTCATTCACCCTTGTGCATTCGCCGTCTATTGTTTCTGCGGTGGTGGGGCATTAGCGTCACATCTAGCGTTATAAATAAGTTAATTACTTTTTTTTAATGTCATGAATATTCATGGTGCCAGCACACACAAAACTTCACAAAGGTCAGCCTTCTTTAATGACATTTTCCCTCGCATTCGGAGCCGTACCTGGTTTTTAAAACAGATTCAAAGTGAAAATCGGGTTTTGAATTGATAGGCTTTTTTTTTGGGGGGGGGGGGCGTGTTTTACAGAGGTTTCACCCACTTCTCATAATGACTACTTTTTAAAAAGATTGGAACATGTCCCGGGCAGTAGCAAAAAAGGGTAGAAAGAAAGGAGTGCAAAGAAATGTGGGAACTTCCACATTCAGAAGCAGTCAGTCTCTGAATCCCAGTGCTGGAGACCATATAAGGGAAAGGTCTTGGCCTCTGTGACTTGTTGTTGGCCCTCCAGAGGAACTGGTTGGTCACTGTGCAAGATAGGATGCTAGACTAGACGCAGGGCCGGCCCTAGACTGTCTAGCACCCTAGACAAGGCTAACTTCTGGTGTCCCCCCACACAGAAAACATCACGGAATCACATGGCCCCCCAATTTGGTACCCCCAGAAGGTCGGTGCCCTAGGCAGTCACCTAGTTTGCCTAGTGGTAGGGCTGACCCTGACTAGATGGATTGTGGATCTGATCTTGCAGGGCTCTTATGTTCTTAAATCTGGGCCTGTCTAATTTTGTTTGTGCTGGAGGTGATTCTTAAACTGGCAAACAGAAACCACTTGAAAGAGGATCTCGCTTGCTGCAGAAAAGCGGTGCACCGACTTGCAGCTCCAGGGCACCTTGTGCAAAAATGGAGAGAAGTGCCGGGAGCAAAAGGACTCTCCACCTGGAACAAGCCTAGTGCAAAATCGGTCTTAGTGTGCAGACTCTAATGAAGGAGAACCGGATTTGATTTGCCATTCCACATGCGCCTGCTAGATGACCTTGGATCAGCCACAGTTCTCATAGAGAGCTTGCAAAGCTCTCACACAGTTTTCTGAGAACTCTCTCAGCTCCGCCAACCTCATGGGGTGTTTGTTGTGGGGAGGGGAAGGGAAGGAGATTGTAAGATGCTCTGAGTCTCCAAATGGTTGACCAAAAATCACCCAGCAGGCTTTGTGTGGAGGAGTGGGGAATCCAATTCGATTCTCCAGATTAGACCCTGCTGCTCTTCACCATTATGCCGTGCTCAGTCTCCTCCAACTGAGCAGTGAAATACCTGATCTTCAGGGCCTTGTCCATCCAAATGTGCCCCACAAGGCAACTCCAGTCATGAGATCAGACGTTATTAATAGTTCATGCAAGCAACCAGGGCTTTTTTTGAGCAGGAACACAGTTCCAGCTGGCTTGGCATCAGGGGGTGTGGCCAAATATGAAAATGAGTTCCTGATTGGCTTTTTTTGTGGAAAAAGTCCTGTGTGAAGCAATGGAAATTTCAGGGGGTAAGGCCTAATATGCAAATAAGTTCCTGCTGGGCTTTTTCTGCATAAAAAGCTCTGCAAGCAACCAATGCATTGAACACTGGGAATAAAGGTGAGTGAAATGAAAAGGCTCCCAATGAGAACGAAGAAAGAAAGAAAAACTCCTCAAAGGGGTCTGTAGCTTCATGCATCTCTCTATATTTGTTTGTTTTTGTTTTTTTGATGTCACCATTGATTTTGGCTTGTCTCCTTTCTGTTGATGTCACTGATGGTTTATTTGTTCATGAACATAAAATAACACTGATACACACATTCTAGGGTGGGTTTTTTTTTGTATTTTCCATGTGTGTATTTCCACGTGTGTATTTCCATGTTGACCTCTGGTGACTGACCCCTACTGAGGACCTGGAGGATATTCAGGAAGGTGGCTGAATAAGCCTGCCCCTGCCTCTCAATTGGGTATTTCAAGGACAGTCTCCCATCCAAGTACTAGCCCACAGTTGACCCTGCTTAGCTTCCAAGATCTGATATAATTAGGCTTGCCTGGACTATCCAGGTCAGGGCCACACATTTCAGTTTTAATAGGAAGAATTCAACACAATGATGATATGATGATCAAGCGTCTGTTTCTTATAAAGAAGAAATGGAATCACAATGGGGACATTCAAAGCGAGCCAGCCTGTGCTTTGAAATTTTGGGTTCCATCCTACCTTTGCCTTCAAAGGCTTTTCTGTGGCACAACTCACAATGCAGTTTATAAGAGTTGGAAAGTACTGCAGGTCTAAGTAGTTTCCACAACATCCCTCACCTTCCCTGGAGCATCTAGCCCCAGCTTCTGCCTTGTCAGCCGCATTTATGATGTGTTCATAATTAAATGTCCATGGTGCTCCCAGCATGTTGACCACAGAGGGGCTATAAGCAGTAAAGATAAATGAGAGAGAGAGAGATGTAATATTGCTTCACTAGTGGGCTTTGTCGGGTGTTCAGGATTGTCACTGATAATTATTAATAAGTGACCTGGTTGAGTCTTTATGTGAACAATCACTGCTTGAATAAGATGGTGAATGTCTGTCTCTTTGCAACTTCTTACCTTGTCTTTGGCTCGATTTTGGAGGGAAAAAGGGTTCTAAAAATTTCAAATGCATGATTTAAAGATACAGACATTGATTTGAGAGAGAATGAATTTTCTGAGTGTGCCCCATGCCCAAAATCAAATCAAAACTCACTTGGGATAGAGAACCATATTGATGTCACAACACAGATTGTTACAGATGGTGATAGGAAGAGGGGAACAAAGGATCGATGGACAGATGCCTTTTTGCCTCCTAGGGAATGTCTGGTTGTGCCCAGGTCTCATGGTTGCAGGAAGGATCAGTCAACTGAAAGTCTCCAAAGATCACTGTGTAGCTTGGGCATTTCTTCTTATGGGAAGTGACTGTGTCTCATATGAAAAAAACCCCAAAAGTTCACTGGAATGATCACTTTTTTTCTTGTGTGTTTGCATTTCCATGTCACACTAGACTTTAAAAGGAAGGCATGAGAAGGAAACATAATGAGAAAGCTTCTCTTTGCTTTGGGCACACCTTAGACCAAACAGGAAGTTGATCTATGGGTTCAGATAGGACCAGGAAGGATTCAGATAGGATTTGATCTTTCTAGGGGACTCTTGTGACTTCAGAAAGCAGAATCACATCATATGCTTGCCTCCATGTGAAGCAATCCTCCATGCAGAAGAAAACTTGTTTGTCAGAAGGAAGGTTAGGCTGGAAACGTTCTCACTGATGCTTTAGCTTTCTACAGGTGAAGAGTTCTTGATACACAGGGACATTCTAGAGGACAGTAGTGTGTCCTTCTCTGAACAAACAGGTCGTCCTTGATGCTTCACAACAGATATGAGAATAATGAAGAGCTGGTAACAATACGGACTGTCATGTTGTATTAAATAGGGAGGGACAGTGGCTCAGTGGTTAGAGCATCTGCTTGGTAAGCAGAAGATCCCAGGTTCAGTCTCTGGCATCTCCAACTAAAAAGGGTCTAGGCAAGTTGGCATGAAAAACCTCAGCTTGAGACCCTGAAGAGTTGTTGCCAGTCTGAGTAGACAATACTGACTTTGATGGACTGAGGGTCTGATTCAGTATAAGGCAGCTTCGTATGTTCATATAAATTGAAGTTTTTAATCCCTGCAGTAGCAAAATTCGTGCCAGAATCAGAAAAAGTCAAGAGTTGTACAACTAGTGAACCCCAACACCGGCACTGAGGTTCTAGTGCCTCCAATATGACATCTTTGATATCTCCAATAAGTACAGAATGGATTTGGTAAATATTTCCAAAAGTTTTGGTTGCAAGCACGCCTTGAGGTCCACTGAAAAGTTAGATCTTCTTAAAAAATTATTAGGAGATCCAGGGCTTTTTTTTCTTGAAAACGACATGCCAGAACTCTCAAGAGGGAAATGAAGGAGAAACACATGGGTGCCCCTCATGAAGTTTTAAACATTTTTTTATAATTTTATTTCCAAGAAGTTCTGGAACTCTGTTTCTCTATGTTCCCCCAGAAAAAAAGCCCTGAGGAGATCAAGATAAAACAACCAAAAAGGAGTCAACATTCATGCAGTTGTCATTGAGAAGGGGGAAAAAAGTCTTACCCCATTGGAATCTCAAGTTTCCAGTCCCAAAATCAATACTCATGAATATTCAGCAGCTCCCTCCCAATAATGTAGTTATGGGAAATTGAGCTACATTTGAACTATGGGCGGATGAGCTTTTGAATCTCATTACAACAATTTCTTTCTGCTATGATGTGCTATTTGTTGGAATGAATAATTGTACAGAAAACACAAGCCATTTCCTCCCCACCTCTCCAGCTCAGTCTTTGCCACAATTATTGTCCCTGGCTTAACTGTCAGGCACAATGTACAATAACATAACTAACAGCGATCTATTTGCTTGGTTTACCATCGCGGAGCTTTTTGCTGCTTCAGCCCAGTGTTCCTTCATGACTCAACCAGACTGGACAAATATTCCCCTTTGTGCAGCCACAATTATTTGAAATAAATAAGAGATAGCAACATTTTAAATATTCAGTGAACAGTTTTAACAGTGTCAGTCGCAATAACAGCATCTCTTTAACTTGAAACTACCTTTATGGAGGTGGGGGGAACAGTGCTGTCATGACGTTCAACTAGAACGTTTGGCATCATCATTTTATGTTGTAGTTGCTGTTTCTTCTCTTTTTTGTCTTAGTCATATGGATAATCTCAGGGATTTTTTTTGTAGGAAAAGCCCAGCAGGAACTTATTTGCCTATTAGGCCACACCCCCTGACATCACTGTGGTTTCACACAGGGTTTTTTTGGAAGAAAAAGCCCACCAAGAGCTCATGTGCATATTAGGCCACACCCCTGATGTCAAGCTAGCTGGAACTGCATTCCTGTCACTGTGTGCTCCTGCAAGAAAGAAAGAAAGAAAGAAAGAAAGAAAGAAAGAAAGAAAGAAAGAAAGAAAGAAAGAAAGAAAGAAAGAAAGAAAGAAAGAAAGAAAGAAAGAAAGAAAGAAAGAAAGAAAAGCCAGCCAGCTTTGGGCAATCTCATACATTCAGAAGTCATGTAGAGAATGGAATGATGTCTCAATGACAAACACTGGCCAATCAGATTTGCCTGTATGGTATTTATCAGCATTTATTGATGCTCACAGACCAATTGATCATAAGCATATAAAAGATACAAAATCAATTTAAAATACATTTAAGTCATAAAATTTTCTATCTTTAAAACATTAAAATTAAACATGAATTTTAACTTTTCAAAATAGTTAATTCTTTTCTCCCAATTTGATTGTTTTGTTAATATAATATACTTATTTCATATTACAAAATTTCTTAAAATTTTCCTCAGAGCTCTTATAACCAAAGAAACCCCAAAGAAATTTTACTACCGGGATTGTAATGGCTGGATCAGAATAGCCAAGCAAAAATTGAAGCTTGCTTACTATAGGTAGGTCAATGCCAGAAATTAATGGATCAATGAACTGTGTTCTTAAATGTGTGTACCTTTCGATAGAGCTGGATTTGCAGCCACATAAATGGTCAGAGTAGGGTTTTTAGTATAGCGCCCAATTAGAACAGCTGTAGGCAAGGCATTAAACCTAGCTAAAAAGAGAGCTCTTCTATAAACTGGGATAGTCAGAAACTCTATATATGGACAGTGGAACTTAAAATATGTAAAACAAAACAAAAAAAAGCAGGAGAGCATAAGCAGTGATCACGGGAAGTGGTGCTATTCAAATCCCACTGAAATAACCTTTTTTTCATCAGAGAACGAGCTGTAGAAAAGGACATATTCAACAATAAAGTGTTATCTAAACCCAGGGTTAGGAGATTGGCATCTACATGTTCAAACCATGGGTTAACATATGAGTCCCTTAGTAATACACTTAATAGACTATCTGTTGGGGGGGCCAAAAGAAGTTTTAACTGATACCTAAAAATTGCAGCCCATGCATTAGCCTCCAGGGATTGAATCCCCAGCTCAGTTCTAATGGCAATCCCTGCTACACAATAAGGAGCAGCTAAAAGCTTTCTAAGAAAACTATGGAAAATAGTATCTCTCTCCTAAAAACACCCTCCAAGTTTCAAAAAGATTGGACCAGGGGGTCCAATTCTATGCGCCCCCAAAGAAGGTGCCCCTATCCTCCATTGTTTCCAATGGAGGGAAGGCATTTTAAAAGTGTGTGATCCCTTTAAATGTGATGGCCAGAACTCCCCTTGGAGTTCAATTATGATTGTCACAATTGTGCTCCTGGCTCCACCCCCAAAGTCCCCAGATATTTCTTGAATGGGACCTGGCAACCCAACACTGCAGAGCTGCCACCTCTGATACTGCCCTTGATGACTTGGTACCCTAAATGGCCTCCTGCTATGGTTGGGCATTGAATTGTCTCTGAGAATAGGGACACTTTTGAATTTTTCACCCCTACCATTTCAACCCCGAAATCCTCATTTCAGAACACCTGCTCTAGATTGTACCTATAAATAATATATAAATTGCGAATGCGCACAATTCCTTATTTTTGCACCAATTTGCTAGCTTGCACCCACTTCCCCACCCCCATGGCATTTATGCATTTTCAGTATTGTTTGTGAATTAAATGATCTACACTGCCTATATATGTCCATATGTGCAAATAACCTGGAACAGAACTCCTCAACCTTTTTTTTATCCTGCATGCACTTTTAGAATTTTGACACAGTGTGGTCGGCTCAGCCACAAAATGGCTGTTCCAGGAGGTGGAGCCAGTCACAAAAAAAGCTACCAAAATTGACCTCTAGTCACACAGTGAAGACTGTTGTGCTGTGATGGAAGCTGCTGCCGAAGGAATGTTTTTTTGAACCTACACAGCCAATCAGAACTCCAAATGCCCATAATGAGCCTCGTTGGACCAAAGCCCCACCAAGTCCCACCCACTTTCTAAAGACACTAGGCAGGTGGCAGGAAAGAGGCACCCTGGTGCCCGCGAGCACCATATTGCAGAACACCTGCTCCAGACTGTACCTATAAATATTATATAAATTGTTTCTTTAAAAAAATACTCTTTGATGTGCTTACCCAATCTAAACAAATCCACAATACCAACAGGGAATCAAACCTTTTATAAACAAATAGAAAGTGGCTTTTAACACAGAAATAGGTATTTAACACAGTACCTGGATAATTTTTCATTTCTGTCTCATCACAAGCTAGTTGCACTCCTTGTAGATTTCCAAACCTTGCCCCTTGCTGTTGTGAGATTTTCCCGTTGGTTTAGTGTTGTGTCTGGCTGATGCTACTTAGCAGATGGGTTTTTGACTTCTCAAGACTTTTAGTCAAGGAGCTTTCATCAATTTAAATTCTAAATTGTAAACAATAGAAAATGAAAGACAAAACAGGGAACATTAGTTCCTTAGTTTTGCCACAGATATTCATCCAACTGTAATGGAATTGATGTTTTTGGTTGGAAAATTCTGGGTGCAGCTGATTCGTGTCTTTTGCGTGTAGACATTAGAGTGTTATAAATTGTGCGTATGTGTATAACAGCCTCCACAAATGATCGCTGCTGTCCAGTGGGAAATGGTGCAATTCGTTGAAGGCAGGGAACCTTACTCCAAAAGCTATGCCATCTCCACTTGACCAGTGCATGCAAAATACTAACAATACATATTTAAGCGATGTGCTTATATATCAAACGGAATAGTAGCTTTATGACGTGAGTAAAAGTAATTATGCTCATTAGCATGATGAACAAATATGCAAACAAACGTTATTAAATGCAGCCATTCATCAAAAACAAATAGTGGGGCATTATATCTTGGCCTGGAAGAGGAGGGCGAGCATTATGTCAAAGTTGGCCTGTCAAGTTCTCGTATTTTAGCAGCCCCGATTGACACTAATTGGTGCATGAGGAGGTGGGGGGAAATTTAGAAATATAATGCACAGCCGAAATTGAAATTCCAAATTGCTGTTTGCTAATTACAAGTATACGGAACTGCGTGACGACTAACTTACAACCGTGTGCTTTTGTGCTGAGGGTAGGGGCTGAAACAAAGGAACAGCTTCAAGTCCATCGGAGTTGGATAGTTGCGAGCAGGTACGAAAGGGGAAGGTGACCTGTCAAATCAATATTTGTAGTGCGGAATGAATCATGGGCTCTTGACAAGACATAATTCAGTGTTATTTCCGCCCGCTCTACATGTATCCGTCTTAACATCCCCATTAAATAAAACTCATCCCAGCCCCCTTTTCTCTTCATCTCAAATTCATTATCTCACAATAAACAAAGACAGTTTAATTTCCATGACATGTAGGTCTGAAAAGCTGCGTTTGAATTTACTCAAGACACTGATTTTCCCCGTTTAAAGAAAGCTTCTCCTTTCCCCTAAAACAAACAGCATCCTACTTCGGTTGCACTTCTATCATTTTATACAGCTGTTGTATCCATTCTGTGCAGCTTGGTGTCCAAGTAGATTGGCACTTGTTGGCCTGACAGGTGTTTCTTGTAAGCCTCTTGCAGTGAAATTTATGCTTCTTCTAAGCCCAGTAAAGTCAGTGGGCTCAGGAAGGTACAACTGCACTGTTAATTTCTTTTATACAACTTTGCTGATTAGTATTGGTTATGAAAACTACCACATTTAAACGCTATTAAAACAAAGTATGGTATGTGCATCTTTACACATGATATGATGTCATGAATATACAGTTTCTAAGTCAAAAATCCTGGGTTTTGCTATGGGTTCTCTTTGCACAGGGCATGGCTGCAGCTATCCTTTTCTCCAGCCTTACAAGTGACAGTCAACAGAATTATTACTGACCCCAATTGATGTCTGTTTTTTTTTTTTTAAATCTCAGTGGTTTAAAAATTGAATAGGGCATAAAATTTGCAAGAGAGAGAGAGGTGTGAAAATACCACAAAAAGAACCAACAATTCAGTAACACCAGCAGGAGAAAGCAGTGAAATGAAAAGGTGTGCAAGACAGAAAAATTAAGGAGGACCAGCAAAGACCCAATGTGGTCACCCCTTATTTTGTGCAAGTTAAGTACTGTTTCCAACCGGGGCTTTTTTTTTTGTAGCAGGAACTCCTTTGCATATTAGGACACACACCCCTGATGTAACCAATCCTCCTGGAGCTTACAATAGGCCCTGTACTAAGATCCCTGTAAGCTCTTGGAGGATTGGCTAAAGCAGGGGTGTGTGGCCTAATATGCAAAGGAGTTCCTGCTACAAAAAAAGTCCTGCTCTTACAGCAACCTTATGAATTAATGATCTTGACCTGGATAGACTAGGCTAGCCCAATCTTGGCAGATTTGAGACGCTAAGCAGGGTCAGCTCTGACTACTATTTGGAGGGGGAGGCTATCAAGGAATACCAGAGGTGTGATGCAGAGGCAGGCAATAGCAACCTACCTCTAGATGTCTCTTGGCAGCAAAAACAACAAATGAATGAATGACTCCCAGAACCTCAGAGATCAATTGTCACATCATCAGAAAAGAAGGCACTGTTCCAATGGGGATGGGGGTGGAGAAATCCTTGAAGGCTGGCTATTGGGCAGCAGCAGTAGGAGAAGGTAACACTGGAGGGCTGAATACAGACAACCTATTTGTGCTAATGCATGAACTCCCCACAGCCAGATTTAAATTGCTCATCCAAACACGCACATCTGGGTCTCCTGCCCTTCTGTCATCTTCCAGCGCCTTTCTGCCACCTTAAAAATCTCTGAAGCACTTTCCTGTGTTGCCTTTCTCAGCCATCTGAATTGCCAGGGAGCATCTCCCATGTGCTTGAGTGCAGGCCCAATGCTAGGGGTTCTGTGCTCCAGGCAGACCCCTGTGCCGCGCCCCCCGACAAGCTCCCTTAACAAAGTTAACTTTGTGTGTGTGTGTGACGTGTGCTTGCAGCACGACAATGTCACTAGTGACGCCCTAGGCAGCCACCTACCCCACCTACTCCCATGTGCCAGCCCTACTTGAGTGGTCTGACCACTCTTCCAAAGCACGCAACGTGACATCATTGTGCAGGGCGGCAAATGGGGGGGGGGGGGGGAGAGTGCTGCCATGCCGCCGCTTTCCCCCTGCACTATGCTCTTTGGAGTCTTCCTTGAGCATGGTGTTTTAGCGATGCCTGGCCACTTTCGGGTTGAAAGTGACCGAATGTCGCCTTCATGGAAAGGCACTGCTTGACTGCTTCCAAGGAAGCCTCTGAAGACTGCAGTGACCGCTTTTGGATTGAAAGCAGCCGGGCAGCACTAAAACACTGCACTCTTCAGAGCCTTCTAAGGAAGCCTTCGAAGAGCACAGCGGCCAAGCGTGCCTTCCCAGGAAGGGGAAGGGGCAAGGGGAGTAAGGGGATGCTTGGTGGCACCCCCAGATGGCATAGCACCCTAGGCAGCTGCCTACCCCACCTACTCCCATGCACTGGCCCTGCTTGAGTGGTCTGACCATTCCTCTAGAGCACACGCAGACTGTCCCTCTTCCAGCAGTGCGGCACATAGTGTCTGACCACCTCAGGTTGCCTCAGGCTGTGCTGGCTTTTTTCTGAGCCAGGAGGCTGCCACACCAAGCTGCCTGTCTGTATCCAGCCAAGGATTTTTTTTTTAATATATAGTAGTGTGGATCCTTTATCTTAGACAAAGGCAATGAGCTGAATTCCCCCCCACAAAATGAAGGAAAAGGTGTTCTTACTGCAGCTGACTGCTGGTGAACATTATCCATTCATTATTTATCAATAATTTAATATATACTAAGTGCTGTACATTAAGGAGAAAAAAAGGGGAATTAAGGAAGCATCTTCTCCAAGATGAGCCTCTTAGGCACCTCAGGTTACCTGCAGAGGTTCCTCTTCAGGTATTTTAGCTGCTACCACTGAAGCCAAACATTCCCCAGGAGCTAAAATGACTAAACTGAGACTATCATACTTTGATCTCATTGTGAGAAGACAAGAGCCAATTGGAAAAGGACAATAATGCCAAAAAAAGTTGAAGGCAGCAGGACAAGGGGCAGACTCAACATGAGATGGATTGATTCAATCAAGGACTCCATGGTCCTCAATTTGCAAGACAGGACATTTTGGAGGACATGAATTCATAGGGTTGCTGTAAGTGGGAATTGTCTCAATGGCCCTTCACCACACACGCACACATATGCCTCATTTTGGGCAGGAGCTCACAGGAACAGAACTCTGGAACATCTACATTTTATTCTGCTCTTTCTCCCCCCCCTTCCCCCAATACTTGCTTCTGGGGTCCATTGTTCAAACCCCTGTGAGAATTTTGCTGAACTCCAAGATTTGATAAACTTTCTAATGTTTCCCCCCACAAAAAATGGAAAATAACCAAAACATATAAAGTAGACAGATGGAAATGTTCATCATGCCACTGTGGCCACAAAGGAGAAAGTAATTTAAAAAGTATGATGGGAGTAAGGTTTTATTATGACAATTCTAATTCAAGAAGCATTTTAAGGTACATGCTGAGCTGATATAACTGAGTACACCTTTCAGTGATGTCAGGGATGTGTGGCATATGCAAATGAGTTGTGCTAATGAGCTCCAGTACCTCCCTCCCTTCCCCCTCTTTCTCCCTCTCGCCCTCTCCCTCCCTCTTTCTCTCTAGGCTTGCCAATCCCCAGGTCCCAGTGGGGGTTCTTCCGCCTTCCCAGGCTCCTTCCCACCCCCAGTCAGCTGGCTGGTGGGGGGAAGCCCCGCCCCCACAGCCACCATGTGACTTTTCACCTCCAGAGGCTTCTGTCTCCGATTGGAAAGGCTTCCTCTTGGGATGGTGTGTCTGTGTTACTTTGAAGAAGTTGGCAGCAATTCGTGAGTAGAGATGCAAATCCCTTGCTCCAGAGTCGCCAGAAGTGGGGGGGAGGGGGAGGGGGAGGGAAATGTCTGCTGGGCACTTCATTATTCTCTATGTGGAGAATGATTCTCATAGGGCAGTGGTGGCAAACTTATGGCATGGGTGCCAGAGGCGGCACTCGGAGCTCTCTCTGTGGGCACTCGCACTCCTTTGCCCCCCTCCCATGCATGAGGCTCTGGAGTCATATCTCATTGAAGTGCCTCCTCTCCCCAAACTAGGCTCCTTCCCCCAAATCTCCAGGTATTTCCCAATCCAAACCTGGCAACCCTAACTAGGCCTCCTTCAGAGAGACAACAAGGCACTCCAACCTTTTTGAGATCATGGGCACCTTTGGAATTCTGACGGGGGGGGGGGTGCAACCACAATGCAACCCCCAAGCACAACACACAGAGGAAAATTCCTTGCAGGTGTTCCTGCAGTTTTAGGAACGGGTTTAGATGGGACCCACTAGGGCAGGGGTGGCAAAACTTGCTTAACATAAGAGCCACATAGAATAAATGTCAGATGTGTGAGAACTACTGGACATGAACGTCAGATGTCTGACAGGAAGGAAGGAAGGAAGGAAGGAAGGAAGGAAGGAAGGAAGGAAGGAAGGAAGGAAGGAAGGAAGGAAGGAAGGAAGGAAGGAAGAAAGGAAGGAAGGAAAATAGGTGGGGAAGGAGAGAGACAGAGGTGGAAAGAAAGCAACTTGAACTTTAAATGCATTCTCTAAGTCACTGGTTGGCTTGGCTTGAAGAAGTGGTTTAAAGAGACAAATGCCTTTTCTGGTGGGGGCTTCAAGAGAATGAAAGAGCCACATGTGGCTCCTGAGCCACAGTTTGGCCACTCCTGCACTAGAGAGATGGATATAAGGCAGCTTCACATTTTCATGTGGCCAAGACCTGGTTGCGTTTCATATTTCAAAATTGTTGTGGCATGGTCCAAGCCGAAGGGAAGAAGTGAGCATGGGTTTGTGGGGATGGGGGGAGAGAGATCAGGAATTTGAATCAAGCCTGTTTTTTTATGGGATGTGGGTTTATTACAGGAAATGTTGGATCCCACTAATCTGGCAGAAACAGCGGCCAGGATCGCCTCTGGTTTAGGAGTGGAAAGGGAGGAACTGCAGGCTTCCTTGCTTTCAAATACAATGCTTCTGACAGCAGTATCTGAGCTGAGCTCTTTCAAGCTACAGGGACCATAAGGCAAATTATTGATAAGCTGTTTTTGATCTGTTGCACTGCTGTTCTGGTTTTCCAGAGCATCCCTGACAAGCGTTTGTCCAGCCGCTGCTTAAAGACTTCCAATGAGGGGATTGATTGCACTGTTGAACAACTCTTACTGTTAAAAAGTTTTTCCTATGCCAGTCCTCTCCTCTGCTGCCAGCAGGAACAGCTCCCTGCCCTCCTCTAAGTGGTAACCCTTCTAATACTTCAAAAGAGCAATCATGTCTCCCCCCTCCCTCAACCTCCTCTTCTCCAGACTGAATCCCCAAGTCCCTTAGCCTTTCCTCATTGGGCTTGCTCTCCATTGTTACTTGGAAGTAATCTGCAGTGAGCACTGTGGCACCTACTCTCCACACATGCACATGCACAGGATTGCAGTTTTAGTTTAAAGAAAGAAGAAGATATTGGATTTAAATCCCACCCTTCACTCTGAATCTCAGGTCTCAGAGCAGCTCACAATCTCCTTTATCTTCCTCTCCCACAACAGGGTAGGTGGGGCTGAGAGAAGCTCTCCCAGAAGCTGCCCTTTCAAGGACAGCTCTTTGATAGCTATGGCTGACCCAAGACCATTCCAGCAGCTGAAAGTGGAGGTAGGGTGACCATAATGTCTGAAGGCCAGCCAGGGACACGTGGGGGGGGGGGGGAGGTAGGGGTGCGTGCGCGCGCCGTCGGAAACAGGAAGTGACGTCACTTCCGGTGACGCCACTTCCGGTGACGTCATGCCACCACAGGAAACAGGAAGTGACATCACTTCCTGTGACATCATTTCCCCGCGTCACCTGCCGGAAATGGGAAGTGACATCACTTCCTGTGACATCATTTCCCCCAAATGACATCATTTCCCCCAAATGCCACGGCCGGAAACAGGAAGTGACTTCACAGCACTTCCTGTGACATCCCCAAAAATCCCCCAAATATCACCGCCGGAAACAATTTTGTTCTGAAATCCTGTATATACTTCATCAGTATATGGGATAAGGCACTTTCTCAACTGTGCTGCATAATGCAGCCTATTTATTTTGTCCTGTTTGCTCTGTTGGCTCTATCTGCGCCACCTTCATCACTTTCGGGGTGTGGATCCCCCAGTGGGGTGGTCTCGTGACTCCCTCCGCCGGCTGTTTCTGATAGCCCTGCGCCCCCTCTTTCATTTGATATGTGTCCCGTGCGGGTGCCACCCTCCCGCTGGGAGATGCCGCAAAATGAGCCCCCTTGAGGCTTATGGCGGCAGGGCTCGGGGGAAGCGAGCTAGACTGCTGTTCTTTTGAGGGGTTATAGAGTGTTTCGAGCCCGTCCCTGTGGCATCGGTCCCCTGGGCCCCACAACGATGGGACCGATGCCACAGGGACGGGCTCGAAACACTCTATAACCCCTCAAAAGAACAGCAGTCTAGCTCGCTTCCCCCGAGCCCTGCCGCCATAAGCCTCAAGGGGGCTCATTTTGCGGCATCTCCCGGCGGGAGGGTGGCACCCGCACGGGACACATATCAAATGAAAGAGGGGGCGCAGGGCTATCAGAAACAGCCGGCGGAGGGAGTCACGAGACCACCCCACTGGGGGATCCACACCCCGAAAGTGATGAAGGTGGCGCAGACAGAGCCAACAGAGCCATCAGGACAAAATAAATAGGCTGCATTATGCAGCACAGTTGAGAAAGTGCCTTATCCCATATACTGATGAAGTAAATACAGGATCTGAGAACAAAATTGCACCAGAAGACACAAACACAAAGCTCCCTTACACTGAATCAGTGCTTGGGTCCACCAAAGTCAGTATTATCTACTCCAGTCACAAACACAAAGCTCCCTTACACTGAATCAGTGCTTGGGTCCACCAAAGTCAGTATTGTCACATAAGAACATAAGAGAAGCCCTGTTGGATCAGGCCAGTGGCCCCTCCAGTCCAACACTCTGTGTAACATAAGAATATAAGAGAAGCCCTGTTGGATCAGGCCAGTGGCCCATCCAGTCCAACACTCTGCGTCACATAAGAACATAAGAGAAGCCCTGTTGGATCAGGCCAGTGGCCCCTCCAGTCCAACACTCTGTGCCACATAAAAATATAAGAGAAGCCCTGTTGCATCAGACCAATGGCTCATCCACTCCACCACTCTGGTCACATAAGAACATAAGAGAAGCCCTGTTAGATCAGGCCAGTGGCCCCTCCAGTCCAACACTCTGTGTCA
This sequence comes from Heteronotia binoei, assembly GCF_032191835.1. Lineage (NCBI taxonomy): Eukaryota > Metazoa > Chordata > Lepidosauria > Squamata > Gekkonidae > Heteronotia > Heteronotia binoei. The sequence goes on from NC_083236.1 coordinate 47,759,491, forward strand.
CATAAGAACATAAGAGAAGCCCTGTTGGATCAGGCCAGTGGCCCCTCCAGTCCAACACTCTGTGCCACATAAAAATATAAGAGAAGCCCTGTTGCATCAGACCAATGGCTCATCCACTCCACCACTCTGGTCACATAAGAACATAAGAGAAGCCCTGTTAGATCAGGCCAGTGGCCCCTCCAGTCCAACACTCTGCGTCACATAAGAACATAAGAGAAGCCCTGTTGCATCAGGCCAGTGGCCCCTCCAGTCCAACACTCTGTGTAACATAAGAATATAAGAGAAGCCCTGTTGCATCAGGCCAGTGGCCCCTCCAGTCCAACACTCTGTGTCACATAAGAACATAAGAGAAGCCCTGTTGGATCAGGCCAGTGGCCCCTCCAGTCCAACACTCTGTGCCACATAAAAATATAAGAGAAGCCCTGTTGCATCAGACCAATGGCTCATCCACTCCACCACTCTGGTCACATAAGAACATAAGAGAAGCCCTGTTAGATCAGGCCAGTGGCCCCTCCAGTCCAACACTCTGTGTCACATAAGAACATAAGAGAAGCCCTGTTGGATCAGGCCAGTGGCCCCTCCAGTCCAACACTCTGTGCCACATAAAAATATAAGAGAAGCCCTGTTGCATCAGACCAATGGCTCATCCACTCCACCACTCTGGTCACATAAGAACATAAGAGAAGCCCTGTTAGATCAGGCCAGCGGCCCCTCCAGTCCAACACTCTGTGTCACATAAGAACATAAGGAGGGAAGGAAGGGAAGGGAAGGGAAGGGAGGAAGGGAGGAAGGGAGGAAGGGAGGAAGGAAGGAAGGAAGGAAGGAAGGAAGGGAGGGAGGGAGGGAGGGAAGGAAGGAAGGAAGGAAGGAAGGAAGGGGGAGGGAGGGAGGGAAGGAAGGAAGGAAGGGGGGAGGGAAGGAAGGAAGGAAGAAAGGAAGGAAGGGAGGAGGGAGGGAAGGAAGGAAGGGAAGGGAGTGAGGGAAGGAAGGAAGGGAGGGAAGGAAGAAAGGAAGGAAGGGAGGAGGGAGGGAAGGAAGGAAGGAAGGGAAGGGAGTGAGGGAAGGAAGGAAGGAAGGAAGGAAGGAAGGAAGGAAGGAAGGAAGGAAGGAAGGGAGGGAGGAAGGGAGGGAGGAGGGAGGGAAGAAAGGAAGGCCGCCCCCGCCCCCCCGCTTTCGGCCCCCTTACCTGATTCCAGGGCGGCGGCGTCCAGCGGCGGCGGGGAGTCCTCTGGCGGCGGCCTCGCGGCGAGGGAGGGAGGGAGCTGCCGGCGCTGGCCTCTGGAGGCCTCCAGGGACCAGCGCCGGCTGCTCCGCGGCTTCCCCGCAGCCTCCGCTGGTCCCTGGAGGCCCTCCAGAGACTCTGGAGGGCCTCCAGGGACCAGCGGAGGCCGCGGGGAAGCCTTCGCTGGCCGGCGCTGGTCCCGGAAGGCCTTCCAGAGGCTCTGGAAGGCCTTCCGGGACCAGCGCCGGGTGCCCCGCGGCCTCCCCGCGGCCTCCGCTGGTCCCTGGAGGCCCTCCAGAGACTCTGGAGGGCCTCCAGGGACCAGCGGAGGCCGCGGGGAAGCCTTCGCTGGCCGGCGCTGGTCCCGGAAGGCCTTCCAGAGGCTCTGGAAGGCCTTCCGGGACCAGCGCCGGGTGCCCCGCGGCCTCCCCGCGGCCTCCGCTGGTCCCTGGAGGCCCTCCAGAGACTCTGGAGGGCCTCCAGGGACCAGCGGAGGCCGCGGGGAAGCCTTCGCTGGCCGGCGCTGGTCCCCGAAGGCCTTCCAGAGGCTCTGGAAGGCCTTCCGGGATCAGCGCCGGGTGCCCCGCGGCCTCCCCGCGGCCTCCGCTGGTCCCTGGATGCCCTCCAGAGACTCTGGAGGGCCTCCAGGGACCAGCGGAGGCCGCGGGGAAGCCTTCGCTGGCCAGCGCTGGTCCCCGAAGGCCTTCCAGAGGCTCTGGAAGGCCTTCCGGGACCAGCGCCGGGTGCCCCGCGGCCTCCCCGTGGCCTCCGCTGGTCCCTGGAGGCCCTCCAGAGACTCTGGAGGGCCTCCAGGGACCAGCGGAGGCCGCGGGGAAGCCTTCGCTGGCCGGCGCTGGTCCCGGAAGGCCTTCCAGAGGCTCTGGAAGGCCTTCCGGGACCAGCGCCGGGTGCCCCGCGGCCTCCCCGCGGCCTCCGCTGGTCCCTGGAGGCCCTCCAGAGACTCTGGAGGGCCTCCAGGGACCAGCGGAGGCCGCGGGGAAGCCTTCGCTGGCCGGCGCTGGTCCCCGAAGGCCTTCCAGAGGCTCTGGAAGGCCTTCCGGGACCAGCACCGGGTGCCCCGCGGCCTCCCCGCGGCCTCCGCTGGTCCCTGGAGGCCCTCCAGAGTCTCTGGAGGGCTTCCAGCGACCAGCGGAGGCCACGGAGAGGCCTCCACCACTGCCGCCGGGCCCCGCGCGCGGGCGGGGAAGGCGGCAAGTGAGGGAGGGAGCGTCCCTGCGCCTGCGCAGGGGCCCTGCGCAGGCGCAGGGACGCTCCCTCCCTCCCTCGCCGCCTTCCCCGCCGGCGCCCGCGGCTCACCGGCTCCGGGGCTGCCTAAACCGGGACCTTTAATGGTCCCGGTATAGGCAGCCGGGGAGCCGGGATTGGGTGGCCAGAACCGGGAATGTCCCGGGAGACCGGGACGGTCTGGCCACCCTAAGTGGAGGAGTGGGGAATCAACCCGGTTCTCCCAGATAAGAGTCAACACGCTTAACCTCTACACCAAATTGGCCCTCCTTTCTCACATTCTGACTTTCTAGTTAATACAATTCAGACTATCCATGAAGTTTCCAAGGGTAGCTGTGCTGGTCCATGGTAGAACAACTAGATTCAAGCCCAGGAGCACCTTAGAGACCAACAAGATTTGGGGGAGGGGACACAAGCTTTCCAGCATTAGAGCTCCCTCGATTAGATAAAAGGAGCTTTGACTCTCAAAATTTTTTTTCTCTAAGGTGCTGCTGGACTCAGATTTAGCCATATAAATCAGTGGACTCCTTTCATCAACTTAATTTATTAACTAACATCATGTATCCCCTGCCTTCCTCCCCCGAAAGGACACTGAAGTGGTTTTGACACACTCTCCCTTTCTCTTTTATCCTCACAATGAACCTATGAGGTGGGTTAACTCAGAGTATATTACTGGTCCAAGGTTTCCCAGCAATCTGCCAGGGCAGAGTGGACCTATGAATCAGGACCTCCTAGATCTGATTTGGACACCCTAACCACCAGCTCCTACTAAACACACTATATTTTAATGTATTCTTTTTTCCTAATGGCAAGCTAGAATGATGTTTATATTGTATGTTACATGTTCAAAAGTAAATAAGGTGGACAGGAACACCTCTGGGAAAGGCATGTTCTCAGTTTAACCCAGACCTGCAAGCAACAGAGCAATGAACAGCCTCCATTTATTGCCTTATGACACTCTCACCATCATTCTCCCATTCTGACATGTTACTATTTTGTTGGTTTCTTAAGCAAATGCTATCCAGACCAAATGTTCTTTCAGTTTGTTAATTTCACTATGAGTTGTTTTTTCTAAACTAAAACCTCAGTATTCAAGTTAAATTGCCGTGTTGGCACTTTGTGATAAATAAGTGGGTTTTGGGTTGCAATTTGGGCACTTGGTCTCTAAAAGGTTCACCATCATTGTCATAGGGTATAATGGGGAATTGATCTGGAGGTATTGGGGACTCTGAGGGGCTGTCTTTTGAGGTAGAGGCACCAAATTTTCAGTATAGCATCTAGTGCCTCTCCTCAAAATACCCCCCAAGTGAAATCAGCAACAAGACTGGCTCCCAGGGCCAAGGGCCCTGTTCATATACATGCAAATGACCCCACCCTAAACCCATCAGCTCTTAACTATAGGTACAAGTACTGGCCCATTGACTCTTGATCGGCCACCTACCAGAGTCCATGTGGCTATTGTTCTGGAGCCTCAAGCTCAGCAAAGTCTCTGGTAGCACACCCCTGAATATTCCAGTACCAATACATTTGTTTATTTATTTATTACTTTAAATTTCTATCCTGCCCTCTCCGCAAACGGACTCAGGGCGGCTGGCAACATTCATATTCTCAAGTTAAAACCAATAAAAACCAATAAAACATAATTACAATTTAAACTTTTAAAAACCATTTCGTGGTGCTGTGTCACTACAATATAAGCGAGTTCTTATTTTCTGACGGTGATCACCTAGAACTCTATATGATGTCGGATATCAAAGGCCTGTTGAAACAGTTCGGTCTTACAGGCCCTGCGGAAAGTGGAGAGATCCCGCAGGGCCCTTATGGCCTCTGGGAGAGCATTCCATAACATAGCCTTTGTCTAATGTCCTTTTATTGTATGTTCTATCTACACCAACTGCCTGTGGCTACTGAAGAATGGATGGAGAGGTGGAACAGGGAAGTCAGTAGCAGCCCTATGGTCCTTGTAATGTTGGTTCTGCCCTTAGTGTTAAGGCTTCACAGGGCTTTTTTTTGTAGCAGGAACTCCTTTGCATATTAGGCCACACACCCCTGATGTAGCCAGTCCTCCTGGAGTTTTCACGGCTCATAGTACAGGGCCTACTGTAAGCTCCATGGGGACTGGCTACACCAAGGGGGTGTGGCCTAATATGGAAAGGGGTTTCTGCTACAAAAAAAAGCTCTGGTTCTTATTATTAGTTTTAGCACTAGCAGTAATAATACTTCAGGAAATGTCACCTTCCGGTTGGAGATCTTTTTGTAGTAGTGTGGATGTAATATTTAACCCGTCCTATTTAAAGCTCGAAAGTGTTGATGTGATAAATGTTGAACTAGATGTTGTAGTTGTGTCCTCACTTGGGCACAGTGATCTAATGGAAGTTGAATGGTATGAAATTACATCAGAAAATGCCATTCCCCCTCAATAGCAAGTTCATTATTCAGAAGCTAAGTGTATTGCTAATCCTTCCCCTCCCCTCTCAGGTTAGCATTTGGTGGGTTAAGTGTCATGTCCAGATGGTTAGTTCTTCCCATCTATGGATTGAACAACATCTGAATATCATTGGCCCTCAACTTCTCTAGCTTCTGAAACTACCGTTATCGAACTTCCTCTCCTTAAGGGAGAGCTCATTGATTCTGTAGACGTGGGAGATATTTTTGGTCATGTCGAGACAAGCAGAATGAAGGCAGATATCAGCATCTATGCGGCTGAAACAAGCCAAGGGAGTTCTCTCTCTTTGACTGCTGGGTAATCAACAGTTCCAGATATTCTTGTTCCTTTCACTAAGAGTTAGGTTCACCTTTCTTTTGTGTGCTCATTTCTGAAGGATCACCAGTTTGTGGTAGATGTTCACTGTCAATCTTTCCCTACTTCCAGCTTCTGTCTCTGATGCTGCATTTCCTCTTTCTGCAGTTAGACCCATCGTATCCTTTCACTCTAGTTTGCTCTTACTTTTAGAAATGACTTCCTTCTGTTCTGCCTCTCTGACCCAGATATTCAGTCTTTCCATTTCTTCTGGTGGCTGTGCCTTCTTGTCCTCAGCAATACTCTTTTCTCTCCAGTTCAGAGAACAACTACTTTGGAGCCTCACCTGTTCTCCATTGTCAATTTTTTGTGTAGTGTAGAGATTAAAGTGTCCCCCTCTGCCAAGGAAGCTTGCTGGGTGACTTTGGGCCAGGCACACACCCTCTCTGCCTAACCTACCTCACAGGCTTGTTGTGAGGATTAAAATGAGAAGAGGAGAGCCTGCTTTGGGGTTCCCGGTGGGAGAAAGACGGGGTGTAAATCAAGTAAAGGTAAATAAATTTTCCTCCTTCCTTTCCCCTCCAAGCTGCAGAAGCACGTTGTCTCCTCCCTGTTTTCTAATTAGCTTTTTGATCCTTTCCATTCCATGTACATCATTTTAAAGTTGGTTTTGATGAACTTCTGTACACTAAGTCACAAATGCCCTGTGCTGTTTTCCATCTTTTATCTTGCTTCAGCTTTTGGCATTGACTGGCACAGCTTGAACATCCACGGATTCAGTTAACATTCTGTTTGTCAACTGAGAACAGAGAGTCTGTTTTGATGGATTCTTTATCAACCCATTTATGGTGGTGGTTTAGTAGGGTGAACCAAACATTCCTTCTGGACAGCATGGTAGATCACAATTGGCTTTTTGTGCATCTATGTTCGTTCTAGTGTCATGGGGAATGGAATTCCTTTTTTCTGAAATCCTCCTCTTTTTAATACAGGCATTGATTTCTCTTTTTCTCTTTCAAAAGAAGAATTTATCTTTCATTCTCTTTGTTGTTTTCTGCATGCACCTACATGCACCCTTTGGCAACTTCAGCTATTGCAGCTTTTATATTTATATAAACCTCCAAACCTTCTTGCTCTTCTGCTTAAAGCACCCTTAAAGCTAAAAGCACCACAGGGTGCTTTAAGCAGGAGGGCAAGAAGGTTTGGAACAGGGGTTGCCAAACTTGTTTAACATAAGAGCCACACAGAATAAACATCAGATGTTTGAGAGCCACAAGAAGGAAGGAAGGAAAATAGATGAGGGAAGGGGGAGGGAGAGGTGGAAAGAAAGCAACTTTAAATGCATTCTCCAAGCGGTTGACTTGGCTTGGAGAAGTTATTTAAAGAGACAAATGCCTTCTCCAAGCTTGTGGTGGGGGCTTTGAGAGCCACATAATATATGTGAAAGGGCCACATGCGGCTCCTGAGTCACAGTTTGGCCACCCCTAGTTTGGGAAAGACATTGGCCTACCTCTGAGAATCTGCAAAATTTAATTCTGAAAGTTAGCAGAACCTCCCTTCCTGGCCCTTCTCTTTTTGCATTTCTCTTTTGACTGAACCAGAATTGCTTCAAAACAGACTCCTGTGTCCTAAAATAGAAGAAAAAAAGAGACATATTGTTGGATTTCAGGGAGAAAATGGGTGAAGAGGAATTAAGATAATTAATTAATTAAGAGCACTAGCTGTCTCACAGCCTGATGGAGTTCTGTTTCCCTTCCCTCCCCTTGCTTAGCCACCGCTCTGCCTGGCAGGCAATGGATTAAACAAAGAATTAAAGCAGTCACAAATCATAGGAATCAGCCGAGCTTTTTTTGTAGCAGGGACTCCTTTGCATATTAGGCCACACCCCCTTGATGTAGCCAATCCTCAAAGAGCTTACAGGGCTCTTGTTACAGGGCCTACTGTAAACTCTTGGAGGATTGCCTACATTGGGGTGTGTAGCCTAATATGCAAAGGAGTTCCTGCTACAAAAAAAGCCCTGGGAATGAGTCGTAAATAAACACCGCGTTTAAGAAAAGTTTTACCATTGGTTTTCATGTGGTCCTTAGCTGTTTGGATCAGCAGCATTTCCAGGCAGTTTTGCAAAAACATGGCACGAACCTTTTGGATAAGTGCTTGAAGAATGAACACATGAATCTGCCTTATGCTGCATCAGACCCTCGGTCCATCTAGGGTGGCATTGTCTACTCAGGCTGGCAGCTGCTTTCCAGAATCTCAGGTCGAGGTCTTTCACATCACCTGCTACTTGATTCTTAACTGCTAAATTCATGGCATTCTTATCACTTCTAGGCTGGATACAGGTGGCCATTATAAGCTGTCACAGGGACAGCCCACATCCAGATCAAAAAGGCACATCCAAACGCACACATCTGGCCCCACCCCACTCCCGCCCTTACCTCATTCCCTGCTGTCACCATGCCACTCCAAAAAAGCTACCATGTTGGAAGCGGTAGCAAATTGTCAAAGTGCTTCCTGGGCACCTTTCCAACCATCTGAACAGCCAGGAAGTGGCATTCAAGTGCACAAACGGTGTGACCACTCCTCCAGGGCACACGTGGCCTGTCCCCATTCAGACAGTGGGCCACATGCCATCTGACTAACCCAGGGCGCTTTACATTATTTTGACTTACTTCTGTGACAGGTAGCTGCTGCCCCAAGCTGCCCAACTGTATCCATATTACATATTTTCATGAGTGGCTCACTTTCTTCAGTGTCCTCTTTTCCCCCTCACTGATGTTCCTCAGAACTTGGCTCTTCACACTTCTTTTATTTAAACTGCTTCTTGGTAACCTGTTATTGTCCTCTTTTGTTCTCCTTTTCAATTAGGGAATGGCTGATAGTTAAATCCCCCTTTTCTGGCACTGAAAACCTAGGTGTTTTTCTCGGCTGAACTATGCATCCCAGCTTCACATGCAGTTTGGGCCTGAGCATAACACTTGAAGCTGCCTTATACCAAGCTATCCCATTTGTTAGTCAAGGTCAGTCCTGTCTGACTGGCAACTCCTCTCCTGGGTCTCAGAGGTCTTTCACATCACTTGCTACCAGATGTGCAGGGGACAGAAAGGAGGACCTTCTACATGCAAAGTAGGTGCTCTACTACTGAGCCAGGATCCCACCCCTAAAGTAGTATTCTTAACTTGAGATGCCAGGGTTTGAACCTGAGATCTTTGGCAAGCAGATGTTCTACCACTGTGCTATGGCAGAGAGTGGGGAATCAGCTGTGAGTGGTCTTGGCTTTATCTCTTGGGTTAGTGGCAGGATCTTAGAAAGAGCCGACAATTCTTGAGGGAGCTTGAAGCCTTGCATTCTTGCACAGTGCTACAAATTCAGTTGTTGCTTTTGCAAAATAAATAAATAAATAAATAACACGTGGAATGCACAAGGTCCACTTTTGTCTTCAGGTGAGCCCTCAAATTGTTTATTATTTTAACTTAGTTCTTTCCTTGTTCCTCTCAGCATCAGCCTTTGCGAAACAAAGACAGCTCGCTTCAGCCGCCTGCTTATGTCTTTTGCAAACAAACAGATGTTGAAGCTTTACGGGTCTCTTTACTTTGTTATGGCTACGTGGATGATCAATTGTATGCACTTCACGGCATAGCTGCATTGGGAAAGGATGTTTCAATCAAAAACGATGCCACTGAGGGACCCTAGCAAATGGCTGAGATTTATTTTATCCCCCCCACCACCAGTATAGTCCTTAAGGATGACACTTGATGCAGTATTTTCAGTCGCATCAACGTTCTTTGTGTGAAACTTGGCAGCGGGCATTATTTCATTGTGATTGTAGAAAGTAGCTCAATAAATACATCTCTAAACCTCCAAATGCGGGAAGCTGAGAATGAATGACAAGACCGGATGAGCCTGTAATTGTTCTGTTTTTGTTTTACTTTCGTACTCTGGAATGGTAGACAAAACTCTTCCCACGCTTCTAACGCCTTCTTTGCTCTATCTCCTTCAAAGATTAGCCTGTGCCCTGTGTTCCTTCTGGGTGGTCAAAGTGCAGAGTGATGCTATTACCTTTTTATCCTACCCTTCCTTGAAAGACTCCAGAGTAATATATGTAAAGTACTGCTCAGAGTGCCTGACTAGAATCTGGTTTGAATCCTCCTCTACCATGGAGGCTCACTGGGTGATTTTGGGCAGGTCAAAACACTCTCAACCTAACCTACCTCATAGGGTTGTTGTGAGGATAAGATGAAGGAGAGGAGAATGAGGTAAGTTGCTTTGGGTCCCCTCTGGGGTGAAAGGAAGGGTCTAAATGAAGTTAAATAAATAAATGGTTCTCCAGTCTACCATTTTATCTTCACAATGGTCTTGTAAGGTAGGGTAGGCTGAGAGAGAGAGGATGTTGATGAAGACCCGGGTGGCATTCATGCCTTAGGAAGGGTTTGAACCTGGAGTATGCCCAGTCCTAGCCTAGCATTCTAACTAGGATACTATGTTAGCTCATGGGCTGTGACCACTCTACCACATTGACTATCATATGGTGTTGGGTTTGGGACACTTAGCTGTGGTTATACAGAAGGGGTCTAGTGCATAAAGTGAGCATACATGAAGCTGTCTTCTGCAGAGGTAGACCAATGGTTCAGCAAGCTTAGTATGGTCTACTCTGACAGGTAGCTGCTCTCTGGGTCTCATGTTTCTAGGGTCATTCACATCACCTACTGTTAGGGTTGTCAGATCTCCTGGTGGTGGGGGTTCCCCACTCCCAGCACCCACCTCCTGACTTTGCTTAGCTTCCGAGATCTGTTGAGTTCAGGCTAACCTGGACCTTCCAGGTTGGGGAATCACTAACTGATACTTTTATATGGATTGAATCTGGGACTTTTTACTGGCACTTGGAACTTTTATAACGACTGAGTCATGTCCCCTCCACTTCATAATGAGCACATCACACTCCCATGTACTTTTGGACCTTTCTAGCCCAGAATTGTGACAAGCACAGTCTTGTAGATAAATATTCTTATTGTCCTAATTTAAATCCTGGAACAATGGACACTTAAACATGGAATGTGTGACGTATGGGGTTATAAATACAGTCCACTTCCGTCACTAGGTTCCAATATTTTGAGAAAAGTGACTTTTCTCAAAATTTTGGAAACTAGTGCTGGAAGTGGACTGTATTTATAACAAGGGGAGCAATTCTAGCAGGAGCTCCTTTGCATATTAGGCCACACACACCTGATGTAGCCAATCCTCTAAGATCTTACAAGGCTCTTTTTTTGTAAGCTCTTGGAGGATTGGCTACATCAGGGGTGCGTGACCTAATATGCAAAGGAGCTTTTGTTAGAATTCCGCTGCTGCTTATAACCCAATATGTTACAAATTCTATATGTTTAAGTTTTCATTGTTCCAGGATTTGAATAAAGACAAATAAGAATATTTTCCTACAAGATTGGTTTAGTTAATTCCTCCATGGTTCATTGTTTGATAGTTATATAACCTCAAGGTGGAGCCTGGAGATCTCCAGAACTGCAACTCTCTCCGGCAAATAGAGTTCTTTTCCCCAGGACAAAATGGCTGCTTTGGAGAATGGATTCTAAAGGCACTGTATCTTGCTGAACTCCCCACCAAAGCACTCTCTCCCTAGGCTCCACATCCCAAATCTCCAGGTATTTCCCAATCCAGAGCTGGCAACGCTAAATTTCCACCCCTAAGTATGAATTACCTCATGCGTGTGTTGTATGTGTGGGTGTTTCTGTGTAACGGGACATGAGTCTTTCATTCCATCTCAACCTAAGGCTTTTATGCTCATCCTTCTCCTTTCAAAAAGCCTTAAGCTGTACATCCAAGTACCTCACAAATGCTGTTTATTATTTCCTCAGAAAAGGCGGCAGAGCTGGGCCTGATTGGCTTTGCTGCTGTCAGCGACGAGCTCTTAGTGAGCAGTGTCATAGGTCTCCAGAGGGTTTATGGATCTAAACTTCCTTGAATTGGGCTTGACTGTATTACAGGGGGAATTACATGACATGGGCATTAAATGACTGGTTTATCTACTCGGCAGTGTTATCCACCAGCCCTGCTTCCTTTTACAGCTTGTTACTTAAAGACCACAGAGATCATGCCTTGTCAGCTGATGTGTCTCCGTGTGAGAAATGTCAAAATAAGCACAGGATTAAGTAAAAAAACAAACAAACCACCATCACCAGCATAACATAACAGGAAGTTTGGCAAAACTGATGAGGAAGCCTATTGGACTAGCAAGCTCTGACAGGTTTCCCACCTCTGGCTCTGACTATGAGAGAAACTGTTTTGGAGCATAGGCCGGCTGGAGGGGGGGGGGGGGTGGGAATTAAAAAGTGAATTCAAAATATCTGTGGAATATATTCTGTTTATTAAAACTCTTACACCCTGCCTTTCTTTGTTGTTCAAGATGATTTACAATGGTGAACCACTTCTGTTTCTCACTTGCCTCGAAAGCCCCTTGCGGGGGTCAGTTCGTAGATGGGAGACCACCAAGGAAGACTCTGCAGAGGAAGGCAATGGCAAACCACCTCTGCTTCTCACTTGCCTTGAAAGCCCCTTGCTGGGGTCAGTTCTTAGAAGAGAGACCACCAGGAAGACTCTGCAGAGGAAAACAATGGCAAACCACCTCTGCTTCTTAGTTGCCTTGAAAGCCCCTTGCTGGGGTCAGTTCTTAGATGAAACACCATCAAGGAAGACTCTGCAGAGGAAGGCAATGGCAAACCACCTCTGCTTCTCACTTGCCTTGAAAGCTTCTGGCTGAGGCCAGTTCTTATACGGGAGAGCACCAAGGAAGACTCTGAAGAGGAAGGCACCAGCAAACCACCTCTGCTTCTCACTTGCGTTGAAAGTCCCTTGCTGGGGTCGCCATAAGTCTGCTGTGATTTGACAGCACTTTACACATCCTTCCTCACCTTTCTCTTATAGCTCAACATGGCTTATAATTCCAAATGTAAAAGCAAAGAAAGTACTATAATATTCTAATTAACTGCCCTCTCCAAAGAAGGGTCTGGAGTCCCAAATGCCCCATTAAAAACTTAGTGAATTTGGAGGAATGTTCAGTTGTGTGTGATAGTGGCTAGAAGAATAATCTGCAATTTGGGAATCCCCCAGTTCAAATTTTATCCCTGCCATTTACTTAGTAGTTAGCTTGAGGCAAGCTGTTTCTGTCTCAGCCCCTCTCCCTCCCCCAGTTTGCAATATGGAATGAGCAATGCTGGAGTAGGGTTGTTACAAAGATTATAAAAATAATACGTGTGACATCAGAAGATTTTCAAAGGAAGATACTCCAGTGAAAAGTGGCGGAGTTGGAATTCATGCACAGATTTGGTTGCTGCTATCAGATCTGGACTGAGCACGGACTTGAAGTAATTAGCTTCCTACTAAAAGTCAGAGCTTTTTTTGTAGCAGGAACTCCTTTGCATATTAGGCCACAGACCCCTGATGTAGCCAATCCTCCAAGAGATTACAAGGCTTTTAGTACAGGGCCTACTGTAAGCTCCAGGATTGGCTACATCAGGGGTGCTTGGCCTAATATGCAAAGGAGTTCCTGCTACAAAAAAGTCCTGCTAAAAGTGAAAGGGAAAGTGGAATGTTATTGTCAGATCTTGGAAACTAAGCAGGGTTGGCACTTGGATGACAGAGGACCAAGGAAGACTAGGGTTGCCTAGTCCCCTGCGGCCTCCGGTGGGGGACTTTTTTTCAAGCGCGTGTACCATAGAGTTTTCCTCCCAAATTGTTACAGCATTGGGAGCTCACATGAGCGACGTCATTGTGCCAGTGACATTGGGAGGAAACCCCCAAAGCGGGAGAAACCCTGCCCTGCCCGGGAGCTTGCCAGCCCTGGAAGACTCTGCAGTGGCATGCAATGAGAAATCACCTTGGCTTCTCACTTGCCTTGACAGCCCCTTTCTGAGATCACCATAAGCCAGTGACTTGCTGGCACATACATACGAGCTACTGGTTTCTTTACAGTGTGATATATACAATTCATACCCAATGCAACTGAACTAATTGAGAATTTGGAGTTGTCCACACCCATTTGGAATAGATCATTTACTTTTTATGTTTAACAATGCTTTCATAGGTTGTTCTGCCATGTTAATGGGAAAAACTGGGCCTTCTGGATTCCCCTTTCCCCACCCTTTTGCTGTTTGTAGTCATGGGCATCTATGCTAATTTCAGGGCTTTTTTTGAGCAGGAACACATAGGAATGCAGTTCTGCCTGACTTGGTGACAGGGGTGTGGCCTAATATGCAAATGAGTTTCTACTGGACTTCTACTAAAAAAGCCCTGGCTAACTTATAACACTTCATGAAGTTTCTGTCACAATGAATTAGTCTTTAAGATGTCACGAGATGCTTTGTTTGTGTTAGATATGACACAATCTGAACACTGAAAATGCTATATAAATGTGTTTCTTGATATTTAAGCAACCACCTGCAGTTTGCAGTTGCCTTGTGTCTTGAAAAATTCATTAGTTGCTGTTCAAGCCCTGGTTATTAAAATGGCTACTGTTGATCCATATTAAAGCTGCTATGCTATAACAGAGATCAGTCATTATTTTAACGAATAACAAAGAGAAACGAGTTCGTCCTGTAAGCAGGCTTCTAATTTCTCTATGTCTATCGAAACAGTTATTCATACATACGGATGAATACACTAACACTCATGTGCTCTTACACAATTATCAGCTTGCCTGTAGTATAAACGCATTTCTCTGTGCGTGCCATTCAAGTAATTGTTTTCATGGGGAAAAAAGAGAGAAATGTGTTCATGCTACAAGCAAGTCTGTCTATATAAATTACTGCAGGAACTCATTTGCATATTAGGCCACACCCTGACACTAAGCCAGCCAGAACTCTGTTCTTGCTTTAAAAAAACCCTGACTGTACCTTTATAGAGTTAGATCCCTCCAAAGATCCACACCTATTAGAGCGGGGATTCCCACCTCCTCCAGCAGCCCTCCAACTCGCTCTTAGGTTACTCTTGGGGATCCCCCATGTCCCAGGAGTACCATTTCAAGGGCATTTGTGGCTGCTTCAGGATGGGGGAGGTAGGGAATTTGTGCATCTGTGCACGTACGTTAGACTGGATCCAGCCCATAACTTTTCAAATTACATAAAATATTTTCTTTTTAAAAATCAGCAATGGAAGGGATTGCATTCTTAGTGTAGATGTTCCAGTTTTCCATTCCCAGATGTCAGGAGTGTGTTTGTTTTTTGGAGGGAAGGAGATGACTGACTGTTTCTATTCCTTTCAAATGTATGGAAATTGTCTATCTCCAGCCTATCTCCGCTTTGTTCTAGTTCTCCAGGCAATTCACATTTGTACACCTGCTAGAGGATTTCCAAAGGGGAAGGAACCAGGCTTTCTCCTTCCTCCTGCCCCCTCCACACACCATGTTGAAATAGAAGAATGCGAGAAGTCATAATCTCCACATTAGCAGCCACTGGCAAAACCTTCCATTAGTGTCAAACCTTATGTTTTCCCACTGGGCTGTGACACTTGCTGGACTACAGGGCATGGCAAGGGACACTGATTTGGGGTGATTTATGAAACAAATGTACAGAATTCTGGAGAGCCAGTGGCGATATAGAATATGGATTCTGTCGTAATGTATCTCATACAACCTCAAGTTGCTGTTGGCAGCTGGGAAGTCAGACAGCAGATTTTAAGCATTTAAGGGGCACTGGTAGAAAGTTGGATTAAAAAAAATTGAGCAGAGGAGGCAAACAGATGTTGGGTCTGTAAGGTGTGGCTTTTCCACCTTTACAAGATTATGCAAATGGTTTATAGTAGGGGTGGTCAAACTTGCTAAAAGTAAGAGCCATCCAGAATAAAATCCAGATGTTTGAGAGCTGCAAGACATGAACAAATATCACACACATATGTCTTTATTAAAACTCTTAATACTTTCTACGTACAGAAAGATAAAATACATATATATGCACTTTACAACACGATCATGCTAGAAGAAGACTTTTTTAAAAATCAAAAGCTGAGAATAACAGTCCTCATAAGACCAGCATAGGGAAAAGCTAGGGAATTATTTTTTGGCACCAGTGGGAGAACGAAACACAAATGTACCATATAAAACACTGACCACTATTTGCATCATTATGGCCAATAACAGACCGGCACTTTGGGTCAACTCAGAGACACCTCTGAAGTCGACCCCAAAACCCCATCCAGATGGCAACATCTGCCGCCCACCCCTGTCCCACACTTACCCCAACCTCGAGGACGCTCCAACCACCTCAAAAAGGCATCACTTGGAAAGTGGTCCCTTTTCACTGGGGCGGCTCTGAGGTGGCGCCTGGCCATCTGGAAGGCTGGAGGGTGCCTTACAAGCACCTGGGGAGCTGCAAGGGGGACATGTGAGCATTCCACCCTTCTTTCAGTGGAAGGCCCACCCTTCTTTCAGTGCTGTCTGGAAGCTCCGGGGCGCTCTTCTTCTGGCTGGCTTTCTTTGGGGCAGCTGCAAGCCGCCCCAAACCAGCTGTCTGGTTTCAGCCTATGTATCTCTCTTTGCTGTGACACCAAGGAAGTAAATAGAGATCCTACAACAGCCCTCCTTCCAGTGGATCCCTTGGCTCTTGCACTTTCTTTCCCTGCTCTAGATCTCTGGATGACCTCTGTGGTGAAGATGAGCTTGTAAGCCTGCCTATTTTTTCCTCCTTCCCTGCTTCACACACAGGGAAAATAGTCATGGTTCAACACTCAGTGGCTGACTGACGTCCCAATGCTAAGCATGCTTACTTGAGAGTAAGTCTGAATTACGTTCCTCCTCAACCTCTGGGAGCCACACAATATGTGTGAAAGAGCCACATGTGGCTTCCAAGCCACAGTTTGGCCACCCCTGGTTTACAGCTTTAATCAGCAATGGGATTTCTTGGAAGGCTATTTTGAATAAATTGGAAGTAAAGAACCCAGTTACACTCAGTCATCCCTAAATGTCTTCCCTGCAGTTCTGTTGCCCCAGACATCACTAATTCCATACCTTTCTTTTGCCTCCATACAGCTAAAAGTAGGGATGGGCACAAACTAGGAAGCCGCAGTTTGGTTTGTGGTTCATGGTGTGTCCGGTTCGTGAACCACGAATCATCATGAACTTTTAACAGCTAAATGAATCAGTTCACTTCATGAGGTTTGTGACATGGTAGAATGGCCCCCAGCAGACTAGAGACACCAAACTTTGAGGGGATCCCTGGCTGACTCTCCTCTATCTGCCTGCCAAGTTATGTGCAGGTTGGACTGAGGGGGGTCTGAGTTATGGCCCCTCAAATAAGATGCCCCCAGGAAAAATATCAGGCACAGGTCGAAAAGTGTATAGAATGTAAACTACAAATACCAAATGCACAGGGAACCTCACCCTGCCACCAGCTCTTCTACAATCCTCTACAATCTCTCCAAGTTGGGGTGTCACATAGCAGGGGCCTAGGAGGGCCTGCTACTGGCTGCCACCACTCTGGCAAGGGTCTGCATGGGAGGGCCCAGAGCACTGAACCACCCCTGTCTTCCTTTTTAGTAAATACCTCTTAACTGTGACCAAGGAGATGTGAGGACCCAGGCAGGATAACAACAAAAGGAGTTTATTAGTAGTGCTCCTAAACAAAAAGTGGGTGATAAACATTTAGTGCAATAATGAATATGAATACAGTAAAGGTTGGTGCAAATAAACTGAAGCTCTGATGAATTTACCTAGACATTCCCTTCCTCTAATTCCAAAACTCACCACCTTGGGTAAGGGATCTCTCCTGCCACCTTCTCTCCTGCAGCCTTTTCCAGAGAGAACACACCCTGTCTGTGCTTGGCCCTTTTATGCTTTTCTCCCAGGTCCCACCCCTCTTTGGGCTAGTTTCCCTCCAAACCCTTGCCACCCAATCAGAAGAAGGGATCCTGGAAGATTAGGCTTTCTTTAGTAACTCCTAGGCAGGCTTCTCTGGAGCATGTAGGCCTCACTAGGCCCAGGATCATGACATGGGGGCAGATTACATTTCTGGGGCCCCAGTTATGGACCCCCCCCCCAAAAAAAAAGGTCTCCCCTGTGCTGTCTCTGGAAAAGACAACTGCAGTTACAGGAGTCTATGGAATGGCTTTGGAATAAGCCTTTGACACCAATTTCACAGGGAAACTTCACGTGGGCAGCCCTGCACTCCATCCAGACCCTGGAAGCAAGGCAAGCATCTCCTCTAAGATTGCAGCTAGGTCTCCAAAGGCAGGATCTGGAGGACAGAAAGGCAGACATTCCCCAGAGTTCCAACAGGGGGTCCCCAGAGTAAATCCACAGCAGCTTGACGGGCACCCTAGGCACACCCCATGAGCAAGGGAACTAGAGGAGTGGCTTTTGAAGCAAACAGAGGAGTGGCTTTTGAAACAAGCTCTCAGGATTGCTTCCAGTGCTACAATATATGTTATATGCATTACAAACAAGGCTTTTTTGGTAGCAGGAACTCCTTTGCATATTAGGCCACACACCCTTGATGTAGCCAATCCCCCAAGAGTTTACAGGGCTCTTAGTACAGGGTCTGCTGTGAGCTCCAGGAGGATTGGCTACATCAGGGGTGTGTGGCCTAATGTGCAAAGGAGTTCCTACTACAGAAAAAGCCCTGACTACAAAGTGTTAGAAGTTGGCACCAGCACACTGGCAGAAGTAAAGCTTCTGTGCACATCTTAATTGCATAGGCTTCAGCATGTGGCAAAGGATGCTGTGGGGCTGGGGAGCTTTGTAAAGACCATCTCTGCCTCCCTCAAGGTGTGTTCCTTGCTTGAGATTTGCAAGCGCCTGGCTGCCCCGTTCTCACGTAGCATCAAGGATGGGGATCAGGATCTCCACCTGCACCATGTTCGCATATTTGTTGGAACAGAAGAGTCCACTGAATACCCAAATTCCTGCAGGGTATACAATCAAAATGGGGATTCTCAGCCCACACATCCATATGCTGAGCTCACCACTTGGCTCAGATCCCTGAGCCCACCTAACACCTTGAACCAGTGCCTGTCATTTCCCCAGAAAGAACTTTCCTGGGACACCTTCTTGGGGGGGGGGTGCATAACTCAGACCCCGAAAGTCCAAATCAGATGGTTCAGATCCCTGAGTCCACCTAACACCCAAACCCTAGCAGGGTAGAGGAGTTCACAAGCAGGAGGCTATAAAATGTGGGTTCTCAGCCTAGAAACTCAGTAGCTATGCCCCTCTTCTTGGTATGAACAGAGAGATGGGAGTGGCTATAACTTCACACTTTTGGGTACCCATTTGGTTTAGATTTTTATCATTGTGGTATCAATGCTATAACCAGGGCTGGCTCCAGACTGTTAGGCACCCTAGGCAAGGCTAACTTCTGGTGCCTCTCTCACTTGAACTGATGGAATCATCATTCACATGATGGGGGGGGGGTGCAATTCGGTGTCCCCAGAAGGCCAGTGCTCTAGGCAATTGCCTAGCCTGCTTTGTGGCAGGGCTGGCTCTGACTGTAACTGGAACGTACGGTCTGCATCCAGTATGCCAATTACTGGGCTCAGGTAACATCAGCAAAAAAAGAACCCCATGCCAGTCTGGAAACTGTGTGAAGACAGCCCTCAGTTCTGAATAGTAGACTAGAGTGGAATGGTTTTCTTTTGGATCCACAATTCCTTTACACTTTGTTTTGCACATCTTAATGCTGCAATCAGGGACATACGAATACGCCCATCTTCATTGTTCTGCTTCCATACATTCTTACCCCTGTTCATTGCCGGTGTTCCCGGTTCGCTTGTTTCTTTTACGCCACTTTGCAATTGACATGAAAAGGTTAATGGCTTAAATTTAACGGGGAAGACTTGATGTGAGTAAACAAAAAATGCAGAGAAGATTGTCTTGGGGGTTCGATTTGCCCAAAAAGGAGAATTGAGAGTGAAATAGGTGGGTTTTTTGAGTTGAAATAATGAGATGATGGAATTCGGTTTCAATTCCATTTGCATTGTTTTTCTCTGGCCAATAAAGCAGTACCGATCACCCTAGAAAGGTACCACACAGAAAGGCACAATGACAGAGAGCTTGGGGGGGAGGGGGGAGGGAGCAGAGGGAATGCTGGGTAATTTTAATGGTCCCAACTGAGCTTCATGTGGCTGTTCACCCCATTGTTCCAGTAGGCGCGCCGTACACAACATGATCTCTCTTAATCACCTGTTTACCAATGATAAACTCATTCTTTCTCGGCAAAAGATTTAACCCATCTGGGTATCTTTTGCATTAGCCCAGGTTATTTTTAGCTTCCGAGATCATTTTCCAGCCTTGTCTAATTTTTGTAGGATTCTTTCCAAGGTGACATGATAATAGAGCAACTTGTAGTGGTTAGTGACCTTCTCTAGCAGTAATTTCTTCCTCTGGGCATTGAAATTGATTTTTCCCCCTCATCTTGGCATGTGAAGATTCAAAGCGTGCCCCTTGCCCCAACTCCCAAGAGCATACTGTGGCATCAAAAGCATGAATGTGTGTGAATGCAAAAGCTTCTAGGGCATTTGTCATGGTGGGGGGAGGGGGTAACGGCAACTGTGGAGCCAGTCTAGGCTGTTACTTACTCTTCTGTGACAATCTGTTGGGATAATGATCCACTTGGAGGGTGGGGCCTGGGGATGCATGTTGACACTGAGGCCTTGGCTCTTCACGCAGACAGTCGAGGCATGGGTGATTCTGGACTGTGCCACTCTTGGCTGCAGGTAGGGGATTGCATTCTTGCATCCTTCCCCTATGAACAAAAGTTCCTTGAGTTTATGACAGAGGAAGAGCTGGGCTAAGAAGTCTGCTGTCTGACCTCTAGTTTTGTATTTGTAAGGCATTGTTGCTTTGGAAGAGTATGGCTGAACTCCCTGCCCCCCAGCACCTGCAATCTGAGTGGTACAGTTGAGGAACTGAGTGGTACAGTCGAGGAATTTAGTGTACCTTTGATGATATGTGGCAGTCAAAACCCCTGACTCGTGCAATCAGGCACAGGGAGAAAAAATAGGAAGAGGACAACATTATGGTGTCCACAATACTCCTAATCTCTATAATCTTTACCAAAGAGAAGAAGAAGAGATTGGATTTATACCCTGCCCTTCACTACCTGAAGGAGTCTCAGAGAGGCTTACAATCTCCTTTCCTTTCCCCTCCCCACAACAACTCTGTGAAGTAGATGGGACTGAGAAAGCTCTGGCAGAAACTGCTCTTGAGAAGAACAGCTCTGTGAGAACGTGTGGCTGACTCAAAATCACATCAGCAGGTGCATGTGGAGGAGTGGGGAATCAAACCCAGTTCTCCCAGATGTCTGCACACGTAACCACTACACCAAACTGAGATTGGGGGAATGTGTCTAATGTTCCAGGGAATGTGATGCCACAGCATCCATGGTACTACCCCCTCGCCAGAAGTTCCCAGGATTTGCAGATGCAAAGCTGAATCAGACTGACAACCCTACTGGGAGCAGTTTTGCTAACTCTCATCTCATTCATTCTTCTCCTGACCTTCCTTGAAGGAGCTCAAAGTGGTTACTTCTTTGTTATTGTTCAGTCGCATAGTCCGACTTCCTCATATTGTCATTTCAGCTGCCCTGAGAGGTAGGTTAGGCAGAAAGGGAGTGAATGGCCCAAGGTCACCCAGCAACTTTCATGGGAGTACGGGGATTTGAAACCGGGTGTCCCAGATCTCAGTCCAAAATTCTGATCACTACATCATAAAAGGTTGTAGTTCCCTGTGCAAGCACTGAGACATTACTGGCCCATGGGGTGACGTCACATCGTGGCATTTTCATGGCAGACTGTTACAGGGTGGCTTGCAATTGCCTTCCCCAGTCATCTAAACTCCGCCCCCACAGCAAGCTGGGTACTCATTTTACTAACCTCGGAAAGATGAAAGGTTGAGTGAACCTTGAGCTGGCTACCTGAATCCAGCTTCTGCCGGGATCGAACTCAGGTCATGAGCAGAGCTTGGACTGCAGTACTTCAGCTTACCACTCTGTGCCATGGGGCTCCTTCAATCATACCAGCTCTCATTTCATGGATTGTGTGATGATGAAGGCCTGTGCACCCATTCACACATGGCAAAGTACTTGGGGCTGACCTGAGGAATTTGAATCATTCATGGACCTTGACTAAGACCAATACTTGGAAGCCTGGTCCAAAACTATCAGGCTTAGCACATTTGATTCTTATTACCAACTTGTAAACAAAAAAACAAAACAAAAATGAATGGGAAGAATAAGATTTGGTTTTTATACCCCACCTTTTACTCTAAGGAGAAGCAGCTTACAATTGCTGTTCCTTCTTCTCCCCACAACAGATACCCTGCAAGGTTAGGTAGGGCTGAGAGAGCTTTGAGAGAACTCTTGAGAGAACTGTAACTGATTCAAGGTCACCCAGCAGCTGTATGTGGAGGAGTGGGGAAATCACTGCTCTTAACCGCTGCACCACGCTGTCTCTATATTACCATTACTCTGCCTCCATTATTTAACAAATTTGGAGATCTACTAATACACAATAACAGAAAATCTTGTGCAAGAATGGCTTTTTTGGAGTGCTGAGGACGATAGATAAGGAAAACCTTTGAGAAAAGGAGCAGCTTTTGGAAAGGAAAATTCATTATATAATGAAGAGTTCCAACTGTGCTGTATTATTCATTATCTTTAAATGTTAATATTACTTTGCTTTAGCAGCCCATCGCCCAAGAGTGAAAAGGGAACTGAGGTCCTTAAAAAGTCACAGTATCTTCTTTTACAAATTTCATAAGTGGTCCTTTAGAGAAAAAAAAAGAAACAGAAGTATTTGATAAGCTGTGTTTTAAAGCACAGATAAATGGCCTTTCTTGTTCCAAGGGTGGTTTGGCCCATACACCTGCTGAAGAAAGAGGGAGGAGAATGCTGAGGTGATGGAATGTACTACTTGAAAATATAGGTGGGGTGTTTGCAGTTCTTGATCATTTTCCTACATAAAATTGTTTCACACTGGAAACCACACAAAGTAGGCTGAGAGAACACTTTTGTCCCTGATATGCTGGTTATTTAACTCAAATGGCAACCTTCTACCTGCAACTTGAAGTGGTACAGTCCACTCTACTAGACTCAACCAACCTCAATATTCAACCAACCTCATTTTCCTGCAGGTATAGACCAGGCTAATTCTTTCCTAATTCCGAAATAAAATGATTTGAAAACTACAACAGAGTCTCACTCAGTGGAACTGCAGAATAATTCTGCTGTCAGTCCACAGCAGCTAAATAAAACTGAAGCCCAATGGGTACTTCAAAATTTATTCTGGCATTGGTATTTGTGAATCAAAGCTCACGTCATGAGATGTGTATATATAGCTGATGAATTTGTCTTAAAGGCTGCAAAACACATAAAGGTTTGAGGGAGAGTGTTACGAAAAGAAACCAGGAGGGCTTTTTTTTTTGTAGCAGGAACCCCTTTGCATATTGGATCACACACCCCTGATGTAGCCAGTCCTCCAAGAGCTTACAGGGCTCTTATTGAAGGGCCAAATGTAAGCTCTTGGAGGATTGGCTACATTAGGGGTGTGTGGTCCAATAGGCAAAGGAGTTCCTGCTACAAAAAAAGCCCTGGAAACCAGGATCCAATCAAAAGCAACATCAGTCCATTCCAAGGAGGTCAGACTGGTGGTGGTAGAAAGTGTTGTCAAATCACAGCTGACTTATAGAGACCCTGGAGGTTTTCAAGGCAACAGACATTCGAGGGTGGTCTGCCTTTGCTGATGAGATCGGGCTAGCCAGAGCTGCTAGGGTTGCCAGGTGCATTTAAAGAAATATCTGGGGACTTTGGGGGTGGAGACAGGAGACATTGGGGTGGAGCCAGGAGCAAGGTTGTGACAAGCATAATTGAGCTCCAAAGGGAGTTCTGGCCATCACACCTTTTAAATCCTTCCCTCCATTGGAAATAATGAAGGGGGCACCTTCTTTTGTGGGGTCATAGAATTGGACCCCCTGGTCCAGTCTTTTTTAAACTCGGAAGTTATTTTGGGGAGAGGCACTGGATGCTATGATGAAAATTTGGTGCATCTATCTCAAAAAAACAGCTCCCTGTAGAATCCCAGATACCCAGGGATCAATTTTCCATTATACTCTATGGGAATCAGTCTCCATAGGGAATAATCGAGTGCCCAGCAGACATTTCCTCCCCCCTGCTTTCTGATGACCCTGAAGCAGGGGGAGGGCCTCCAAACTGGGGGATCCCTTGCCTGCACCTGGGGACTGGTAGCCCTATGAGCTACCCAGGTCAGGGCCTGGTAAGGACTACTCCTCAGATACTGACCAATCCTATTTTGCTCATTTATTCTTTTGTTTTGCTCCATGCAGGACTGCAGTAAGCACAGACTGTAGTTGATAGAATTGATAATTTCAAGGTATTCCCTTATATTTGTATTTTGATTTGAAGACCTTCCCTGAGGTCACATGTTCAAATCTGAACCTGGGACTTTCTGCATGCCATGCAAATGCTTTTCCTTGGAGAGCAAAGAAATAGCAGGAAACACAGGAAGAATTCATAAGACTAGTAATATATGCAATCCAAAATGCTGCATAGCGTATGAAAATATAGGGAGGCTAATAAACTATTGAATGCATATAGCAAAATTACAGAAAGACACTAATAAACAATAAATCCATGCTACTCAAGTGCAAACCACTCAGTGACCAAAAGTGTTTCAAACAGAGTCCCACAGAGAACTGGCAGGTGAAAGACGGGAAAGCTTTCTCCAAAATGACGGACTCTGGAAGACTGAAATTGTAGTCTCAAACAACACTGAGGTCCCTCACCTGATGATCGTTTCAGCATGAAATAAGTATCTTTTTCAAGGGCTGGAGTTCTTCCTCAATATTAATTTACTTGGAATGGTAATGCCTTAAAAAATGTATTATGTGGTCACAACAAGACCTCCCCTTATTTGACCCTTTCATATTAACTTTCCTGCTTCAATGAGATGGGCTGACCAGAACTGTACCAAACCATTACACCATTGCTGTTTTTACTTCTTTGTTGTTGTTCAGTCGCTCAGTCGAGTTCGGCTCTTTGCAATCCCATGGACAAAGTCACACCAGGCCCTCCTGTCTTCCACCATCCTCTGAAGTCTGCTCAAATCTGTTAGTTACATCAGTAACGCTGTCCAGCCAACTCATCTTTTGCCATCCTGGTCTTCTTTTGCCTCCTGTCTTTCCCAGCATCAGGTTCTTTTCCAGGGAGTGCTCCCTCCTCATTTGGTGGCCAAAGTATTTGAGCTTCAGCTTCAACTTCTGACCTTCCAGGAACAGTCAGGGTTGACTTCCCTTAGGACTGACTGATTTGATCTTCTTGCAGTCCAAGGGACTCTCAAGATTCTTCTTCAGCACCACAGCTCAAAA
This sequence comes from Heteronotia binoei, assembly GCF_032191835.1. Lineage (NCBI taxonomy): Eukaryota > Metazoa > Chordata > Lepidosauria > Squamata > Gekkonidae > Heteronotia > Heteronotia binoei. The sequence goes on from NC_083236.1 coordinate 47,784,064, forward strand.
GCATCTATTCTTCTGCGCTCGGCCTTCCTAGAAGTTTTTACTTCTAGTCCCTTTCTTAATAATCCTTTGTGTGGAACTTGCCTTTTTCATTGTTCTCACCCCCATTTAGTCAAGCGGAGGTGCCGTGGCTCAGTGAGAGAACATCTGCTTGGCATGTAGAAGGTCCCAGGTTCAATCTGGGATGCCTCCACTTAAAAGAATGAGGTCATAAATTGTGTGGAAATCCACTCCCCAAGACCATGGAGAGCTCCTTCCTGTCTGAGTAGACAGTGTTGAAACTTGAAGGACTGGTGGCCTGATGCTTTAAGGCAGCTACATGTGTTTATGAGGACTGTCTTATTACTTCTGATGTGGCACGTATCAGTTACAAGGAAGGGCACTTGCTTGTGCTGCAGTCACTATCAAGAGATCTTGTAAAGTGAAGTGCCAGCAAAGGTTGCTTTTAAGTACACATTACTGTGAGAATTCTGTCATCCTTCCCATAAATACATGTTGGGACTGAATGAGAAAAAGAAAGGAAGTAATATATCTTCACATCTTTTGATTTCCTGGTGGGGAATCATTCGGAGGCCAGCAGAAAGGAAAGAGGCACTTGATGCCAAAGAAACAGGAGCTTCACAATGGAGTTTTTATATATTCACCAGTTCAAATAGTTTGGTTTGGGTCGATGGCTATTGTTGTAGCTTTGGATGAAGCTGGAATTAGTCTGTGGTTCTATGTTGCCTTATCTCAAAATCTTGTAATGTTTAGTGACAAAAAGCACATGTGTAAAATTGGCATGCGAATGTATATACAGGGATCCTTTTGTAGCAGGAACTCCTATGCATCTTAGGCCATACACCCCTGATGTAGCCAATCCTCCAAGAGCTTAGAAGGCTCTTAGTACAGCGCCTACTATAAGCTCCAGGAGGATTGGCTACATCAGGGGTTTGTAGCTTAATATGCAAAGGAGTTCCTACTTGAATGGGAGAGCCAGTTTGGTGTAGTGGTTAAGTGTGCGGACTCTTATCTGGGAGAACTGGGTTTGATTCCTCACTCCTCCACTTGCATCTGCTGGAATGGCCTTGGGTCAGCCATAGCTCTGGTAGAGGCTGTCCTTGAAAGGGCAGCTGCTGTAAGAGTCCTCTCAGCCCCACCCACCTCACAGGTTGTCTGTTATGGGGGAGGAAGATAAAGGAGATTATGAGCCACTCTGAGATTCAGATTGGAGGGTGGGATATAAATCCAATATCTTCTCCCTCTACTACAAAAAAAAAAAAGCCCTGTGGACATATAAAGAAGCTTTGTACTATGGTGCCATGCAGGACTTTTTTTGGCCCTTCAGTAAGAGCCTGTAAGCTCTTGGAGGACTGGCTACATCGGGGTATGTGGCCCAATATGTAAAGGAATTCCTGCTACAAAAAACAAAACAAAACGCTGGTGCCATGTACCGTGTCAGGCCATTTGATCAGCTAGCTCCAGTGACCCTTAGTGAGATAGCCATGGTTGCCATGTGCTACTTGCTGCTGTGCTTCCTTAGTGCTCCTTTGCATCTTGGGGGTGGGGTGGGATTCTGAAACAGTGGAAAAAAACCTGGAAGCTTTGTTAGGGTTTTAAGCCCAAGGCTGGCAACCATCAGGAGAGTTTTGGGTTAGGAACCTACTCATCTGGAATCCCTGGTGTCCCTTAGCATGAACCAGAAGTGACAGTAACGTGTTAGGTTGACATCAGTTCTGGTTCACAATGGAAGAGATGTCATGACAATGGAGGGGGAATGATTTCCCCCCATTTTCCCCTTGTTGCCATAGCCAAGTTCCCCACGGCCTCCAGCGGGGAACCTTTTTCACACGTGCAATGTGTGTGGGGTGCAATGATGTCACCAGGAAGTGATGTCATCGTGCCAGCACCAACACTGCTCTAGGCATTTCTAGGAAAACCATAGAGTTTTCCCTCACAAATTGCTAGAGTGTCTGGGAAAACAAGAGGTTTCCCAGAAATGGCTAGAGCGGTCGGTGCATGTCAGTGCCAACATGATGACGCCACTTCTGGGTGACATCATTGTGCTGCTGATGTCAGGAAAGGTTCTCCCTGCCGACCAAATGTGGGCTGGCAGAACCCCCACCTGGGCCGGGGGCTTGGCAGCCCTAATGGGCCATAGCAAATGGTACTGGTGCTATTGGGCTGCTGGCAGGGGATCACGTTGGGTCACTCCCCAACTAACATTTACAGTGTGGAATTATTCCTGGAAACATGTAGGAGCCATGATCAGGCCATAGACAGACTTTCTTGCATCTCTGGGCTTCTCAACCTCTCTCTGAGGCCATACAGGGAGCAAACTGCGCTTTCTTTACAAGCTGAAGCTAAACCATGACTGTTCACCAAAGAGGCTTCCCAGTTTCCCAGACTCAGTGGGGAATTCCCTGCCCACAGCTCTGATTTCAAACCTGAGAAAAAAAGAGGAGCAGGAGAAAAAAATAGCTTCCACCAATTTCTCCTAGCTTCTACCGTAGAAGAAGAAGATATTGGATTTATATCCCGCCCTCCACTCCGAAGAGTCTCAGAGCGGCTCACAATCTCCTTTACCTTCCTCCCCCACAACAGACACCCTGTGAGGTGGGTGGGGCTGGAGAGGGCTCTCACAGCAGCTGCCCTTTCAAGGACAACCTCTGCCAGAGCTATGGCTGACCCAAGGCCATGCTAGCAGGTGCAAGTGGAGGAGTGGGGAATCAAACCCAGTTCTCCCAGATAAGAGTCTGCACACTTAACCACTACACCAAACTGGCTCTAGAGATTAGGGGTAATTTCTAGAGTGTCACCCAGAATTAGGTACTTCCCCAATTCCACCTCCCCCAGGTACCACCCTGAAATCTTCTGTTATTTGCATTAGCAGTATTGAGAACTCTCCTCCCAAAGCAAAGAACCTATCCTGTTCCCCATAGAAACTTGCTTGTGTTTGTCATCTTCCCTGTGGCAGCCATTTTGTGGTGATATGCAGAACCCTTTCTCACAATTCACAAATCGCTTGCAGGTCTAACAAGCCTGGGGACTCCTAGGCTTTTCAGTACTGAGACGGATGTACTTCCTTTATGCAAAGTATGTACTATTGTATTATAATTTAATCAACTAGAATGATTGAAGGGCTGGAACACTTTCCCTATGAAGAAAGGTTAAAACGCTTAGGGCCCTTTAGCTTGGGGCTCTTTAGCTTGGAGAAACATCGACTGAGGGGTAACATGATAGAGGTTTACAAGATTATGCATGGGATAGAGAAGGTAGAGAAAAGTAGAGAAAGCAGAGAAAGAAGTACTTTTCTCCCTTTTCTTCCTTTCTCACATCTACATGCGCCCTCTTGCCCAGATTGCCCGGAGATATGGGCTGGGTTGCCACCAGTATGCTGATAACACCCAGCTCTATCTAGTTATGGACGGACAGCCTGCCTGTGTCTCAGAAAACCTGGACCTGGCGTTGCAAGCCGTGTCTAGATGGCTCAGGCTGAGCGGACTGAAACTAAATCCAGCAAAGACAGAGGTCCTTTGCTTGGGTCGCCATGGCCCAGGGAGGGAGATTCCCTTACCGGCCCTCGACGGTGTGCCTTTGACAGCAGCGCACAGGGTTAGGAGTCTGGGGGTGCTATTGGAGCCTACTCTAACTATGGAGGCCCAGATAGCAGCCACCACCAAGTCCGCATTTTTTCACCTTAGGCGGGCAAGGCAGTTGGCCCCTTTCCTGGAGAACGGCGACCTGGCAACAGTGATCCATGCAGCGGTCACCTCGAGGCTGGACTACTGCAATGCCCTCTACATGGGGCTGCCCCTGTGCCGAACCCGGAAGTTGCAGCTAGTGCAGAATGCTGCCGCCCGGCTGTTATTAGGGCTCCCTAGATGGGAGCACATTCAGCCGGGGCTTCGGGGACTGCACTGGCTGCCGATAACATACCGAGTTCGGTACAAGGTGCTGGTTATGACCTTTAAAGCCCTTTATGGCCTGGGACCTGCCTACCTTAGGTACCGTCTCTCCCCACATGTTCCCCAGAGAGTGCTGAGATCGGGGTCTCAGAACCTCCTCATAATCCCTGGGCCAAAGGAGGCCCGTCTCAAAGTGACCAGAGACAGGGCCTTTTCGATTGCAGCCCCCTGTTGGTGGAACCAGCTCCCGGAGGAGGTGAGGGCCCTGCGGAATCTTGAACAGTTCCGCAGGGCCTGTAAAACAGCCCTCTTTCAGTTGGCATACAACTGACCGATACCTGGATGCCTGAATATCCAAACTTATGAACATCAGAATATTTGAATACTGGAATACTTGAAGAACCGACTTAAGGAAGAGGTAGCATAGTATATTGATGTGTGTTTTATCTATTTTTATGTATTTTACTGTATAAATTATTAATGTATTTTAAATTGATCTATTGTTAGCATTCTATGTTGTAAGCCGCCCTGAGCCCACATTGGTGGGGTAGGGCGGGATATAAATCGAACAAAATAAATAAATAAATAAATAAATAAATAAATAAATAAATAAATAAATAAATACGAGAACTTGTGGGCATTCAATGAATTTGCTGAGCAGTCGGGTTAGTACTGATAAAAGGAAGTACTTCTTCACCCAAAGGGTGATTAACACATGGAATGCACTGGCACACGAGGTGGTGATGGCTACCAGCATTGACAGCTTCAAGAGGGGATTGGATAAACATATGGAGCAGAGATCCATCCATGGCTATTAGTCACAGTGTATTGATGGAACTCTCTGTTTCGGTGACCCAAGATAGAAAGCGACCCGGGATAGCTCCCAAGGATTGCTTTCTAATCGGGTGGTGGAGGAGCCCCTCAGGTTTGGGGGACCTGAGTCTCGGACCCCGGGGAGGGGGGGTCTGAGCAGGCGGGCAGCTTGAAGGAGTGGAGCGGGAAGATCAGCGGCGGCTGTATCCCACACCCTCCATCGCCGATAGCCTTGCTGTCCCGATTGCCACCGAACTTTTCTTTTTTCTTCTTTTCAACTTTAATTTGGCATCATCTGAATCTGCATGACTGTGGGTGAATATGGTGAGTTATCTTCCTGATAGCAAGTCCTTACGTGATTTCTGACTCTGGAAAGAGCCAGAGCGGCGGCGGAGGTGAACTTAGAAGAGGAAAGGGGGGGGGGAGATTTCCCCACTCTCTTTCTCTCAGTTCCGAGGCTTCCAGAAGACTTTGCTTGAATTTCCATCTGGCTATAACTTTGCTCCAGTCTTTCTCAAAAAGTTCACTGCAATATTAACTTTAAGAAGATTGGCTACTTATGTAAAATTCACTGAGCTTTGAATACATTTGCGTTGTTGAATTGCAGTGGGCTTGCAGGGTGACAACTTTTATCTGGTTGGGATGCTTGTTTCGTGGTGTGTTAAATGAAAAGAGACTTGGACTTTGAATGGATCTCTGCTGGTCTTAAGTAATTAGAAAATCTCCTTGAGAAGACGTGGAGGGAAGAGTGCTTATTTGAATAAAACTTTGTTGGTCTTAATACAGTCAGGAAGCTGCGCTGAGTAGTGGAATACAAGAAAGAGCTGCATTGGGATAAAGCAAAATAATGTTTTTCCTTTATATATATGTGTATATATATATGTGTGTGTGTGTGTATGTGTGTGTATATGTATGTATGTATGTATGTGTATATATTCTTTCTCTTTTTTCCTGTGGATTATAAACTCCTTGTTGGAATATATGGGTTTTTCTTTTGCTTTCTTTTTGTGTGTGGTTCTTGTCTCTTCCCCCTCTTCCTCGTGAGGGAATAAAAGGCTGAGAAATTCCTCTGACGTTGGATTATTTGAATATGGCTCCTGACACCTGGTCTTTTTTGTGTGACTTTTTATCATCTTGTTTTCTTTTTTTGGTGGTGGGTTTTTAAACTCATATTTGGATACAATTTTTTTTTCTTTCTTCCTGGTTTTTGACTTTTTGGCTTTTTCTCTGGGCTGCTGTTGAGAGGTGTGTGCTTACTGAGCTTGGCTGCCTTGGATTACAATTGACAACTTGGTTATTGGATTATTTGAACTATTTGGTTAAATCATTGTAAGATCAAAGTGGACAGAACTATTATATCTGACTGGAGGGCATAGTATAAAATACAATACGGGAGGGTTACTCCTTCCGGGCTCTCCCGGCCCCAACAATTGATGGTATTGAATGTGCCGGTCTGGCGTGGGATGTCGGAGAGGGGTTGGCGATCTGGCTGGTGTACTGTCCGCCTAACGCACCAGCCAGCGCCTTACCATCTCTGATGGAGGTGGTGGCAGGCTGGGCGTTGGAGTACCCAGGGCTTATGGTCCTGGGTGACTTCAATGTCCATGCTGACGACGCTGCCTCCAATCGTTACAAAGTGCTGGTTATTACCTTTAAAGCCCTATATGGCCGAGGACCTGCCTACCTGAGGGACCGTCTTTCCCCATATGAACCCCAAAGAGCACTGAGGTCAGCAGGTTCTTCCGGGCCGAAGGAAGCAAAACTACAAAGTACTCGCATGCGGGCTTTCTCCATTGTAGCCCCACACCTATGGAACCAGCTCCCGGAAGAAGTGCGGGCCCTGCGGGACTTTGAACAGTTCCGCAGGGCCTGCAAGACCATTCTCTTCGGGATGGCCTTCACCAATTAAAAGATAGAGAGACTGCTTAAGTGATTTTTACCATCTGTTGAAATAGCACCAGGATATTAATTTTATTAATTTTAGAATTTTAAATAAATTGTTAAATTAGCTATTGCTTTTAAATATTATTGTATAACTTACAGTATTGATTTAATGTTGTTAGCCGCCCTGAGCCTGCTTCGGTGGGGAGGGCAGGATATAAATAAAACAATTGATTGATTGATTGATACAATCTCTCTGTGCTTGAATATGGGAGTCTTTGGATTACAGGAAGTACCTAAGGGGTTGTCATTGCAAAATAAGATTCTTGAATATACTTTAATTCTTATTTAGACTGTGTTAAACTATTAAGAGGGAGGCTACTGTCTCCAAACAAATTATTATCTGGTCAAAATACTGATAGTAACTATTGGCTGCTGGGTTAGTTGACAGAAACAGGGACATTGGGTTCCATAACAAATTGGGGAAGTGTAAGCATCTGAAGTGTAAACATTCAACTTTTTTTGTGTGTCTGAGTGTGTGCCTTGTGGGTTAAGGTGGAAATATATTAAAAGGGGCAAATAATCAAAATGGCTTCTGGGTTTAAGGAGGCACCCAAAAGGAGAGACAATCGAGATGGGAGGGCAACAACTCCATCACCTAGCTTTTCAAGTGGTACCACAAGACTTACAACTTCAACTATGCAAGGAGGTATGAAAGAATTGCAAAATACCCTCTTATCAGCCATAGCACAACTGACTGACAAGGTGGATAACTTAGGTGAGCAAATGACAGAAATGAAACAAGAGCTACAAGAAAGTAGAAAACAGGCAGAAGAGACTAACAAAGTCATAAAGGCATTAGATGTTCAAGTAACAGATAACACCCAGAAGGTGGAACAGCTGGAAAAAGAACAGAAATTATACGATACTAGATTTCTTCAGTTAGAAATGGACAGAGCAGCCTATATATTGAGATTTCAGAATGTTCCAGAAGAGAAATCCGAAGACTTGCAAAAATTGTTAAGCCAAGCTCTCTCTGAAATGTTGCAAATACCTCCAGAGATAATAGAAGAGGAGATTGATCAAGTGAAATGGGTCCCTTCGAGTGTCACGAGAAAGAATAAAGTGCCCAGCGAAATACATTTGAAATTTACAAAGAAAAAGATTAGAGATAATATCCTGAGGCAAGTGAGAGATAAGCCAGTGGTAATCGCAGGAAACACGGTGAACATTCTGAGAGAGGTTCCATGGCCAGTCAGGCAGAGAATAAGAGACTATCAACCATTGACAAATTTCCTAAAAGAAAGGGAGGTACCATATACTTATGCCAGAAGGCCTGATTTTTACATATGAAGATAACAGATATAGGATCAACTCTATCTTTAAAGTGGAAAATTTTCTGGAGAAAATAGAGAAGAAGGAAGGAAGGAAGGAAAAAGACAGAAGAAGAAGAAAGGGAACTCTCAGAAGGTGAGAACTCAACTGGAGTAAAGAAACACTTGACACGGGCCCAAACCAAAAAATATAAAAAGGATAGTGATAAGAAAAATCCATAATGGCATCACTAGTCTCTATCAATGTAAATGGTCTTAATTCTCCCATTAAAAGAAAAAAGACGTTTAAATATTTAACTAAATTCGAAACCCACATTTCGGCTAAAGACCAGCACCTCCTGGAAAATAAAAAAATTGGTAAGGTATTTGTAGCAGCAGATCTAACTAAAAAGAAAAGAGGTGTGGCAATATATGTAAGGACAAATTTAACCCGCAATTAAGATTTGCTGCAGAAGATGGAAGGATTTTATTAGTGGAAATTACTATTGACAGCAGAAAAATTTTATTGGCAAATATTTATGCACCAAATGACCACCAAGAAATCTTTTTCAAAGATTTGCATCTCAAGCTGATGAACCTGGGGTACTCCGAATGCTGTTTAATAGGAGATTTTAATGCAGTCTATGACAGACAACTAGACAAAGAAAACACACAAGCATACTAAATCTAAAGAACTACAACTTCCAACAAGCTTTCTGAAACTAGCTGAAGAGTTGGATTTAGTAGATGCATGACAAACAAGATATCCAAAATCTAGAGACTTTACATATTATTCGACTAGTCATCAATCTTGGTCAAGACGCGATATGTGTTGGCTGTCTACAAATTTGATTAAAGACCCAATGGAGGTGGAAATTCATCCAAGAGTAATATCAGATCATAACCCAGTAACTATAAAAATGAAAGGTCCCTATTTAGCCTCCAAGGATCTAAGTAAGAGATCCTTGGAGGCTAAATATACAAATATTGAAGGACAGAAACTTTCTTCAGGATACTAAAGTGGAAATGGAATCCTTTTTCAAACAGAATACAACTCAAGATGTGAAGATGCAAGTGGTATGGGATACTGCTAAAGCATATTTTAGAGGGCTAGCTATTAGATTTAATGCTAAGAAAAAGAAAGAGAAAGCTGAAAGCTTCCGACAATTAATTTCCCAAGCAGAAAAGGCTGAAGAAGTTTTAAAGGTACACCCTACAAAGCAGGAGCTCCAAGAGAAGATTAAGAAAATACAACATTAACTTAACCTATTACTTGCGGAGGAAGTGGAGAAAACACTAAGATTTGCCAAACAAAGCTAGTTTGAATTTGTTAACAAACCTGGAAGATGGCTGGCATATAAATTGAGAAAAGAAGGTCCCAAAAGGACAATAACGGTGTTGAGGGATGAAAATAATAAAGAAAAATTCCAAAGACAGGAGATAGGTCAAATTGTGATGCAATTTTATAAAAAACTATATGAAACCAAACAATTTCGAGAACAGGACATAGAAGAATATCTTAAAAAGAACAACTTGAATAAATTTACAGGGGAGCAATGGAAAATTTTGAATGAACCACTAACAATAAGAGAATTGGAAGAGGCAATAGCAGCACAAAAGAATGCAAGAGCACTTGGACTGGATGGTCTCCCTGCAGAGTTTTACAAGGTGCTTGAAGACTGCTTATTAGTACCATTCAAACATCTTACAGAAGTGATTCAAAAAGAAGCGCAAGTCCCAAACTCATGGCAGGAAGCAATAATATCTTTAATTTCAAAGAAGGAGTGGATTTGAAAGATATAAAAAACTTTAGACCAATTTCACTTTTAAATGTGGATTATAAAATCTTTGCTTCAATTTTCACACAACATCTTAAGAAAGTTCTGTTGGTTATCATACACCAAGACCAAGCAGGATTTCTTCCTAGAAGACAACTGAAAGACGATGTCAGAACAATATGTAACTTAATGGAATATTAAGAGACCCATCCAGAGAAACAAGTGGCATTGATTTGCTTGGATGCTGAGAAGGCCTTCGATAATGTCCATTGGCAATTTATGATACAGCAACTGAAGGGAATGGAATGTGGCGACAACTTTTTAAGGACAATACAATCAATATACTCCTCTCAGACTGCGATCAGGGTTAACGGTGAACTATTGGATCCAATTCCCATTCAGAAAGGTACATGACATGGTTGCCCATTATCACCATTACTTTTTATTCTATGTTTGGATATACTGAATAATCAGATAAGAGAAGACTCAAATATTAAGGGTGCATTGATCGAGGGGGAACAGTATAAACTGAGAGCATTTGCGGATGATTTGGTTTTTATATTAGAGCAGCCCCTAGACCCAATTGAGCATTTGATGGACAAAATTAATCAATTTGGAACCTGGGCCAGCTTGAAGATAAACTATGCTAAAACAAAATTTTTGGTCAAAAATATGACAATAGAACCAATTTAGCTTCTTCAACAAAAGTCTGGCTTTTCTTATGAGAAAAAGGTGAAATACCTGGGTATTCATATTATAAATAAATGCAGTAATTTAAAGATGGATAATTATGACAAACTTAAAGAAATTAAAAAAGACTTAGACAAATGGCAAGACTTGAACATCTCTCCAATGGGAAGAATAGCCTTGATAAAAATGAGTATTTTGCCAAACTACTATTCTTATTTCAAACTATACCCATGCCTTTAACAAAGGCGTTCTTCCAAGATCTTAATAAAATGACCTCTGAATTCATTTGGAAAAAGAAAAAACCAAGAATTAAGCTGAAAACACTGCAAGACGCTAAAACTGGGTCTCCCAGATTGGCAACTATATTATAAAGCCTTGGCGCTATCTTGGCTAAGAGACTGGGCATTATTGAATGACAGGAGACAATTAATACTAGAGGGACATGATCTTACCATGGGTTGGCATGCATACCTGTGGTATCAAAGGCTAGAAGGGTATTCCTACTTTAAAAACCACTGGTTCAGGAAATCTTTGTATCATACTTGGTCATGGGCGAAACCTAGAATATATCAGAAAATTCCAAAATGGGTCTCACCTATTGAAGCGTTTGTACCACCAAATCTTGCCAAATTAAATCAGATTTATAAATATGAAGAATTGCTGAAAGAGGATAATCAGCTGAAAACAAAAGAAGAACTAGAAGATATGGGTATTTCAATGAGTTGGTGGGTGAATGCAACTGGAATCCAGGTACACTAAAGACAAGACAATGGGTTTCAATACAGAGCAAAATGCATTTGATAAAATTTTGTTGGGCTCTCAGGAGAAATTAATCTCGAAGCTGTATTCATACCTATTACAGATGAAAATGTGAGGTGGTAAAAGATTGTATGGTCCAATGGGCCAAAAATGTAGGCGGTGACATTATGTTAGATGAATGGGAGTTGTTATGGAAATCCAATATTAAATTGACCAGATCGGTAGCTTTTAAAGAAAATTTATATAAGATGTTTTATAGGTGGTATGTTACCCTTCAGAAACTGTCCAAGATGTATTCTAATATGTCCAATAAGTGTTGGAAATGTACAAAGCATGTGGAGTCATTCTGTCATATGTGGTGGACCTGTGAGGTTGTGAAAGACTATTGGAAGATGGTCCATGAATTACTTCAGGAAGTTATGAAGACACAGATCCAATTTAAGCCAGAACTTTTTAAATTGAACATTTATCCCAATACTTATACAAAAGAGATGAGACACTTAATAGCCCATTTCAATACAGCGGCTAGAATTCTACTGACGCAGAAATAGAAACTCCAAGAAATTCCCACTAGATTGGATTTGTTGGGGAAAATCTTGGAGATGGCGGAATCAGACTATTTATCCCAGCTGATTGCTGGGAAATCTAAGGAAGATGCAAAGAAGTACTGGGAAAAGCTATATGAGTGGTTAGATACTTAAGACATTGCAGTGTGAACTTTTATTAACATCCGAGCTTTTAGACAAATATTAAATGTAAAAGAGTAATGCTGTATAAGTAAATAGATAGCTTTAGTATCGACTTACAATCTGTATAAGAATTTATATCGAAGATACTATGCAAAATGGATAATAGTATTTTAATGCTTTTTATGCTGAGGACTATCATCATGCAGAATTAACTATAACTGTATTATCAACTTTATTTCTCTGTTCCCATTTCCCCCTTTCCTGTTATTTTTGGAAAACCAATAAAACTTTGACACTCAGATGGAACTCTCTGTCTGGGGCAGGGATGCTCTGTATTCTTGGTGCTTGGGGGGGGGGCACAGTGGGAGGGCTTCTAGTGTCCTGGCCCCACTGATGGACTTCCTGATGGCACCTAGTTTTTTGGCCACTGTGTGACACAGAGTGTTGGACTGGATGGACCATTGGCCTGATCCAACATAGCTTCTCTTATGTTCTTAATCTATTCCTCTTGGCTTTTGCCATGGATATCAAAGCCTCAAACATCAGGTTCCCAAGTGATCTCCTATCTAGGGTACTAACTAAACATGGATTTTCATAGCTGCAAGAATCATGTCCCTACCATGCTGTGGAGCCATGTGCTCTTATTGCCTCTGCGTGTGGTTTGGGAGCTGCACGGAAGCAGAGAGAAGGGTGCTCCAAAGAGTGATGGTAAGAGCACAGAAGATTTGTGGATGTTCTCTCCCCTCATTGGTGGATCTGTATAATATGGGATGTAAAAGGAAGATACAAATGATCTTAAGGGACCCTTCACATCCGGGCCACTTGCTATTTGAGATCTAACCGTCAGGTAGGCGATATAGAGTGTTGAAGGCTAAGACAAATAGATTCAAGGGCAGCTTCTATCCAAGTGCCGTGGTTAGGCTAAATGCAGGGTTATGAATGGTTATTTGTTTTTAGATGCATTTAAATGGTCTATGTATATGTCCTTTTTTTGGGTGTTGATGTGTTGGTGTGTTTGTGGAAGAGCACCTCATTTCGTTGCTCTCATTTTCTTTTTTGAGAACAATGACAATAAATCTATCTATCTATCTATCTATCTATCTATCTATCTATCTATCTATCTATCTATCTATCTATCTATCTATCTATCTATCTATCTATCTATCTATCATCTATCTATCTATCATCTCTCTCTCTCCCACTGAACCACACTCATGCATGAGCAGAAACAATATTTACTTGATCCATGCTAGATGGCATTGAGCTAGCTGAAATCTGTTTAAAAAGGTAAAGGTAGTCCCCTGTGCAAGCACTGAGTTGTTACTGACCCATGGGGTGACATCACATCATGATGTTTTCTTGGTAGACTTTTTATGGGGTGGTTTGCCATTGCCTTCCCCAGTCATCTACACTTTACCCCCAGCAAGCTGGGTACTCATTTTACCGACCTCGGAAGGATGGAAGGCTGAGTCAGCCTTGAGCCAGCTACCTGAATCCAGCTTCTGCCAGGATCAAAATCAGGTACTGTGCTGTAAATTCATCAGAATATTTCACATCTACTGATACTTTTTAATTGTAAAATTTGGAAATCTTACTGCTAAAACAAGATTGGGCCAGTAGTCCCCCATCCTTTGGTAGACAGAAGATGAGCTGGCTACAAGATTATGTCAGTAATTCACCCCCACCTTTGGTGGACAGAAGATGAACGGGCTATTTAAAAATTGCAGAGTGGACCAATATAATTGCTACTGTAGCTTTAAGCTTCTTTTCCACCTTGAGACCGTGTCTCCACACATGGGAGAGCCGTCCTGTTAACTGGGCTGGCTGAATGGGATTTAATGAATCATTGAAAAAGATGCCGTGCGTGTGTGTTTCATCAATAATGCAAAGTTTTAATTGCAACATGAACATTGGAGCTTTATGAAGATTGTCCTCTGGAATGTTTGCTTTGCAAAATAATTGGTATCTCCCTGTGAGATAAGGGCAGTATTAGTCACCAGATGTAATTCTGACAGCAAGTTTTACAATTAGAAACAAAAGAACAAAAGGATAGCCCAGCAGTCGGGTGACGACGTGCACCTAGGAGCAGAAATGCAGTTCAGTGGCTGGTGAAAATTGATTCTTTCATTGTTGGGTACAGGATATTCAGTCCTAAGCAGATGGTGTGTGGGCGATCCTTATTTGTAGGGTTGCCAGGTCTGACTCAGGAAATATCTGGAGACTTTGGGGTGGAACCAGGAGATTTTGGGGGTGGAGCCAGGAGCAAGGTTGTGACAAGCACAATTGAACTCAGAAAGGTGTCCTGGCCATCACATTTAAAGGGACCGTGTGCCTTTTAAATGCCTTCTTCATTGGAAATAATGGAGAATGGGGGCACCTTCTTTGGGGGCTCATAGAATTGGACCCCCTGGCCCAATCATTTTGAAACTTGGGGAGCTTTTTGAGGAGAGGCACCAGATGCTATACTGAAATGTTGGTGCCTCTACCTCAAAAAACAGTTCCCCAGCCCCCAGATCCATCATACCCTATGGGGACCAGTTTCCATAGGGTATAGTGGAGTGCCCAGCAGATATCCAAACCCCTCCCTCGCTTTCTGCTAATCTTGAAGTGGGGAAGGGCCTCCAAACCAGGCAATTTCCCTGCCCCAAACCAGGATTCTGAAGCCTGGACAAACCAGCCAATGAAGGATTCTGGAGAGAGCCAGTAGGGGTGGGTGGTGGTGGTGGTTAACCATGGCCAGATTGTATATAGTTTGCCATGTTGCCAATGTTTCTGTGTGTGACTGTTTCTTCTTGCAATAAAGCATTCTTTGTTGATTCAGAACTGGCTGGATTCAGTTTATTTCAGGGCTATCATAACTGGTTTGGGTAGCTGAGTTTGACTGGATTAAACTACCTCTGTCTCAATGCTGACTGTCACAACGGGGCTTGGAACTGTCCCCCTCTCTTTCCCCCTTTCAGATGTAACATCCATTTATACAGGGCTTTTTTTGTAGAAAAAGCCCAGCAGGAATGTATTTGCACATTAGACCACACCCCCTGATGTCACCATTGTTTTACACAGGGTTTTTTTGTAGAAAAAGCCCAGCAGGAACACATTTGCATATTATACCACACCCTCAGACACCAAGCCAGCCAGAACTGCGTTCCTGTGCGTTCCTGCTCAAAAAAAGCCCTGCATTCATACAACCGCGGACTACCCACAATGCTTCTAGTATGCATGGTTGCCATGTTGTCTGAACAGGGGAGCATACATATTTTATATGTGCCTACAGCTTTAGTATGCATGAACCAGAACTCTGGAAAAACTAGGGGTCCAGTCCAGAGACCCCCAACATGGTGCCTGGGGACATGATGACACCCGCCAAAACCTTTCCTGATTTCCAACAAATGCTTTATAAAGTGGGTAGAGCCAGGTGGGGCTTTTGCCTAAAAAGGCTTCTGATTGGCCATTGGAGATTTGTTTGGCCGTGCAGCTTTTTTTTTTTTTTAATCTTGCTTTGGCAGCAGCTGCCATCACAGCACAAGGATCTACACTGTATGACTGAAGGTAAGCTGAAGCAGCCATTCTGTGGCTGGTTCTACCTCCTGCAGCAGCCATTTTGTGGCAGCTGTTTTATGGCTGCATCCAGGGGTGGAATTCTAGCAGGAGCTCCTTTGCATATTAGGCCACACACCCCTGATGTAGCCAATCCTCCCAGAGCTTACAAGGCTCTTTTTTTGTAAGCTCTTGAAGGACTGGCTACATTAGGGGTGTGTGGCCTCATATGCAAAGGAGCTCCTGCTAGAATTCCACCCCTGGCTGCACCCACCATGCTGTGTAGAATTCCAAATTGTCCGCAAGCTCAAAAAGGTTGGGGATGCCTGGTCTAGTCACGTTTACCAAAGCTGTAAGCATATATCTTGTGCCTGGCTAGAGAACCTGGTGACCACACATATGATATGGTGAGAATCTATGTATGGTTGTTAGGCTCCTAGTATCCATAGACTTACTTGGGGCTTTTTTTTGAGCAGGAATGCACAGGAACAGTTTCAGATGGCTTGGGGTTGCCTAATATGCAACTGAGTTCCTGCTGTGTAAAACAATGGTAACAACAGGGATGTGGCCTATTATGCAAATAAGTTCCTGTGGGGTTTTTTTACAAAAAAAGCCCTGGACTTGCTGATGGAGAAGAGCTTTTGTTAGCCATTGCTTGTCATGCCTACACTTTCTCCTTCAGCTATTATCCACCAATAATGTGACTAATTCATTCTTAGAGGGGGCCACACCTCCAGTTTTAACTACTTAAGCTTCAACTATCCTTCTGAACAAAATTTCCTTGGGTATTAAATGATCATGAAGGATATGAGTAATCCTTCCTGTGTTGCCATGTAAAGAAATGTCAGGAATGAATCTATAATTTACAAAACCAAGTGTCTGATTTGCCATTACTGTTGACCAGGTCATTCCACCATAATTACAGTGGACTGGAAGAAGATAATAAGACAGGATATTGAATTAACATTCCCACTGCTGGCAACTGCTCTTTAGACACTAAGCTGGCTTGCTGAAATCATCCAGTGACCATCCTCCAACTTCACGTTCAATATCGGAATCATTTTCCTCCCCCGTATAACACTTGAATATGTGCACAGATGTTGCATTATTTAGATGGTTTCATATGTCTAGGTGCCTGGGGGTTGACCTTTCCTCTGGAAATAAGGTAACATCATAGCTACCTTTCCCGAGGAGAGCAGTACCAGACTCCACACATGGAGATATTAGAAAATCAGTCATTTGTGGTCTGAGGTGTAATGGGTATGTGTCTGTGAGGAAGACTGTCATTTGAGAGGCAAGCTTGGCAAGAACCTCAAAAGTGAGGTATTTTGTATATTTTCATCTGGCTTTCATGGGAGATCCTCAGTTCTAAACTGCAGGCAGTGATCTCTATTATCCTTTTTGTAAAAAGCTAGTTCTGAAAAAAAGAAACGTTGCATTTGCACAAATGTATATGCCATAGAGCAGGAGTGGCCAATGGTAGCTTTCCAAATGTTTTTAGCCTACAACTCCCATCAGCCCCAGCCAGCATGGTCAATGGCTGGGGCTGATGGGAGTTGTAGGCAAAAAAAACAACTGGAGAGCTACCATTGGCCACCCCTTGCCATAGAGGTCAACCTAATTTTCATGGCATTCTTTTTTTTTAAATAATATCCTTTTAATTATAATATAGTGGGTTCAATGCACGGAGGAGACAGGGTTGCAGCGATCATAGCTCTTTATTGAGTTAAAGCTAGAAGACTGCTAAACTGGGCCAACGGTGCCAACTGTATACAGTCCTGGGTTCCTGTGCTAGAACGCCGTTGGATCGTTTGAACCAGCAGGGGCTTCTGATTGGACCAGGGCAGCAGGGATTTGGATCCTGCTGCCCATTGTTCTAGAGTTCCCAAGCTCAGTCCTCAAGGCTCCAATGAACCAGGCAGGAACACTGGTAAAGGAACATAAGCATGAGTCCACATACACAACAGAAATATGGCCTTTTTAGGAGCACAAAGCTTTTTCCAGAGAGTAGCCCCTCTCACCTTCTTGTTGCTTAGCTGGGATCATCTTCCCAGAGCCAGTTTAGTGTACTGGTTAAGAGCGCGGACTCTAATCTGGGACAACCATTTGATTCTTCACTCCTCCACATGCAGCCAGCTGGTTGGCCTTGGGTCAGTCATGGTTCTCTCAGAGCTCTCTTAGCCCCATCTACCTCACAGGCAGTGTTCCCTCTAAGCTGAGTTAGCATGAGCTAGCTCACAGATTTTTAGCCTCCAGCTCACACATTTTTGTCTTAGGAAGAATGGCCTCAGAGCACACTAATTCATGCAATAGCTCATGACTTTAATGCCAGTAGCTCACAAAGTAGAATTTTTGCTCACAAGACCCTGCAGCTTAGAGGGAACATTGCTCACAGGGTGTCTATTGTGAGGAGAGGAATGGAAAGGTGATTATAAGCTGCTCTGAGACTCTGGGTGAAGGGCAGGGTATAAATCCAATCTCCTCCTCTTCCTTCTCACTTGGCAAAGCACTTCAGAGGAGCAATCATACCTTTTGTCCAGGGCTTTTTTGGTAGAAAAAGCCCAGCAGAAACTCATTTGCATATTAGGCCACACCCCCTGATGCCATGCCAGCCAGAACTGCGTTCCTGTGCGTTCTGGCTCAAGAAAAGCCCTGCTTGTGTCACATTTCAGATTGCCTCCTTTTAAAGCATCACTTTGCATTTCAAGGGAGGGAAACTATGGGGGTCACCACAAGTTGGTTATGACTTGATGGCACTTGCTGCCACCACCACTATGCTTCTGTGGAGCAAGAAATCTAGTCCCCAGAAGATCTGTTGAAAGTGAAAGTTTTTTAGCGTAGTGTAGACTTTGGATTTTTGCCCTGATGCGGATGTCTCCAAAGATCCCCATGGGATAGAAAGTAACACCAAAAGGCAGCCTGGAAGTGACCCGGTAGTTCTGTGATTAAGATCTTCCAGGGCTTATTGAAAGGCAAACGTCAACTGTGGACCACAGATCCAGATGTTTCCTTATTTGGGGGGTATATGTGTATACGCAGAATGGATTACATTGGCAAAAGCAGGGCTTTTTTTGGGGGGGGGGGACAGGAACGTACAGGAACGCAGTTCTGGCTGGCTTGGTGTCAGGAGGTGTGGCCTAACATGCAAATGAATTCTTGCTGGTTTTTTTCTACAAAAAAGGCCCTGGGCAAAAGAGCATGCATGGAAAGCTTTGAAGCCCCTCATCTAGTGCCATGAACTTGAGATTTTTCTATTTACCTAGTCCTCTTTTATTCTTCCCTTCTCCAAGGAAGAAGTAGATATTAGATTTTTATATTTGAATCTCAGATTCTTAGAGTGGCTCACAATCTCCTTTACCTTCCTCCGCCACAACAAACACCCTGTAAGGTGGGTGGGGCTGAGAGAGCTCTCACAGAAGCTGCCCTTTCAAGGGCAACCCTGCCAGAGCTATGGCTAACCCAAGGCCATTCCAGCAGCTGCAAGTGGAGGCGTGGGGAATCAAACCTGGTTCTCATAGATAAGAGCCCACACACTTAACCACTACACCAAACTGGCATGCATAATTTCACATTATCGGTTTTATTTACACAACAACATTGTGAAGTAGGTTACTGTGAGTATATGACTGGCTCAAAGATGGATTTCAAAGCAGTGGGAGGTCCTACCTGAACCTTCTAACCACTACACTGTACTGGCTGTCCAAACTGCAACTTCTAGTGGCTTATAGTTATTTTTTTCTTTAAATGCAAGAGATTCTAATGAAAAACCACATGGACCACATCTAAGACCGAACTTTAAATGTGTGTGCAAAGAGCCATCAAGTCACGGCCAATTTATGGCAACCCCATAGGGCTTGCAAGGGAAGAGACTAACAGAGGTGGTTTGCCATTGCCTCCCTCTGCATAGCAACCTTGACATTCTTTGGTGGTCCCCCATCCAGGGCTTTTTTTGAGCAGGAACACATTTTTGGATGGCTTGGTGTCAGGGGTGTGGCCTAATATGCAAATGAGTCCCTGCTGGGCTTTTTTGCAGAAACAATGGTGATGTCAGGGGTGTGGACTAATATGCAAATTAGTTCCTGCTTGGCTTTTTCTTTAAAAAAGCCTGCTTCCATCCAAGTACCAACCAAGGCCAAACCTGCTTAGCTTCCGAGATCTGACGTAATCAGGCTAGCCTGGGCCATCCAGGTCAGGAAGTTTAAATACACTTCATCAGCTTAAAGTGGTGTAAAATCTATGGCGACGGAAGCTCAGAGCATCGGACTTGAACATGCTAAATGTAATTTAAATGTACGTGTTCTCGTTTCTCACCGAGGATGAAATCTTAGGGCGAGCTGATGAGGCTTATGCTGGGAGCACACCAATTTCAACTTTAACAAGGTAGATTAACGGAAACAATTTTTTCTGTAGTGTGTCAGAAAACTTGGCGATGAAATGGAGCTACTGGGAGTAATTTTCAAATGACTGCTTGCCTTTGAAGTGGGGATGAAAACAATGCGGGCACGATATATCCCTAGCTCAGCGTTGTGGAAGACAATAATTTTAGCTTTGTCTTAAGTGCCTCTCTTAAAAGGAAAAAAAAAGAGGTACTAAACAGAGGGGGCTTTAGGTGAAAAACCGAGTTGTTGCTTCTAAAATTAATATTGCTAATAGCTACGTAGATGTAAAAGCTGTAAAAAGATTCATAGCATCAACAGAACCCCCTGGGATCATAATAAGCCTGGTAAAAGGATCCTAAAGGTAATTTGAACTGCAGCCTCTCAGAAGCGGTTGTTCCAGGACCTCAGCCCCATACCATTTTGGGATTTCGAGGGAAGAATGAAAAAATATGGTTCAAGCTGCACAACAGCAAATGAAATTGAGAAGGGGATTTTTGACTTGAAACTCCATCGATGGAAGGCTTGGAATCTTTCCTACTTGAACAATCCTCCCTTCCTCATATCATTGGTCCAGGCTCAAAGAGAATAGGGGATGTTGGCATCCTGAGAGGGCAGCTGCCATGCTCAGCCTGGATCAGGGGTGTCTGAACTTGCTTAACGTAAGAGCCACATAGAATAAATGTCAGATGTTTCAGAGCCGTAAGACATGAACATCAGATGTTTAAGAGCAGGCAGGGAAGGGAAGGGAAGGGAAGGGAAGGGAAGGAAGGAAGGGAGGGAGGGAGGGAGGGAGGAAGGAAGGAAGGAAGGAAGGAAGGAAGGAAGGAAGGAAGGAAGGAAGGAAGGAAGGAAGGAAGGAAGGAAGGAAGGAAGGAAGGAAGGGAGGGAGGGAGGGAGGGAGGGAGGGAGGGAGAGAGGAAAATAGATGGGGAGGGAGGGGTGGAAATAAAGCAACTTTAACTTTAAATTCATTCTCCAAGCTGCCTGCTGGCTTGGCTTGCAAAAGTGATTTAAAGAGACAAATGCCTCCTCCAAGCCAGCTGATGGGGTGGTGGGGGTTTTGAGAGCCGCACAATATGTCTGAAGAGCCACATGCAGCTCCCAAGCCACAGTTTGGCCACCCCTGGCCTGGATCATCCACAAAGGATGATGTTGCAAATGAGAATGGGTGAGGAGTAGCCGATGATGAGGAGTCGTTTCTTTACCTTCCACCAAAGAAACCTCACTGCAAAGAATGGGAGCATGCTATGGGATTCTAGAGGGGAATAAAGGTCTAAGAACCCAGCAAAGAACTCCTATAAATGTTAACAACATGGGTTGCTTGGTGCTGTCCCATCTGGTGATGCATGGGGAATTGACCTGTTAGGGGGTCATTGAGTGGTGAGGTTTGGCATCACATGGCATTGTGCAATGCTGTGATTGTGTAACTGGAAATGACATTACATGATGACCTAGCAGTCTTCTCAATCTTGATGGCTTGCTTGAGACTCATGACAACTCATGATGTTGCTTCTAGTGATGTAACTGTAATTAAGGGGGAGTGCTATTGTTGCTGCAGTAGCACCCCCCCTTAATTTTGCTGGGGGTCAGAGGTGGGAGATCTATAGTGGAAGACTTGTTTCCCATGCTTTGAATCTTTGGCCAGTTGTGAGGGCTGCATCCTCTGAGGTTAGGGAAGAAAGGGGTAGCAGAGGGGGTCAAGTATTGTGTCTTACCTAGGATTCCAGTGGGGGGTAGCCTTCAACTATGTAGGATAAAATTGTTAGGTTTGGGTGGTGTTTTTGATCATAGCAGGAGCCCCGTGGCACAGAGTGGTAAGCTGCAGTATTGCAGTCCAAGCTCTGCTCACGACTGGAGTTCAAACTCAGCAGAAACTGAGTTCAGGTAGCCGGCTCAAGGTTGACTCAGCCTTCCATCTTTCTGAGGTGGGTGAAATGACTACCCAGCTTGCTGGGGGTAAAGTGTAGATGACTGGGGAAGGCAATGGCAAACCACCCTGTAGAAAGTCTGCCAAGAAAACATTCTGATGTGACATCACCCCATAGGTTGGTAATGACTCCATGCTTGCACAGGGGACTACCTTTTTTGACCACAGTAACTCTTAAATTGTGGGCATTGCTTAGATTTTCAACCTCTACTTTCAATTAAGAAGGACTATTAAAATAGAAAAATATGAAACTGCTGTTCAAAGCAGCGTTTTTTTTATCTGCACCCTCAAAAAATGTGATTGATGATCAAAGTATATAGTTACAGTGATACCTGATGTCTGATGCAGAATTTCCTGCTTTAAAGTAACCAGAACAAGGAAATTACAGGTTGGAATGGAAACACGGAAATATTGGTATTGAAAGGAAATATTGCAAGACTGTACTGGAGGAGGGGTTCATTGTTTTGTAAATTAGGCTAAGCAAACATCTTGATTAATTAACAGGTACCCTAATAAACTAAGATAGCAGGTTTTTATATAAAAAAACTTTTTAAAATATATATACAAAATTTGAGGGCAGATATCTTGGAATGGGATTTGAAAGTGACATGCAATCTCAAGCAAGCAGTTTTCTACTGCAGTGGTTTGGCTACTTTTGGCTTCAGCATTGAGCTGCTTCCTGTATTGGATTGCTTCACCTCTAGAACTGCATTGACCCTGCTATCCCATAGTTGTATCCCATATGGAAAAATGGATTGGCACTTTAGCTGAATGGGACAATTTCTGGTGGGCCGATGCTTTATGGGGCGCTCAAGGGGAGGGACGGTGGCTCAGTGGTAGAGCATCTGCTTGGGAAGCAGAAGGTCCCAGGTTCAATCCCTGGCATCTCCAAAAAAGGGTCCAGGCAAATAGGTGTGAAAAACCTCAGCTTGAGACCCTGGAGAGCCACTGCCAGTCTGAGAAGACAATACTGACTTTGATGGATCAAGGGTCTGATTCAGTATAAGGCAGCTTCATATGTTCTTCATATGTTCAATGGATGGTTAGGCTCCTTTCCATAAATGGTGACTACTTCTTCCAGGGAAGAAAGGTGGTCCAGGTGTAGAAGAAATGGCTACCACAGTGCCCCATGTCTGGGCTGGAAGAATAATAATCCACAAATCCACAAAGGAATCTCCCTTCCTCTCCCTTCCCCACAACAGACACCCTGTGGGGTAGGTGGGGCTGAGAGAGCTCTCCTAGAACTAGTATTGAGCAGAACAGCTCTGTGAGAACTTTTTGCTGACCCAGAGTCACATCAGCAGCTGCATGTGGAGAAGTGGGGAATCAAGCCCAGTTCTCCCAGATAAGAGTCATGCACTTAACCACTGCACCAAACTGGCTCTTGAGGTGACAAAATAAGAGGTGACAAGTCTCTGATACATGTGGAGGCTAGCATTGTTATGGGGAGTGGACTTTCTTTTGTTGAACTTCCCCCATTTTAAAGATATAGCTATTGATTCCTCTTCTTCTATTGCAAAAGAAGAATTTATCTTTCATTTCTCTTTGATTTCTCTCTATAGTTTTCTCTTACGCCTCTACATACTCTTTTGTGATATCAACCCCTTGCATTTTTTTGGTTACGCACCACATGATGTTCTAGTAGGAGGGCAAGAAGTTTTGGGAAGACATTGGCTATCTCTGAATTTCTGCCGAATGAAACCCTGAAATTTTACAAAACCTCCCTTCCTTCCCCTCCTGAATTCAAATTTTTCTTTTGATCAAAATTAGTTTTATTGAAAACAGACTACAAATTGCTAAGACAAAATAAATGAAGGGCTGGATTTCAGGGAGAAACTGGGTAAAGAGGAATTAAGAGAATCCCTCTTACAACTCTAGTGGAGGCACCAGGATGACAGCAGCTCAGCAGGATGAAAAAACCAGGCCAGAAGTGATGTCACATGGAAGTGATGTCATTCTCATGAATGGGAAGTAACCCCAATCTCTTTCTAGGGCTGGTTGAATTGCCCAATTCTCTGCCTGCCCATGTGGATATGTTAGGTGGATGAGTACAGCTGTGGTAGGTGGGGCCAATCTGTGGAGTGGCTTTTCTTCCAGCTGTGTTTTTCTCTTCCCTGTTTCTCACTTATCCTGGTTTAACCAGGAATGTTCCTGAAATGCAGGGGTCATTTTGTAGAAAAATAGGTGATATTCCTCCCCTTCTCTGATGGAAGTGGGGGGGGGCAGTCCTACCCAGGGGTCATTTTGTAGAAAAATAGATGGTGGAGCTTATCCAGGGATTGTTATGCAGCTGCACCTACTAGTCAATGGACAAGGAGGTGGAACTCTCAGAAGGAGGAGGTGGAACTCTCAGAAAGGTTCAGGAGCTGTGCTCCTGTGAGCTCCCACTGAATCTGAGGCCTGCTGAAATGAATTTTGGAACCATAGTGTTCACAAACACAAAAGAGCGCTTGTAGAAAGCACTCAGTCCTGTCATCTTATTCTGGTGTCACTCCAGGATGTTTTGAATTGTAGGCTTAAAAACAACACATGTTTTTCCACCAGCACGCATCTGCTTACATGTTTGCCAATGCAGGTATGCTTATTATGGATTCTGGAGTGGCTGCAATTCCTGGGCTTGCCTCTGAGTAATGTGTGCATTGGTTGGCTGACTTTCTAGCTTGCCAGCCCTTGTATGCACATACATACAGCAGTAAGGCGGGCCATGCTGTTAGGTATTACTCGGAGAAACACAAACAAGGGGCATTTATTATCTCCCCAATACCGCGTTTGCTATCGAGTGCTGAATAAGGGAGTGAGGTATTGCTGTTTTCATCTTTTGAACTAACTGCGGTGGTGTGTTCCATGACTGGCCCTGGCAGGGGGTTTTGTTCCCATGAATGAATAGGCTATAAATCTGTCGCGATCTGACACTAGCAACACTGCTGGCGATTGTAAAGGGAAAATTTCCAGGAGAATCTTGTGGTCTTTCCTTGCCCTGGAAATGAGTTCAATAAAATGGAGGTGATCGCTGCTTATTTATAGGCCGAGTGGATACATCCAGTGCTGCCTGTCAGAGCTTAACTTAGTGTCTCCTCATTTATGCACACTCCATAAAGCAAAACATGGCACTGTAAAAAGACTTGTATAATGCTGTTAACTCCAGGGCTTATCTGCTCTTGTGAAAGGAGATTGTGTGTGTGTGTGTAAGGAAACATAAGCTAATGGATCTAACTGAGCCCAAAGGAAACAAAATGGCAGACTTGTTAATCCTGGAAGGGAGATGCTTTGGACCTTTGTGTCTGGTGGCCAAACCCTGCTTAAATGCCAGTTAGTGCGGAATTAAATTGGCAGGTGTCCCTTGTGAATGAAGATGGAAGGTAATATGAGCTGGGAAAAAAGGAACAGTCTGTAGGGACAATAGGATTGACAAGGATGAGTTGCGAAATTATTGGAGACTTTGGGTTGAGCCCAGGGCCGGTGCCAGGCTTCTTGGCACCCTAGGCTGACAGCCCCCCCCACCCCCTTGCCTTTCTGCCCTGCTGCCCTTTCTCATCCTCCCCCCACTGCTGCTGCTGTGACAGACTCTGCCTGCTTCTTCTGAAGGGCCGGGGTGAAAGTTGGGAGGGTGGGAGCCATCCCCTCCCTCCGTGGTGATTTAAATTGTGTGGGAAGGTGCTCAAGAGCACCCGCTGCCCTTCTCGCTTCAGTGAAAGGGCCCATTGGGTGGGGCCTTTATATTGTGTGTGAGAAGGGCAGTGTCTGCTCCTGAGAGCTCCCCCTTCTTCGCTTACTTGCTTACTCCCACCTGCCACCACCCAGGAGGGAGGAGGCAACCCTCCCAGCTTTGGCCCCAAACCCACTAGGTGACCTCAGGCCAATCATTCAGCTTAACCTACTTCACAGGGTCATTGTGAGAATAAAATGGAGGAGAGGAGAATGATGTATGCTGCTTTGGATCATCATTGGGGGGAAAGGAGGGTACAGATTAAATAAATAAACATTTTGCTATGTATTGTGTTTTGACTCAGGTTAGGGTTCCCAGCCTCCCGCTGGGGATGGGATTTCCCTGGTTTTGGGGCCCTCAACCTGCCAGCAAAGAGCTGGCTAGTGGGGGGGATCCCCACACCCCAAAAGCTCCATAGGACATGATGTGCCTGGTGCAATGGCATCATGTCTAGGTGATGGCATCATGCCAGGCATGTCATGCAGGTGACACTCTAGCATTTTGGGTAGAAACTCTATGGCACCATAGAGTCTTTACCCAAGTTGCTAGAGTATCCCTGTGCGATGTGCCCAGTGCAATGACATCACTTCCAAGTGACATCATTGCACAATGCGTGCTTTGCATGCGCAAGAGGACTCCCCCCTCCCGGGCCCAGGTAAGACTTGGCAACCCTAACTCAGATGTTCTCAAGATAGTGTAATTAAAAAAAAATTAAAGTAAAACAATTAAAATAATAAACGCTGAAAGGTGGGAGGACCCTCAACTGGAAAGAGTTCCAGCGTGGCCATGGGGTGGGGGCATCTGGAATCTCAGTAGTGTTTGGAAGATGGGATGATCAGTTGCAGCTGGGCTCAGACACCATGGAAGTGTTCCTGCCTGCTTTCTGCCCATCCTCTAATCCTCCTGCCAGAGGAACTCTAGCATTCCATGACCGCTTGACTACTAAGTGACCAAGATGTTTTCTTCTTCTTTTGATGAGTTAATCTGATTTATTTATTGTGTATGGATGAATTGGTAAGTCTGCTGTTTTCCTGCCAACCTGCATGTGCTGGGTTTTAATTTTAGTCCTCGCTTGTATCTTTGTGAGCACATGAGAGCCTTAGAAGACAACCCAAAGTTGGCTCCAATTTTCCAAGTAGATCTAGTGATATATCTGGAGCACTATTAAACATTCTTTCTTTAAAAGAAAAGGTGACCTCAAAAGAGCTTCTCAGATCCATGAACCCATTGGTGTTTGTGAAACATTAATCACTCCACCCACCAGATGTGGGTAGACAAAGCAGAAGAAGAAGAGCAGTAGAAGAGCTCACCCTCCAGAGTGCCTTCAACGAGGCCGTAGCGTTCGAGCGGTCCATGAGGACCTTTCCCAAAACGAGAGCAGATGCCATACACCATGGAGAGATGGACCGTGGCGGCCCAGAGAAAGAAAAGGTACTCCAGCTGCACCGCCAAGCAGGGACAGGCCCACGAGCGACCCAGCGACCCCGCGTGACGGAGAGAACACCCTCGACCAAGTGCGCCAGCTGCGGCGACCCCCACGAGCGAAGGGACTGCCCCTACCGCAACGTGGTCTGCAGGAGCTGCGGCAAGATGGGCCACATCGCGAGGGCCTGCTGTGCCAGACCCCCCTGCCGCTGCCAGTCAACAAACCAGGAGTCGACTGGTGAATATGCGACAGCATCAACCAGCATCCAGGTAATGAACTTGCCCGACGAGACCCCCTGCAAGGTCAAGGTCTCCGTCAGAATCGAGGGCAAGCCTTGCCTGATGGAACTGGACTTGGGTTCCTCCATTTCTATAATCTTGGAGGAATCTTTGAGGAAGCTGTGCCCACGTGGCCGGCCCAGCCTGCGGCCGGCAAGCTTCGTGCTCCGGGACTTTCAAAAGAACCCTGTTCAAGTCCTGGGTTGGGCAACAGTGGTGGTGGAATACAACGGGTTTAGGGGCAAACTCGACTTACTGGTGGTTAAACGACAGCTCACCACACTGTTGGGTCTAGCTTGGTTCCAGCCACTGGGAATAAAAATCGTGGGGGTACAGCAGCTGGGGGTGGGGGGATTCGAGGAGGTATGTAAGGAGTTCCCGGAGGTGTTTGATGGGGCCCTGGGTTGCTACAAAGGGCCCCCCATATCCTTGCCCCTCGATCCTCTCGTGCGGGCCGTAAGGTTGAAGGCCAGGCGGGTCCCGTTTGCCTTGAAGCCCAAAATAGAGGTTGAACTAGACCGCCTCACGGCCCAGGGGGTGCTGGAACCCGTCTCCTATGCCACATGGGAAACCCCGATAGTGACCCCGGTAAAACCAAGCAGGGAGGTGTGCATTTGCGCGGATTATAAGTGCACGATAAACAAGGCACTTCAGGACAATCCCTATCCGGTTCCAGTCATCAGCCACGTTCTGGCTGCGTTAGCGGGGTCCAAGGTCTTTGGGAAACTGGACTTGGCCGAGGCTTACCAGCAACTGCCTGTGGATGCTGCCATGGCTGAGGCACAGACCGTAGTCACCCACTGGGGGGCGTTCAAGGTGCGGAGGTTGCAGTTCGCGGTGAGCGTGCCCCCGGGGGTATTCCTGAGTCTGATGGATTCTCTCCTTAAAGGGATCCCCGGGGTACAGCCATTCTTTGACGACGTTCTGATCGCCGCCCCAGACGCAGAAGAATTCAGCAACTGGCTGCGAGAAGTACTTTGCCGTTTCCAGGAGTCCGGTCATAAAGTGAAGCGGGAAAAGTGCTCCCTGGGGGTGCCCAGGGTAGAGTTCTTGTGGTTTGCGGTGGACGCTGCAGGGATCCACCCGACACCCAACGAAGCCACCACCATTGTGGATGCCCCCACCCCCACAAATAAGGCGGAGCTACAAAGTTTCTTGGGGTTATTAAACTTCTATCATTCGTTCCTGCCCCATAAAGCCGCCATAGCGGAACCCTTCCACAGACTCCTTGACAAAAATGCCCCATGGGTCTGGGGGAGGGCACAAGACACTGCGTTTAAAGCGGTAAAAGGGCTGCTTATCTCTAATGATGTGCTCCACCATTTTGATGAGAGCCTACCTGTGGTCCTTGCTTGCGACGTGTCGCCGTACGGGGTGGGCGCCATCCTGGGGCACCAACTCCCGGACGGGAGGGAGGTTCTGGTGGCCTACTACTCGAGGACCCTGACCGCCGCGGAGCGGAATTATGCCCAGATCGACAAAGAGGCTCTGGCGATCGTGGCTGGGGTACACAAGTTTAATGACTACTTGTACGGGCAGCGGTTCACCATAGCCACAGATCACAAACCGCTCCTGGGCCTCTTAGCCCCGGACTGCCAAACGCCTCAGATCTTATCACAGCGCATGCTACGGTGGAACCAGTTCCTCAATTCCTACACTTACACCCTGGTCCACCGGCCGGGCAAGGCGATGGGCCACGCAGACGCGCTCAGCCGCCTACCATTGCCCACCATGGGCCCTGACCCAGCACCAGCCCACCATGTGATGCTCATAGAAATGCTCCCGGAGTGGCCCCTACACGCAGCTGAGGTAGCGAAACCCACGGGGCGAGACAAGATACTCGCGCGGGTTCTCGACTGGGTGGTAAGGGGCTGGCCAGTGGGAAAACTGGGAGAGGAGTTCAGGGCATTCAAAATGCGAAAGGAGGAACTAGCTGCCCACAAGGGATGCCTTCTATGGGGCAGCAGGGTGGTGGTGCCCCCCCCCGCTACAGAGGCAAGTGCTAGAGTCCCTCCATGAAACCCATCCAGGGATTGTTAGGATGAAGGCGTTAGCACGTAGCTACGTCTGGTGGCCTGGGATGGATGAGGAGATAGAGGGATGGGTCCGGAAGTGTAGAGCGTGTCAAGAATCCCGACCCGAACCACCAAGCGCCCCTGCGCAATGCTGGGAAACCAACAGGAGACCATGGTCGAGGCTTCATGTCGACTTCACGGGGCCCTTCCAGGGGCAAATATTCTTCATCTTGGTGGACGCGTACACCAAGTGGTTAGAAGTCATTCCGGTAGCGTCCACCTCCACGGCGGCGGCAATCCGGGCGCTGCGCAGGGTCCTGTGCACGCACGGAATCCCGGATACAATCGTCTCGGACAATGGGACCGCCTTTACCTCCAGGGAATTCCAGGAGTTCCTACAGAGGTACTTAATCCGACATATACGGTCCGCTCCATTCCACCCGGCTACAAACGGCCAAGCGGAGCGAATGGTGTGCACCACAAAGGAAGCCTTGGGCCGCATAGTGCAGGGAGACTGGGACTACGGTTTAGCCACCTTCCTGTTCAACAACAGGATAACCCCCAACCTCGTCACAGGGATAAGCCCGGCGGAATTACCAATGGGGCGCAAGCTTATCACTAGACTGGATAGGCTGCACCCCGACCGGGCCTCGGACATCCGCGGGTTCCCCGAGATCAGGGAAGCGGCCAGGGGGTTCTTCGCGGGAGACCCGGTGTACTTGAGGAACTACGCTAACGGCCCCGAATGGGTAGCGGGAAGGGTGCTGTGAGTCCTAGGGTCTCGTCACTACGACGTAGCCACGGAAGAGGGCCGAGTCTTGCGGAGGCATATTGACCAAATGTGCCGCTGCACCCTACCAGAGGACTCAGGGGCTGTACAGGACGGAGAGGAGCCCACCGCCGCGCCTCCCCGACGAATGGCTCCACCGCCCGCTCCAGCCGAGCGGGAAGCAGAGCCATACCGAAACGAAGGGGATGACCACACGGCCAGAGCCCCGACCGGACAAGAGGACGAGAGCAGCCATAGGCCAGCAGTTTCCCCACGCGGGGAAACCACCGCCCCGCCCGCCACAGCAGCCGGGCCCCCGACAGAGCCGGTGGTCACGCCAACCCCACAAGGGTCCCCCCCGAGGTTGACCAGGGTGCGCACGGCTCCAGTTTACTTGAGGGATTATGTGTCCTGAGCTAAGGGGGGAGGAGTGTTATGTATTGACTTTAAAGTGTACCGCATGGCGGGCCCTACAGAAGGCGACCCCAGGGTCCCCGGATGTAGCTCACATTCACCCCGCCCACCAAGACCTGTGGCGGGAAGTTTGGATGGACCAGGATTGGCCTGGTCAATCCAGGGGGCAGTTCCGGGGCAATGTATATAAGCGGGGCCCGGCCCGCGTGTTCCTCCTCTTGTAATGTGCTCACAATAAAGAATGTTGCCTTCACACCGTCTCGGTTCTCAGTACATTACAGATCTCCTGCTAGAATTCCACCCCTGCAGCAGGGGAAGGACAAGGTGCCACTACTGAAAAATGCCCTGAGTCCAGTCATCGCTCACCTCACCTCTGTAGGTGAAGCCACAGAAAGCAGGGCTTATGAGGAGAACTTTGACTGGTGGAATGGACAATATGAAAGGAAAGGATCCTTCAAATACCCTGGCCCCATGCCTCTTGTTTTAGTGCTAGCAAGCCAAACCCATCCACCACCTCCTGTGCTGCTGCTCTCCTGAAATTATGATGCTCCAAGCAGGCTACTTCAGTCATTTGTGCAGCAGCAGCTCTGCTGAGAGAGTTCTGGATGGCATTAATTTCCAGAAGAGTAGTTGCATATTGCTGACTCTGCCATTATGAGAACCCAGGTTGGCAATTTGGAATTGGGCCTCACATAGGGTTGGCCTGGGCTTTTTTTTGTAGCAGGAACTCCTTTGCCTATTAGGCCACACACCCCTGATGTAGCCAATCCTCCTGGAGGATTGGCTATATCAGGGGTGTGTGGCCAAATAGGCAAAGGAGGTTTTGCTACACCCCACCCCCCTGGGTTGGCAATGTCCTCGTGAGACCTGACACTCTCTTATAGTTACAACTGATCTCCAGACTACAAAGATCACTTCTCCTGGAGGAACCGGCTGCTTTGGAGGGTAGACTCTATGGCATCACATCCCCCCCACCCCGAACTCCCTTCCTCCCTCCCCTAAACTCCATCTTTCACATGCACTGACTCCAAATTTCCAGGGTTTTCCACAACCTATGGCATCACATCCCCCCCACCTCAAACTCCCTTCCTCTCTCCCCTAAACTCCATCTTTCACATGCACTGACCCCAAATTTCCAGGGTTTTCCACAACCTGGAGTTCCACAGCAATGTGCTTGCATTAGGGAAGCTTCAAGGCTGTGTACAAAAGGTGCCCAAAGGATTTTATGACAACATGTTCAACACCCAGTGAGTGAGTGGTGGATCAAATCTAGGACTACCAGATCTCCTGCTGGTAGTCCTTGTTGACCTCAACTGTTTGGAGCAGCAGCGAGAGAAACATAAAATAAACATGTCGTATTGTGTGTACCATGACATCATTTCCAGGGAATACCTTTCTGTTGAAAACATGGGAGTGATGTAGGGGGACTCTAGGAATTGCTGAAAACTCTGCGGTTTTACTGTAGAGTTTCCAGTGATTCCTAGAACAACCCTATGTCACCTCCAGGTTTTCCCCTGTAGTGCTGTTGTGATGCACAATGCACAATGGTGCATCCCCATACCCACCCCCAAGGCTCATACCAGTTGCCATGGACAAAGTGATTCAGTGACCGGAAGGGTTGTGGCATATTTCTGAGTTGCTAATGTTGATGTTGCGTGTTTTCAGGTGTTGTTGTGGCATGTGGTGCTGTTCTCAGCTGAGACTAGCGTCCCCCTGCTTGTAAACTAGCACAATGGATTGCTCCTGCTGGGAGTTTGCCAGGCAACACAAATCACTTGAGAAGCTTAACATGTCCTCTCAGTAACAAATGTCCAATTTAATGGCTGCATTTAGGTGTTTGAGACCCCATAGCGTTTGGAACAACAGTGATGGCTCTATTATGATAATGCAAGAAAGCTACATTATGAAATAAATGCATTTTAAGGTTTGCCTTGGCAACATAACACAAGGATCACTCTGCCTGTTTGGTACTAAAGAATCAAAAATAGTTTAGTAAGTGGATGTGAGCACTGTTGCTTGTCATCCCAGCTAATGGATCTGCTGTTGAATTTGTGTTCTTTCCAGTTCTGTTGCCTTAATCAATGAAAAATTGTTTTTTCCCCTTCCTCAATGCCACAACACCAGTCATTTCTGCCTTCAGTTCTTTCAGCGTAAAAATATTTGCCAGCTTCCTAAGTTTTGAGTCATTTGCTTGGTTCTTGGCAATCGAAATGAGTCTATCTTTCTTGATTAATAACGTGGCATTTAATAAGGAGAAGTTCAGCTGCCGGTGGCGTATTGAAGCTTGAACAAATACAGAAGGTTTTTTGTTTCGCGGAGCAGACAGCAAACATGCCTTTGTTAGATTTAGATGGTGGGCTGAACCAACAGTAAATTTTTGGAATCGATAAATAGGGATGGAATGTATTCAGATGTCGTCGAGTCAACTCTTGCAACCCAAGGCAAATCCTCTATGGATTTACCGTGACTGTCGCCTGATTTAAAGAAATCTCTGTTGATGAATCGCTTGAGTTTTGATGGATCGGTTAAATCTGCATACATTTCTATAGGAATAAAACAGTGGCTTGAAAAAAGAAAGCACGCTCTGGCTTTGAGAAGAAACATTCCCTCCTGTGAGAGAAAAAGGGTAGGGTGATTTACTAGAAAGGTACTCAAGAACTCTGGTCTCTGTATGCACTTGTTTTAAAAACAGGTTTTTGTCGGCCTTTGGACACAGGCTGGCCTGCTCTGTTGCATCGTCAATCTCTCCCCTCCGTGTAAGACTTATCTACCTGATCTATCTTATCTCTGTTCTCCAAGGGGTTCAGAATGCCAGATATGGTTTTTCTCCTCCGGTTTGTCCTCAAGACAACCCCATGAGATAAGAACATAAAGGGAAGCCATGTTGGATCAGGCCAATGGTCTATCCAGTCCAATACTCTGTATCACACAGTGGGCAAAAGAAAAGAAAAGAAAAAAGGATAGGGTGAGAGTGTGTAAGTAGCCCAAGGAGGCTACCTACTAGACCAGAGGTGGCTTTTTCACACATAATTTGTGGCTCTTGAAGCCCTCACTGCCCTGTTGGCTGGTGGCTACTTATCTTCCTTCATCCCTCCCTCAAACATCTGACATTTATGTCTTGTGGCTCTCAAACATCTGACGTTTATTCTATATGGCTCTTACGTTAAGCAAGTTTGGCCACCCCTGCACTTGATTGAATAGCTGAATGTGAATCTGAACCCAGAACTCCAAGATCCTGATCGGAGGCTTTGGCCACTATGTCATCTTGCTTTGTCAGTTCGGTCTGTCTTGGAATGAGTGACTTTCCTGTCCTCTGCTTAGTCACATGGATATAAGAGCAAAGAAAAAGCTTTCTTCAGCACTCATGTTGCACCTAGAAAGGAGAGATTATCACAGAAACCCTGTAGCAGGGGTGGAATTCTAGCAGGAGCTCCTTTGCATGTTAGGCCACACACTCCTGATGTAGCCAATCCTCCAAGAGTTTACAAAAAAGAGCCTTGTAAGCTCTTGGAGGATTGGATACATCAGGGGGTGTGGCCTAATATGCAAAGGTGCTCCTGCTAGAATTCCACCCCTGCCCTGTAGTATTATGAGCCCCTTAAGTTGATTGGGAGGCGGGGGGGGGGGCATTTAGAGAAAGAGTGCAATTCTCTTGCATTCTGCTGCTCCTACTGCAGCTGGGTACTCTTCCTGTTGGGAGAAAGAAAATCAATGCTGTTCCTCCAGCCAAGGGTGGGCCCTCTGCCAGCCTGTTGGCTTTGGCAGGTGCCCAGGCATGCCGACTTCTGACACCAGGCCTGTTAAAAACAATTAACGTTTAAGGAGAAATGTGTAGCGTAATTAATCAGGGCCACATTTTCAATCAATCGAGAATTTAATTGACAAATTAAACTGGTTAATAAGGCTAACTGGTGAAGCCCTGATAGATATATCTCCTCTGTATTTTAACATAATCTTATACATCAGTTTGACTGTTTCTTTACTTTCTCAGCATGCATGGGAGAAGTTCCACCATTCAGTTTTGATGGAGGGAAGGTTAACACGCTGTGACTTGCCCCTTGTGAGAAATCCCCCAGCCCTTTTGGTTTTCTTTTTTCTATGAAGAAAGGAGAAAACCATATCCAGGCAGCCTGTGTATTCAGGCTTCAGTGTCCATGTGACTTCAGCAGCCCTTGCACCAATCACCTGCTTCCTCTCATACCTGTTTGTGTGATCCCAGTATGGTCAAGCGGTTGCTGGGTATTCCAGACTTCAAAATGAAAAGGTTGCCTAGCAACCAACTACATGTCCACCTAAAACTGAGCCAGTTTCTACAAGGTCTGTGGATCTGGGACCAGTTCTAAAGCATTCTGAGAACATTGTGGATCAGCATCTCTGTCCTTTAGATGAGTGTGAGAAATCATAGGCCAGGGTGACCGAACTGCAGCTTGGGAGCCACACATATTGTGGGGGCTCATGAAGCCCCCACCACCTCATCAGCCAGCTTCTCTCTTTAAATTGCTTCTCCAAGCCAAGCCAGCCAGCAGCTTGGAGAATACATTTAAAGTTGCTTTCTTTCCACCCCTCCCTCCCTTCTTTCCCCTTCCAGTTTTGCAGCTCTCAAAGATCTGACATTCACGTCTTGCAGCTCTCAGACATCGGACGTTTATTTTATGTGGGTCTTATGTTAAGCAGGTTTGGCCATCCCTGTCATAGGCTGTCTGCAACCCATGCTGGGAAATGTGAGTTTGCATTCAGTGCATCGTATGATGTCTTCCTTCCAGCGCTTCTGTTGCCTATGTCTCCAGGACTGGCATTCCAGGAGATCCCTTGTTCCCTTGCTTATGTTTGTTGCTACAACTCTAGTAAACTGGTGGGAGATTTTTTTTTTTAAAAAAACTGCCAATGGTGTTACTTTACTTTTGGGGGAAATCTGGAAGCGATGACAGTCCCTTCTAAGAATTGCTTGAAATGCTGTGGTTTTACCATAGAGTTTCTGGTGATTTCTAGAGCAGACTGACAGGACTTCTGGGCTTTCCTCAAAAGTAATATAACATGGTGACTTCCGGGGAGGAAAATGGCGAGCTGAGTTGTCTCTCGTAACGGGAGCAAGCTGAAGGTCTTGTTCGGGGTAGTGGAGGGCAAACCAAAGCCCACTGCCTACCTTTCTCAGTGAGAGAAAGGTCCAAGACTTGCACTAAAAACTTTAGAAGAGATTTACCTTGGCTGAAAAGGAGCTTTGGAGAAGGGTCCTTTGAGGCTTTGAGGAGTCTCAGAAGTTTGCAAAATTATCGTCTGCAAGATCTCTCAGAGCCATGGATTTGGCATAAGCTCGTCACGATCCTAACCTTCTGGGACATTTTTAAACAACTAAAGTCTTGGAAGACCAGTGGAACTTGGATAAATAGAGGAAAAAAGGTACAGAAACTCTTCTTTCACTCCGGAGCTATTTACAGACTAAAGAGACGTTTTAAAGGTGGAAATAAGGGGAAAATATAAAACTTGCAAGTAGAAGAAGGGAAGGGTGAAGTTTGGACTATTTTGACATAAAAGACAGTGTTAAAAACTGCTAAAAATTGAAGAGAAATCATTGTTGTGTCTACTTACGATTTGTGGAATGTAAACAACCATACTGCGCAGGAATATACTGGAACAGTCCTTTAACTCTACTGAGCAAGACAGGAAGTGCGTCAAGCAATCTATAAGGTTGAAGGTGACAGAGACAGGAAGCAGTAAAGAAAAAAGCCTACTCTACATCATAGAGAAACATCGGCAGCCATTGCTGGGAGGTCCAATTTAAAACATCGTTTTAAAAAGATTTGGGACTTTAAAAAGTGACAGAAACGACAGGGAAAAGGGTAAGAAGATAAGAACTATTTACATTATTGGTGGGCTCCTGGGGTGATTTTAAAAGGGGAAAAAAAAATCTTTAAAAGGAGAAAAAATCGCGGCCGCCATTTTGGATTTTTTAAAGACTTTTTTGTTAAATATCTTTGCTTTGGGGGCTCAGAAACCAGCGAAATTGGGCTTGCTGGAAAGGGCAAGCCCTGCTCTATTGAACCTGACTGTCAGATTTTAAATTGGTGAGGTCAAAAATTTCGTCATTTTTTTAAAGGGGAAAAATTCTTCAAAAATTTATATCTGGGCCTGGGAAGCTCAGAAGAAAACAGAACAAAGTTTAATTGAGAGAGAAAATTTAGACCTTCTGAACTTGGTAGTCAAACTTGCAAATTGTGCGACGGAAATTTTTGGTATTTTAATTGCATCCCCCTTGCTCTTTGCTTAAATGTCAGAGCCCAGGCAGCCCCGAACAAGAGCCCTTTCATTAGATAAAATGCAAGACCAAATGGAGGCTATGGAAGCCAGGATTATGAAAGGAGTTAAGAAAATGATGGAAGAGTTGAAGGAAGAACTTACTACAGTGATTAAAAAAGAAGTGGATGACCTCAAAAACCAAATTGGGAAAATAGACAAGAAAGTACAGGAGGTGGAGGAGAAAGTTAAAATACATGATACCACCTTGCTGAAAGTACAAGAAAAAGTGACGATTCACGACTGCAAATTAATGGAAAATCAGCTACGTTTGAGAGGAGTACCTGAGGAAGAGAATGATGATTTGAAAGGATATATAACAAACATAATCGCAGAATTCTTAGAAGAAGACCCTGATAAGACTAAAAGCATGTATGATCACATGTATAGAGTCAACTCGCTATATGCCAAAAAAAAATAACTTACCAAGAGATGTGGTTGTAAGATTCATGACAAAGGAAATGGTGGGAAGGATTATGAAGAGAAACTTTGAACAATCATTGATAGTAAGAGGTAGCAGAGTGAGAATTATGAAGGAGCTACCGAAAGAAGTGATAAATGACAGGAGAACATATAAAAAGTTGACAGAAAAATTGAAAGACAATGGCACAAGGTATAGATGGATAATCCCCGAGGGTGTGAGCTTTGAACTTCAGGGGAAGAGAGTCACGATCACAAATGCCCGAGAAC
This sequence comes from Heteronotia binoei, assembly GCF_032191835.1. Lineage (NCBI taxonomy): Eukaryota > Metazoa > Chordata > Lepidosauria > Squamata > Gekkonidae > Heteronotia > Heteronotia binoei. Next base: position 47,821,303 of record NC_083236.1, read on the forward strand.
TGAGGAGATTTTTTGAAGAAAATAAAGAATTTGCACCATGATGGATTACAAACTATTGTCTTGGAATGTTAATGGACTAAATTCACCACAAAAAAGAAGGGCAACCTTTCATTGGATTAAAAAGCAAAATTGTAATATAATTTGTTTGCAAGAAGTCCACATTAAACAAAAGGATTATAAATTTTTATGGAACAAACAATTGGGAAGGGAATTTTTTTCGTTAGCTGACCAGAAAAAAAGGGGAGTAGTTTTTTATATTAAACAAGACCTGGAGCCAAAATTGGTATTTAAAGATAAGGATGGAAGATTTGTAGCAGTGGAAATAACATTAAATGGGAAAAAAACGCTGTTATTGGGACTATATGCACCTAATGGTGCAAAAGATGTTTTTTTTAAAGACATTACACAACAACTAGATGAGTTGACCTACGATCAAATACTCTTAATGGGAGATTTTAATGGAACAGTTGAGAACTCATTGGATAGATCCGGAGGGAAAAAAAATAGTGGAAAAGAAGGAAAATTGCCAAAGTCTTTTTTTGAATTAGTAAAACAGGAAAATTTGGAGGACATATGGAGAAAGTTTAACCCTGAAGTGCGGGACTATACTTTTTTTTCTGCAAGACATAAGACATTTTCTAGAATTGACATGCTATGGGGAACCAGAGATTTAGGCCTCATAACAAGAAAGATAGAGATTTTGCCTAAAATTGGCACTGACCATAACCCAATAATGTGGATTACAAAACTGTCCAAAAGATTGAGAAGATGGAGATTGAATGAAGACTTGCTACAGAACAAAGAAACAGTGACTTTCCTAGGAAAAGAAACTAAAGAATTTTTCCAAGTGAATGATAAAGAAGATATCGATTTTCAGACGGTCTGGGATGCTTATAAAGCAGTAATGAGAGGGTTGCTGATTACTTTGAACAATAAAGATAAAAGGGAAAAAGAAAAACAACTACTGGATATTCAAAATGAAATAAAGAAAAAAGAAGGAGAGCTGAGGAAAAGACCAGGGAAAAAGAAAATTCTAAGGGAAATTTCAATATTGCAAACTCAACTAAGACATTTATTAAACAAAGAAGTAGAATGGAACTTGAAAAGGCTCCAGCAAAAATCGTTTGAAGGAGCAAATAAGACGGGGAAATACTTGGCGTGGCAGCTGAAAAAAAAGAGGGAAAATAAAATAATTAATAGAATTGTGATAGATGAAAGAGACGTAGTTACTCAAGAGGGAATAAAAAGAGAATTTTTTAAGTATTATGCCAAGCTGTTTAAAGGTGCTGAAGTAAAGAGAAAAAAGATAGATGAATATCTACAGAAAATAAAAATTGAGCCATTAACTGAGAATATGAGAAAAATTTTGAATGACCCAATTGAAAAAATAGAAATTGAGGCAGCAATCAACGTGATGAAAAATGATAAAGCTCCCGGGCCAGACGGTTATACAGCCAAGTATTTTAAAATGTTTAAAGATGAATTAATACCAAAATTACAGAAGCTGATGAATGCAATAAGAGTCAAAGGGAAGGTACCAAATACATGGAAAGAAGCTGTTATTTCTTTGATACCTAAAGAAGAAAGAGATGTTACAAATGTGAAAAATTACAGACCAATTTCACTTTTGAACAATGATTATAAAATATTTACAAGAATTCTGGCAGAACGTCTTAAGCAATATTTGATAAATTTTATAAAAGAGGACCAAGCCGGTTTTCTTCCCAAAAGACAAATAAGAGACAATATTAGAACTGTTGTAAATATTGTAGAATATTATGAAAGACATCCAGAAAAGGAAGTAGCGCTATTCTTTGCGGATGCAGAAAAAGCATTTGACAATTTAAATTGGGACTTTATGTTTGCAGTGATGGAAAAAATGGAGCTTGGAGAAAGTTTTATAAGAATGATAAAGGCAATATATTCTGAACAAAGTGCAAGGCTGTGCATCAACGCAGATCTTACAGATGAAATGAAAATTAGTAAAGGTACCAGACAAGGCTGCCCGCTTTCGCCATTGCTGTTTATAATGACTCTTGAAATTTTACTAATGCAGATTCAAGAAGAAAAAGATTTAGAAGGACTACAAATAAAAGGATTTACCTATAAATACAGAGCATTTGCAGATGATATAATGTTTATAAATGAAAATCCTTTACAAGTTACACCTTTGTTGTTAATGAGAATACAAGAGTTTGGGGAGTTGGCGGGACTTTATATAAACAAAGAAAAATCAAAAATCTTATGTAAGAATATGCAGAAAAATAGACAACAAGAACTACAAAGACTAACGGGTTGTGAAGTTACCTCTAAGGTAAAATACCTAGGGGTAGAGATAACAATGAAAAATATTGATTTGTTTAAGAACAATTATGAAAAGCAATGGCGTAAAATAGAAGAAGATATGCTAAAGTGGAACAAGCTCAATTTGTCACTGTTGGGTAGAATAGCTGCAGTAAAAATGAATATTTTACCAAGGATTATGTATCTGTTTCAAACCATCCCCATTGTGAAAGATGCTAAGCAATTTGATAAATGGCGAAGAAAAATTTCGGAATTCGTGTGGGCCGGGAGGAAACCTAGAATTAAAATGAAAGTCCTGATAGATGCGAAAGAGAGAGGTGGATTCCAATTACCAGATTTGAAACTGTATCATGAAGCAATTTGTTTAGTATGGTTAAAAGAATGGATAACGTTATTAAATAAAAAACTTCTAATGTTAGAAGGCCATGGAAAAAAATTCGGCTGGCATGCATATTTGTACTATGGAAAAAAGAAGATGGACGGTCTTTTCTCTCACCATTATATAAGGAGTAGCTTATTAAATGTGTGGATAAAGTACAAGAAATATGGTGATGAGAGGAGACCTTTATGGATAGTGCCGGCTGAAGTGATAAAGTTAACGGCCAAAACAGTCAAGGAAAAACAACTATCATACAACCAGTTACTAAAAATACAAAGCGGGAACATAGAATTGAAAACTGCAGAAGAACTAAACTATAAATATGATTGGTTTCAAATGCAACAAATAAAAAGTTTGATGGAGAATGATATCAAAGCTGAAGGAATAAGGAAAGAACAAACAGAAATGGAAAGAGTTCTGCTTGGAGATAATGAGAAATTAATTTCAAAAGTGTACAAATTACTTTTACAATGGGCTACAGAAGATGAAGTAGTGAAATCTCAAATGATAAAATGGGCAATTAATGTAAATAAAGAAATAAAGATGGAATCTTGGGAATATCTGTGGAAAAATTCCATGAAACTCGCAACATGTCATAGTATTAAAGAGAACTGTTTTAAGATGATGTATAGATGGTATATGACTCCAAAAAAATTAGCAAAGATGAACAATAAGATGCCAGATAGGTGCTGGAAATGTAAAAAGCATGAAGGTTCTTTCTACCATATGTGGTGGACTTGTGAAAGAGCTAAAATGTTTTGGCAAATGATTCAACAAGAGATATCTAAGATCCTGGGATATGAATTCAATAAAGAGGCAGAGACTTTTCTGCTGGGATTACAAATGGAAAAATTTCCAAAAGAAGATAGAACATTAATATGGTACTTGCTCTCAGCTGCTAGGACATTGTATGCGCAGTTGTGGAAGCAAGAAAAAATACCAGAAAAATGGGACTGGATTATGAAAGTTATGTCATGGAGTGAAATGGACAAATTAACAAGAAAATTAAGAGACTGTGATTTAGAACTTTTTAACCAAGAGTGGAAGAAATTCAGAAGATATGTAGAGAAAGAGTGGAAAATAAAAGGACATTGGACAATTTTTGAGGATTAAGATTTTTAAGATAACAATACAATTCTTGAAGGGGGTTCTTCTTCCCTATGTTTCTTTTTTGTTTCGTTTTTTTTTCTTGATAGTTAAGGGTACCTTTAATATCTGTTTTTTTAAAGAAAATAACACTGGCGGGGGTCAAGTAATTGGGGGAGGGGTGGGAGAAAGTAAGATGTGGGGTAGAATGATGGTCTTTTTCTTAATATATATTAAGCTTTTTATAAGTTGTAGTTATAGTTCTACTACCATATGTTACTAATAAAATTGTTTATTCACAAAAAAAAAAGTAATATAACATGGTCAGTTGACAAAATGCCCCCATGTATTTGTTGCCCCCCCCCCCCCCCCCCAGATTCTCACTGGGCAACCCTAAGGCTGGCGCATGTGTGTCTCTTTCTCTGCAGGGGTATTTAATTTATTTCTATTTTAAATTTATGAATTGCCCAATCCTTGACTGTGAAGAAGTTAAAAGCACTAATATAACAGTGTTAAAATTAAAAGGAGTTCAAAACATCCATATAACCGTGATAAAATTAATAAAACAATCTTTCCTATATCTTTCCTCTGCCTTCCTCTTATCTTCAGTATCTTCAGTTGTGTGTGTGTATGGTTTTTTCTTAAAAATTATGGGTGCATAATTTTCATTTTCCATGATTACCTTTTTTAGGAAATGGGTGAGCTAGAAACTAAGCAAAGGAAATGGGGATACCAGGTGATAAAAGAGATCTTGCTGTTGGACCTGTGGCCCCTGTAGTCCTCTCTTGCCTTTGCATATAGAGCTCTCTCATGTATTTGCCTCTTCCTGAATTTCCCTCCCTTTTTGGTCATAGTAATACGTTCCTGATATTACATAAACTTCACCAAACTTGAACAACAACAAAACAAAGTTGGGTGCTGTGATTTGGTATGCATTGTTTTGTTTCTTTCATTAATTCTTGCTGCCATGCTGTATGCTCAGATGAACAATAGCTTTGGCCTGCAGAGATCAATACCAGATCGCTGATTGTGCCTATCTAGTCAAAGAGTAGATTATTTGATAAATGGGGTGGTCCATATGTTTTGACATTTGTTAGCTGTATAGCCCAGACCAAACCAGCCAAACTAGAGTTCCATCATAAAAAACCCCAGGAGGAAGTAAATAGACAATTTCCTTTTTGGTTGAGGACCGATATAATCTGGCTTTAAAGAAGCGCAAGGGAAGGATTACTTGAGACTGAGAAACAAATACTTTAGGGTAGTAACATCTGAGGGAGACTTTTGTTCTAAGTCTTGGCCCTGTATTACATACATCAAGCTAATTGTATCTGGTTTTATGCTGTACCATGTTCTGGTACAGCTAAAATACCCAGTAATTATCCATTTGCCCAATGGAGAAAACATAAAACATGTTTTCTGAAAATGAAACTCCCAAGGAACACTTCCTCCAGGTTAGAAGGTAGACTAAAAGAGATCTAAATAGAAATTAGAGGACTATGTTAAACACAGGCGGATGTCTGGTGTGAACAATGAGTTCCCACCTTATGGTGTCCCTCCATTTTCTACAGGAACCTCTTGTGTATTTAGGCAAGGCTTGCCAACTTTGGACTGGGGAATTCCTGGATATTTAAGGTTTCAGGCCACAGCTGGCAAACCCTGGGAGCAAAAAGGGGATGTATCTGGTGTGCCAATATTATGCCAGGATGCTGATATCACTTCCAGTAAAAACTAGAAGTGAGATCACTGAATGCTCTAACATAAGGGTGTCAAACATGCAGTTCGGGGGCGAATCAGGCCCCTGGAGGGCTCCTATCAGGCCCCTGAGCAACTGGCTGTTATCTGCTTCCTTTTCTATATATCTTGCTTCCTTCTGCATAACAGCTTGCAAGGCTTGCTCAGTTGCACAGGAGCTACAGAGCAAAACCTCTATTTTCTCCATTGGCTGAGGCTCCTCCCTTGGGAAGGAAGCGGGGAGGAATAGCTTGCTTTGCCAGGCTTTCTCAATTGCACAGCAGAGCTACTGAGCCAAGCCTCGCTTCATTCTATTGGTTGAGGCTCCCTCACCCCGTCCCTTCAATCAATCAATCAACATTTTATTTATATCCCGCCCTCCCCGCCGAAGCAGGCTCAGGGCGGCTAACAACATCAAATACAATAGATTATACAATAAGTATTTAAAATCAGTATCTAGCTTTAAAACAGTCTATTTTAAAATTTAAAATTAACATTCTGGTGCTATTTCCAATAAGCATGATGGCGAAATTCACTTAGGCGAGTCCCTCTGTCATTTAATCGGTAAAGGCCATCCCAAAAAGGATGGTCTTGCAGGCCCTGTGGAACTGTTCAAGGTTCCGCAGGGGCTGCACTTCTTCCGGGAGCTGGTTCCATAGGTGTGGAGCTACGATAGAGAAGGCCCGCATACAAGTACTCTGTAGTTTTGCCTCCTTCCGCCCGGGGATGGTCAGTTGGTTCTTCCCTGCTGACCTCAGTGCTCTCTGGGGTTCATATGGGGAAAGACGGTCCCTCAGGTAGGCAGGTCCTTGGCCATATAGGGCTTTAAAGGTAATAACCAGCACTTTGTAACGAATCCGGTATGTAACTGGTAACCAGTGCAGTCCGCGCAGCCCCGGCTGTATGTGCTCCCACTTCGGGAGCCCCAGTAGCAGCCTAGCCGTCCCCTGGGGAAGGAAGGAAGGAAAGAGTCAGAGCTTCCTTTGCCCAGTTCCCTGGATCCCATGGGAGAAATACAAAGAAAGCATTTTTAAGACCAATGAGTGCTAATGTTGTAAGTTTTTTAAAAATATATTTGTGTTTGTCTGTCTTCTTCTTCAAGTTTATGTCTACTACCTAATCTTAAATAGATACACACATGGCCTGGCCCAACATGGCTCAGCCCAACCCGACATGGTTTGGCCCAACAAGGTCTCATTTATGTCAGATCCATCCCTCATAACAAATGAGTTTGACACCCCTGCTTTAGGATTTCCAACCCCCCCCCCCCCAAAACAATCCATGATGTCAGTTCTGGGTTTTACTGGAATTGACATAAGCATGTGGGCTTGATGCTGACAAACTCCCCAATTCCCACCCCATTGCCTTCTGCATTTCAGGTGTTGATGAGCAAACTATATGTGAGTCAGGAGGTCTACTGCTATAGTGGGAGATCTCAAATGTCTATGAAGATGGGAGGCACCTAGCAAGGGATCTCAGTCGAAATGTGATGCCATATAGAGTTCAGTTGCAATTCTGGAAGAACTCCAGGCTCCACCAGGGACTTGTAGTCCTAACTTAGGCTGATTACAGACCGGCATTTTGGGTCGACTCAGAGACGCCTCTGAAGTCGACCCAAATAAACCAGCCAGACGGCAACATCTGCTTGCCCCTGTCTTGCACTTACCCTGTCCTGAAGGACGATCCACCTAGCTCAGAAAGGGACCACTCAGAAAGTGGTCCCTTTTTGCTGGGGCAGCTTTGAGGCAGTGCCCGGCCGTCTGGAAGCCTGGAGAGTGCCTTACAAGTGCCCAGGGAGCTGCGAGCAGGATGCGGGAGCGTTCCAGAAGCTCCCCAGCTGCCCAAGGCCCGCCCCTTTCTGCAGCGCCGTCTGGAAGCTCCGGGGTGCTCTTTTTCTGATTGGCTTTCTTCAGGGTGGCTGCAAGCCATCCTGAACCAGCCATCCGTTATCAGCCTTAGATTCTCTGATGTGATGCTGGTCTGGATTTCTCCTCTTATAGAAGTTATTATCCACTAGAAGCACCTTTTATTCCAGCTCCATTGTGGAACAATCTCCCCAATCTTTCCATGAAGCAGCTTGGCAAACTATATTTTTGTCTTCAGGAGGTATAATTTTGAGAGTTTTTAAAAACATAAATCGAATAAATGCATAAATAAATGCTCTTTTGTCACAGATTTTTAAAACATACTTAAATGGGTCTGATGCTTTGACTTTTGTGTTGGTTTGGCACTTTGGAGGCCGCTTGCTGTTCAGGTAAATAAATAAAGATGAAGTGTAGCCAGGTGTTTGTTTCTCCCCTGGGAGAGGTTTTTGTACTTAGAATTGACATATCCAGAGTCACTTGGAATTTACTTGCATATTAGGCCACACCCACTGATAGCAAGGAACTCATTTGCATATTAAGCCACAGTCTATGACAAAGCCAGTCAGAACTGCATTCCTGTGCATTCCTGCTCAAAAAAAGCCCCACATATGGCATTTCCAGAGTCACTTAGGACAGACATTTCCAGAGTCACTTCTGGGACATGGAGGGCCAACACAACAGAAGTTCCTTCTCTAAGCATAGTGAACATCCAGTGATTTTTAAAATGGCCGTATGGAGAAGCCTGCAATTAACACTGAATGACAGAACTCTGAAAGACAAAACTTTTTTTAAAAAAAACTCTTCCCAAAGATGCTCTCCTTTATTCATTGGAAGATGTCGCCCTGGGAAGTGAGTGCTGTAGTCTGTCCTCTTTCTTTAGACAGATCTTTCTTCCTTGTGTTTCTGGTATATCTACAAAAACAGGAGTGCTATTAACATATTAATGATCAGATGTTATGTGTTAGGCTTGCATTTTAAAAGTCCTCCGCCATGGAAGAAGAAGGATGATTTGACAGTCTTAACTCAACACTCCGCAACAAATAAAGCTCAGGATGAAATTAACATAAATCCTTGGTGTTAATCATTCAGCATTATTGATAGCCATATTAAAAGGAAGTATCGCAATCTTGGACACGCAAAAGGGAAATGCTGTGTTACTTCCAGCTGTCCTGAGATGCTCTGAGCGCATATGGCACAAGTGTGCAGGCTTTCTGTTCTAATTTTCCTCCTCCGCTTGAGCTGTCAGCAATTCCTCTCTCCATTTCTTTCTCCACAGACTGCAGAGTTTACTTTTTTTTTTTTTGTCGTGTGTCCCCCCCCCCCTCCCCTCTCTGCTTCCAGAGTGCCAGATTTCAGGAACAGGTCAAAAATCTATCGGCATCTGCAACTGTCATCAGTCACGCAACCCGCGTGAGCGAAATTGTGAGGTGACAACGCCGCAGCCGATATTCATCGGTTTTAATTTGGGAAGCTTCACTTTCACTTACTCTTTTGGCTCAGAAATCAAGGAACAGTATTTCACACCCATTTCGCCATGGTGGGTAGGTGGGTGGGTCTGGATCAGTTGCTGGGAGATTATATGAAGGCAAAGTGAGAGATCTATGCCACATGATGATCGAACCATTGATAAACCTGTAACTTTGAGGAGAGACGCATGAGAGGTATTGTGATCACCTATTTTGATGAAAGGGCGGAAAACTTGTTTTGTAGGCATGGGACTCTAAAATGGCAAATTTTCTCTCTACCATTCTTCCTCTGTTCTTCAGGGCACAAACCTGAATTGACAGAATATTTAGCTCTTGCATCATCTCCACTATGTTTATTAATGTGAAAGTCTGTCACTGGGTTGCCAGTCTCCAGGTTGGGCCTAGAGATCTCTAGCTATTACAGTCGATCTCCAGATAACGATCAGTTCCCCTGGAGGAAATCACTGCTTTGGAGGGTAGACTCTATGAGGCCCAGGGGTGGAATTCTAGCAGCAGCTCTTTTGTATATTAGGCCACACACCTCTGTTTTGTAAGCTCTTGGAGGATTGGCTACATCAGGGGGGTGTGGCCTAATATGCAAAGCAGCTCCTGCTAGAATTCCACCCCTGATGAGTCCCCTTCCTTTCCCAAGCACTGCCCTCCCCAGCCCCTACCCTCAAAATCTCCAGATATTTCTGAACCCAGAGCTGGCAGTCCATCCTCCTGTAAACTGCCATTTCTAGGCAAACTCTGCTTTCTACTTCCTTTGTTTGTTTGGGTTTTTTGTGTGTGCGTTTCTCAGCATTTCATGAAAGCCTCCTTCCTGGAGCATTCCATGTTTGTTCAGCCTTCCTAGTCTCTGGCTGTCTTTACTGCATTTTTAGTAGGGGTGACATAATTGGAGAGGTGTCTGTTTTTGTGACTGGTATCTGGATATCTATCTGCCTAGTTTCCCCTGACTGCCATCTGTATCTATAGGTTCAATTTCCCCAGGGCTTTTTTTTGTAAAAAAAGCTCAGCCGGAACTCAGTTGCATATTAGGCCACACCCCTGATGTCACCATAGTTTCACATAGGGCTTTTTTGTAGAAAAAGTCAAACAGGAACTCATTTGCATATTAAGCCACACCCTCTGATGCCAAGCCAGCCAGAACTGTGTTCCTGTGCGTTCCTGTTCAAAAAAAGCCCTGAGTTTCCCCCATGTTACACAGAACTTGTTAGTTAGCCAGTCCACCTTTGTCATAGAAAGGTAGAAAGGGCATAGTAGCTAGCCAATGCTACCTGCTATTTATCAATGCTTTGGGCTTCTGAATTTTTAAATCTCAACTCTTTCTTATCAATCACTGAACACAAAAAAGACAAGCACATTTGTGAGGAACATTTTAACTGTATTTTTTCCTCTTCTAGAATTATAACATGCTTTGATTTTTATTTTAAAAAGCACAAGAGGTAACAGAGCTGGAAACGATATAATGCAGGGTTTCCCAAACTTTTCTTTCCCATGGCCCAGTTATTTTTACACATCTCCTTCATGACCTACTAAAATTTGGGGGTGGAGCCAGGAGACTTTGGGGGTGGAGCCGGGAGACAGGAATTATGTCATTTCCTGTGGTATCAAGGGCCAAGTGTTGTCACTTCTGGGGCACACTGAACCAAAACGCCACCTTTTCCTGTTATGTCACTTCCAGAATGTTCACCAGTGGGAACAGGGCACTAGAAGCCCTCCCACTGTTGCTTCCCCCGCCCCCAGCACCAAGAATACAGACACAGCATCAATTGCAGGGAAAGAAAGAAACAAGGGGGGGGGGCAAAGAAAAAAAAGCCTTCCTTACCATCAGATGACCTCAGCCAGCAACAATTCTGCCCAGGGGTCGTTTGATAAAAAAAAAAAATAGCTACAGGAATGCCCACTCCCCGCCCCTCCTGGCTGAAAAGAACACACACACCGTTTGCTGCTCAGGACTCCCAGGGAAATTTCCCCAAAAGAACATACTGCAAGGCACAGGAAAGCTCATACCTTGAAGAACACTTCATGGGTCTAAAGTGCCAGTGGATGCCAGCTTTTCTCTCAAACACTGGGAGGGAGGGAGAAGGAAGGAGAGGCAGCCCAGCTCTTCTTTGCACAACACAGAGATGGGGGAAGGAAGGAAGCCAAACAGAGCTCAGACTTTGCAGCCTGTGTCAGCTTTTATCTGCACAACAGAGAGACAGGGAAGGAAGGAAGCCAAATGGAGAGCAGGCTTTGCAGCCTGCGTCAGTCTTCAAGGCTAGCTTTTCTCTGCACAACAGAGAGTTGGGGGAAGGAAGGAAGCCAAACAGAGCTCAGGCTTTGCAGCCTGTGTCAGTCTTCAAGGCTAGCTTTTCTCTGCACGACAGCGAGACGGGGGAAGGAAGGAAGCCAAACAGAGCTCAGGCTTTGCAGCCTGTGTGAGTCTTCAAGGCTAGCTTTTCTCTGCACAACAGAGAGACGGGGGAAAGAAGGAAGCCAAACAGAGCTCAGACTTTGCAGGCTGTGTCAGTCTTCAAGTCTAGCTTTTCTCTGCACAACAGAGAGATGGGGGAAGGAAGGAAGCCAAATGGAGTTCAGGCTTTGCAGCCTGTGTCAGTCTTCAAGGCTATCTTTTCTCTGCAAAACAGAGAGACAGGGGAAGGAAGGAAGCCAAACAGAGCTCAGGCTTTGCAGCCTGTGTCAGTCTTCAAGGCTAGCTTTTCTCTGCACAACAGAGAGAAGGGGGAAGGAAGGAAGCAGAGCAGAGGTCATGCTTTGCTGGGGGCGGGGCTAGCTTTGCCTTTTCTTGTGATCCAGTAGTGAGGCTTCCATGGCCTGGTACCGGGTCATGACCCTGAAAATCGGAAACACTGATATAATGGATATAGATTTGGGTATACTGAACAGGGCTTTTTTTTGTAGCTGGAACTTCTTTGCATATTAGGCCAGACCCCCCTGATGTAGCCAATCCTCCTGGAGCTTACAGTAGGCCCTGTACTAAGAGCCTTGTAAGTTCTTGGAGGATTGGCTACATCAGGGGTGTGTGGCCTAATATGCAAAGGAGTTCCTGCCACAAATATCCTGCCCTGTATGTCCAATTTTGCCAATTTTTAGTTACTGAACATAGCAAGATTTTGGGATAAGGCAATGTAGAACCACAGACTAATTCCAGCTTCATCCAAAGCTACAACAATAGCCATCGACCCAAACCATTTGAACTGGCAAATGCCAGTGGATACAAACTCCATTGTGAAGCTCCTGTTTCTTTGACATCAAATGCCTTTTTCCTTTCTCCTGGAGCTTACAGTAGACTCTGTAAGAGGAGCCCTGTATGCTCTTGGAGGATTGGCTGTATCAGGGGTGTATGACCTAATATGCAAAGGAGTTCCTGCTACAAAAAAGCCCTGAATTTGTCTTTTATTTCTGAGTTTAGCTTTTACTTTCAAAAAAGTAAAAAGAATAATAATTTATTTATTTAAACCATTTATTAGCTACCTTTCTATCGCATGGAACTCAAGGTAGCTTACAACACAAAAAAGAACATAAACATTATACACAAACACACGCACACACGCACATTTTGCATTCTGAGCCACTGCCTACCAGCTATGTGTGGCTCTGCTCACTATGCTGGATTCCTCATCTGATGAAGTATGCTTAAGAGCACACAAAAGCTTATGTTCTGAATAAAACTAAGTTGATCTTACTTCAGACCAACATGGCTGCCTACTTGGATCATTTTAGGAACTGTTCAGGTGATAATAGATGGACGTTTTAAGCTGCTCTGGGGACAGAAGGCAGGCAGATCAAAAAAGAGTGTCCACACGCGCATATCTGCCTGCTGTCCTTGTCCCGACTGCAGCCTGCCAAGGAATGGATCGAAGCCACCTCAGAAAGGCACCACTTACAAAGTGGTGCCTAATTTCTGAGGTGGCTTCGAGGCACTTCCCCAGCTATCTGAAAGGCTGGGAAGCACCCGGTGTGTGTAATGACGAGAGGTGTATGAGCGCTCTGGGAGCTCCTCCAGGGTGCAAGCAGCCCACCCCTGTTTTGGGGGCGGGCCGCATGCCATCTGGAGGCTTCCAGTCTGCTTCTTTTCCAGCTGACTCTCTTTGGGGCAAAGACAGGAAAAAATTCACCAAATAAACTACACTTCTAAATGATAGCAATGTATCTTTTAACATGTAGAAGTCAATACATCATATGTAAATACAATGTATGCAAATACAGCTAATAAAGTCTGTGTAAAATAGTCTCCATAGTCCTGTGGAATGCTATCTCTTTAAAGAGCTTCAATATTCCTTCTCACAGCTTTTTAAATGCATTCAAATCCGCCCTGCTTATGGTCACCGGAAACTTTCTTTATTGTAAGCTCTCTTTGGCTTGATGCTGTCCTGAGACGGCCATCTGTAATCACCCTTCTAGTATCTAGATCTGGACGTGAAGAACCCAAGGGCATTTTTTCAAACAATAAAGATCCAATACTCACACATTTACATGCTGCTGTTCAGCAGGAGCAGTTCCTTTGGTGAAGAATCTGCTTTGCATGCAGGTCTCTGGTTCAACCCCTGGTCTCTTCCGTTAAAAAAAAAAAAAGAACAAGCAGAAAGTGATGTGAAAGACCTCTGCTTGGGACCTTGGAAAGCCACTTCCAGTGTCAGTGTAGACAATCCTGACAATCATGTGACCTGATAGAAGGCAACTTCATGTGTTCATGTGAGGAAGGGAGTCCAATTGGACATGAGTCTAGGCAGGGCTTTTTTTGTAGCAAGAACAAGTATAGCCACCTTCAAGAGGGGTTTAGATAAAAATATGGAGCACAGGTCCATCAGTGGCTATTAGCCACAGTGTATGTGTGTATATAACATTTTTTGCCACTGTGTGACACAGAGGGTTGGACTTGATGGGCCGTTGGCCTGATCCAACATGGCTTCTCTTATGTTCTTATGTTAACTCCTTTGCATATTAGGCCACACACCCCTGATGTAGTCAGTCCTCCTGGAGCTTAACAGTAGGCTCTGTACTGAGAGTCCTGTAAGCTCTAGGAGGATTGGCTACATCAGGGGTGTGTGGCCTAATATGCAAAGGAGTTTGTGTTACAAAAAAGCCCTGACTCTAGGTATGATGCCTTCACTCTCTCTTGCCTTATGAGTGGAAGCTGGAAACTGGGTCATCAGCTGGAGTCTGGCCCATGCATGGAGGGATACTTGACTGCTGCCTTTCTCACCCTGAAGACCTCATTGGTCACACTTGGTTGCCAATAGCAACAAGTTCAATGAAAACCCAGATGCCTGTGGGATGCACAAATGGTTGCATGAGAGATCTGGTCTATACATGCACTAGAACAAGTTGAGAAAATGGATTTACCACTTAAGAATGCATGTGAATGATCATATTTTTTTGAGTGTTTTCCTGTGTTAACGTCTTTTTGCCAGTAAGAAAATCAGTCCAGCAGATAGAGCGATAGATTAGAACTCTTTTCTGTCTTCAGGGAGAACATTCAAGAAGCCATCACCTGGTGTCTAACATGGCCTTGTCCAGGGGTGGTCAAACTCGCTTAACATAAGAGCCACGCAGAATAAATGTCACATGTTTGAGGGCCACAAGACATGAAAGCCAGATGTTTGAAAGCTGCAAGACAGAAAGGAAAGAAGAAAGGGAGGGCGGGAAATACAAGGGAGAGGGAGAAGGGAGGAAGAGGCGGATAGAAAACAACTTTAAATGCATTCTCCAAGCCAGTTGACAGGGCGGTGGAAAGCCACACAACGTGTGTGAAAGAGCCATAGTTTGTCCACCCCTGGCCTAGTCCATTCTCATTCTCTGGGCCTCGGTCACATACACATACCAACACAGAAGACCTAAAAGCAGCACCACAGAGAAGTGGTATTCTATTCCTAACGTCTGGGATCAGTACCCCCTCCCCACAATGTGAGTGGGTTCCTTAATTTTATGGTTTAAAAAATACTTGAGTTGACCTCCCCTTAATTCTTACATTTTAGCCATTTTGGTGTCATGCCTCAGTAATCGTTCATTAACTACAGTGCTTTTCAAATGAAGAGCTGAGATGAAATTTTTTCTTAATGATGACAACTGATGTAATTTAGTTTTATTCCTGTATTACAGCGGTGCCCGCTAGCGCCGCTATAGTTAAGGTTCTGTCAGGGATTCCATTATAAAACACACACACACCCCTCCCCAGTTTTGAAAAGGGTTTATAATTCAAACTGATTCACTCTAGGTTTCAAACTGCCACTGAAGTGTAAGCCCTAGAGGTTGTTTTTATATACAAATTGGGAAGGGTTCTAGGTTAATTGCCTAAACTGTGAGAATAAAAATATGAATGAGGGGAGAGGGTTTTTTTTTGTATTTATGAATATGTTGACCTGCTGAGATATCTCACACAAATATATATACAGCCAGTATTATAGCAGGGAAAACTTATTCTTAAAATTGAGATGGAAAGAGAGATTTGGGACTTAGAGCACCTTCCTTATAAGTCTGGGACCTTTCAGTTTAGAAAAGAGATGACTAAGGGGTAACATGATAGAGGTTTACAAAATTATGCATGGGGTAGAGAGAGTTAGAAAGAGATTTTTTCCTCCCTTTCCCAAAATATTAGAATTTGAGAAAATCCAACAAAACTTGGGCAAGAGGTTCAGGATGGACAAAAGGGAATACTGCTTTACACAGAGAGTGATTTACAAAGTGGAATTTTCTGAATTTTCTGCCAGAGAATATTGTGATGTCCATACGAATAAACATCTCTAAAAGGGCATTAGATAGATTCATGGGAGGATGTCTATCAGTGTCTACTATCCATGGCGATTAAGGAGAACGTCCACATTCAGAGACACTAAGTCTCTGAATCCCAGAGTCAGGATAGGGGACTTTGGGGGTAGTTTCAGGAAACTTTGGGGGTGCAGCCAGGAGCAAAGTTTCAGTTTCAGTTTATTAGGTTTAAAAACTTATAGGCCATTCACCATAAAAGTTAATTATAAAATCTTTTTAAAAATTTAAACATTTAAAAGGACAGTATAACAAAAATGTTGCACATCTATTATACAGTTGTGGCTTAGGCTACTCAGTAGAAGTCTCAACCTTGTAGATTCCGAAAATAAAATTTTGATTAGCCATTTCCTCAGGAACTTTTCTCTCACAGCTGCATGATTTGGGCAACAGAAAAATATATGGGCGAGTGAGTCTGTAGTTGCTAATGGAGATTAGCAACACACTGAAGGGATATTGGCATTTGAGTTAAGCAATTAAAAAATGCTAAGTTTCAAAATATTGTACAAAAAAATCTCAAATTTCAATTGTATACAACTATATTCAGCAAAATTGTATACAACTATATTAGCAAATTGCAATGGTATACAACTATATTAGCAAAAATGCAAAAGCATATTCAGATATCATTAACAATATTCATCAGCTTTAGTAACAATATGCCAGTTGTACAAACATTCCATCACATTTCCATTATTCCTCCAATAGCTTTAGTTCATAATACAAAGTAGCAATGAATTCACAACTTATCAGTAAGGGGATAAAGGACAAAAAGTTTGTTCAGCCTTCACAAGATGCCCATTCCAAATATTCCAAGACATTTCAATTCAAATCTTCCTTGGTTTTCAGGCTGTTAAATGGATCCCGATCTTAATTTCTTCATACACAGACACAAAGCTCATAGCTTTCAGGATTCATGGAGGATAAGTCTATCAGTGTCCACTATCCATGGTGACTCAGGAGAACCTCCACATTCAGAGACGCTGACTCTGAATAACAGAGTCACATTGCTAGGGGTATAAATTAGCCTTAAAACATATTTTAATGGCAAATTTTATTTCTTTCTGTTTGTATCCTGTTCTTGACCTGAAGACTGTCTGCACAATTTATAAGTGAACAAATATAGTTGTACTTCCTTTCCACTGAAGCTTCTAGAAGGCTCTTTCAGGCAGTGTTGAAGCTCAAGATGTGGGCAATCTTTTACGGGAAAGTGTATTTCTACAGTGTTAGGCAAGCCATAGAAATGGTCACTCTTCAGTGGTCTAGGATTTAGCACAGTGGGGAAATCATATTTGCACAGTTTCTGTGGAAGAATAAGGAAGATGGTGTCTAAAACTTGGACAACTTTGAGGTCCTAGCAAGCAACTTTTGCAAGGATTCTACAGGTATATTACACTGGTCTGTAGAAGCTGGTATAGTATGGTCTTTCAAAATTCCCCGTCAGGGAATGGTTTGCCACTGTCTGCTTCAATAGGAGCTTCTAAGAACGCTTTGTACACTAGGAAATCTACTGGGCTTGTATTACTATGCTGCACAGTGCCTCTTCTTTTTCTCTCCTTCTCCCAGTCACTGGGAATGGACACAAAGGATTTGGGCCTAGTGAAATTAAGGAAGTGTAAGCCTACTCACTGTCTGTCTGTAGGAAGGCTATGGGCTTCCTTTATGAGCTACTTTACAACAGAGGACTCTGTTTTGTATTTTTATGTCATTCTCCTTAAAGAATTTTCATGCAGCATTCATGATTCTGCCATACCTCTCTTGCCCTGTTTTCGCTTCCCAAATCTCTGTGATGTAGGTTAGACTGAGAGAGAATGGCAGGAATAATATTACTTCATTGAGCTTCAGCTGGGGTTGCCAGCCAATGGCAATGGCTGGCAATCAGTGCAAGTATGTGATGGTGAGGACATGGAGGGGTGCTCTTGGCACAATTATATCATATCACTTCTAGGTTTCCCCTGGAACTGCTATCATGCAACTCTAGGAATTGCTATAAACTATATAATAGACCATAGAGCCTCTAGCAATTCCTAGAGCGGTATGATGGCACTTCCAGGTTTTCCTCAGAAGTATCATAACACTGTCTTGCCAACAGTGATTTTTACTGTGTATTTTCCTGCTGGCCACTGGAGCAGCAACAGGAATGGGAACTGGGAGTGGAAGACCTTCTGTTCCTAGTGGGTTCTTAGCTGCAGCCCCAAGTTGGGGTTTGACCCTTAGTATCCCAAATCCTTTTTGTCATTCTAAACCCTATACCACACTGCCTCTTAACATCTTAAACCCAGCGCTATATTTCAGCCTCAGCATCTTTGACCAATGGCACACACTGTCAAATTATCCCAAAGGGTAAATTAGATTGTAACATGTTTAATAGGTCCCCATGTGTGAAAAACAGTATTACCGATTGAAAACTAGAGAATTGTTGAATACAATTTCAATGTTGAACATTCTAAATGAGAAGGGATTTTTTTAAAAAAAGTCCTTCTAACCCCATCACAAAAATAATTATGCCATAAATACAGTAACAGTTGAAGTGTTTAGCTTAATAATCAAAGATAACAAAAAATTCAGATATCAGCTTCTGGTTCCTTATATATAAGTAACATTCAGAGGGGGTGGGGAGAAGACACTCCCTATACTATCCTTGCTGAAATGACTGGAGAAACAAAAGTATTTTTTCCTTAAATATATATTGTGAGGGCTTTTTCCCCCAAGGTTGGAAAACCTCCAGGGCAGTTAGAAACCCATGTTTTCCATTGAACTGTGTCTTTTTGACATTCGCAAGCTTGACATGTCATTGGCATGACGTGTCTCAGCCTGTTACACTGAAATGCCACATTACACCGTGTGACGAGACAGGCCGACAAAAGGGGACATGAGACATCCGTCCGATGGGATGTCAGGCTTGAGAAACCCAAGCCGTGCAGCTCACTTCCTATACGCATATACTAAAAAAAAAAAAAAAATCTGTTCAGCTTTGAAGTTCCAAATGGAAGAGTTTAATAACACTTTTCTTTAAAAAAGCTTTTTTTGTGTGTGGAGAAGGGCTCCACAGGATCTGTATCTCCCAGATAGTTCCGAAGTGGCTTGCCTTCTGAATGGTTTATCTTGAAAACAGGCTGGAAAAGCCTTTTAAGCATTGTAAGAGAAATTCTCTTAATTTCTGTTTACCCTTTTTTTTTTTTTTGCTGAAATACCACAATCCATTTTATTTTGTCTTTCAAAGAATTTGGAGCCAGTTTCTAAGCAATTCAGTTTTGATTAAAGATAATAATAATAATAATAATAATAATAATAATAATAATAACAACAACAACAACAACAACAACAACAACTTTTTATTTGTATCCCGCCCTCCCCGCAAGCAGGCTCAGGGCGGCTCACAACATGTGAATACAGTACAATAAAACCATGTGCAATCTATTATAAATTCATATACAATTTCAATATAAAATCATCCTTAAAACCGTTAAAATTACATTAAACTTAAGATTATGGTGCTATAATTAAGATCTTTCATAAAATCCAGTGATTAAAATATAAAACATAGAATAATAATAACTTTTTATTTGAAAAGTCTGAATGTCTGAATACATTGTGCTTTGTTTGATTGTAGCTAGAGCTAGGGAAACTTTTTTTTGGCAATTTGAAGTGGAGCCTGAGAAGGGCAGGATTTGGGGAATGGAGGGACCAGGGCTTTTTTTTTGTAGCAGAAACTCCTTTGCATATTAGGCCACACACCCCTGAAGTAGCCAATCCTCCAAGAGCTTACAGGGTTCTTAGTACAGGGCCTACTGTAAGCTTCAGGAGGATTGGCTACATCAGGGGTGTGTGGCCTAATATGCAAAGGAGTTTCTGCTACAAAAAAGGCCTGGACTAAGCAATGCCATAGAGCCCCACCCCCTCTGCTATTCCTTCTTGTTATCAGATGAAGACAACAGAATTACCAGAAGACAACTCATTACCAGAAGTCCCAGAATGGCTATTCATGCCTATTAGAAAAATGGCTTTTGAATTGGTTGCCATTTATTTTTTAAAATATTGGACTGATTCAGTCATGGAGAGACATTGTGGTATATTAGAGTGCCACACTAGGATCTCAGAGCCATGGGTTCAAATGTCTATGCCATCCCAGAGCTTGCTGGGAGACTTGGGTGCCTCTCTCAGTCTAACTTATCTTCCCTGTCAGGAGGACCAAAAAGAGAAGGGCAAATCATTTATGTCACTCTTTGGAGGTAAGATACAGATGAACCAAACAGACAGGCAGATCTCTGAGCATCTTGTGTAGTTAGGTTTAGAAGCACAGAATCATAGAACTGGAAGGGATCTCCGGGGTCATCTAATCCAACCCCCTGCACAATGTGGAAAATTCAAAAATACCTCCCCCTCATAGCTTCAGTGACCCAGGCTCCATGACCAGAAGATGGCAAAATAAATAAATAAATCAGGATCCCTGGCAAAACTGGTCTGGAGAAAAATTTGCTGCTTGTCCCCAATTTCCCTGACTTACATTTCCCTGAACATAAAAGAAAGGGCCATGAGAACTAAGCACTGATGCAACATTTCCTTCCATAATCTGCCTAAGTTCACAGAATCAGCATTGTTGTCAGATGGCCATCCAGCCTCTGTTTAAAAACCTTCAAAGAAGGAGAGCCCACCAACTCCTGAGGAAGCCTGTTCCACTGAGGAACCGCTCTTACTGTCAGGAAGTTCTCCTTAATGTTTAGCCAAAAGCTCTTCCTTAACACCTCAGAGAGCTGGCTCCTCCATCCACATTAACTGTGACATGAATGGTTGTGTGGCTGCAGAGGCAACTTATGCAGTGGACTCCATCAAACTAAATGGGGAGTCCTGTGCAAATCCTAGAGTGCACGCCAGCTATAACTTAATGGGCTCCACTGAACTGAATGGAGACCACTGTGTGAATCCTTGATTGTACCCAGCTATAATTTAGTGGTTGTGTGGCTGCAGAGGCAACTTGTGCAATGGACTCCATCAAACTAAATGGGGAGTCCTGCGCAAATCCTAGAGTGTGCCCCTGCTATAACCTAGTGGGTTCCATTGAACTGAATGGAGACCCCTGTGTGAATCCTAGATTGTAACCAGCTATAACTTAGTGGACTCCACTGAAATGAATGCAGCCCCCTGTGCAAGTCCTAGATTGCACTGCAACTTGGAGCATCTCAGCGTCTGTGGTATCAATGAGCATATTGAGGGCTCTGCTAGGGAGTTGTCTTTCCAGACTACTAGGAGACTCTTGTGATGTTCCCATTTGAAAGTTCCTGTTCTTTACTTTGTTTGCAATGATGATGATGATGATGTTGGATTTCTGTCCCGGCCTCCACTCCGAATCTGAGTCTCAGAGCTGTCACAATCTGCTATATCTTCCTCCCCCACAACAGACACCCTCTGAGGTGGGTGGGGGTGAGAGGGCTCTCACAGAAACTGCCCTTTCAAGGACAGCCTCTGCCAGAGCTATGGCTGACCCAAGGCCATTCCAGCAGCTGCAAGTGGAAGAGTGGGGAATCAAACCCAGTTCTCCCAGATAAGAGTCCGTGCACTTAACCACTACATCAAACTGGCTCTCAATGGGGAAGATGGCCCACGTGGGGAAGGAGGGTGCGTGTGTAACCGGGCTAAGACAATGGTATGATTAAAGGCTACTTAGATGCCGAGGTTTTCTCCCACTTGGAAAGCAGCATTTGCTCCTATTATTGATGCTTCCCCACAGTAGCAACAAAAAGTATTTCAATAATCTCCAAAGAGTTTAAGAACAATATACTTAATTGCTATGAGTAATTTCAGAGCTAATTAATGTGATAAATCTCCAGAGCGAAGTATTCTTAGTTAATGATCAGCATAAAATGAAATAGGTTAAGGTCTTCCTGCGCAAATGTATATACTGGTGGATGTTATTTTTTGATGTGAAATGGAGGAAATAAACATCCAAGCACGTGCATTTATAATTAGCTATAAAGGTAGATGGGTTATTCTGAATACCATTATAAGGGAACGTCCTATTGAACGTCGTCAACATTGCCTGTGTGCAGCTCATTAAAGTAGTGTCTGTGTTAATTTTTAATGGAAAACGTTCTAGATATGCGATCCACTTGCATTGTTTTTAAAAAAACAGCAACCTTATAATCGAGATATTGACACTCAAGTATGTCTAAACTTCTAGTTTAGTACTGCTGAAGTTTGCTTGATCAGGAAAATATTGTTAACCATTTAAAGAAATGAATCGGTGTTTTGGTCTCCATATCTTCCTTTAGCAGGGCTTGCTTGGACAAACCAGAAGAAGAAGAGAAAAGATTGGATTATATTGCACCATCTACCACCCTGAGTCTCAGAGTGGCTTACAATCTTCTTTCCCTTCTCCTCCGCACAACAGACACCCTATGAGGTAGGTGGGACTGAGAGAGTTCTCACAGAAACTGCTCTTGAGGGGAACAGCTCTGCAAGAACTTGTGACTGACTCAAGGCCACATCAGCAGGTACATGTGAAGAAGTGGGGAATGAAACCCGGTTCTCCCAGATAAGAGTCTGTGCACTTAACCACTACACTAAACTAACTTAGCTATAAAGGTAAATAGGTATAGTGGTTAAAGTCTCAGAACATATTCTGGAAGACCCAGGCTCAAGTTCCCACCCTGCCAGGGAAGCTTGTTGGGTTACCTTGGGCCAGTCTCACTCTTGACCTGTCCTACTTCACATGGTTGTTGCGAGGATAAAATGGAGGGGAGAATGATGTAATCCAATTTGGATTCTTGTTGGAGAGAAAAGTGGGGGATAAATAATATGGCCACCCAGTATGGGTTGAGGAGGGTGTCTTCTCCGTCCAGATTGTAAGGCCTGTCTCTGAAGTCAGTGAATGGCCATGCATTCACATGAACACATGACGCTGCCTTATACTGAATCAGACCCTTGGTCCATCTAGGTCAGTGTTGTTCACTCACACTGGCAGTGGCTCTCCAGGGTCTCAGGCAGAAGAGGTCATTTACCTGGAAATGCTGGGGATTGAACCTGAGACCTTCCATCTGCCAAGCAGATGCTCTATCAGTGAGCCTTTTGGATGCCAAGCAGATGCTCTACCAGTGAGCTACAGCCTGTCCCCTGGGTCATGCCTGCATGCAACTAAAATCCCAGCAGCAGGGAAGTAAGGTGTTCTTCCTTCTCTACCATGTGCAGGATGTAGCGTCTGAAGGAGTGAGTTTTGTTTTTTTGTTTTAATTTCAAAATACAAGTTTATTTCAAAATATAGAGATACACACAGGATCATATACAGAATTATACAAACAATATCAAGCCTGCCCAGTCACGCCCGCCCCCCCCCCGCCCCTAAAGAAACCCAAATTACAAACAGTAATCAAGGAGTGATATCTGACTCATGAGACTGCCTGCTGGAACAAATGAGGTTAGTCCGTAAGGGGCCACTGGACTCTTGTATTATCTGGACTACCTGACTTCTTTTCCACAATGCATCACCGTTTAGCCTTCTTCCCCAGGAATTAAAGTGAATAAAAACCCACAATCAAAACTGGAGTTAGTGGTCCCAATGAGGTATGGCAGTGGCTTTCAAACCTGGCTGGGTTTAGACCAATGAGACCAAACTTCAGCTTGGTGGTTTGATAACAAGCCTAGGGTTTGCTCTTGGAGTCCCTCCTCAGGTGTAGCAAGCTAATTAGAGGTCCTCCTACTTTGCTGCATTTAGCTGTTACATTTTGCTTTGTTGAATGGGATTCCAAACTGGGAACAAACTGCAGTTTGAGATCTGGGCTTGCAAAGTGAGCTTGACAGTATGCAAGCGGGGCAAACTGTGACTTGCTGCAAGCCAAGAAGTTGCTGACTAATGTACTGTGTGAGAGAACAGAAGGGGTTATAAGAGTAAGCCCTGGCTTCTTCGAGGACTATTCTCATAGTGCCAAACTGTGGTTTGCTGTTAAGTTAACCAAGCCATGGCGTACAGTTCCACCCCACCCCCCAAAAAACCTAGATCTTCCCTTGGATTTCCTACAAGTGTTTGGGTTGCTTACAACACAGTGCCAAACTGATACTATGTAAGTGTTACAAGAATATTATCCCGGTGCAAACGCTAGTCCACCGTTAGCATTTCATAAGTAAATCAAAACATATATTATTTCTATGGCAGCTTTAATTTATCCTGTACAACCTTTAGGACTCATTACATCTGTGTGAAATGTTTTCCTGTTTATAGGTTCGGGAAGAAATGAGAGAAGGATTTCCCTGCAAAAACACTGTGTTTTTTTCACTCCCACCATCTTGTTTGACACCAATGCCTGCCATCTTGTTTGGTATCATTATTCCCCTGATCGCCTCATTAGTGGATTAATCACATGGATGCTTCCACCAGATCAGGGGTCATTCAGACAATGGAACAGCACTGCAACATGACACAAATGATTCGATTTGGTTTTTAGGACATCACTGAAGATAAGTGAGGGAAATTTAAAGAAACATACGTGCATTTTGGCCAGGAGTGCTATCTGTACCAAGAAGACAATATGGAAAAAGGGTTACACAAAACTGTGGATGTTTTTGGCTTGTTCTATCACCTGTTCCACAAAACCCAGACCACAAAATGGCTGAACTGGGATTGAGCGTGGGGCTTTCAAGTGAAAGTTCACTAGCCCATTCCTAGGACTGCTCTGGCTGTTAGGTTGTCATCCCTAGGATTCTTCCCTTGGAATTAGAATTACCAACTCGGAGTTAGGAAATACTTGAATATTTGGGGATTGGAGCCTGGGGAGGGTGGATGCTTCTGTTCTTGATCCCCATCAATCTGGCTTTCACCCGGGCCATGGGACGGAGACAGTGCTGGTTGCCCTGGTGGATGATCTTCAACGGCATCTGGATCGAGGCGGCTCGGCAGTACTGATGTTGTTAGACCTATCGGCAGTATTCGATACGGTCGACCATTGGTTGCTGGCTTGCCGCCTCGCTGACGCGGGGTTGGCCCTAAAATGGCTTTCCTCTTTTCTTGATGGTCGGGGACAAAGGGTGGCAATTGGGGGTGAACTGTCCCGGAGACACACGCTTGATTGCGGAGTGCCTCAAGGGGCGGTGCTTTCCCCGATGTTGTTTAACATCTATATGTGCCCCCTTGCCCAGATCGCCCGAAGGTATGGGTTGGGGTGTCAGTACGCTGATGACACCCAGCTCTATCTACTTATGGAAGGCCGGCCTGCCTGTGCCTCAGAAAACTTGGACCAGGCGTTACAGGCGGTGGCTGGGTGGCTCAGGCAGAGTGGATTGAAGCTGAATCCGGCGAAGACAGAGGTCCTTTGCTTGGGTCGTTGTGGCCCGGGAGGGGAAATTCCCCTGCCAGTTTTTGACGGGGCGCCACTGACAGTGGCGCACAAGGTCAAGAGTTTGGGGGTACTATTGGAGCCTTCCCTAACAATGGAGGCTCAAATAGCAGCCACTGCCAAGTCTGCATTTTTTCATCTTAGGCGGGCGAGGCAGTTGGCCCCTTTCCTGGAGCACGACTGTCTAGCAACGGTGATTCATGCCATGGTCACCTCGAGGTTGGACTACTGTAATGCCCTCTACATGGGCCTGCCCCTGTGCCGAAACCAGAAGTTGCAGTTAGTGCAGAATGCCGTTGCCCAGCTGTTATTAGGGCTCCCAAGACGGGAGCACATTCAGCTGGGGCTTCAGGATCTGCACTGGCTGCCAATAATATACTGAGTTTGGTACAAGGTGCTGGTTATTACCTTTAAAGCCCTATATGGCCTAGGACCTGCCTACCTTAGGGACCACATGTTCCCCAGAGAGTACTGAGATCGGGCTCTCAAAACCTGCTTGTAATCCCCGGGCCAAAGGAGGCCCATCTGAAATCCACCAGGGACAGGGCCTTTTCGATAATGGCGCCTTGCTGGTAGAACCAGCTGCCGGAAGAGGTGAGGGCCCTGCGGGACCTTGGGCAGTTCCGCAGGGCCTGCAAGACAGCTCTCTTCCAGCTGGCCTATAACTAACTGACATTGGAAACTTTATGGAAGGTTGTAGTGTATCATTTGGCAGATCGCTTGTTCTATATGTTTTATTATTTCACTGTTTTAAATTGTCTAAATTGATGTATTTTTAAAGCCATTGTTGTAACAAACTTTATGTTAGATTTTATATGTTGTGAGCCGCCCTGAGCCGCTTTGACGGGAAGGGCGGGATATAAATTGAAATGAACTGAACCTGAGTATAACACCATAGAGTCCACCATCCAAAGATGCCATTCCCCCCAGGGGTACTGATCTCTGTAGTCTGGAGACCAGTTGTAGTTCCAGGAGATCGCTAGGCTGCAGATGGAGGTTGGCAACCACAATCCCCACCAAATAACACAGGACTTCTGTTTAGGATTTCTCCTTAGATTGTGCTGTGATCTCCTTCTAGATTTAGTGCTAATGATTCCTGTTGCATTAGCCAGGGACTAATTTGCCTTAGTAGGAACTCATTTGCATATTAGTACACACCCCCTGACTTCACCATTGTTTTTCACTGTGGTTTTTTTTGTAGAAAAAGCCTAGCAGGGAATCATTTGCATATTAGGCCACACCCCCTGGCACCAAGCCAGTTGGAACTGTGTTCCTGTGCTTTCCTGCTCAAAAAAAGCCCTGGCATTAGCTAATGCTCAAAATAGTTGTATAGAATAAATCAGTGGGCTGGATCCAATAAGGTTTTTCTGGCAGTGAAAAAGAAAGGAGGGGTCCTCCCTTTGATCATCAAAATGGTGGTGCTGAGGATGATGGGAGCTGCAGCTACACAAGCCATGTGGAACAGAGGCAGTCACAGGGAGGGGAACTGGGCAAGATAAAGTGAAAAAGCTGATCACTGGATCCAACCCAACATGTAATGTATAACTACTGGCAATTAATGCCAGGCTCGCTCTAATTTCAGACATCGCTTTTAACTTTCTCTCTAATACTTAACTTTTTACAAGAGCGGAACAAGGAAGAAGAAGAAGGGGAAAAAAAACCTTTCCCTCAGTCGATGACATTACTGTCACCTGCTTAAAACAGTATGAAGTTCTTCAAGTATCAGAATAATCTCCAGGGTTCACTGTTTTCCATGAAAGCATTTATTTCAGTCAAAATACTTCACGTTTTCCCCCTCCACGCTGACACTTCAAAAAAAAAGTAAAAACATGTCATTTTAAAAAGGAAGCATTTCCCTTTCTGTACAAAGAAAGCTTTTCTTTTTCCAGCGCAGGTGTACCACAATATTGAGGATACAAATCACAACTTCCCTTCCTAAGACTTAATTTCAATACCGACCAGGCTGAAAATGGTTCTAATCAAGAATATAATTGCAATGGAATGGGTTCAGACCGGGTTGCAAACAATCTAGGGATGTGGGAATATCCTTTAGCTCTCTCTCTCTCTTTTTAATTTGTTTGTGTGGATAATCAGGTTCGAGGAGACACATTCCATGGGTTTTATACATAATGTTTGGGGTACTTAAAAATATAATCCTTCTAACCATCCCAAGCAGAGGTACATCCTTCTAAGCATGTTGACTTCATCAGAACTTAGAACGATATTAACTCTGTTTACGATTGCACTGTTTTATATTTTTAAAAAATCCAAACAAAATATATAGCATTGTTTGTTGAGGCACAAATGACCTTGAAAAATATGCATTTTTTAGGGGTGCAGTTCAGTGCAAGGAGACTGCAAACGTCTTGAAAAATAAAAGAATCGCTGTTTTCGTTTGCCCAAGGGAAAGGTGAAATCCCAACTGGGGTTTTCCATTAAAGGCAGCAGGATCAGAAATTTAAAATCACTCCTAAAATGATCCCACTCACTTTTTTTTCTCTTCCCGTCCTCATCCTGCAATAAAATATTTGCATTTTTAACCCTTCCGTTTCATAAACTCTCCCCCAAAGAATCCACCCCCGAATATCTGTTTTGCATGGTAAATGTTGCAGCGTCATTTTCTCCTTGGTGTGCCAAGGGGGGGGGGGGGAGGGAAACAGACATGCCCATCTGTTTGTACAAGCATGATGGAATCTTTTGAATATGCGAACGGAAGACCTGCTATTTCAGATGTCATGTTTCTTTCCCCCTCTGTTGTTAGCCAGGAGACAACATGGAATACTTTGGTTTACCTGTGTAATCCCAGTGTGTCCCAGGTGCCAGGGCTTGTGTTAAAATCGGCATGTCTCCTGTCAGAAATGGCTGGAGTGAGACAAGGACGGCATGACCACTGGACGCAGCAAGCTACAGAGGTCAGGTTTCAAGGACAGCCAGTGTGGCAGTGATGGGTTAGTGACAAGTTGTCAAGTGTGCAAATATAAAATAGGGAAGGGGGGGGAGGGAAAGGAGAGGAGGGCAGCTGTTTGCAAAAAAAAAAAAAGAAAAAAGAAAAAAGGGAAAGGAAAGAAGTTCTGCTGTTTGTGATGAAATATTCAGGTGGCTGGTAGTCAAGGGCTTGAAAAAGGAGAAGAAAAAGCAGAAAAGATAGAAAGGGGAAAAAAGGAGTTTTGTGTTTGTTACACAGATTCAGATGCACGCTAATAAGGAATGGTCTTCAAATGGTTCATTTTGGGCTGAGACACTTTGATCTGTAGGCGTCAAACTTGGTTGAGCGGTGTGGCTGAATACCTCCCATTTGCTTTACATGTTATTATATTGTGATGTGACCCAAGAGCTTTGGGGCTGATTGGTAGGATATCCATTTAATGTTATTGTTAAATAGCACAGCATCAGCCTCATCTACTCATACCTTTTTAAAAATGAAACCATATAATTTAGAGCACATGGCATTTTTTGTTGTAGTTAAAACCTCTGAAGCCCGAAGTCAATGTTAGGATTCCCCAGATGACAGTGAAATTACCCAGATGCTGAATTCAAGACTTCTGGAAGTGTATACCCGGTTTTCTTCTTATCAGGGGTGGAATTCTAGCAGGAGCTGCTTTGCATATTAGGCCACACTCCCTGATCTAGCCAATACTCAAAGAGCTTACAAGGCTCTTTTTTGTAAGCTCTTGGAGGATTGGCTACATCAGGGGTGTGTGGCCTAATATGCAAAGGAGGTCCTGCTAGAATTCCATCCCTGCTTCTTATGCCCAAACCCTGAAAGTGATATTATATTTAGAAATAGAAAGTGATATTTATATTTATATGTCTTCCTGTATAAAACTTTCAGGGTTGGCTCCTTCTACCCTCCCTTTCTGTTTGAGGTAAGCAATTTCACCCATAGTAGAAGAGATATGGATTTTGACCACTCCCCCTCCTGTTGCGGACCCCCACTTTGCTCTCCACCCTTCCCTGGAATCTGCTGATCCCCACCTCTGGTAATGATTTTGGGGGCCAAATAAGCCTGCAGCGGGTAGGGGTAGTTCCCCTTCTTCTAAGCCCTGCTCAGCTCAGTTGCTTGGAGCAAATTCACATCTAGGTAATTGCATGGTTCGCTTTGGATTTGACGTGCAGATGACTGAACATTGTTAGAAATAGAAAGTTCTCATCGACAAATAATTTGTGTGTCCTGACTGAATAAATAAGTGGGAGGGGAAGAAAGAAGTCACCCTTTTATTGTCTGCACTATAACACATTCAATAATGTGTATTACTATTAGAATAAATGAAAAATGTATTTTTAACACTCATCTCTCACTGCGACATGCATCTTGAGATGATTTGCAAAAGCTTGGTGGTAAGTGGCTTACAGTGGGAAATCAGTTAGCTCTTAATGTTATGCTGATGCATGGCGGTTGCTTGCACCCATTAATGAACTAATCCCTGATACTCGAGTAGATATTATTCTTGCTCTTGTGCATTACAGATTTCATTTCGTCTAAAACAAACATTCTGTTTGAAGAAAGCCGTGGGGATTCAGGTGAGGGGGGCACATCCTGCCCTTTTTGTGGAGCACATTTTGGACAGGAGTTTTGGCGAGGAGGAGTGAATACATAAAGATGTCTTATATTGAATCAGACTCTTGGTCCATCAAAGTTGGTAGTGCCTATTCAGACTGACAGTGGCTCTCCAGGGTCTTAAGCTGGAGTCCTTCGCATCACCCCTGATGTAGCCAATCTTCCAAGAGCTTATAGGGCACCTAGTACAGGGCCTACTGTAAGCTCCAGGAGGATTGGCTACATTAGGGCTGTGTGGCCTAAAATGCAAAGGAGTTCCTGCTACAAAAAAAGTTCTGCCTACTATCCAATTCTTTTAACTGGAGATGCTTGAGATTAAACTTGGGACCTTCTGAAAGCTGAGCAGATGCTCTACTACTGAGCCACAGTGGAAAGAAAGGACTTTTTTTAAAAAATATGTTTTCACCTTACTGAAACTGTATGTGGCCTACAGATGGGGAAAATAGCACTGCTGGAACTGGTGAAAACTTTTTGGGGGGATGAACATGAAAGATTAAGAATTGTGGTTTGGATAGCCATGAGAACAGCCAGTTGCACTTTTGGCATGGAAAGCCAAAGAACCTGGGTACACTCTGGTAATAGATGTGAAATCCTCCTCACAGGGTTTCTGTTGTGGGAGAGGAAGGTAAAGGAGATTGTAAGCCGCTCTGAGACTACTTTGAAGAATCCTGGTCAAGCACGATGTTTGTAGGAGTTTAGCAACTCAAGAGGTTGAGTGAGTCTTGGAGGGATTAAAGTTGGTGTTGTTGGTGTTGTTAACTACAACAACAATAACAACAACAATGCTTGATGAATCACCCCACCATGGCTGAAGCCAGGCTATAATCAATGTACAACAATGGATAAAAATACATAAATCAATCAATAAAACCAATTGACTCAAAAACAGATTGCAAACCCCAATGGCATCATATTAAAGTGTGTCATACTTTGTGCATTCTACTCTTTGTGCATTCTGGATGCTGCACTGGAGTCAGGGGATCCTCCTCAGAGGGTGGAGGGAAGGGATGCCAGCTTGACATCCATTGCTATCCTCAGGTGAAAGCCTGGTGGAACATTCTGCTTTACAGACCCTGCAGAATTGTAAAATATCCCGCAGGGCTCTGGTGTCTTCCACAGTGTTCCACCAGGTGGGGCCAGGACTGAAAAGGTCCTGGCCCTCGTTGAGGACAGCCAGATCTCTGTAATTGTGTATCACTTGTTTGGTGACTCAGTTGACATCAGTAGCAACTGGTGACCTTTCAGTATCTTCTTGTGGTGCTCTCAGACTAGCAGGTATAACAGTGCATAGACCCGAGGTGACCAAACTGTGGCTCTTTCACACATATTGTGTGGCTCTCAAAGCCCCCACCACCCTGTCAGCCAGCTTGGAGAAGACATTTGTCTCTTTAAATCACTTCTCCAAGCCAAGCCAGCCAGTGGCTTGGAGAATACATTTAAACAGGGCTATTTTTCTATCAGGAGCTCCTCTGCATATTAGGCCATGCCCCCTGATGTAGCCATTCTTCCAAGAGCTTAGAGGGCTCTTAGTACATGGTCTACTGTAAGCTCCAGTAGGATTGGCTACATCAGGGGGGCATGCCCTAATATGCAGAGGAGCTCCTTGATCAGTTCCGCAGGGCCTGCAAGACTATCCTCTACAAACGAGCATATATCGACTGCTGAATCGTTGTGAATTAAGGACCCGCCAGCACGGTCCTGTTTAAGGACCTACATTAGCATGGAATTATTTAAACTGGCAGAATCAGCGTCAGAATGCCACCATTGCTGCCAGATTAACTTAAACTATGAATTTTAAATATATTAACTGGTTTTTATAATGTTTAAAGTTTTATTGCTAACCTCAAAGTTTTTATTTATTATTGTATGCATAAAATGTTGTCAGCCGCCCTGAGCCGCCTAGGCGGGGAGGGCGGGATACAAATAAAATTTTATTATTATTATTATTATTATTATATAAAGAGTCCTGCATTTAAAGTTAAAGTTGCTTTTTTCCACCTCTGCCTCTCCCTCTCTCCCTTCTCCTTCCTTCCTGACTTACAGCTCTCAAACAT
Source organism: Heteronotia binoei (assembly GCF_032191835.1). Lineage (NCBI taxonomy): Eukaryota > Metazoa > Chordata > Lepidosauria > Squamata > Gekkonidae > Heteronotia > Heteronotia binoei. The sequence continues at coordinate 47,852,843 of NC_083236.1, forward strand.
CTGACGTTCATGTCTGCAGCTCTCTAACATCTGATGTGTATTTCATGTGGTTCTCACATTAAGCAAGTTTGGCCACCCCTGGCATAGACCCTGGATGGTGAAGCAAGAATTGGCATTGGGTTGGTTATTTTTTGGGACAGTTTTTTTTTTGGGGGGGGGGAATGTATATGTAATACATTTTTTGGTTGCTAGACTTAAGATTCCAGCTGGGTCATAGAATTTGCTAATTGATGAAAGCGGGCCATGTGTGTGTGTGCGGCTGGCTCATTCTCTGCAGTTATTTCCCCTAACCTTTTTTCTTTAATGGTTTAATCTCCTTAATTTGCACTGCATTACATTTTCACGTTTGCTAAATGAAATTTACAATAGCTTATGGGCAGGGTTCAAATTAACACCTTTTGGTGTATTAATGAGCTGTGTTTTAATTCTTTCTGACCAGTTATTATGCAAATAGGAAGGTGAAATCTAGGTTTGCATGAAGCCTTCCAAGAAAATTATCTTCTATTTGTGCAGGAGCGTGTGTCGCAATATGGTAGGTATCAATCAATCTGACATGGAGGTTCTTTGATCTTATGTATATGCTGTAACTTTGGGGAGAATAAAGCAAACTTTATGTGTTTACTTCATTTCAAACTGAGGTTACCCAGTTAAACCAATACAATAAATACAGTACAAAGCATACAGCCAACAGTGAATGAAAATGGAACACAAAATTAGTGATATCAATGCACTAGCTATACATACACATATAATGGAGCTCGAGTCAAGTCCAGTAGCACCATAGACACTAACAAGATTGGATTTCAAGAGTCAAAGTTCCCTTGGAGATCCAATTTGGTGTAGTGGTTAAGAGTGGCAGACTCTTATCTGGAGAAATTAGTTTAATTCCCCACTCATCCACATGCAGGCAGCTAGGTAACCTTTCAGTCACAGTGTCATGGGTGCTGGGGACCCTGCAGAAGAAGCCGAGCCTGCAGAGCCTGCAGAAGGAACTGTGCCCCTGCCACCTGCACCAGTGCCCCTGCCTCCTGCTGAAGAAGATCCAAGCCCCCCTGCCTCGCCCTCTCGGGTGGCTCGTGTGCGTGACCGCCTTCGTCGGGACCTCAGGGATCGGAGGAGGGCGGCACGCTCACAAGCAAGACGCTCCCTGAGCCCTGAGTGTTGAAAGGATTCTGGCCCTTCTAAGTGTGAGGATGCTTAAGTTTCGGCAGGATCCTGGCTGCTGCTCTGAGACAGCAATTAGCCCAAATGAGCAACAGGCAGCAGAGGGCTATATAGCTGTGGGCTTTGGGAGGAGGCTTTGTGGAAGCAACTAGTCACATACCTGACATCCTAGCATCCACTCCGGCTCTTGACTTTGGCTTTTGGATTCCTGACTTTGGCTTGGACCTCTGGACCCCCTGACTTCGGCTTCGGAACCTCTGACCTGTGATACCTGGATTACGATTCTGTTTTGGCGCCTTGGACCCACCTTGCTCACCAGTTGCAGACCCTGGACCGCCCCTGGACTTTGCCTGACTCAGCCCCAGCTCGTGACACACAGTTCTCTCAGAGCTGTTCTCTCAAGAGTGTCAGGCTCTGTTCATTTATGATATTAATAAATAAGGGGGGGGGGGGAAGCATTGGGAAAAGTCTCACATGCAAAGTAACCTTTTGTTTTGGGAATTAGGGGGTAGAAATGATTGCTTTGATGTAGAAGGTTAAATGCCAATAGTTCGAGCTGATCTCCATCAGTTCCAATACCTGCCATGCTGAAGTAACTCTGAAGTATCCAATAAATGCAACTTTGTTTCAAAATACCAAGTCTGCTTAGTTGCCAGCTTCAATGAACCTACGCCTGACAAAGAGCAGTTCTTGAAGAGCTCTCTCAGCCCCACCTACCTCACAGAATATCTGATGTGGGGAGAGGAAGGGAAGGAGATTGTGAGCCACTCTGAGATTCTGAGTGACGGGTTGGGTATAAATCCAACTCTTCTTGGTGGGTAGCTGTGTTGGTCTGAAGCAGCAGAACAAAATTAGAGTCCAGTGGCACCTTTAAGACTAATTAAGTTTTATTCAAGGTATGTGCACATGAAAGCTCATACTTTGAATAAAACTTTGTTGTCTTAAAGGTGCCACTGGACTCTAACTTTCTTCTTCTTCCTCCTCCTCCTCCACCTCCTCAGCTCTGACTCTTGAAACTTATACCCCCCAAATCTTGATGGTTAAGTTTAGCTAGACTCAAATTTAGCTCTCCTGTTACATATCAAAATGGCTACTCTCTGATACAGTTCAGCGCATACAAACAATGCAACAGAACTGGATTTTAAAACTGCAGAACAATGCAATATTATATATATCCTTTACGGTAAGGCTGGCTCCTTTATGAATCATAATTTTTTTTTTCTAGCATGTGTGCCCAGCTATCTGGATGGCCTAAGGAGGTGGTCAAAAGTACACAGCAAACACATGAACATAATTTGTTCTTGCCTAGCTATCTTGGGCACAAGGATGAGCCAGCCATAGAAGACAAAAGCATCATGGGACGAGGGAGGCAATACAGGGAACTTTTCCCTCTCTCCCCCATAAGGCTAGAACTCAAAACTCCCAATGAAGTTGATGACCAACTGGTACAGGGCAGATATAAGGACATTTTTGCTCAATGAGTAAATAAAACCTGTGGGATTTGCTGCCAGTAGATGTCGTGATGGCCACAGGCACAGATGGCTTTAAAAGTGGTTCTCTTTATGGAGGAGAAATCCATCAGTAACTACCACCAAAGGACACTTTTACACATGCTAAATAATCCAGTTTCTATCCAGTTCAGCAACGTTTTACAAGTAGAGTTTGCAATCTGGCACAATAAAATCCAGTTGCAAAGTGCATAGAGAGTGGATTGAAAGCAGGGCTTTCTTTGTAGAAAAGGCCCAGCAGGAACTCATTTGCATATTACACCGCACCCCTTGACCTCCCCATTGTTTCACATAGGGCTTTCTTTGTAGAAAAGGCCCAGCAGGAACTCATTTGCATCTTAGTCCACACCCCCTGATACCAAGCCAGCTGGAACTGCGTTCCTGTATGTTCCTGCTCAAAAAAAGCTCTGATTGAAAGTGTGTTATTTAGTGTGTGTGAAAGTGCCCCATGTGACTAAAGGGAACCTCCATATTCAGAGGCAGTAAACCCATGAAACCCCAGTATTAGGAGGCAACATCAGGGGAAGGACTTGGCCTCATTGAGTCATATGAATATTGTTAAGAGTGACTGTTAAGAATTATAAGAAGTAATGCATAAGAAACGCATGTAGAGCATTTATTTAAAGTGTGTTACTTACACAGTGTTCCATTTATTTCTCTAAACCCCAGGTGGGGACAGGGGATCCCCTGGTTTGGAGGCCCTCCCCCTGCTTCAGGGTTATCAGAAAGCGGGGTGGGGGTGGGAGCAAAATGTCTGCTGGGCATTCCATTGTTCTCTATGGAGACCAATTCCCATAGGGTATAATGGTGAATTGATCTGTGGGTATCTGGGGCTCTAGAGGGGGTGTTTTTTGGGGTAGAGGCACCAAATTTTCAGCATAACATCCTGTGGCTCTCCTCAAAACACCCTTCAAGTTTCAAAAAGATTGGACAAGGGGGTCCAATTCTATGAGCCCCAGAAGAAGGTGCCCCTGTCCTTCATTATTTCTAAATGAAGGGAAGGCATTTAAAAGGCATGTGGTCCCTTTAACTACGATGGCCAGAACTCCCTTTGGAGTTCAGTTGTGCTTGTGATGTCCTTGCTCCTGGCTCAACTCCCAAAGTTTCCTGGTTGCACCCCCAAAGTTCCCAGATATTTTTTGAGTTGGATTTGGCAACCCTAGTGGGAATCAAGATGGGGTGTAGCTCAGTGATAGAGTAATAAATATACAGAAAGTCCCTAGTTCAGTCTCTGGCATCTTCAGCTGAACTATTTTGGGTGGCAGGTATTGAGAAGATCTTTTCCTGCCTGAGATCAGTCGAAATATCTAATATATGTATAAACGGCAGCTTTATTTGTTTTATTTGCTCAGCTTTGGGTGCCCCCACCTGAAACGAGGCAGGGGCAACTTGGGACAGAGCCTTCTCAGTAGCGGCACCGAAACTATGGAACTCTCTTCCAAGGTGAGACTTGCCTTTCCTCTTCTGTTGCTGTCTTCTACCAGTGGGTGAAGGCTTTCTTTTCTTCATGGCATCCCCTCAGTCATCCCTCCTTCTTCCCGAATGTTTTAACTGTTGTTTTAATCTTTTGTGTTTGTTTTAGGTTGTGGTTTTAAATGGTTTTTAATCATGCATTTGTTTATCAGTTTTAATGACTTTTAAGATAAGGGTTTAATTTGTATATTTTAATTTGTGAGCTGCCTTGATGGACCTTTGAGAGCAGAAGGAAGAGAGAATCTTTTTATTGTTAATAATAATAATAGTTCCATATGTATAAGATGAGATGCAAAGTTGCAAATGGCATTTATGTGGCATTCCTTCAGCTGCAGAAGGCTTTCAGTTAGGGTTGTCAGCTCCACACACATAGAGGCACTGACAGGGGATAGGGAGATAGGGTCGCCAACTCCAGGCTGAGAAACTTCTAGACAGAGTTATTTTGGTAGAAAAAGCCCATGCAAGCTAATTTGCATATTAGGCCACACCCCCTGATGTCACCATTGCTTCACACAGGGCTTTTATGTAGAAAGCTCAGCATGAACTCATTTGCATATTGGGCCACACCCTCTAACACCAAGTCAGTCGGAACTGCATTCCTGCTCAAAAAAAGCCCTGCTCCTGGAGATTTGGGGATGGAGTGTGAAGAGGACAAGGACCTCAGTGGATCACAATGCCATAGAGCCCACCCTACAAAGCATCCATTTTCTGTAGAGGAACTGATCTCTGTAGTCTGGAGATGAGTTGTAATTCTGAGAGATTGTCAGGCACTGTCTGAAGGTTGGCATCCCGAGCTTTCAGTTTCTGAACCTTCAGTCAGTTTCTGAGCAGTTTCAGTCAGTTTCTGAACCTTCAGCATTTTCCAGACTTTCTTCTGCCACCCCGACGGGTGAGACATTTGCTTTCTGAAACAACAAAGTGTGGCGGTTTTTGGGCAAACAGATTTGAGAATCTGCATGGCACAGGATGCTACGTGCACAGACACGGGAAATATGCTCTGTGTTGGGAATCGCCCAACTGCTACGGCTTCCCTTACCCAAAAGCAGTGATTTCCCCCCTCCCCAGGCATTTTCTGTTTCCTTTCATAGACATTAATTGATCCAATTAAAATGTGAACAGCTCTTTCCTGTCCCCTGTTTATTAACTGTTGTAGCTCAGTCTGTTGTTTTTCTATCAGTAATTTTGGAGCGAACTTGGAGGGCTGTGGAAAAAAAATGTTTTTACTGGCATGCTCGCAAAGGAAAAGAAGCGAGTGAAGAGACTCCAATTAACCTGAAATGGGAATACAGAAATAATGGCAAATTAGAAGTACAGTCAATCCTAAGAAACATGTGGCTAATCACAGGTTGCTGTCAGGGACTCTGCAATGTAATCCTGGAGAACTATCTGGGGACTTAGGGCTGCCAACTTGCAGGTGAGCCCTGGGGATCTCCTGGAATTACAGCTGATCTCCAGTTTCCCTGGAGAAAATGGCTGCTTTGGGGGAAGGGGTGCCAGACTTCCCCTGGGGGTGAGGGAACCCCCACTTTTGGGGGATGCTCCCCTGCTGCCAGCCTAGAGTTGCCAGGTCCAATTCAAGAAATATATGGGGACTTGGGGGTAGAGCCAGGAAACACTGGGAGTGGAACCAGGAGCAAGGTTGTGACAAGCATAATGGAACTCCAAAGGGAGTTCTGGACATCACATTTAAAGGGACCTTTTAAATGCCTTCCCTCCACTGAAAATAATGAAGGATAGGGGCACCTTCTTTTGGGGCTCATAGAATTGGACTCCATGGTGCAATCCTTTTGAAACTTGGACAGTATTTTGGGGAGAGGCATTGGATGCTATGCTGAAAAATTTGTGCCTCTACCTCAAAAAGCAGCCCCTCCAGCCTCAGATACCCATAGATCAATTCTCCATTATACCCTATGGGAATCAGTCTCCATAGGGAACAATGGAGTGCCCAGCATACATTTCCCTCCCTCCACTTTCTGACGACTGTGAAGGGGGGGAGGGCCTCCAAACTGGAGGATCGCCTGCCCCCACCTGGGGATTGGCAACCCCATGCCAGCCAGCTGGCTGGGAGGGGGGGGAATCCCACCCACAACTGGCCCAAAAGGCAACATGATGATGTCACCAAGTAGTTATGACACTCTAGTTTTGGGGCAAAACTGTATGATAAAATTTGCTACAAACTGTAGAGTTTTGCCCCAAAACTAGAGTGACACCCCTCGATGGCAGTGACTTCGGAATGATATCATCATGAAGCGTGCATGGCAGAAGCTACTAGAGAAGTCCAAGGATCCCCATGCTGGCTGCCAAGTAGTACCTGGCATCCCAATTTGGAAGGTAGACTCTATGGAATTAAACCTTGCTGAGATTTCTCCCCTATTCCAAACTGTACCCAAATCTCCAGGAATTTCTCAACCCAGACTTGGCAATCCTATTGCCTGAGTTCAGTTTGGCATCATTCTTCAGGCACACTAAAGAACAGAGGTGTACAGCAATGACTTCTGTGATTGGCTGGCACTATGAAGCTTCTGGATTGGATAGGCATGCTATAAATACTTGGGGTTTGGCCAAGGCCATTATCAAGGGCCAGGAAGGTGAGGCCTAGCAGGGGGTTACCTGTAACTGAAAATGCTAGGTCAGTCTTATGCTTGTCATTACTGGAACAACCAGAGAACAAGAGAATCAAAAACTTGGCCTCAACAACCCCTGTGATTTCATATTGGGTGAGGTGCCTGGATAGGTTTGCCAATCTCCAGGTGAGGCCTAGAGTTTTCCCAGAATTACAACTGATCTCCATACAATGGAGGTGAGTTCCCCTGGAGAAAATGGCAGCTTTGGAGAGCGGTCTCTATGGCACCATATCCCTATTGAACTCTCTCCCTTCCTCAAATTTCACCAAGGTGAACTCCTTCTAAGGTTCTGGAAGCTTCTGTGGTGGAGGCATAGGGAGGCTTTGCTGTTGTGCATGCCACTACATCACTGCCAGAGAAAACCCAGAAGTGATGTAAGGTAGCTCTAGGCATTGCCAGAAACTCTACGGTTTACATGGTTTTTAATTTTTTCCCCTCTTCCTGCCATGGAAGAAATTTTGTAAAATAAAATAAGAAGGGTTGTCAACACTAGTTTGGGAAATTCCTGGAGATTTGGGGGTGGAGCTTGAAGAGGATGAAATTTTGAGAGGAGATGGAACTCAGCAGGAATTTGATTCCATATTCTTCTATATTCCATATTTTTCACCCTCGAAAACTGCCATTTCTGTAGTCTGGAGATCGGTTGTAATTCTGGGAGAACTCCAGGCACTGCCTGGAGGTTGGCTACCTTAGGCCTGATGAGAGACAAGTGGTTTGTCTGAATAAGATTTGTGAGTGGGTAGAATTGAAACGTAGGTGTCCCTGGAACAAGTCCTGCGGTTTCTTTTACACTGGCTTGTCTGCTATAAAGGTTGCCTGAGTGATATGCGTACTTTTAAAAAGCGATTGTACAGCCCATATGCCCAAGACGTATTACCCAAGCCAGGAGGCAGTTCTGTGTGTCTACCGTTAAATATAATTTTATAATGAAAATTTTTCTCTTATGAAGGTGAAACTTCGCGATCGTATTACAATTCTAATTTTTCTATGCATAGCAATCGAATGACCTCCTCGTATTGCCGCATAAAGTATAGATTTAAAGTTAAATGACCCAGTCAGTCATTTAACATTTTCTTTCAGAGTAATTTCTTCAGTAACTCCTGGATGTTTACATATGGCTCCCCCCTTTTTTTATATTTACATTTTGGGAATTGAAGAAAAACTGACATTCTTTTTCGAAACTGTTTTTAATAGCCTTTGTTTATTTTTAATATCTGGTGTTCCGGACTCCTGCTCTAATGATTTTTTTTTCCACACTGCATTGGTAATTAAATTCATTCATTTTCCTGGTTGTACGATTCCTTTAAATAAAAAAAAAGTTATGGGTAATAACACCTATTATGTTGAAAGTACAGAGGAGAAAAGGGCAGATCAGTAGCTTTTAGTTCAAGGAGATCACGTGGAGATTCAGGTCAGTGGTTAAGACAAAAATCTATATGCAAGTTTGTGCAATATTTTAGACTTTCACAGTTTTATGGTAGATCCTGAGATTCTCATGACGATTTGATCCCCTGGTGCATATCCCCCCACCCCATGACAGCAACAGTAAATGGAATACATATTACATAAGTATCCTTTTCAGATTCTTTGTTCATCATTTGTGGTTGTAATTGCCAGACACAGCAATACAATTGTTGGTTCGTTTGAAACAATAACAACAAAAAATGGTTGGAGACTGTTTACATGATGGCACTTCTCAGCATTCAGAAGTAGCAGGGATAAAATGTGGACTGAGATTTTTTTTTTGGTGGGGGGGAATAGAAAAAAAAGCTAGCTAAATAGAATGATGGGTGTTTGAAATTTAGCTTTCCCTATAAACAAGAATGGCATGATCGAGAATTAGGGTGAATTGCTCTCGCTGTTTCTATAATCTGTTTATTACAATATTTCCTCCTTCTAGTTTTTGGGCACAAAATCACCCCAGTGACTCGTAGTATGATAAAATCATAACATAGCAAACAATTAAAATAAACTGAGCTAGAGCCAAACCATAGGGTCAGATATCATTTAAAATAAAAGCAAAAATGCATTATCACCTAATGAGAAACCAGCAGCTTAATATCAAAGATAGCCTAGCACAAGCAAAAAAGCCTACTTAGCTAACTCTACAGCCTGTGGAAACAGATTTTTGCTGCCTTCCTACAAAAGGATGAGGGGAGGTGCCAACGGTATCTCATGGTGGAAGGCATTCCATAAGCTTAGTGCTTCCACCAAAAAAGTCACCTTCTACTGAGCAATGGTGACATTCAAAATAAGAGTCTTGCTAGATAGAACCATAGAGTCATAAGAGTTAGAAGGGACTTCCAGGATCATCTAGTCCAACCCCCTGCATATTGCAGGAAATTCACAAATACCTCCCCCACACCCCCAGTGACACCTGCTCCATGCCCAGAAGATGCCCTCCCCAAAACACCCCCCCCCCCCAGGACCCCTGGCCAAACTGGCCTGGAGAAGAATTGCTTCCTGCCCCCAAAGTGGTGATCAGTATTTCCTTGAGTATGTAAGAAAGGGCCATGAGAATGAAGCACTGATGCAACTCTTCCTGCTCTCCCTCTCATGATTTGCCTAAGTTCACAGGATCAGCATTGCTATGAAATGGCCATCTAGCCTCTGTTTAAAAACCTCCAAAGAAGGAGAGCCCACACAACCTCCTGAAGAAGCCTGTTCCACTGAGGAACCACTCTGTCAGGAAGTTCTTTTTAATGTTTAGCCAAAAACTTCTTTGATTTAATTTCAACTCGTTGGTTCTGGTCCAACCTTCTGGGGCATAGGGCTTGGTCTCCAAACCCCTCACTTTCTTTGTTGCCCTCCTCTGGACATGTTCCAGCTTCTCTATACCCTTTTAAAATTGTGGTGCCCAAAACTGGACACAATACTCTAGGTGAGGTCTAACCAGAGCAGAGTAAAGTGATACCATCACTTCACATAATCTGGACACTATACTTCTGTTGAAACAGTCCCAAATCGCATTTGCCTCAGATGACCTCAGTACGTGGATAAATTTATATTGGAGAAGGTGGTTTTAAAGGTACCCCAGCAATAAATAAAGCTAACAGCAGTAACTGTGTTCTATCAGTTTGCAATCAACTCATGGTGACTCCAGGATGATGGAGATTTCAAGGCAAAAGATGAGCGGAGTTGGTTTGCCATTGCCTTCCTCTGCATAGCAACCCCAGTTTTTCTTGCAGGGTCTCCCATCCAAGTACTAACCATGGCAATTTGGGCTAGTCTGCGCTACTCTGACTGCTAGTACAAAAACCAAAAACAGCCCTTTAAACTGGGACCGAAACCAAACAGTAACTAATGGAATTGAATCAAAATTGGAGTAACATGATCTCAGTGTAAAATTTGGAAATGCAATTCGTATTTTGCTATAATTCCAGAGCACCAACATCTGGATTTGTTCCACATCAGGTTATATTTAGTGCACCTGCCAGCTCTCTCAGCTGGTCCTGCATAATTGGCTAGGGAGGATTTTGTTGGGCCTCACTCTGTTTTCTTTGTGAATGTTAGTTTGTGCTCTGAGTAACACCAGTCTCTGGGTGCGATCACACTGGAGATTAGGTGCAGCATTATCCTGTTTCTGAAAAAGTCAGTTCTCTTTTATCCATGCCCTGGCATTCACAAAGCCCCTGTCCTGCTGCTGGGAGAGGCGCCAGCTGCATATGTGCAAGAAGAGTCTTCAGACTGCTCATGCGCATGCTGGGTGGATGTAGGGCAGGTGTAGCATATGCCCAGCCATTCACACAGCTGGGAAATGCACCCTACATATGATTTAGAGCAGGAGTGGCCAATGATAGCTCTCCAGATGTTTTTTGCTTACAACTCCCATCAGCCCCAGCCAGCATGGCCAATGGCTGGGGCTGATGGGAGTTGTAGGCAAAAAACATCTGGAGAGCTACCGTTGGCCACCCCTGATTTAGAGGTGTGCTACGTGGAAATTCCTGGTAGCTATTTAATCTAGTCCCAGCTTGTCCTGAGACGAGGTAGATACCAGCGGGACGCAGAAGGCCGATGCGAGCACATTAAATCTGGATGGGAGGCATGGCTAGGTCAGGCCGAATCTCTTGTGTGATTGCACCCTCTGTTTTCTTGGAAAGAGCCCCAGCATATGTCTTGGTGAATGCAGTACCTTTCAAAGTTGTCCTTAGCTTCTGTCCTTTCTAACTTGTTTTACAGAAACTTGAGATTCTGAAGCTGAAGTTTTTCTCAAGTGGTGTGGTTGGTTTGATCCAAAAGTCCTTGAGAAAAATGTAAATGGCAGCTAGCCCTTACTCACACAGCCTTGCATAAGAGTCCATGCAGTGCTCTGACAGGAATGTGCCTCCATTGGTTCAAGAGGTTTTGCAAGTTCTTATCCCAGTAAAGAGACTTCATTGAGCATAATTTGGACCGGGTGCTGCAAGCCGTGGCAGACTGGATCAGGTCGAGTGGGCTGAAACTGAATCCAGCGAAGACAGAGGTCCTTTGTCTAGGGCGTGGTGGTCCGGAGGGAGGGATCTCCCTTCCAGCTTTTGACGGTGCGTCACTGATACCAGTGCGCAGGGTCAGGAGCTTGGGAGTGCTACTGGAGTCTTTCTTGACAATGGAGGCCCAGATAGCAGCCACTGCCAAATCCGCCTTTTTCCACCTTAGGCGGGCGAGGCAGTTGGCTCCCTTCCTGGAGCGCAATGACCTGGCAACAGTGATCCATGCAACGGTCACCTCGAGGCTAGACTACTGTAATGCCCTCTACATGGGGCTGCCCCTGTGCCGAACCTGGAAACTGCAGCTAGTGCAGAATGCAGCAGCCAGACTGCTATTGGGCCTACCTCGGTGGGAACATGTGCGGGCTGGGCTGCGGGAGCTGCATTGGCTGCCAGTTACTTACCGAGTTCGTTACAAGGTGCTGGTTATTACCTTTAAAGCCCTATATGGCCGAGGACCTGTTTACCTTAGGGACCGCCTCTCTCCATATGTTCCACAGAGAGCACTGCGATCCAGCTCACAAAACCTTCTGGAAGTACCTGGGCCAAAGGAGGCCAAACTAAAAATAACCAGAGAACAGGCCTTCTCTATAAAAGCATCCCAATGGTGGAACCAGCTGCCGGAAGAGGTGCGGGCCCTATGGGACATTAGCCAATTCCATAGGGCGTGCAAAACTGCCCTCTTCCGGCTAGCCTTCCAAGATGGAACCTGAAATGAACACCATGCCATCACTAACATCAACAATTGAGATAGCAATAAGATGACATTATTTTAGATTGATTTTAGGCTTTTATATTATGTAAACTTAATGGTAAATTTTAAATGGTATAGAAATGTATAATTGTTTTATGTTCAACATGGCTTTTGCCACACCCTGTAAGCCGCCTTGAGCCTGCCCCGGCGGGGAGGGCGGGGTATAAATAAAATTTTATTATTATATTATTATTATAATTTGCAAGGGTTTTTTATCCAATGACCCACTTCTACTAAGTGAGGAGCCTTCAAATTATCAGCAGGGCTAGCCCTGCCACTAGGCAAACTAGTCAATTGCCTAGGGTGCCGGCCTTCTGGGGGCACCGAATTGGGTGCCCCCCTCATGACTCGGTGACATTGTGTGTGTGTGAAGGGAATCAGAAGTTAGTCTCGCTTAGGGTGTCAGACAGTCTAGGGTCAGCCCTGGTTACCAGAAGGCTAGTGGAAGGGTGTCAGTGGATCTGAATAGCACTTTGATATGTGGTGCTTTTTGTGCCCTTTCCAAGCAATCTAAATGGCAACCAGATTGCATCCATGTTTCCTTGGAAGGGAGCCCTGCTGAATTTAATGCAACATAACTCTCATTGCTTATAAGAATGTGTACAGACCAGGGGCTTTCCCTAGATCTTGTTGTGTATTTTATGACTTGCTTGTTAGCTAAAGGGGACAATCCTCCGAAACCAGGAAACACTGTCTCCCGAAGACATCTGTTTAGGATTGCAATGTGAGGGCAAGGTTTGAACCCAGAAAGTTCTTGGGATTTTGTAGCGAAAACATCAAAGAAGTGCAAAGTCAATGGGCTTAGACTGGAGTAGCTCTGGATGGGATTGCACAATCTATTTCTTAACCTCCAATTAATGTACTTCCCGCGGGCGAGATGATGGTGGCTCTGTGCCCCTGTTACCAGGTTGAGGGGGGTGTGTGTAACATAAGAGCTAAAGTCACATGAACAGTTGATCACACAGAGGCTCGATCTGTGTGATTCCTCCCCCATTTGGTGATGCAGAGAAATATTGTCAATGGGGCCTCCTTCCGACTTTCACCTCCTGGCTAATAAATTGCAATTGCTGTAATATATCAACCAGGGCTTGGTCTTTCTGCTAGCAAATGGCTCACACATTTTTGGAAGTTTAAATGCCAGCTGGCAACATGGGGAGGAAAGTCCACGGGCTGTGGCTGGGATGAAACTGATCCAAGCATGCTCTTATGGATGGGGGCTGAAGCATATTAGGAATTAGAATAAACCTGTTTAGCTATGGGCTATGCATGAGTATTTTATGTCAGGGCTTTTTTTTAATAGCAGGAACTCCTTTGCATATTAGGCCACACACTCCTAATGTAGCCAATCCTCTTGAAGCTTACAATAGGCTGTGTAGTAAGAGCCCTGTAAGCTCTTAGAGGATTGGCTACATTAGGAATGTGTGGCCTAATATACAAAGGAGTTCCTGCTACAAAAAAGGCCCTGTTTTATGCTATCTAGAATTAGTTGCTGCATGGGAAGGTCATGCGTCGTGTGCTTAAGTTGGTCTGGTCTAGTGTCCTCCATGTCAGTTTCAAATATTGCTGGAGTTAGGGGTGGAATTCTAACAGGATCTCCTTTGCATATTAGGCCACACCCCCTGATGTAGCCAATCCTCCAAGGGCTTACAAAAAAGAGCCTTGTAAGTTCTTGGTGGATTGGCTACATCAGGGTTGTGTGGCCTAATATGCAAAGGAGCTCCTGCTAGAATTCCACCCCTGGCTGGAGTCCCTTGCAAGAGATCAATCTCTGTCCAAGAAAACCAGTTTCTTCCCAGCAAGCAAGTATGTCCTCAGTCACTTCCATGACCTTTAGTTCCATCTTAGTTCCAGCTACAAGAGAAATCCTACTAGCAGCTTTTAGAGATTAATGCCAATGGCCCTTAAACCATCCATGGACACAAAATGGCTCAACCTTACCAGTTTGTGGCATGAGCAATTCTTTCCCACAAACATAGGTTGGATGATGTGGGTTAAACTCTAGAAATGCTTGGAAAAAATTAGTTGAACTGAAAGTTCCTTTAGATCAGGTTTCCCCAAAAATGGTGCCAATCAGTACAATACTACTTCCCTGGCACCCACCAAGTTTCTCAGGAAGAGGGCGGGGCCACTGTAAAGCAGGCCTTGTTATTGACTGACTCCACTCAGTTGACAGGATTTTCCACTGCAGTTGTAGCCACAGGCACTGGACAATCAAGAGGACTGGTAAGCACTTGGGCCGATGTGGTGTAGTGGTTAAGAGTGGTGGGACTCCAATCTGGAGAACCAGGTTTGATTCCCCACTCCTCCTCCACATGGAGCCAGCTGGTTGATCTTGGGCCAGTCACAGTTCCTTCAGATCTCACTCAGCCACACCTGCCGCACAGGGTGTCTGTTGTGGGGAGAGGATGCAAAGGTGATTGTAAGCCACTCCAAGACTTCTTTGGGTAGTGAAAAGCGAGGTATAAAAACCAACTCTCTGTTCCCTCTTCATGCTTTCCTTCTTTCAGTTCTCCCTACCCAGATTTTCTTCATTTCTTCTTATTCCCTTTCTGCAATTCTTTTGTAAAATGAGGTGAGAGGTATTGTGTTTGGCCCCACCTACTGCAGTTGATGTTTTGGTTTGGTCACCTCCTGTGGCCGCCAGTTTGGGTGCTGTCAACAACACCTCTCCTTAAATTCCAAAGGTGTTCAGAAGCTCAGAAACTGGAACATTTGTTTTCTTTTAACTCTCTGAGTTGAAGAATGTTAGCTCTTTCTCAGACTTAGATTTGCTTTCCAATCAATTTGAGAGATTTCCTAGGTAGTGTCTCAAGATACCAGTGATACTAAAAGAGTGATACTAAAAGATGCTGGTCATGGTCATGTGAATGTATGCAAAGGCACTGTGATGTCATGGTTAAAGCGTTGGGCTAGGAATGGGAATGCCTGGATTCAAATCCTCACTTGGCCCTGAAGTCACAGGTTGACCATGGGTCAATTGCCATCTTTTAACTTAAGCTACTTCATGGGATAGGAACCCTGTGGTGCAGAGTGGTAAGCTGCAGTACTGCAGTCCATGCTCTGCTTAGGTAACCGGCTCTAGGTTGACTCAGCCTTCCATCCTTTTGAGGTTGGTAAAATGAGTACCTAGCTTGCTGGGGGTAAAGTGCAGATGACTGGGGAAGGCAATGGCAAACTACCCTGTAAAAAAGTCTGCCAAGAAAACGTCAGAATGTGATGTCACTCTATGGGTTGGTAGTGACTCGGTGCTTGCACAGGGGACTACCTTTACCTTGCTCCATGGGGTGGTTGTTAGTATATATGGAGAAGATACTGGGATACTAATGGAGTAAATTAAAAAATGCGACATCATGTGATGTCACTCCACGGGTTGGTAATGACTTGGAGCCTGCACAGGGGATTACCTTTACCTTGCTCCATGGGGTGGTTGTTAGTATATGTGGAGAAGATACTGGGATACTAATGGAGTATATAACAAAATGCAAAGGAAGACTAAAATGCATACAAAAGGAATTTTTGTGTGTGTGTGTTTTGCTCTTTAAAAAGCATCTGTGGTAAAAAGAAAATCCATGTTTTGTTTCCTTCGGTGAGATGTTTATTTTAATAGCAGTAGTTATTTCCCTTGTTTCCTCAACAAGAAAGAAAGAAATTATCCAATTGCTAGGAAAGTCACAATTCAGGTATATTTATGAAAACACAATTACTTCCTATCTTCCCTCTTAGATTAGGGAAAGTTCTCCCCCCCCTTTTTTTGGTAGAAGCAAGTTATTTTTACACTGCTGCAAGAGACGTGTACCTAGTAAAAACTAGACAACCTGCTTTCTGCATTAATAAATAACTGTACTGAATGGGGAATTTTCTTTTATTCCTATCACTACGCAGACAAATGAAACTTGTATCAGCAAAATGGGTTCTCCCCTCACCCACCCCACACACTGGTGTGGCTAATTGTTAAGGAAGCTGAACTGTTAGGCGGCTTTTGATTTTCTCCCTCTCTCCTTCTCTCAGATCTTTCTGCTATTGTATGTCCTGCTTGTAGTACCAAGAGGGCATTCTTTCGATTCCAAGAGTGCAATCTACAATTGTCAGAAAGCAGCGGGGGGGGGGGGGGGGGAATTGGGTTGTGCTGAATGTTGTTTAGTTTCGATATTTGTTTATTTTTTTTAAAAAAGTATGCTTTTTCAGCCCAGAGCATCTGAAGTGGAAATTTGATGCAGCAGGACAAGTTATTGTACAAAAATGCTAAAGGTTGGCATTCTTTCTGTAGTGTTTGGTAGCAGGGGTGAAATTCTAGCAAGAGCTCCTTTGCATATTAGGCCACACCCCCCTGATGTAGCCAATCCTCCAAGAGCTTACAAAAAAGAGCCTTGTAAGCTCTTGGAGGATTGGCTACATCAGGGTGTGTGGCCTAGTATGCAAAGGAGCTCCTGCTAGAATTCCACCCCTGCTTGGTGGTCATTCTGTTCACCATTTCGCATCTTTCCTTCCTTCAGTGATCTCCCTATTACTTGCCCACACTGACTTCCTGAGAGAACAGACTTGATTTTCTCTGTGGGCACTGGCCGCAATTGCTTTGGGACACTCCTCTTATTTTGTTTGGGAAGACAGCATTGTTTATTTCATTGACAATTTCATATCTCAGGCCAATCAGATGGCTCGGTACTATTGGCAAATGAAGTCCAAGGGGGCACTAAGAGCATCATGGGAGTAATAACACATGTTTTGTAAAAATGGCAGAAACGGGTTGGTGCTTCCCCAAACACATGAAAACAAACCTGAAATAATAATAAAGAACCAGTTGTAGTGTGCTGTGGAAGATAATGGTTTCAGAGTCCACCCCTGAAATTAAAGAAATTGGAACACTGGTTCTGTACCTAAAATTAAGGCAAGATGAAGGCACTAATGGTGCTCAAAACCAGCAGCAGCAGGGTATCAGAAGTTAGTAAAAGGGCCAAAATCTGCCACATTTTTATTAAGTCTTTCCACTATAGAGCTCAGGGTGGCATCATGGTTTTTCCCCATTCAGAACAGGGTAAGAGTTTCCTTGGTGATGTTCATATATGCATAGGAATTTCCCTTGCCCCTATATAACAGGGGTTTGCAATGAGCAAAACTATGCCAAAATTCAGACCCAGATATCAACAAAGAGCCAGTGCAAAAAAGACCAAATTGCAGAACTGAAAATGCACAGCTTAACATCACTATTAATTTTTAATAGTTTCTGCAGTCCAAACACTGCTTGCTATAGGTCCTTCATAATGCACTCTCTTTCTCCAGAGCCGGCACTTGGGTGTGCAGTTCCCTAGGCAAGCATGCTGCCTGCTGCCCTCCTCTGGCACCCCACTGCCCGCACAACAAGGGAGGAGAAATGGAGGTGGGGGAGGTGGCAGGTGAGCAAGAAAGGCAGCAGGGGAGTGAGAAAGGTGGCAGGGGAGTGAGAAAGCCAGCAGGAGAGCAGGGAAGGCCTCTGTGAGTTACATGGGGGGGGTGCCCAATTTGGCACCCCCAGGGCCAGCACCCTAGGCAAATGCCTAATTTGCGTAGTGGAAGGGCCAGCCCTGTCTGTCTCTCTCTCTCTCTTTCTCTCTGTATCTGTTGGTTCCCAAGTTCTGAACTCGGCCAACTTCATGCCAAATTTTGACTCACGAGTCAGTTGGTGCCTTCCCCAAACTTTTACTCAACTTTTGAGCTGTTTGGTTTGCCTGTTTGGGGCCAGCCATTTAAACCAAACAGTGGAGTGGTGTAGGGTCTGCCGCTCAGCTGTGAAGGGAGGGAAGCAAAAGCAAAAGGTTAAATGGCTTGCAACCATTTATACCTAACAGCTCACAGGTCTGTCAATCAGCTGTTAGACTGAAATGGCTGCGAAGTATTTAGCCCTTCAGTTTTGCTCCCCTTTTAAAGAGGGAGAAGGAAAACCAAAGGGTTAAATGGCTATCAGCCATTCCTAACAGCTCCATGGCAGGAAGGGTTGCGTCAGTGCTTAATTCTTGTGGCCTCTTCTTACACACCCAGGGGAATGCTGATTGGGGTCAGTCGGAATTTTTTCCCCAGGCCAGATTAGCAAGGTATCCTGGAGGTTTTTTCCATCTTCTGGGCATGGAGTAGGAGTCACTGGGAATGTCTCTCTCTCTGTGTGTGTGGGAGGTATTTGTGAATTTCCTGCATTGTGCATGAGGTTGGACTAGAGGACTCTGGAGGTTCCCTCCAACTATGATTTTATGATTCTATGGCAGACTGGCTGACCTGTTAGTTATAAATGGCTGCAATTCATTTTACCCTTTGGTTTTGCTTCCTCCATTTCAAAGCAGTGGGGAGAAAACTGAATTGTTAAATGGCTGCCAGCCATTTAAACCTAACAGCTGAGCAGTGTGGGAAAGGAAGTCCAATGACTGGAAGAAAGGTGGAAGGGAAGTCTCTTCCAGGGCAGTCTCTGGGGGAACTGAACTTGCCAGACCAGTTTGGAATAAATATAATTTTGTAAAAGACCTCTAAGAAGTCCTGTAGTCCTTTTGCCTGCATTTCTCTTCTCATACTGGTGCTGTAAACCTAACACTTGTGATCCCCCCCAAAACGGGCCCTTTTTTTTTTAGCAGGAACGCAGTTCCAGCTGGTTTGGCATCAGGGGGCATGGCCCGATATGCAAATGAGTTCCTGCTGGGCCTTTTCTACATAAAGCCCTGTATGAAACAATGGTGACATCAGGGGGTGTGGCCCAATATGCAAATGAGTACCTGCTGGGCTTTTTCTACTCCAAAAGCCCTGGGCATGACTATTCAAACAACAACAGCAACAACTGAAGCCATATTAGAGGAAATTACTGTGTTCTGAAACTACTTCAAGAAATAGAAAAATCAAAGAAAAATATGCATTCCTGTTCAATGCAAACGTATGCTGCTTTATAAGTAGAATGGATGAAATCGTATGGTGTAAGTATCTTCTGAACAGAGTGTTAAAAGGATTCCTCTGTTTATGAAACTCAAGCAGGGATGGTTTTTGAACATCTCATGCAGGCTGTTTCAATTCGAAAATTCTCAGTTTGCATTTGCTTGTGCGAATTCCTAATTGCCCCACCATTTTCAGTTTCCTCACGCTGCATTTTCTCCATAAAATGTGCACATTTCCCAACAGTATTTGCAGAGCAATCAGTCAACATTATACACAATCGTGTATGTATAAACAACACACATTGGTCTGGATCCCATGGAAAATTTCCAGGTGTGCCACAGTTCTTGTACCATTGGAAGTGTGTGAAAATTACTGTCGGCTTGCACGAACTTGTGAAGATTATATCCCTGTTATCTTTTCCTCTTGTTTGAGATAACAGCACAAGGTATTTCTTCCGATACGGTTTCAAAAGCGAAACAAAATGAAATCATGTCAGCCATCTGTTGTACATTCCACTGCTCCATATGCACATTGTTATTTTGTTAAAAATTATATTGGAACAGTTCTGTGTTCTCACAGCCATGCGCTGTTGCTTGTGCAAGTGGAAATGCGCTAAGTACATTTTACTTTCCTCTCCTGCAGTCGCTGGATCCAACGACTATATGTATCAATCCAGCATAAATTGCCATATAACATCTGTACAGAATGCCAACAAATCTACAATACAATAGTGCAAAATGGAGAACAAAAAATATCTGACAACAAAAATTTTAAAAAATATACATGAAATGGGAAACAATCACTCATTGATAACCGAAACACACATTCTTTGAAAGGCTGTGTTAACACCAACTGGCCTATCCCCAAATTTCTTCTGTTGATTAGGATGCTAAATAGTTATTTAATTCTGCCTCAAGAGGAAGAAAATTGGCCTGATAGTGAAAAGAGACATGTATTTATCTAAGAAGGCAGATCATTGTGGCTAATAGGCAAAATATGTATTATCCTTGTGTTTTGTAATTTCTACAAATAAAGTGTATGTGAAAACAATGGATAGCTTCATATTTCACTGGCTGCAGGAAAATACGATTTCAGCTGTTTCCGAAAGGGGCTTAGGAATAAATGGTGAGTGTCCCCCAGTTTCACATTTTTAAAGAGATAAAATTAGGTCAAAGGAATTTTCCTTTGGAAAACAGCACTTTCTCTTACTATCTACAACACACGTCTAGTAAATTTGTAAATCTTCTGTTCATCGGAGTGAAATTCCAAATGAATGGTGGAGACAACATTATCATCAATTTGCTGCAGGTGCAGCTGCTAAGATCCGTCACTTCAATCAAAACCCTCTGTCAACTTCTTTGGTGCTTCCATTTTTTACGTTCTGATACTGAAATTAACACACACACACACAAGAACTGAAGACATTTCTCAGACTGACTTTACATCCCTTCCGCCTTTGGGTGGAGCTTTTGAGCAGCGCAGCACTACCAGATTCCGTGCTGAGAGTGCACCATCCTTCATTTCTTTTGCAGTTTTTAGACTAACATAATATTTCTTTTCTGAGATTACAGAGTTAAAA
The DNA here is from genome assembly GCF_032191835.1 of Heteronotia binoei. NCBI lineage: Eukaryota > Metazoa > Chordata > Lepidosauria > Squamata > Gekkonidae > Heteronotia > Heteronotia binoei. The sequence continues at coordinate 47,873,296 of NC_083236.1, forward strand.
TTGCATTGTGTGGTTTAACACACATTACAACAACCTCTTAAGGCAAAACGGTAGGGGGAGAAAAGGTAGGGTGAAAATGAGTTATAAAAATGAAGACTCGTGCATCGGTGGTGGCACAGAGGAAGTCTGTCTGTCTGGCTTATGACTATTTTGCAGACGCTTGCTTTTAACAGCACATGAGCCAGTCGTCCATAATATTAAGGATACGGTATTAAAACAATAACCCAAGGTCTTAAAAAAAAATTGCATGCAGAATAGAATGCCGTGAACTAACTGGATTTGACCTCCGGATTCTTATTTAAATAATTTTTCAGATTGCTGTTTTAAACATTACGTCAACACAAAGCAAAACTAGATTGGCTTGATTCTTGCTGTTGAATAAAGGGACTTTAAATGGAGTTCCTGGGAGCTCATATAGAAAGCTACTTTTTGAAGAGAATCAGTTGTTTTACAGTCTTCATCCAATTAATTGTGAAAAAGCTAACCATCAGGAAAATAGGTGGTTTAGGGTCCTATGTTACAGATGAGGAAACAGAGGTCCTGGAAAAGTTCTTTGTTTATTGCTATCTAGAAAGAAACATGAGACCATACATGGAATTCCCTCCCCAGGGAGATTAGTCCCCTTCTATCATAGACTTCCCACCACTGGGTGAAGAATCCAGGCTTTTTTGTAGCAGGAACTCCTTTGCATATTAGGCTACACCCCCTGATCTCGCCAATCCTCCAAAAGCTTACAGCGCTCTTTGTACAGGACCTACTGTAAGCTGCAGGAGGATTGGCTAAATCGGAGGGGTGTGGCCTAATATGCAAAGGAGTTCATGCTACAAAAAAGCCCTGGTGAAGACTTTTCTGTTTTGTTTGGTGATCCCTCACTGATTTTAATTCACCCTTTCTTCTGTTCATTTATATTTGTTTTACATATGTTTTAAATCTTGTTTTAATGTTTTCTTTGTTCATTGCTTTGGGGACCCTAAATAAGGGTGGAAAGGTGACTTAACTATGTTTTAAATAAATAAAATTAAAAAAAAAACCCTAAAGAGACTGCCTTGAAATGTGTCACTGGGCCTCTTGTGTTTGGTAGATGCTTTTGATGTTCAGACGGCTAATACTTTTGACCTTGCTTGACACTGTTGTTCTACAGAACTCCTGTAAAAACAGAGCCATTAAAATTCTGTGACGTTGAACAGGAGGAGGAGAGGCAGAATGTTAAACCTTCATCAAAGTGCCTTAAACTTCAGGAACTGATTAGAATGCCTGTTGCACCAGCTTATGACCTGCTCTTATTGCTCTAAACCAGGGGTGTCAAACATGCGGCCCGGGTGGTACGGGAGGGCAGAAGGATAATTGTCTGGAGTTCAGGTTCTGTCTCCCTTCGTGAAAGGCTACCAGAGGGGGGGCTGAAGGAAAATTTTATGGAGTCTGGCAAGTCATATGATCATTTTTCTTTGGGTGGTATGTGAGGGCAGAAGAATAATTTCCCAACTCAGAGCTGGCAATCCTACATGCAAGTAAGTGTGGCTCAGCCGCTATTCTGTGTGTGTGTGTTAGGAAGGAAGGGAGGGAGGGAGAGAAGGCAGCATGGTATAGTTCCATCTTGTCAGATCTTGGAAGTTTAGCAGGGTGAGCACTTTGAAGGGAGATGACCAAGGAAGACTCTGCAGAGGAAGGCAATTGCAAACCACCTCTGCTTCTCGCTTGTCTTGAAAGCCTCTTTCTGGGACTTGGTTGCAACTTCATTTCATGTATGTATGTAAGGAAGGAGCCTTTGTATGAGTTTCTGCAGCACATTTATGTATTCTGTCACTCTCCAGCATTGCCCTAGTTCATTAGACATGGGAGCATTGCCTTGGCTATCAACCACATTATTCAGTGTTCCAACATCTGTCGCTATGGAAGTATTGCCATAGATTAAATGCTGCAGCAGCTGCCAGTGTGAAGTCAGACGGGGCTCTAGAATGGCAGCTGCTGCAGTGAGAGAGAGACAGAGGTTCAGCTCTAAATGGCAGGTTCATGCATTACAGAGTTCACATGGTGAACACCCCAAAAGGCATTGGATTAGATCTGCACCTGGAATTCCATGCTGGGAACTCAGTTTCCAGGTATGCGCAGGCATTACCTGGGGTAAGACTTCTCCCTGCTCCACTGTTCTGATCTGAAATGATCTGAAGGAGCTACTATTGGCCCCATTAGGGAAGCTTTCATGTAGCCATCAGTACGCGTAAGCAGGGCTTTTTTGTTGCATATTAGACCACACATCCCTGATGTAGCCAATCCTCCAAGAGCTTACAGGGCTCTTAGTACAGGGCCTATTGTAAGCTCCAAGAGGATTGGCTACATCAGGGGTATGTGGCCTAATATGCAAAGGAGTACCTGTTACAAAAAAAGCCCTGCATGTAAGTCTCCCAAGTGGCTTTTTGTTTTAAGCACATGTTTTTCAGTTGCACATTTTATAATTTGCCACGGTCAGAGATTATTACTCCCTTGTCGGACAAGATCCCTGGCCTCACAAGTAAAGCCAGGCTAGGCTACTTCCTATCTGACATAAACCCTAAAATCACCTATCAAGTTGCTAAATTTTGTGTGTTGATTATGAGGCTGTGGAAGATGTACATTAACCAGGTTTGAATACTGGACTTGAATAATTGGTATATTTCATATCTCTCCTCTCTGCTTGTATATAAGAATGCATCCTTTTCAACTTTTAATTTTTAACTTTTGTTTTGTATTTTTTCTTCTGTACATGGATGGTCTAATGACTGTAATAAATATGACTGACTGACTGTTCTTCTAAGTCATGAAAATGCATGTTGCAGTCCCAAATCTGAATTCACTTTATGCTCCTGGGAATATGAAATGCCCTGCAAGAAACTCTCCAAACTATTTGTCACAGGTTAAACATGCATCTTTACGTCTGCCCATAGTTCATAAGAACATGAGTACAACGCTGCTGGGTCAGACCAGTAAGCCTTCTGGTCCATAGGGTTGCCGGGTCCCTTATGTCCACCAGCGGGAGATGGGGGGAGGGGTTGCCAGATCCAGGTTGGGAAAGTTCTAGTAGGAGCCTAGGGAGGATAGTGACCTCAGTGAGGTACAATGCCATAGGGTCCACCCTCCAAAGCATCCATTTTCTCAAAGGAAACTGAAGTCTGCATTCTGGAGATGAGCTGTAATTCTAGGGAGGATCCTCAAGTCCTATCTGGAGACTGGCATCCCTAGTGCCCAACATCCTGTTGCACACAGTGGTCAGCCAGTTCCTCTGGAGGCCGAACAACAGGGCATCGAGGCTGAGGCCTTTATAAGAACATCAGGAGAGCCCTGCTGGATCAGACCAATGGTCCATCAGTCCAGCAACCTGTCTCACAGAGTGGTCAGCCAGTTCTTCTGAAGATCCAACAACAGGGCATTGAGGCTGAGGCCTTTATAAGAACATCAGAAGAGCCATTGGATCAGACCAATGGTCCATCAGTTTAGCAACCTGTCTCACACAGTGGTCAACCAGTTCCTCTGAAGATCCAACAACAGGGCATAGAGGCTGAGGCCTTTATAAGAACATCAGGAGATCCCTGCTGGATCAGACCAATGGTCCGTCAGTCCAGAAACCTGTCTCACACAGTGGTCAGCCAGTTCCTCTGAAGATCCAACAACAGGGCATAGAGGCTGAAGCCTTTATAAGAACATCAGAAGAGCCCTGCTGGATCAGACCAATGGTCCGCCAGTCCAGCAACCTGTCTCACACAGTGGTCAACCAGTTCCTCTGAAGATCCAACAACAGGGCATAGAGGCTGAGGCCTTTATAAGAACATCAGGAGAGCCCTGCTGGATCAGACCAATGGTCCGCCAGTCCAGCAACCTGTCTCACACAGTGGTCAACCAGTTCCTCTGAAGATCCAACAACAGGACATAGAAGTTGAGGCCTGTATAAGAACATCAGAAGAGCCCTGCTGGATCCGACTAATGGTTCGTCAGTCCAGCAACCTGTCTCACACAGTGGTCAGCCAGTTCCTCTGAAGATCCAACAACAGGGCCTAGAGGCTGAGGCCTTTATAAGAACATCAGAAGAGCCCTGCTGGATCAGACCAGTGGTCTGTCAGTCCAGAAACCTGTCTCATGCAGTGGTCAGCCAGTTCCTCTGAAGATCCAACAACAGGTCATAGAGGCTGAGACCTTCCCCTGACTTTGCCTCCTGGTACTGGGTTTAAGAGGCCTTTGCATGTGGAGATTCCCCTTAGTCACCATGACTAGTAGCTACTGATAAACATATTTTCCATAAGTCTTTCTGTTCAAGTGTCTTCTCTTTGATGTCTGTGTGTCTAGTTAAGAGTTTCTCAACTCTTTCAGTGTAGGATTTCAGTTGTAAAATGTTGCAGGTCTTCATGATTTTATGGGTTTTTTTTAAATCAGCAAGCTGCTTCAAGCAAGGCTTTGAAGAGGTGGTGTGTAAATTCCCTAATAAAATAAGTTTAACCATTGCATGAAGGCCCAAACTGGAGCTCAAGGGGATCTGCTCCATGTTCCCAAGCTAAATCACCACCACCACCAATGCTCCCTCTAAGCTGTTGAGTCTTGTGAGCAAAAATTCTGCTTCATAAATTACTGGTGTTAAAGTTGTAAGTGAGTGATTTGGCTACTGCATAAATTAGTTTGCTCTGGGGCCATTTTTTCTTGAGCTAAGAGAAAAGTGTGTGAGCCAGAGGCTAAAAAACTGTGAGCTAGCTCACACTAACTCGGCTTACAAGGAACACGGACCACCACTGACTATACGATTCCTTTATTAAGGCAAATAGCAACAAGTATGTTTGCATGCTGCCTTGGAGAAAACAGCGTGGATGGAAATATATTAACTTCAGAATCCTGAACTTTAGAAATGGGTCATCTGATGATGATTTTGTCTTCAACTGTCTTTGCCTTATAACTTAGTGTTGGCTATAATCAAACACCTTAATTTAGTGTACACTAAGGGATGATTGGGACATCCCTCCAGGAGTATGCTGACTGCCTGAAGCAAGGGTGTCAAACATGCAGTCCGGGGGCCAAATTAGGCCCTTGGAGGTCTGCTATCAGGCTCCCCAGCAACTGGATGTCATCTGCCTCCTTCTCCCTCTCTCTTGCTTCCTTCTGCATCACAGCTTGCTTTGCAAGGCTTGCTTAATAGCACAGGAGCTACAGAGCAAGGTCTCTGTTTTCTCCATTGGTGGAGGCTCCTTCCTTGGAGAGGAAAGGGGGAGAGAGCTTGCTTTGCCAGGCTCTCTCAGTTGCACAGCAGAGCTAACGAGCCAAGCCTCTCTTTCTTCTATTGGCTGCGGCTCCTCCTCCTCCTCCTGGTTCCTTGGGGAAGGAAGGAAAGAGCCAGAGCTTCCTTTGCCCAGTTCCCTGGATCCCATGGGAGAGATACAAAGAAAGCATCTTTAAGACCAATGAGTGCTAACGTTGTAAGCCATGTTTTATTTCAATTTTTAAAAATATATATTTAATTGTGTTTGCCTGTGTCCTTTATAAAGTTTATATTTCTGCACCTCATCTTAAATAGGTACACACACGGCCTGGCCCGACATGGCTTGGCCCAACAAGGTCTCATTTATGTCAGATCTGGCCCTCATAACAAATGAGTTCAACACCCCTGGACTAAAGGTTGTGTGTGGGAATAGAAGAGCCTGGTAGACTGCATTTACTTTTCATCAGTTAGAAGTGGTGCACATATATGTAAATGGTCCCTTTGCTTGGCAAAATACACAGGAGTTGCCATGCAGGTGGCAGCATTGCTGTACATTTTATAGAGAATGTTAGTGATGCAAATATACATATGCTAGTCATATTGATGTCTGTAATCAAGGGGAGGGGTCAGTCACAGAATACAGCACAGATCCAATGGGATACTTCTATGGACAGAAAGATTTCCCATGGATTGCCCATAGATTGAAACTTTCTTGCCCCCCTCCCACTACAACTGAACTTCTATAGCCCCTTTTTGATGTTTTACCCTCTCCACTGGAAACAATGGAGGATGGGGAACCTTCTCTAGGGGATCCATAACTCGGACCTCGTAAATCCAATCCTCACCAAACTTGGGGGACAGGTAGAGGAGAGTCAGCTGGAGACCTCCTGTGAGTTTAGTGTCTCTAGCATGTGTGTGTGGGGACTGTTCTACCAAGTCACAAACCTCATGAACCAAACCAGTTAGTTTGGCTGATGGTTCATGGTTTGTGAACCAGGCATGCCATGAACCACGAACCATCACAAACCACATTTTCCTGGTTTGTGCCCGTCCCTACTGAAAATGGGAGGCTGGTAAAAGATAGGTGGTTGGTGTGTGGGTTGGAAGGAGAGAAGGAAGCAGGGAAAGAGGAAGGTGTGGGGGTTGTCAGGGGGAGGAAAAGATGTATGAGGAATGGGAAGCAGTGGAAATTGAAGTCCCCCAAGCAAGACCTTCTGCGTTTCTCACCCTGTATCTGGGCCCAGGCTCACGGTCAGTTCTGTGCAACTTCCCCATCATTTTCCTGGTTAGAAGCTGCCAGGGAAGGGAAGGAGGGAAAGAAGAAGACAAGGGGGGGAGATACAGGTAGGTTGGCTGATGGGTGAGAAGGGGAGAAGGAAGAAGAGAAGAGGAGAGGCTATAGATGGCTTTCAGGGAAGAAGCAGAAAATGAGATGTTTCTGCAAATCCTTGCGGTTTCCCCATTTTTCAGTATGTGGGTGTGGTGTATATATTGTACATATTCATACTGTGTGTAATAACATACATTGTCAATAAAAACAAACCAAAACCATGAGAAAGAAACAAATGAAAACAATTGACAAAATATAAAAAGGTATTAATAAGAAAAAAGTTGGGAATGTTTGCTTTTTCTTGGAGGAGGCCTTCATCCATTCTAAGTCTATACCATAGTTGTTCCATACTTAATCAGGAACATATACATAAAGTGGCATCAAGTTGCAACCAGTTTATGGCAATCCCCAGCAAGGGACTTTCAAACCAAGGGAGAAGCAGAGGTGATTTGCTATTGCCTTCCTCTGTAGAGCCTTGCTTGGTGGTCTCCCATCAAAGTACTGACTCTGCTTAACTTCTGAGATCTGATGAGATTGGGCTATAACACACCACCTTCCCTCCCACTTAGTCTGGTACTGAGCCATGTTATATGCACCTGGAAGTATAGCATGCTAAATAAGATGATGCTGTTTAAGATAATATCAGTGAAATAGCTCTTCATTGCTGCTATATGAGAAAATTCTATGGATTAGACACTAAATAATTATGTTGTATTGCTCTTAAATTTATATGGCAACCCCTCTCCTGGAAATAAGCACAGGAATGCTTCTTCTCTCTTCTCCCTGTGCGTAATCACCTTGAGACTGAACACTGGAAACTGCCTTCTATTGAGCCAGACTGCTGGTCTAGCAATAGGGTTAAGCAGGCATGGCTGGAAACCAGTGGGAGATTGAGGAGGGTGGGAACCCAGAAGGGGGGCGGCCAATGGTGACGGTGTGGTGTGACTTCCAGGAAACCCAGAAGTAACATTATACCTTTCTAGGAATCTCCAGAAACTCTGTGGTATAATTATAGTCAGGGCTCATTTTGTAGCAGGAGCTCCTTTGCATATTAGGCCACACACTCCTGATGTAGCCAATCCTCCTGGAACTTACAGTAGGCCCTTTAGTAAGAGCCCCATATTTTCTTAGAGGACTGGCTACATCAGGGGTGTGTGGCCTAATATGTGTAATATGCAAAGGCCTAATATGCAAAGGAGCTCCTGCTACATTGGTCTACAAAGGTCTACTATGATTGACAATTCCAGGACAGAGATATCCCTTAAAATAGTGGTCCCCAACCTTTTTGGCCCTGGGGACTGGCCCCAGGGCCAGCCTGCCGACCATGGCCCTCCTGTTGCATTTCCTCCTCCCTTCTTTGCCCTCCGCACAGCCTCATTGCCCCCATGCAGCCTCGCTGCCTTCTCCTCCCGTTTTCCTTCCCCCGTTTCCTCCTCCCTCCTTCGCCACTGCCCCCACACAGTCTCGCCACCTCCTCCTCCTCCCCCGTTTCCTCCTCCCTCCTTCGCTGCTGCCCCCCACACAGCCTCGCAGCCTCCACCTCCCCCCGTTTTCACCATTTTAAGGCCAGGGAAGGGACTGTGAAGTGCCTCCCAGGCCGACACCCCCCCTGCTGATCAGGTGAAAACCGCAGCAGCAGCAGCAGCGAGTGACACCGTCCTTGCCTCCTTCCCTTCCCCAGCCTTAAAATGGTGAAAATGGGGGGGGGGGTTGACGAGGCTGGGGGGGGGCGGCGAGGCTGCGCGGCCCATTTCAAACAGGCCGCAGCTTGGTACTGATCCCCGGCCCAGGAGCTGGGGACCCCTGCCTTAAAACATTATTTCCTATGCAGCCTTTGGCTTAGTCTCAATTCCTGACTCTTACCAAGCCCAGCTAACTCCACTTTCTCACAGTTATCTCTTGCTTGCCTTGCTTTCCTTTCTTGATTCTCTCTTCCTTTGTTCTTCCCACTGTCAAAACCTAGACTGTGTACTTCTTGAAGGTAGAGGGTACGCCTCTTTCTGCTTGTGAAAACTCTGCAAAATGTTACATACAGTACATTGATTAGGCTGTATGAATAATGCTAATGCCCTTGTGTGTTTTGGTTGCAAGTACTATTTGTGTGCCCAAGGTATACCTTTTAAAAAGATTAAGATATCATTTTAATGAATTATGCTGTTTTCCAAATTGCTTTGATCCAAGATCTCCCCTCCCCTCTCTCCGTTTGTGTATATATCTCCCGTACACATATCGCTACATCTCTGTCGTCAAAATCTCGGTTTATGATACTTTCCCAGAGAGAGCAATTAGGCAACCACTTTCGCCCTGGATTCTTGCTTATAGATGAGGCCACATATATGTTAGAAGGAAGGAAGAAAAGAAAAAAAGAGACTGGGTAATTATTCATGAAAATATATATATACATACACACACATATAGCTTTTAAGAAGTAGGGAAGTCTGGACATTACATGTAATTAGTCTTTAAAGGAGGTGTTCTAACTGCTGTGGAAGACATCTGTTTTAAACCTGATTTCCTCTCTCCTGCACCACTGAGAGTTCGAGTGGGAAAACCTAATAGTATTAGGTTGGGTTTAAAGTGTTTGACTTGACCTTGTAAATGCTTATTCATGGGACTAATCCCATGTCGGTCAGGGGTCAGCTTTGATACAATATTGAGTGTGTGTATATATTTTTTCTTTTATGCGAAGCCTTGCATCTTTGTCCGAATACACAGCCACAGATCTTTGGAAGTGTTGATCTGTGAGTTCCAGTGATGAAAATTTGGTATGTTCCCTGCAGCAGTGGCATAATATTGCCTGGCTTTCCTGCCCAGGAAAGAATCCCTTGGGAATTCAAAGACAATTCCTGAACCTCCTAAAAAAATTGCACTTTGCTCTTCCACCCTGAAAAGACCCTTTTCCAAAATACACTTTGTACTTCCCATGTTGGAAAAGCCAGACTGTGACAAAGGGTTGCCTAAATTTGACTAAAACTGCTACTGGTTACACCTGTGATATTTCTTTTCTGATGGCTTTTGGCTTTAATCCTTGAGACAGAACTTCAGGAAATTAAATTTAATCCTTGGATTTGTGGAGTCAGCATGCGGATATCACTTGGGATGTCTTCAACTTTACAGACTGTGGTTGGAAGTCCTGTGTTACTGTGAAGGATGGGCTGTTGATCAATGGTAGGGCATCTGCTTTGCAAGCAGAAGTTCTCAGGTCCAGTTCCTCAGCATCTTGCCCTTAAAGGATCAGGTAGCAGGGGATGTGAAAGACTTCAACTGAGACCCTGGAGATGAGCTGCTAGTCTGAGTAGACAATACTGTCCTTGATCTACTGATGGTCTGATTCAATATAAGGCAGCTTCCTTGTTCAGAAAAGGTGTCTGGTAGGGAGACTTCATGGGAGCCAGTTTGGTGTAGTGGTTAAGTGCACAGTCTCTTATCTGGGAGAACTGGGTTTGATTCCCTACTCCTCCACTTGCAGTTGCTGGAATGGCCTTGGATCAGCCATAGCTCTCTCAAGAGCTGTCCTTGAACAGGCAGCTTCTGGGAGAGCTCTCTCAGTCCCACCCACCTCGCAGGGTGTCTGTTGTGGGGGAGGAAGATAAAAGAGATTGTGAGCTGCTCTGAGACTCTGAGATTCAGAGTGGAGGGCTGGATATAAATCCAATATCTTCATCATCGTCATCATCTTCTTCTTCTTCACCACCACCACCATCTTCTTCTTCTTCTATGCCATGAAATGCAAATCATTAGCTGTGACTATAATAAACTATTAGTGGATTATCTGTGTTCTTTTCTGGTTCTGTCAGTTTATTGTGTCCTGTACCTTGCTGTTTAACTAGCTGGATTTTTTTTTAAATTAATTTCAGAATCAAATCATGCATAGTTTGCTGCAGTTTTCAGTTCCTTTGTTTCTTTATTTGTTAACTGTCCCCTCCACCTTGGGGTGAGGCCATGGCTCAGTGGTAGAGCATCAACTTGGCATGCAGAAAGTCCCAGGGTTCAATCCCCAGCATCTCCAGTAGAGCATCAACTTGGCATGCAGAAAGTCCCAGGGTTCAATCCCCAGCATCTCCAGTAGAGCATCAACTTGGCATGCAGAAAGTCCCAGGGTTCAATCCCCAGCATCTCCAGTAGAGCATCAACTTGGCATGCAGAAAGTCCCAGGGTTCAATCCCCAGCATCTCCAGTAGAGCATCAACTTGGCATGCAGAAAGTCCCAGGGTTCAATCCCCAGCATCTCCAGTAGAGCATCAACTTGGCATGCAGAAAGTCCCAGGGTTCAATCCCCAGCATCTCCAGTAGAGCATCAACTTGGCATGCAGAAAGTCCCAGGGTTCAATCCCCAGCATCTCCAGTTAAAAGAATCTGGCAAGTGATGTGAAAGACCTCAGCCTGAGACCTCAGAGAGCTGCTGCCAGTCTGCAGAGACAATAATGACTTTGATGGACTGATGTTCAGATTCAGTATAAGGCAGCTTCATAAGTTCATTACCAACATGCACTGGAAAAACACTGTTAAAAAGGCATCTCAATGTATGTATGTATGCATCATGATTGCTCTTTTTTTTTTTTTGGTGCTGTTTTATCAGTCCACTCACCTGCATGCCTGAATTACTGCATCATTTTTAATGGGAACTTATGGATTTCTTCAAGAGCACTTCTATACTATGCCTTGACCAGTGCATTTACATGCACTAGTAACACAGAGGAGGCCAGAAAGCAAATGACGGAAGGAACAGAAGTTGTGGTGCATATACCCAATACTCTCTACAAGAAGGACTTTTTTTTCTGGAAAAAGAGGTGCCAGAACTCTGAAGAGGGAAATGAAAGAGAAACACAGGAATGTTTAAACTTTTTTTTTTTTTTTTAGAATTTTGTTTCCAGAAAGAAGTTCTGGAACTCCCGTTTTGCCACATTCCCCCAGAAAAAAGCACTGTCTACAAGACTGAGAAATTAAAAACAAAGGACAATTCCTAGCTCAGTTCCACCTTGCATGCACCACTAAATTATTTGTTGTGCAATCCTATATCCTTCTAAGTCTATGAAGTTCAAAGGACTTAAGAAGGGCCCACTGGTGGACCTCCTGATGACACCTGGGTTTTGGGCACTGTGTCACACAGAGTGTGGACTGGATGGCCATTGGCCCAATCCAACACAACTTCTCTTACATTCTTAGGACTCAACTCTATGTTCTTCTAAACCTGGTAACTTCAACATCCTTAAGGAGGGTACAACTCTAGATTCAGTGAGCAGTTTGGATGAAGAGAATTTTTGGAGACATCACTAACAGGGCCAGCCGTAGAATGTCTGGCACCCTAGGCAAGGCTAACTCTGGCATCCTTCTCCCACACACTGATAACATCACTCAGGGGTGGCTCTTTTTTGTAAGCTCTTGGAGGATTGGCTACATCAGAGGTGTGTGGCCTAATATGCAAAGGAGCTCCAACTAGAATTCTACCCCTGACATCACTGAGTCACATAGGTGGCACCTGGAAGGCTGGCTCCCTAGGCAATCACCTAGTTTGCCTAGCGGTGGGGCTGGCCCTGATCGCTAGAGGCTTCAGGATGGTGGCAATTTCGTAAAGAGTCTGTATCAGTAGAAGGCCACCTACCCTACAGGGTGTCCTGATGTGTGAACAGTGACCCTTGGCTGCCAGGAACAGCCATTCTATTTAAAAAGGCTTGCCTGGTTTCATAAAACACAATTTTGATTTCAGGTTCCATTTATTCAATCTCTCATCACTTTATTTTGTCGGTGTCATTTAAGACCAGCCTGCTGGAATTGCTCTTTACTGCTTTTTTTTTTTTTTACTTTATTGTATCTCCTCAGGTTTATTTGTCAATAATGCCTCAGCTTTTCCTACTTTCTCTCTTCTCACAATGTACGATTTCTTTGAATTTTAATAGCTCTGATAGCAAGCATTTGTTCAGTGTGGTTCTTAATGTTTAAATGCAGGGTATGTAATGGCATTAAAACGTACTTTGAAGTGAACTTTAGTGTCTCTCAATCAATTAAGCTAATGCACACAAAATACTGTGTATTTATATATATATTTCAGCTCCCAGAGGGTGTGTAGCATTTGTTTTATTTTAGATGTATAGATTAACTGTTTTTCTGTTTTTTTTTTAAATGATTCTCTGCAGGGACTAGGGATCAGTGTCTTGGCGATTTACTCTGCAGTGCAAATGAATAGGGTGTGTGTTTATCTCCCTAAAATAATCTGAAACAAAAGGAATCTACATGGCCTTTATAATGTAATCCCTTGCAGATGCTGCGGTGTGTTGATTTGCACAAGAGAGCACAGTGGCTTTCTTCATTAATCAGGACAAAAATATCAAAAATCTACTTTTAAAAAAAAAAATAAGAGAAAGGTATAATAGCATTCAGGTATGCTGAGATGTTAGCAAAAAATGTTGACCAAGCAAAATGAGGCTAGACAAATGTCTTCTCATTGTATGAAGCATGAAGGCCATGATAGATTATTTCAAACAACAAAGCGCAGCCACTGAGACAAAATTAGTGTTGTTTTAATTACCAGTGTCTGCAGTGTTATCTATCCATAACTGTCTTAGAAACAGACTGTCAACAGAGAGGAAGAGAAACAAGGCCTGCACTAATACATCCAATGGGGTATCTCTTATCTATCTGAAGTCACAATAGCATTGCTTGGGGAAGAATGATTAAAAGCATTTGCGTGAAACGTTTTCTTAGAGCAACAATTCCTCCCTCCCACCCCAAATTAGTTCTTTTGTTTTTCGCTTTCCTCCGAAGCACCTGAAGACAGTAGCTGAATACTCTATAGAGGTCAGGGCTATGGGTTGAAAATTGGACCTGGGCAACCATTTTTCACCTCCAGTTTACAGTTAGCAAGGTGCGTGGGTGTTTGCTCAGTGGTCACTCAGTGTCCTGAGGCTCCCTGTCAAGAAGAGAACTTAACATTTGTAAAAATAAAATCCTTGAGCTGCGTCAGGTTCTTTTTCATATATATACATATATTTTTGTCCAAAGCGCACCATAAGAAGACAAAGCATTCCATCCTGACTTTCTGAGCTCGATGGAGATGAAAGATAGGGCAGCTTTTGAAAATGGGCTGGCGTGGCCCCGGCTACAAATGAACAGCCATAGCAATCGAGTTAATAGATTACAGTAATTATCCAATCTTTGGCTAGTTTGTATTGGCAAACTATAAATACAGTACACATTAGAACAAGGTGCTTACAGAATGTACATGAAAGGTCAATGTAATTTGCAAGTCGCTAGTCATTAGAATATGCTAAAAAAAACAACCATTGCTTCGGGGCCTCAGGTCTTTTTTTTTTTTAATGATGAATACATTGATTATTAAGTAGCCAAGGAAAAATGTCCTCATGCTACTGTAGTGCGATGATGGGTCGCTTTATTTTGGGAAGGAAATCAACTAAGCTTCAGAAAGCATGCATTGAGGAAACATAATTGCAGGGAGGCGCATTCCTCAGAGGAGCCTGGCCCATATTAAAAGCAAAGGGGGAAAAAAAAACTTGAGACATGTTTGTGATAAGATTACTAATAAATCTCTGGTAAGTCTTAGAGTCCTGACAATAACATGGCAACAGAACACTTCATCTTTGCTGTGCTTTAGAATTTAAGATCGGTCACAAGCCATCTAAATTACGGCTGATCCAAGACAGATGCAGGACTGTGGTACATTGCTTGTCATAAATCTCCCGTTCCTTATATGCAAATTAAACTCCATTTTAAAAGATAATTTTTCACAGGGCGATCGCCTTTCTTTGCACACACACACACACACACACACACAAAGCCCATGCTGGGGATTCTTCATGGGAAAGGAAACTTCTCGGGGCCAATGGGAGGCAACGGGAGAGGGCAAAATAGGGACACAGTGGTGGCTGAAAGGGGGAAGGAGGTTTGGCATGTTGGTGGGCGTTTCCGATAACGTGTTTGATGTAGACACAGCGAGGCTGGTGTTTTCTTGCTTTGCCCAGGCCTTTTCTTTCACAGCTGCCTCAGCCGCTGCTCTTCCCCCAAATCAAAAGGCCTGCTTTGTTTATATCAAAGGAAATCCTCAAGGCTTTGGAGGGCTTTGTAGCAAAGCGATGGAGAAAAACCACGGCGGGGACGTGAAAAAGAACAACATTGTCCCAAGTGGCGAACCAAAACAAAAAAGAAAAGAGACACACTTGTTCCCACCTCCCCCATAAACAGATGAACACTCCAAAGAATGATTATCTACTCTTTGTGTTTTCACAAATAGTCCATATCCATTCATCTACGGCCGTTACTACTATTAAATGTTTGTAATGTGAAAAGTGAGCCAGGAGCTCCGGCCTAGAGACTCTGATTTTAGAGGATTCTCTGCCAGAAATGTTGAAACAGTAGCTTGTCTTAAGGAGAAATTATTCTTTAAAAAAAAAAGAAAAATTGGTTCTATTTCTACTGTCATAGGTCTTGGGTGATGGTAGTGTCGATGTACAATTTGTGCTGTGTGCAGCATGCAACTTAAGACCCTGGCAGTGTAGGATGGGTATCTTTATGCTATATGCCTGTAGGGGAACAGCAAAGAACACACAGCATGGTGCCCTCCTCTTTGTGCTGGAGCCACAAACCCTTTCTTGTTAAACACATGAAGCTATCTTCTGGGAGTTGGACCGCTGGTCTATCCATGTCAGTCTTGTCCATGACAACTGGCAGTGGCTTTCCAGCATCCCAGGCAGAGGTCTGTTATATTACCTTACCCTTTTCTTAACTGGAGATGCTGGGAATTAAAACTGGAACATTCTGCATGTAAATTACATGCTCTATAACTGAGCCATAGCCTCTTCCATCTACTGCAGAAAGAAACTGACTATGAGGTGCTGGTACTACAGCTGTGAGCTGTAGTGGCTCAGTTTAAAGCATGTGGACTAGTCCCTCTTCTCACCTAACTGGCTTGTTAGTTTTTGTAGAAGAATTGGGTCAACCATTGGCAACAATTTAGTGGATCATTTAAGCAACCCACTGCCTCAAATCAAAATATATGGCCTACTAACTGAATGAAGGGAGGGAAGGTGGTAAGGTATAGTCTGATATTGTCAGATTTCAGAAGGTAAGCTGGGTTGGTACTTGGAAGGGAGACCAGCAAGGAAGACTCTGTAGAGGAAGGCAATGGCAAACCACCTCTGCTTCTCACTTGCCTTGAAAGCCCCTTTCTGGGGTCAGTTCTTAGAGGGGAGACCACCAAGGAAGACTCTGCAGAGGACGGCAATGGCAAACTGCCTCTGCTTCTCACTTGCCTTGAAAGCCCCTTGCTGGGGTCAGTTCTTAGATGGGAGACCACCAAGAAAGACTCTGCAGAGGAAGGCAATGGCATAGCACCTCTGCTCCTCACTTGCCTTGAAAGCTCCTTGCTGGGGTCAGTTCTTGGATGGGAGACCACCAAAGAAGACTCTGCAGAGGAAGGCAATGGCTGACCATCTCTGCTTCTCACTTGCCTCAAAAGCCCCTTGCTGGGGTCAATTCTTAGATGGGAGACCACCAAGGAAGACTCCGCAGAGGAAGGCAATGGCAAATCACCTCTGCTTTTCAGTTGTCCTGAAAGCCCCTTGTCAGCTGTGACTTGATGGCAATTTACACACATGCAACTGAATTACCTGAAGAAGTGTGCATGAACGCAAAAGCATACACCCAGAATTTGGTCTTAAAGGTGCCCACTGGACTCAAACTTCGTTCTGCAACTTAATTAAGTCTGTTTTTTTCATCACGGGACCTTGTATTGGTTGTAAATATCCAAGAGCAGAACTGAAGAACTTGCTGCCTTTGGAGACCAGTGGCATGAGCATATAAAGAGTGTGTTACAGCCACACATACAGCCGTTAGAAGCCGTACCTCTTTTTGAAGAAATGAGTCCCATGCATTCCCTTCCTTGCTGCCCATCCACTCTGCCTCCATATGGTAGTTGTGGCACAAAATACAGCAGGGCTTTTTTGGAGCAGGAACGCAGTTCCGGCTGGCTTAGTGTCAAGGGGTGTGGCCTAATAGGCAAATGAGTTCCTGCTGGGTTTTTCTTCAAAAAAGCCCTGTGTGAAACAATGGTGATGTAAGGGTGTGTGGCCTAACATGTAAATGAGTTCCTGCTGGGCTTTTTCTACAAAAGAAGTCTTGAAATACAGTGTTTTTAAGCTGAGTAGTCACTCAAAATGTGTGCAGGCCTTTTTGGTCAACCTGGATGATTTTTAGAGAGGCAGGCATAGTTTTCTAAAACAGCAAAAAAATCCCTATAATTAGAAGCTCAGAAATAAAAACAGCTGCTTTTCCTTTTGGAAAACAGGCATTCTAGGACAAAGCTTAGAGAGAAAAAAGGTGCAATGATGTGAATTTATCAGAATGTGCATTAAAGGGCAACACTCTGCCTGGTGAAGGATATATAAATATAGTTTACAATTCCTAGCTCCCGATCATAAGAATGGTTCATGAGTGGATGGAAATTTACAACAGGTGCTTATCAAATGTGAAAACGCTTGCAAATCAGAAACAAACTTTGGGACTATAAACATATTTCAAGGATGACTCATGCAAAGAAATCTGTTTGATAGGAAGCCAGGATGATTATATTTAATTTCTGCATCAGCTATATCAAAATCGAGAGTGGGCAGCTCTCATTCTGGAAAAGCAAATGAGCTTCTAGCCTGAAGACTCTACAAAAAGTAGTAGGAATTCTGTGTCCTAACGGAGTAATCAATGTTCCTGTTTGACCTTAACCCCGAAAGTGAGAAGGGAGGAGTGGTGTACATGGCTTGTAGATGCATTCCAGGTAGATTTTGCAATTGCAGCAGCATTTAGAGAGATGTTACAACTAAAGAATCCCTTTGAGACTTATTTATTTAAAATATTTGTACCTCACCTTATTTCCTTAGGCTCAAGGCAGCTAACAACAGGTTGCAATGCCACAAAAGAAACAAAGACCGATTTCCCACTAGCCTTATGCCGATCTCACTCTCCTCTTCAGTGGAATTTCGCACTATCTGCCCCAGGACTGCAACTCAGTCCGCCTCTTCTGCGCAGCAAACTAGATGATCTGAAAACCAGTTTCTGTTTGCCATGCAAAAAAGGCAGAACTAGTTGCAGCCCTGGGACAGAGAGTATGAAATCCAACAGAAGCCCCGTGGAGAAGAGGAGCATGAGAGCGGCATAAGGCTAGAGGGAAATTGGTCAAAACCAAAACAATTTCTTGGGTAACATAGACAAATCTGACAAACCAGTGCATCTACCTCCAAATGTCCTCTGAAATAGAACTGCCTTGCATACCAACAAACATACCCTCCACACCCAAACCTGGAAGGCCATATTCAAAGGACTGCATCTACCAACAAGAAAGTCCATGACATAGCTGTTGTCATATAGAGAGGATACCACAAGGAGAGGTACATAATTGGTATAGGGAAGTATACCGGGTGCTGTGGTTTAATAAATATGAGGGACCGAAGCCCTAAAGGAATGAAGACCAGTCCATATAGTATATTTCTTAGCATGAGCTCATGCTTTGGGATGAAGAAGAAGAAGAGGAGGAGGAGATTGGAGTTATACCCCACCCTTCACTACCCGAAGAAGTCTCAAAGCAGCTTACAATCTCCTTTCCTCTTCACACAACAGACACCCTATGAGGTTGGTGGGGCTGAGAGAGCTCTCCTGTAACTGCTCTTGAGCAGAACAGCTCTGAGAGAACTTGTGGCTGACCCAAGGTCACATCAGCAGGTACATGTGAAGAAGTGGGAATCACATGTGCATGTGGAGGAGTGGGGTTTGATAAGCACTTAACCACTACACTTAACCGTGCACTTAACCACTACAGCAGACTGGCTCCCAATGGTATACTAGCCATTGAACATAGAGGGAAACTTTCTGGTGGACCACTGCTAGTCAACAGCAAGCATAGTCAAGTTCCACGAACTCTAGCATTGTCAATTCTGGGTTAGGAAATTCCTGGAGATTTGAGAGTATATCCTGGAAAAAGAGTTTGAGAGGAGAGGGACCTCAACTGGGTCAGTGGTCATTTTATGTATATTGAAACGGCATGTTTATAGTGAATACAACTATCGCTCCTGTTCCAATAACTAGGTAACCGTACTTATTGGGAGGATTATAGGTGGTGCATACTCCCATTGATATGGTCGGTGTGATTACAATGTCTGAATATTGCTGGTGTTGAGTGCATAATGATCTACCTCAGGGGTGCCGTACTCATTTGTTATAAGGGACGGATCTGACATAAACAAGACCTTGTTGGGCTGGGCCGTGTGTGTCATAAAATATGCCAGGTAGCAGAGATATTTTATTTATTTATTGCACTTATATCCCGCCCTCCCCAAACGGGCTCAGGGCAGCTAACAACAGTCACAGATATAAACTTTATAAAGAATATAAACACAAAGATTTTTTAAAAGTTTAAATTAAAACGTGCTTAAAACATTAGCAATCATTGGTCTTACAGGTACTTTATTTGTGTCTCTCTTGTGCAATCCAGGGAACTGGGCAAAAGAAGCTCTGGCTCTTTCCTTCTTTCCCCAGGGAACCAAGAGGGGGAGGAACCTCAGCCAATAAAGGAAGAGAGGCTTGACTCAGTAGCTCTGCTGTGCGATTGAGAGAGCCTGGCAAAGCAAGCTCTTTGTCCCCCTTTCCTCCCCAAAGAAGGAGCCTCAGCCAATGGAGAAAATAGAGGCTTTGCTCTGTAGCTCCTGTGCAATTGAGCAAGCCTGGCAAAGTAAGCTGTGATGCAGAAGGAAGCAAGAGAGAGGGAGAAGGAAACAGATGACAGCCAGTTGCTTGGGGGCCTGACAGGAGCCCTTCAGGGGTCTGATTTGGCCCCTGGGCCACATGTTTGACACTCTGATCTACCTGATAGCTACAGAGTTCAGTATTATCAAAGAGACTCACAGTACCATCCTAAGCAAGGTTTCAGCCTTCTAAATCTTTTGACATCAAAGGGCTTAGCAATGGGCGATTTAGGATTGCGCACCATTGAGAACCCCAACCAAGTAACTAAACTCTGAGGCTGCTGCCTGGCATGGACTATGTATTCTTGGAGATAGATCAAAATGTCTAGCCGTGTTAATCTGTCTATAGCAGCAGAAAAGTGCATAAGTCAAATGAAATTTTTGGTAGTGTGTAAGCTTCCACGAGTCACTGCTCATACTCTACCACAGATTTTGTTAGTCTTTAAGGTGATACTGGTTTCCTGCTATGTGTATTTGACCTTCCTAATTCAATTCAGGTTTCAGGAAGGAATGGAGTATATAACAGGGGCATATATGTTTAACGAGAAGGATGTAGCCTCTAGATTGGCCAGGCGTAGATATCAATCAGGCCTTTCGTCTCTGCTTGGGCAACAGAGCAGTCCTATCAGATCCCAAAAGAATACTCTGTAGATCTCCTGTTGGATGTGGCCATCCACTCTCTTGACTAGGCTATGGTATTTATATTCAG
The DNA here is from genome assembly GCF_032191835.1 of Heteronotia binoei. NCBI lineage: Eukaryota > Metazoa > Chordata > Lepidosauria > Squamata > Gekkonidae > Heteronotia > Heteronotia binoei. The sequence continues at coordinate 47,893,287 of NC_083236.1, forward strand.
GGGGTCATTTCGTAGCAGGAACTCCTTTGCGTATTAGGCCACCCCCCCTCCATGATGTAACCATTCCTCCAAGAGCTTTCAGGGCTCTTTTTTTGTAAGCTCTTGGAGGATTGGCTACATCAGCAATGTGTGGCCTAATATGCAAAGGAGCTCCTGCTATGAAATGTCCCGTTTATATTACTTGACTTCTGGTAAAAGGGTAATTTGGGAGCTGGGAGTAACATATGTTTTTGGTCATTCTCTAGAGCATAGAGAAGTTGGCCGCCACTCTCCTTTAGATAAGCATTTCTGATTCATACCAGCTTTGTTTATCTCTGCCAGTCTTCCTGAAGTGTGTGTGAAATATAATTATGACTAGCATTTGTGTTTTTCATATGGAATATTTTGCTATTTTTTTTTTTAGACTACACCCTTTAAGGTAGGATCCTAGATGCTCTTGTTGTGCAGACAGTAATTAGCCCGTTACAGAGATATTAACTAACATGTTAGAAATGTTTTCTTTATTAATGAGAAATTCGCACATTCTATTTAAATTAATCTGTATAGTTTAAAATTAATTTATTGTGGCCCTCGATGACCTCGACTCTACTAAGACAAAGCTGGAGTATTGTACTAGCGGTTAAACCATTCATTAAACATTTTATGCAAATAGTGTTTGTTTATAAACAAATTAACTGCAAGGATTTTTCAAAACAGGTGCTGTGTTGTGAATGCGTACTAAATGATGTGGTACTGAAAGAATTAATTAGACCTTCAGATGTAATTAGTCGCAATAATTTGCGTGATTAGCGGCTTGGTTAAGAAGTAAGACACACGCATATCGCAATGCTAGCTGGAGTCACTGCAGTACCTTTTGTGTTTCCTCCAGTGAAGATAAGGGCTTTGCCATGTATCAGAAATTTCTCAAAAAAAAAAAAAAAAATGCTGACGATGCCCGAGTTAATTGCAAAATATCCTATGGGGGCAATGTTTCCCTCCCTCCCCCTGGCTTGTTTCAAACTGTATTCATTGGAAGCAATATTCTTTGCACCTCGATGAATTTTTAAAATCCAAAGTTGTTGACCCCAGTTCTTTGATCCCCCGGGAGAAGGGTTGGTACTTGCTATGTCCAGGGTTAAAAGACAATTCATGATTGTTCAGAGCCAAGTGAAACATGTCTTGTTTTTCAAAGTCTTTTCTTTATATGCCAGCACATAAGGGCAACTGTGCTGGATAAGACTGATGGTCCATGGTGCCTGGCTGTTGTTGTTTTTTTAGCCACTGTGTGACACAGAATGTTGGACTGGATGGGCCATTGGGCCATCCAACCCAGTATCCTGTTTCATGTAGAAGAAGAAGAGTAGGTTTTCATACCCCACTTTTCTCTACGTTAAGGAGTCTCAAAGCAGCTTGCAATCGCTTTCCCTTCCTCTCCCCACAGCAGGCACCTTGTGAGGAAGGTGGAGATCAGAGAATTCTGAAAGAACTGTGACTTGCCCAAGGTCACCTAGCAAGCTGCATGTGGAGGAGGGGCGGAATCCAGTCCATTGCTCTCCAGATTACAACCTGCTGGTCTTAACCACCTTGCTGGCTGGCCAGGAACTCTGCCCAGGAAAGTAGGGCAGGAAGTCCAAAGCCTTTCCTTGTAGATAGATCCAAGTGGGTAGCTGTGTTGGTCTGAACAAAATAGAAGTGTACCTTTAAGACCAACAAAGTTTCATTCAGAGTGTAAGCTTTTGTGTGCTCTAAGCACACTTCATCAGATGAGGAATTAGGTACATTCTGAATAAAACTTTGTTGGTCTTAATGGTGAACTTGACTCCTACTTTGTTCTAAAGCCTTTCCTGGGTATTCAGAGGGTTACTGTGCCATGGGATGCTTGAAACCCCACAGGCAGTTTGAGGCAGATGATAAATTCATGCATTGCTCCTGTTCGTGCATCCACATGTGTTGTTAAGATTGTGGGTGCCATACACTTTCATTACATATTTGTGTTAGGTTCTCCCAGGACATATTACGGCATCATCTGAAAAAGTCTTCTTTGTGCATTCAAACTGTACGTGGCAATAGGAACTCAGCAAAAATAAAATCAGGATTATCCAATCAATTATCTTGTGTTGGGAAAATTGTGGGTAGCAGGCACTTCCATTGCACATTGTCGGTAGGTTCTCCCAGTATGTGTGATTGTATCATCTGGATCTCCTATGTGCCTTCAAACCATACATGGCATTTTTTGTAGCAGGAACTCCTTTGCATATTAGGCTACACACCCCTCTTGATGTGACCAATCCTCCAAGAGCTTACAGAGCTCTTAGTACAAGGCCTACTGTTAACTTCAGGAGGATTGGCTACATCAGGGAATGTGGACTAATATGCAAAGGAGTTCCTGCTACAAAAAAAGCCCTGGGAACCAAGAAAAAAAAATTACCTGATTGATTATCTTCAGATCGAGGCTTAAAAGTGACTTGCCTATGGTCACCTATCAGCTGGGGGCCAAGGTGGGGACAGCTCACTCTCTTGGCCTCTCTGCTACACAAACCCTCTGTCATCTTCTTGAAAGCGGTCATTGTCACAGGTGACAACTTATTTTGGATGATGGCAACTATTGGGATAATGATGATGACATTATTTCAGGAGGAAAAAACCCCCCAAACAACACACTCCATATATTTATGAATAAGCATGTAAGCGCTAATCTTTTCTGGCATAGAGCCAGCTCAATTCTCAGTGAGAACATAATGTCTGTGGAAGGAATGAGCATAAAAACCTCTTTGATCCTATGGCTTCCAGTAGCAGTATTTCTGTTTAACAATTACTTGGCACCACCAAGTAATTAGTAGTTGTGCTGCCAGCTGCATAGAGGAAAGGTGTGCAGCCTACAATGGAGCAGGTGCTGCATAAGAACATAAGAGAAGCCATGTTGGATCAGGCCAATGGCCCATCCAGTCCAACAGTCTGTATCACACAGTGGCCAATACACACACACACACACACAGTGGCTAATAGCCACTGATGGACCACTGCTCCATATTTTTATGCAATCCCCTCTTGAAGCTGGCTATGCTTGTAGCCGCCACCACCTCCTGTGGCAGTGAATTCCTTATGTTAATCACCCTTTGGGTGAAGAAGTACTTTCTTTTATCTGTTCTAACCTGACTGCTCAGCTATTTCATTGAATGCCCACGAGTTCTTGTATTGTGAGAAAGGGAAAAAAGGACTTCTTTCTCTACTTTCTCCATCCCATGCATAATCTTGTAAACCTCTATCATGTCACCCCGCAGTCGACATTTCTCCAAGCTAAAGAGCCTCAAGCATTTTAACCTTTCTTCATAGGGAAAGTGTTCCAAACCTTTAATCATTCTAGTTGTCCTTTTCTGCACTTTTTCTAATGCTATAATATCCTTTTTGAGGTGCGGTGACCAGAATTGCACACAGCACTCCAAATGAGACTGCACCATCAATTTATACAGGGGCATTATGATACTGGCTGATTTGTTTTCAATTCCCTTTCTAATAATTCCCAGCATGGCGTTGGCCTTTTTTATTGCAATCGCACACTGTCTTGACATTTTCAGTGAGTTATCTACCAGGACCCCAAGATCTCTTTCTTGGTCAGTCTCTGCCTGTTCACAACCCATCGACTTGAATATGTAGCTGGGATTCTTGGCCCCAATGTGCATTACTTTGCACTTGGCCACATTGAACCTCATCTGCCACGTTGACGCCCACTCATCCAGCCTCAACAGATCCCTTTGGAGTGCCTCACAATCCTCTCTGGTTCTTACCACCCTGAACAATTTAGTGTCATCTGCAGACTTGGCCACTTCACTGCTTACTCCCAACTCCAGATCATTATGAACAAGTTAAAGAGCATGGGACCCAGTACTGAGCCCTGCGGCACCCCACTGCTTACCGTCTTCCATTGCGAAGACTGCCCATTTATACTTACTCTCTGCTTCCTATTAATTAGCCTTTGATGAGGAACTTTATCAAAAGCTTTCTGGAAGTCAAGGTAAACAACATCTATTGGGTCCCCTTTGTCCACATGCTTGTTCACCCCCTCAAAGAACTGTAACAGGTTAGTTAGGCAAGATCTTCCCTTACAGAACCCATGCTGAGTCTTCCTCAATAACTTGTGTTCATCAATATGCCTACTCATTCTGTCCTTGATAATGGTTTCTCCCAACTTTCCCAGTATTGAAGTCAGACTGACTGGCCTGTAATTTCCTGGATCACCCCTGGAACCCTTTTTAATGATGGGGGTGACATTTGCTACCTTCCAGTCCTTAGGAACGGAGGCAGATTTCAGGAGATCCACAAGTTCAACTTTGAGTTCTTTCAGAACTCTTGGATGTATGCCATCCAGACCTGGTGACTTATTAGTTTTTAATTTGTCAATTGGTTGTAGGACCTCCTCTCTTGTCACCTCAATCTGACTCAGGTCTTTCAACACCCCTTCCAAAATTAGTGGTTCTGGAGCATGTAAGCTTCCCAACCCTCCCGCCCTGGCGGGGGACCCCAGGATTTCCACCCTCTTCTGCCGCTCCCCAAAAAAACGGAAGCGGGGGGAGGGAGGGGAAATGGCACCGGGGAGCATGGCGAGCTGCCCCTTCCCAGAGCGGGAGAGGCCGCCGCACTGCCGCCGCCCCCTCCCCGCCCACCGCAGCTGCTCCTCCGAGATGGGCCCAGGCTGAGCCCATCTCGGAGGAGCAGCCAAGAGGCGGCAGGCAAAACCAGAGAAGGGAAGGGCGGAGGCAGGCCAGGAGCACGACTCGCGGCTCGCCACGCCCCCGGCTTGCCTCCACCCCCCCTCCGATTCCACCCCAGAGGTGGAGCGGGCGAGGCTGCTGCGCCGCTGCCGCCTCTTCTCCACTCACCGTGGCTGCTCCTCCGAGATGGGCTCAGGCTCTTGTCAGGCTGAGCCCATCTCGGAGGAGCAGCCACGGCGAGCGGAGAAGAGGTGGCAGCGGCGCAGCGGCCTTGCCCACTCCGAGACGGGGCGGCTGGTCACGCTCCCTGGCGCCGTTTCCCCCCTCCCCCTAGCTCCACCCCAGTGTCTCCTGGCTCCACCCCCAAAGTCTCCTGGCTCCACCCCCAAAGTCCCCAGATATTTCTGGGGATGGACTTGGGAACCCTAGGAGCGGGCAAACACTTCTTGTCTTCCACAGTGAAGACGGAGGCAAAAAATGCATTCAGCTTCTCAGCCATTTCCCTATCCTCCTTCAGTAATCCTTTGACCCCTTGGTCATCCAAGGGCCCCACTGCCTCCCTGGCTGGTTTCCTGCTTCTAATATATTTGAAGAAATTTTTATTGTTGGTCTTTATGTTTTTTGTAATATGCTCCTCATAGTCCGATTTTGCCTGCCTGATCAGTCTTGCATTTGATTTGTCCTTCTTACCTTTTACAGCTTCCATTACTTTGTTTGTTAACCATGCAGGCCTTCTCTTATACCTGTTTGTGCCTTTCCTAACTTGTGGTATATATTCTATTTGAGCTTCTAGGATTGTCGTTTTAAATAACCTCCAAGCTTCCCCAAGGGTTTTGACTGTATCTACCTTTCCTTTCAGGTTCCTCTTCACATGCCTCCTCATCTTAGAGAATTTACCCCTTTTAAAGTTAAACGTGGTTGTGGCAGTCTTTTGGTGCAACTCTCTATTTATACAAACGGTGAAATCAATAACGTTATGGTCACTGCTCTCAAGCATTGCGATCACTTTTACATCTCTCACCAAGTCTTGGGCATTACTTAGGACCAAGTCCAGGATCATACCACCCCTGGTAGGTTCTGTGACCATCTGCTCCATAGCACAGTCATTGAGAGCATCAAGAAACTCAATCTCTTTCTCTCAACCTGAACACGTATTGACCCAATCAATCTGCAGGTAGTTAAAATCACCTATTACGACACAGTTTTTACATTTAGCCGCTATCTTTAATCCTTCCATCATATTATAATCGTCCTCTATCTTTTGATTTGGTGTGCGATAACAAACTCCCATAGTTAAATTTCCTTTTGGGCCCTCTATTTCGACCCAAAGCATTTCTAGAAGGGAATCTAATTCTTTGACCTCATTCTTACTGGACTGTATACCCTCTCAGACATACAGAGCCACCCCACCTCCAACCCTTCCCTCCCTATCCTTCCAATATAACTTATATCAAGGAATCACCATGTCCCACTGATTCTCCTCATTTCACCAAATTTCTGAAATTCTCACAATGTCTATGTTTTCCCCAACACTAAACATTCCAACTCACCAATTTTACTTCAAACACTTCTAGCATTTGTATACAAACATCTATAATTTCCCAGGCAAGTTAGCCCCGCAACCTTCCTCCTGCTGCCTCGAGACTTTGGCAGACACTCCATAGTGTTTGTCACCATCTCAGTGGACAACTCTGATCCATTACCCAATAGAAAAGTAACAGCTAACCCTTCATCTCTTTGAGATGAGTCCTCCCAAACTAGAGACATTTCATCTCCTGTCGGCTTTCCTCCAAGATTTAGTTTAAAAACTGCTCTGCCACCTTTTTGATTTTAAGTGCCAGCAGCTTGGTTCCATCTGGGGACAAGTGGAGACCGTCTCTTTTGTACAGCTCCCGCTTGTTCCAGAAAGCATTCCAGTGCCAAACAAGCTTAAACCCTTCCTCCCTACACCATCGTCTCATCCACACATTGAGACTTCTAATTTATGCCTGTATCTCCAGCCCTGCACGTGGAACGGGTAGCACTTCTGAGAAGGCTACCTTGGAGGTCCTGGTCTTAAGTCTCTTGTCTAGCAGCCTAAATTTTTCCTCCAGGACCTCACAACTGCATTTCCCCACATCATTGGTGCCAACATGCACCATGACCACTGGCTCCTCCCCAGCACTGTCTATCGGCCTATCTACAGCACACGTAATGTCCACTACCTTCTCACTAGGCAGGCAAGACACCATACGGTCAGTACGTGGTTTGGCCCCTCAGCTGTCTACTTGCCTAAGGATCGAATCACCAATTACTCTCTCCCTGCCCAGGGATGGTTCCTTGGTGCAAAAGGATACCCACTCACCAACTGAAAAAGAGGTCCCTACTGAGGGCACATTCCCCTTATCCTCAGCATGGTGCCCTGGTCCCTCTTGACCCTCATGCTCCCTGGCAGCAACGGGGCTGCCACGTTCAGAGTGGGGCTCATCTAATACGTCGCCGAGAGTCTTCTCTGAGTGCCTGACTGTCTCTGCTTCTCCAGGTCAGTCACCTCGGCATCAAGGGTATGAACTCGTTCCATGAGGACCAGGAGCTCCTTGCATCGAGCACACACCCAAGACTTCTGTCCTGTGGGCAGATAGTCATACGTGTGACACTCAGTGCAAAACACTGGAGACTTGTGCTCACTTCTTGCTCTCTCTTGTCTTCCTGGAGAGCCAGTTTGGTATAGTGGTTAAGTGCATGGACTCTCATATGGGAGAACTGGGCTTGATACCCCACTCCTCTACATGTGGCTGCTGATGTGTCCTTGAGTCAGTCACAAGTTCTCACAGAGCTATTCCTCTCAAGAGCAGTTTCTGTCAGAGCTCTCTCAGTTCCACCTACCTCACAGGCTGTCTGTCTGTCATTTATTGTAATTAGCCATTGGTTGCTACAAATCTACAAAAGTCTCAAGAAAAAGGAAAGTAAACTAGAGGTTAAATCATACAAAGTATCATATAAGGTATAACAAGGGTATAACAATGGATGCAATACAATGGCAATAACAATAAAGATGTAGACATAAATCTAAAAGTTATCCCTTCACATTGTCACCTTGGCTGTCTGTTGTGAGGAGGGGAAGGGAAAGAAGATGGTAAGCCACTCTGAGTCTTCTTCGGGTAGTGAAAAGGAAAAAGGAAAGGTCCCCTGTGCAAGCACCAGTCATTTCTGACTCTGGGGTGACGTTGCTTTCACAACGTTTTCACGGCAGACTTTTTATGGGACGGTTTGCCATTGCCTTCCCCAGTCATCTACACTTTCCCCCCCAGCAAGCTGGGTACTCATTTTACCAACCTCGGAAGGATGGAAGGCTGAGTCAACCTCGAGCTGGCTACCTGAAAACCCAGCTTCCACTGGGGATCCAATCCCCTATTCCCTCTCAGCTTCTTGTTTATCACCACTTTGCTCTAATTTGAAAAACATTCATCTGTTTTTGTCCTCTGGACCTAGGGAGATAAGCCAAAAATTCCTTCCAGGATCACTTCACATCACCTACATCCAACCATAACCTCATCAGACTGTGTGAGTTGTCCAGCTCCATGGCACCTGGAATGTTATCTCCCTGAGAGCCAGTTTGGTGTAGCGCTTAAGTGTGCAGACTCTAATATGAGAGAACCAGGTTTGATTCCCCACTCCTCTACATGCACCTGCTGAGTGACCTTGGGTCAGTCACACGTTCTCTCAGAGCTGTTCTCTGAAGAGCAGTTAAATGCGAATACAGTTTTGGTTCAAAGAGAAGAGGAGGAACTCAATGAGAATTACTCAGCCCAATTACAATGAATTTAAAACTAAAGAAAAATCATAATGAAAACAGAAAAATGGGGGGAGGGGATATACTATTTTACTTGGTAAAATTGGGAACCAATGTGGCAGGATCCATCTTACCAATGTTCCCTTTTGCCTACCCCTCTTCTTGTATATTGGTAACTGAAGGAAATAATAAAGCACTCAGTGTAAGTAGGGTTTGGGAAATTCCTGGAGGTTTGGACGCAGTGCCTTGGAAAAGAAAAGTTTGGAAAGGGGAAGAAGCTCATCCAGGAATGATCCCAAAAAGTTTACCCTCCAAAGTTACCATTTCCTCCAGGGGAACTCTGGAGATCAGTTGTTGTTGTATATTGGTTGTTTTGACTGCTGCTTTGTTATGTCTATTAGTTGATCTTGAAGAATATTTCATTGCCCTCCAGGACCCTGATGCCTACCTTCTGATTGGCTGTTCTTTTAGAACCAGCCAATTGGGATGTGAGGCATTTATCTCAGGAAACAGATAGATAGATAGATAATTTTATTTATATCCCGCCCTCCCCGCCGGAGCAGGCTCAGGGCGGCTAACAACATCATTCAAATTACCATTATACAAAAGACAAAGTTACATTTAACATTAAACATTAAACATTAACATTAAAAATTCTGATAAGTTTAAAATTAATTAATTAAATTGATAAAAGTGCTAATGCTATTTGTTCTTTTATGATGGCGGTAATCATTAGCAATTTCTTTCTTCGTCAGCGAAAGCCAGTCGGAAGAGGAAGGTCTTGCAGGCCCTGCGGCATTGTTCAAGGTCCCGCAGGGCCCGCATTTCCTCTGGAAGTTGGTTCCATAGGTTCGGGGCTACAGAGGAGAAGGCCCGATTGCGGGTGCATTGCAGCTTCACCTCTCTTGGTCCGGGGGTGGTCAACAAGTTTTTTCCAGCTGACCTCAGTGCTCTCTGGGGTTCATATGGGGAGAGACGGTCCCTAAGGTAGACAGGTCCTCGACCATATAGGGCTTTAAAGGTAATGACCAGCACTTTGTAACGAACCTGGTATATAACTGGCAGCCAGTGCAGCTCGCGCAGTCCAGGCTGTATGTGCTCCCATTTAGGGAGCCCCAGCAACAGTCTGGCCGCTGCGTTCTGCACCAGCTGCAGCTTCCGGGTTCGGTACAGAGGCAGCCCCATGTAGAGGGCATTACAATAATCCAGTCTCGAGGTGACCGTTGCGTGAAGTACCGTTGCCAGATCTTGGCACTCTAAGAAGGGAGCCAACTGCCTTGCCCGCCTCAGGTGGAAAAAGGCTGACTTGGCAGTGGCTGCAATCTGGGCCTCCATTGATAATGAAGGCTCCAGTAAAACTCCCAGACTCCTAACCCGGTGCGCCGCTTTCAGCGGCGCCCCGTCGAAGACCGGGAGAGGTATTTCCCCTTCCCGGGCGCCCCGACCCAGACAAAGGACTTCTGTCTTCGCTGGATTCAGTTTCAGCCCGCTCCCCCTCAACCACGTTGCCATATCCTGCAAGGCCCGGTCTAAATTGCAATGTTAATGAAATGGTCCAGTCCAGGGACAGTTGTGTCTGACAGATCTTTGGCTTCTCTAACATGCAGTGCAAGAGCTGTTGGAGACTTTGGGTGCTTATGGGCAGAGGGAAATGCAAATGAAGGATCATGGAGAGACCAATAGGGTGGATTGATGCCCACATAAGGGGGTGTGTTTAACTCAGGCCAAATGTATATAAGGAGTTGCCTGCTACTGTTCAGTTCAGTTCTGCTTTTGTTCAATAAACATTCTTGCTTACCTCAAGCTGGCTGAACTCACTATATAATAGTTGTAATTTTGGGAGAACTCCAGGCCCTTCCTTGAATACAAGGCTTTTTTTTTTGTAAGCTTTTGGAGGATTGGCTACATCAGGGGTGTGTGGCCTAATATGCAAAGGAGCACCTGCTAGAATTCCACCCCTGGGTAACCCTAACACCAATGCTGTCTTCCCCAAAGCAAGGAGTGCTTCCCCACTGGTTAATGAAATGGTCCAGTCCAGGGACAGTTGTGTCTGACAGATCTTCGGCTTCTCTAACATGCAGTGCAAGAGCTGTTGGAGACTTTGGATGCTTATGGGCGGAGGGAAACTGGCATGTAATGAATATTGAGAGTGATGAACACGAATCCAAAGACTTTACTATGGATGAATTATTTAATTAAAATGAACTAATTACTACAGATGGAGCTGGCTATCGTTGAAACGTTGAGTGCGACACAATTAATTGGTTTATTTGCAAGGGATGTGCATACATGTATTTAAACTGCCAGCAGTTTCAAGGAGAGGGATCCTTGCATTGTTCCTGGAGAGACAAGATGATGGAACAAACAGAGGATGCACTTGGCTGAACCCTTCTGCGGCTCCAGAGTAGTCTCTTTAATTCTTTTCATTTTAAAAGCCTGATGCCTTTCCAGTGAGGCTTTCTGTATTTTTTTTTAATTTGGTAAAATTAACATTTGAGTGTCATCAGCTGTTGCAGTGCATAGCTGAAGGCAAAGAGGAATGCAAAGTCAAAGAAGACGGCGGTTTCGATTAAAACAGATCCATGATGGAAGGAAGGCCATTCTAATTCATTTGTGCCCCATGAAGTTTGGGGCTTTTTTGGTAGCAGGAACTCCTTTGCATATAAGGCCACACCTCCCTGATGTAGCCAATCCTCCAAGAGTTTACAGGGCTCTTAGTACAGGACCTATTGTAAGCTCCAGGAGGATTGGCTACATCAGGGAGGTGTGGCCTAATATGAAAAGGAGTTCCTGCTACAAAAAAAGCCCTGATCAATCACTGTTTCTTTGGAACGCTTGTACCAGGCAGCAGATTAATTCATGTTACTACAGTCCTAATCCCTTTCTAAGAAATGATCTCCTGAAAAATTCTGAGATCCTTTGTGCTGCTACTGATGGTATTTCAAAGAATTATATGTGTATATAATAGGACAAGATATTATTTGGTGTAGTGGTTTGTTTGTAGTGGTTAAGTGCATAGTGTGATGCGGTGGTTAAGTGTGAGGACTCTTATCTGGGAGAACTGGGTTTGATTCCCCGCTCCTCCACATGCAGCCAGCTGGATGACCTTGGGTTAGTCATAGCTCTCTCAGAGATGTCCTTGAAAGGGCAGATTCTGTGGGAGGTCTCTCAGCTCCACCTACCTCACAGGGTGTTGTGGGAGAGGAAGGTAAAAGATTGTAAGCCACTCTGAGATTCAGAGTGAAGAGCAGGATATAAATCCAGAATAATAATAATAATAATAATAATAATAATAATAATAATAATAATAATAATAATAATAATAATAATAATAATAATAATAATAATAATAATAATAATCTTCTTCTTCTTCTTTTCCTTTTGTGCAGCCCGGATCCTTTGGGAAAGGGTGGGGCACCACTTGGTTCAGTGTCTCTTTCAGTCAAGATGCAGCTGGCCAGACTGTTCTGAGTTAAAGGGTGGGGCAGCTTTCTAAATGAGAAAACCCATGACAGTGTGTTAAGGGAATGATTAATGCCAACACTCTGCTTCAAAAAGCTGTAAGATCTTTAATATCAACCAAAATATATGAGGCTTCCGCTGAAGCTCTTATCTGAAGGATGGCATCTAGGGTGCTCTTTCATCTTCTCTCGATGCATGGCAACCAAAAGGGTGGAGAAATAACTTCTGTGAGATACATCCCTTTTGCATTGTCATGCAGAGTGGTCAGTAGTGGGAGCTGGCTACTTGTGAGTGGTACTGCCTGGAGACAAAAAGGCTTGGGGTCAGGATGCTTGAAGGACCCTACTATCCATCCCATCAGTTAAGACAGTTCTCAAAAGCCCTGCTCTCTGTGCCCTGCCTTTAGAGGCGAGGCAGGTGTTGACTGGAGACTGGGCATTTCCTGGGTGGGTTGCCTCGGGCCTACTTTATTGTCTTTTAGACTGCAGGGATTTCTTTCCCTGAGTTTGGCAGCCCTGTTCCTGCTGCTGTTGATGTTTGCAGCAAGAGGGAAAAAGGGAGATGGGGTGGAAACTGACCCTGATGCATGTGACATAAATTTTGGGTTACACTTTAGGAATCATCTTTATCTCTTATTGTTTTTTAAATCATAGATGGCATCATCAGGAAATAGGGTTTTCAGGTCCAACTCAGGAAATATCTGGGGACTTTGGGGGTGGAGCCAGGGAACTTTCCCATTCCCTCAATAAATAAATAGGACTTCCAAGTGTAACACACAAATGTGGAAAAGATGGTGGTGGCAGCAGCAAGCTGAGCGTTCCTCTCTGGATATCGCAAGTTTTTAATTGGTTCAATAAATAAATAAAAATACAGCAGTGCAGTTCCCCTAAATACAGCCTTCATTTCCTTATCCTCTTTTTTTGCCTACCCTGGCAGCTGCACTGCCACTAAATGAACATGAAACTTATCATACCCCCAAAAGTCCCCTTGCCAGCTTTGGAAGCATTTCCAAGCATGGCTTTTTAAAGGAACATGTGCACACACACACACACACACACACTCACAAAGTAGCCAAAATAAACACAGTTTGCAAGCCCACACTTTTGGGATCTCACTGGGGCAATTTACTCATGGGAGTTGTTGAATGTAACCATCGGCTGTATTTCAACCAGCTTCTTCAGGCAGGAACAGGAAAGGAGAGTAGCCTAGGGGGTGGAGTTTTCCTCCATCCCATAATCAGGTTCTAGCTAACTCTTTACTATCCATTCTAATACAGAAATGACTTCTGAAGTGAATACAAAACAGAGGGACTATGCTCTTTGCCTTATTTAGAGCTTCACACGCTGGTGGCTCTGCCTGCTCGCTCCACCCCCTGCTTTCCTGCTGCTGAGATTTAAAGGCACATACATGTTCCAAAACATAAACAGTTGCGTCTTCGAAGCCTGCTGAGGTTTAAAGGCACATAGTGCTGTTGGGCTGGGGGAGCTGGCTAGCAGCTGGGAGGGGCCTGCAAAACCTGGGGATCCTCCACTGGGACCTGGGGCCTGGCAAGCCTATCAGAAAAAGTGATGTCAGTTTTGGGTCAGAAGCCACTCACTTGATGCCTCTCCCCTGAGGCTTCCTAGAAGTTCCAGGCAAAGGCCTGACACTCCTGTCCTACAGCAAAGAGCTTTCTGTGCTTGACTAATCTTCCTCTTCCTCTCTTCCCAAAAGCTTCAAATGTGAAGGAATGAAATGTAGCTGGCCAGCACTTCTGGCTATGTCTGACCATTCTAGGTTGGGAAATTCTTGGAGATTTGGTGGTGGAGCCTGGGAAGGGCAGGGTTTAGGGAGGGCAGGAAGTATAATGTTGAGTATAATGCCAGTTGAGTATAATGCCGTAGAGTCCACTTTCCAAAGCAGCCATTTTCTCCAAGGGAACTGGAGATCATTTGTATTGCCAAGAAATCTTCAAGTCCCACCTGGAGGTTGGCAACCCTACTTCTGGTATATTTTGAACTTTCATTCATAGTTTTCTAAGCAACTGCTAGCCAGTTCCAGATCTTTCCCTTCTGAGATCCAAGGAAAACCACAGCTATTGCAGTGGATGGCTATTTGTGGTAGTATTAACGCCAGTAAAGTTCCTTTGTTTAAAATGATTTGGGTTAAAAATGTAAATGTAGCAGAGATAAAAATGCAGTGAAACTAATGTATTAGATTTTAAACAACAACTTTCCTTTCTAAAAAACTGAGGGCTTACTTGGAGTTGAAAATAATAAACAATATGACACAGGAAAACATCCTGTCTGGCTACTCTTAACTACATCTTAACTAAGGTCGTTTTCGCACTCACCTTCCGCCGGCGCGACCCCCCTCTTCACCGCGCAGGATCTGCGCGGATTTCGCACTAAACGCTGCGGAGCAGCCAGAAAAGCTGGAAGCTCCCGTCGCAAAAGCCGCGCAAACGCCAAACTGCTTTTTGGCGGTTTCAGTTTGAGCGGCTTTTGCGCCGGGAGCTTCCGGCTTTTCTGGCTGCTCCGCAGTGTTTAGTGCGAAATCCGCGCAGATCCTGCGCGGTGAAGAGGGGGGTCGCGCCGGCGGAAGGTGAGTGCGAAAACGACCTACGAGACTTCTCAAATTTGTGTGAGGAGAGAGTAGAAATTCTCTAACAAAAGGCCATAAAACTGAAACTCAGTCCTACTCTCCAGTCCACCCCCAATTTATTGATTAGCCAATTGAAGCATCCCAATACAAGTTAATTATGCATATTCTCACCTAGCTTTGGCAGGAAATACATGCGGATTAATCTGTTGGTCTGTAACCTTAAGCTACTTCAGACATCTGCATGCATAAACAAACAGTTCATTGTCTCCTGTCTTGCAAAAACCCAACAAAAATTAATGTGGCTGCTTGAAACATACACTTATGACCTAGTTTTTGGCACAGAGGAGTTTTGCTTTACAACATAAATACAAATAAAACGCACAGAGGATGAACAAAGTTTGAGTCCAGTGGCACCTTTAAAATCAACAAAGTTTTATTCAAGGTACAAGCTTTTGTGTGCAAGCATTCTTCTTTAGATATGGTGAAACAGAATTTCTTCAACCATTACATAAAGAAAAAGAGAGGATGGGAGTTGGTAGTTGCTGGGAAGGCCAGATAGTCAAGATGCATAAGTAACTGGGCAATTATAACTGAGATTGGATTAAGGCACTTGGAAAGATCTGTGAATGGCAGTAAATTAGCATGCCAGTACAAGAATTAACAAGCAGATATGGGAACTGTTTGTTAACAGGATGAATGTAAGTCAAATTCCATGTCAACAGGATGAAATGATTTTTGGATGGAGGGCATGCATTATTGGCCATGCCAGAAAGACCCACTACATTCACAGAGATTGCTCTGGTTATCCATACCGGATTTTGATCAATTTCCCCTCCCATTTTCTCAGTTCTTTCAGCTATGGTACATAAGAAGCCCAGGGATGAATGGTATTTGTGTGGCTTCCAGGTACATATATTTCCCTGATAGATAATTTATTTTAATACCACTCCTATATTGCTATAAATATGTTGTATTTCCAAAATGAAATGTTTTCTAGGTAGGATCGTAATTTTGTGAGACAAATTTGCTTCCGACGATAGACAAATTATAGGCTACAATGTGTGATCAAGTGGCAATACGGGAAGCTTAAACAGAATGCGCCCTAAGGACAAAGGCTGGTTAAAACTACGGGGGATAGAATAAATGGGAGTTTTAGTAAAGCTATCTCTGATTCCAGCCGATAAATTATGCTCCTCTCTCTTTTGCATCTCTTTGGGACTGTACTACATAAATTATGACCAAATATAATTTAGGCTATCAGAGTATATTTCTGAACATCCATCTTGTACATTTTAAGTACAAAAATTACCATTTTTGCAGAAGTATAAAATGGAGACAAATTTTTTTTCATCTGGGTGTTTAACTTCCGAATACTTTATAGCAGCTAAAGGGGTTAGAGAAGACCTCATTACTACCCGAAGGGCAAAGTTAACCAGATGACTGTATAACAGTATTAACAGCTGCATAAATGTGGTGGGGATGCTGGAAGGCAGAATTATACATTTCGGGCGTCACAGTAAAATGCCGTTGCTTTTATCCAGGAGTCTCTAAATAAAAAATAAGTGTTGCTATGTCAGAACTTCTTAATGACTGCGAGCATAGTTTTAAAAACTGTATTTTGGAATAGCCCTCGATTAAACCACATGCACGTTGAAGTACCGTATGTGAGATTTCCACTGGTGGGCTTGTTCCCAGTACAGATGCAATAACATTTTTCTGGCCATCTGAACTATGGGGGTTGTTTGCCACGTTCTGTGTAGGGCATACAGATGACTACAGAGATCAGTCCTCCAGGAGAGAAAATGGCTGCTTTTATATCCCACCGACATCTCTCCCATCCCCAAACCCAGGGCTTTTTTGTAGCAGGAATTCCTTTGCATATTAGGCCGCACACCCCTGATGTAGCCAATCTTCCAAGAGCTTACAGGGCTCTTCTTACAGGGCCTACTGTAAGCTCCAGGAGGGTTGACTACGTCAAGGGTGTGGGACTAATATGCAAAGAAGCTCGTGTGTGTGTGCGTATGTGTGCATGTATGTGTGTGATGACTTCTAGTGATCTGTGGTGCAATAATAGGAATGATGACTTCTAGGAAACATGATCTGTGGTGCAATAATAGTCACTCCTGAGAGAGTAATAGCTCGTTTCCTAACGTGTGCATCTTGGTGGTTCAACTTATGGGTCTAGGTTGCAAAAATTATATGTGTGGAATATATATTTAAATCACCCTCTTCCGTTTGTATTCAATTTGTAATGCAAAAGAAGAGGAGGAGGAGAAGAAGAGTTGAATTTATACCCCATCTTCACTTGGTATCAGAGTGGCATACAACCTCCCTCCCTTCCCCTCCCCACAACAGACATCCTGTGAAGTAGGTGGATCTGCGAGAGCTATGAGAAAACTGCTCTTGAGAGAACTGTGACCTGCCCAAGGTCACCCACCTGGCTGCATGTGAAGGAATGGGGAATCAAACCCAGTTCTCCCAAATTAGACTCTGCCATTCTTAACCCCTACACACACACACACACAGATAGAAACAGTTGTAAATTTGGTGAGCTTCACATTATATTATGAGAGTCCAAAGTTTCCTTCATTTATACTCTGAAGTCCATGAGAGCATTTTCCCAGGATAGTCCATATGATAACAGGTGTATGGGTTTGTGTGTGTATGTAAATACTGCAGCTGTGTGGACAACCTAGCCCTCTTCATCCTAAATAGGTGTTCTTGAAGGGGGAAACTCCCTGTACTTTGGAAGAGGTCTCAAATTGAGTACAAAAGGAATTTGTCCAGAGGAGGAGGGCTGAGGCGATATGATCACCATCTACAAGTACTTGAAGGGCTGTCATATAGAGGATGGTGTGGAATTGTTTTCTGTGGCCCCAGAAGGTATGGCCAGAACCAATGGGTTGAAATTAAATCAAAAGAGTTTCCAGCTCAACATTAGGAAGAACTTCCTGACAGTTAGAGCGATTCCTCAGTGGAACAGGCTTCCTCTGGAGGTGGTGGGCTCTTCTTCCTTGGAGGTTTTAAAACAGAGGCTAGATGGCCATCTGACAGCGATAAAGATCCTGTGAATTTAGGGGGAGGTGTTAGTGAATTTCCTGCATTGTGCAGGGGGGGTTGGACTAGATGACCCTGGAGGTCCCTTCCAACTCTGTGATTCTTACACAGTAAAAATCCAGTTGCAAAGCATGTTATTTAGTGTGTGTGAACGCACAATCTGTGTAGGACTGTGGTGTTAACACACGTGTACTCTGCAACTGCATAGGACATCACCACAGAGAAGCATGTCCTTTGTGATTCAGACAAGGGCTGAGAAAGAATGTTTGGGATACAACAGCAAGATAAGAACATAAGAGAAGCCATGCTGGATCAGGCCAATGGCCCGTCCAGTCCAACACTCTGTGTCGCACAGTGGCAAAAAAAACAGGTGCCATCAGGAGGTCCATCAGTGGGGCCAGGACACTAGAAGCCCTCCCAGCAAGAATACAGAGCATCACATGCTTCAGACAGAGAATTCCAACAATACGCTGTAGCTAACAGCCACATCAGGAGAAGATCCTGATGCTGGGAAAGACAGAAGGCAAAAGAAGAAGGGGACAGCAAGAGGTGAGATGGCTGGACGGCATTCCTGATGTAACTAACACGAATTTGAGCAGACTTCGGAGGATGGTGGGCCTGGTGTGACTTTGTCCATGAGGTCGCAAAAAGTTGGACTCGACTGTGGGACTGAACAACAACAATAGCCAGTGCATCATGATGGATTTAGAGCTATTGTTGCCAAAAAGAGCTGTGGAAAAAAATTGTCTGATTGTCTTTGGAACCTGAAACATCCCCTTGAAAAACAGAATGGCGTGATAATGGTTTCACTTTTGTGAAAAAAAATCAAACCACAACACGCCGTTTGCAATGTTCGATAGGAAATCCCAGTCTTTCAAACCCAGCCACCCTCCTTGTTTGCCTCTCTTGTTTATCCTCTCTGTGGAACGATGACCTCTCAAAAGGCATTGCTTTCTTACTTTCCTAAGGGTTACTCTCCTGCCTTGATTCCTCCCCTGATTATCTTGATGCCTGTCAAACTGGCAAGCTCTCCCCCCTGCTTTGCTCTTTCCTTCCTAATAGACAAGAAACAGCCCAGTCAATAATATTTTACTTGTCTTCCCCTTTGCGTGTCTCTTCCTCCGATCAGTTTACGCGGGTTT
Organism: Heteronotia binoei; assembly: GCF_032191835.1. Classification (NCBI taxonomy): domain Eukaryota; kingdom Metazoa; phylum Chordata; class Lepidosauria; order Squamata; family Gekkonidae; genus Heteronotia; species Heteronotia binoei. The sequence continues at coordinate 47,911,991 of NC_083236.1, forward strand.
GACTGCAGAAAGTCAGAAGGGAGGTTAAGATCTGAAAGTTCAGCCAAATGTTATCAGCTGCCGAGATGTTGCTGAGGGAGAGGCTTTGCCAGCCCCCCCCCCATGCCCGAAGCCAATAATAGCTGCATATAACTGATAACATCAACAGCTGTCAAAGATCCAGGCATTTGTGGTTCATCTGTAAACCCAAACACCTGTATTCAGTCAAGCTTTGATTGTTATCCCCTCTTTTCCTGTCATTCTGATTCGTTCCTTGAAGGTTTTGCCAGGATATTCTAAGCTGCTAGTTGATTTATAAAGTGAAAGGGGCTTTCGAAGCCTCGGTGTGGTTGGGGGGAGGGGAGAAAAATTGACAGAGGTTTTTCATTCATAAGGTGACAAGTTTCACTGACTTTAATATTGACAGGATCCTTTTGCTTTTTGTTCCAGACCACGTAAGTAAAATGCTCGGCTCCTTGGAAGCAAGAGTTAAAAGTTCTTTGAGAGTTTCCAACATGTGTCACTTTAAAGAACATTATGTACTTGTTGAAGATTTTTTTTTTAAGGGGGGGGGGGTTGAGTGATGAATTAGATCAAAGTAACTAATAAACATTCGGCTTGAAAGCTCTTCAGAGCACAGTATATATATGTTGGAGATATTTAAAGATAGAGTTTCAAGGATCAAAACTGTAAAATAAACCATCGTATCTTCAACGGACAGATGATGCTCCCTTGTCCAACTGTAATAAGTTAATAAGGAGATCAAAAAGGAGAGTTCTCTCTGACTTTTATTAGTTTGTCAGAAGGGAATCTATGGTAAAGCTCAGAGCATCAACTATCATATTTTATACAACTTCCCGAAATTTCGCCTTCCATAAAATTGTGAATTAGGTGTTTATCAGTCAGAGGAGGAAGTTATTTCCATATGGGTTGGAGGGGGCCAGCGATGGAAACACAAGGTGTCTTTCTTTATTGGTTAAATAACTGATTGTGGTGTTTGCTTTAATGTCGTAATGCAACAACAGTCTGTAACCACTTTCTCTTGACTCAATATAAGAAGAAAGTGCATTAGCATTGTATTTAAAAGGTATATTGATTAAGGGTATCCATGGGTCAGATCGCATTGATTCATTGCACTAATGGTGGCACTTTTGCTCCAGTGCAAGGAATCTTCTGCTGACAACACAGGCTCTTGTACCAGAGGAAGGCTTCATTGTTAGCCCAACAGATCCATGGTTTCAACCTCATTGGTTTTTAAACGGATTCACTGCTAGATTCTCTATTCTTCAGGGACTGAGGGATGGGAAACTTGGGGGTAATTCATCACAAATGGTACTTCTAAATAGCTATATGCTATTATTTACTCAGTTTAAGAACCACTAATGAACTTTTTTCCTAACAAATACTTTTTCAATTGGGATGTGTCTGGTGTTGCTTTTTCATGTAGACATGTAAGGAGGTCCATATCTTAATAAGCTTTTGGAACTTAACCTCCTATATAAGTCTGCTTCCTGATTTTTTTCCGCCTGGACTTTAGGCTGCTACTTTTGGAATTCAGTTTCCTGTCCAACTTGGACTACATCCTCTGCCTCATGTAATCATCATCATAATTTTATTTATATCCTGCCCTCCCCGCCGAAGCAGGCTCAGGGCGGCTGATCTCATCAACTGCAGCTTATGAAACTTGAGAGCCAGTCTGGTGTAGGGGTTAAATGTGTGGACTCTTATCTGGGAGAACCGGGTTTGATTCCCCACTCCTCCACTTGCAGCTGCTGGAATGGCCTTGGGTCAGCCATAGCTCTCATAGGAGTTGTCCTTGAAAGGGCAGCTGCTGTAAGAGCTCTCTCAGCCCCACCTACCTCATAGGGTGTCTCTCAGCCCCACCTACCTCATAGGGAGAAGGTAAAAGAGATTGTGATTGCTCTGAGATTCAGAGTATAGGGCGAGATATAAATCCAATACCTTCAATATCTTCTTCTTGACCCTGGACTCTGCTTCCTGCCTTTGGCCTCATTGGGAAGAGAGAGTCTAAGTCACACACCAAGACTTGGCTGTTCAAAGTTCAGCTTCTGATAGCTGGGAAACTTTCAGCATGATGAAACTGTGTCACATGGTGAGCATTTGTACTTACAATGAGGTGGTGGAAGTGGGTTCCATGGAATAAGCTGGGACTTGGGGGTAATGGCATGAGCTCATTGCCGATTCAACAGTTTAGAGCTGGTACCCGGGATGCAAATCTTCCATTCACCCAACCATCGACATGCATTTGAACACTAAGTACTATTAATCCTTTGTGGTTTACAGGGCTTTTTTTGTAGCAGGAACCCTCTGCATATTAGGTAGGGTTGCCAAGTCCAATTTAAGAAATATCTGGGGACTTTGGGACCTGGTCCAATTGTTTTGAAACTTGGTGGATATTTTGGGGAGAGGCACTAGATGCTGTACTGAAAGTTTGGTGCCTCTACCTCAAAAAACAGCCCCCCCCCCGAGCCCCAAATACCCACGGATCAATTCTCCATTATTTTCTATGGGGATAAGTCTCCATAGGGAATAATGGAGTGCCCAGTAGACATTTCCCTCCCCTCCCCCCGCTTTCTGACGACCCTGAAGTGGGGGGAGGGTCTCCAAACCGGGGGATCTCCTGCCCCCACCTGGGGATTGGCAACCCTAATATTAGGCCACACACCCCTAATATAGCCAATCCTCCTGGAGCTTACAGTAGGCCCTGCACTAAGAGCCCTGTAAGTTCTTGGAGGATTTGCTATATCAAGGGTGTGTGGCCTAATATGCAAAGGAGTTCCTGCTACATAAAAAGCCCTGATGGTTTAATTGATCTCAATTATACAAAGCACTTTTCAAACCCATGATGTCAGTTTGCAGTGTCCTCAGCCAGGGAGTGTACCGACTTTGTGTGAGAGGATACATGAAATTGTTTTGGTCAGTGGGGGATTGTAGAATAGTGGAGTAAACATAGTATGTGTGCATGTCTCACAGAGAGCTTAGTGATGGGCCTATTTCTTCTGCTATATTTATCAAAGCTGTGCATGCAGGATTTTTCCTTCCTTCCTTCCTTCCTTCCTTCCTTCCTTCCTTCCTTCCTTCCTTCCTTCCTTCCTTCCTTCCTTCCTTCCTTCCTTCCTTCCTTCCTTCCTTCCTTCCTTCCTTCCTTCCTTCCTTTCTTTCTTTCTTTCTTTCTTTCTTTCTTTCTTTCTTTCTTTCTTTCTTTCTTTCTTTCTTTCTTTCTTTCTTTCTTTCTTTCTTTCTTTCTTTCTTTCTTTCTTTCTTTCTTTCTTTCTTTCTTTCTCCTGCCCTCCTCTGCAAGTGGGCACAGATGGGTTATAACTGAAGAGCTATTTGCTGTTGTTTTCCTTTTAAGTTCCTTGGTTGGGGGAAGCATACAGGGAAGCCTTCTCTGCTGGCATTTTTCAGCCCTATAGAGAAGAATTTGCTTACCTTGTCATTTCTGTTGCTGTAACATGTGAGGTAGTTCTTAGATAGTTTCAAAACTCAGCCAGGGCCAGATCTAAGGAGGGGCAAAGAGGCGCTTGCCCCAGGTGCTGCCAGAGGGGGAGACACCAAATTTGGTATGGAGTCCATTCTATTCTATGGGCCCATAAGATAGAATGGCCCCTTAAAGGGGCATCATTTTTTTAAATTTTGCCCGCCCTCAAAAAACATGTAGATCTGGTCTTGAACTCAGCATCTATTCTGTTTGATTTAATTTCTTGGGGATCTGTTGGAAAAGAAATATGTCTGATGCACATCTTCAGAGAAACTTCCTATGACTACTTTCAACAGATTTTTTTTTTTTAAAAACACAGAACTTTTTTTTTTTTGAAGAATCAAGATGTTTTGGGAAGTTTGTCAAGATTCCATGATATGTGCAAAAGCTATTAGGAAAAAAAATCTATATTTTTATTTCCTGATCCCAAGTAATTTTCACAGTATATGGATAGGAGAATGCCAAGGAACTTCAGGCTCACTAGACAGAAGCAGGCAATGGCAAATATGATCCTTACCCTGAAAACACTCGGAGGTCAGCATAAGTGGATTTGTCCAAAGCATGTTGAAGTTTGAAAGGGTCTTTAAAATCCTCCAATTGGTATTCAGGAATGGCGCAACTGAAATTCTGTTCCTCAGTTTCAGCAGTGAGGTTCAAACGCAGATTTGCATCTGTTTGTTCTCTCTTTTACCCTGAAGGAGATGGGTGCAATTTCCAATAAATGGCAACTCGGAGTGTTTTAAACATTATCGCGGCTTTTCAAATAAGTAAACTGTTATGCCCTATAATCTGGTTGTATTTCCTACTTACTAGGGACTAGGATGAGGAGAGATGGTTCAACGAAGGAGAATATAGCAATATTGTCTTATTACAGTGATTTATATAGCTAGAGCTTTAACAGCAGAGTGTCTTCCTGCTCTTCAAACATCTAGATCTTTCCATTGTTGGGACCGCAGTGATCGATGGCAAAGCCATGTGCTTGCAAAATAAGAGTGAGGAACGTTGTTACCCATGGTTTACACACGGTGGAGAAATCTCTGAATGGTTTCCCCTAGCAAGTCAGTAGACGCAAAGCTCTGCCTTTTTCCTCCAAATGATCTGTGCTAATGAAATATTGTATTGATCTAAAAAATGGCTCGGATCTCACAATCTGTCAAAGAACAATGGAAAGTAGTTTAAAGAATCCTAATGATGAATCCTATTGCTGTTTAATTCTCGTCATGCCTGTAGGTCTTTTTTTTTTTTGTAGGAGGAACTCCTGTGCATGTTAGGCCACACCCCCTTATGTAACCAATCTTCCAAGAGCTTACAGGGCTCTTATTACATGGCCTCCTGTAAGCTCTTGGAGGATTGGCTACATCAGAGGTGTGTGGCCTAATATGCAAAGGAGTTCCTGCTACAAAAAAAGCCCTAACAGTGATCATGGCTAGACCAAGGTTTCACTCTTGTTCCTGGGTATAATGTAGCTACTACTACAATTCTCTTGCTACCATATTTTATTTAAGAGGAAGAAGAAGGAGAAGAGAAGGAGGAGATCGGATTTATACCTCACCCTTCACTTGGAATTTCAGAGCAGTTTACAGTCTCCTTTCCCTTCCTCTCCCCACAACAGGTACCCTGTGTAGGGTTGCCAAGTCCAATTCAAGAAATATCTGGGGACTAGTGTTCCCTCTAAGCTGAGTTAGTGTGAGCTAGTTCCGAGATTTTTAGCCTTCAGCTCAGTCATTTTTGTTTTAGCTCAGGAAGGATGACCCCAGAGCACACTAATTTATGCAGTAGCTCACAACTTTAATGCCAGTAGCTCACAAAATAGAGCCCCAGAGCCCCAGATACCCGTGGATGAATTCTCCATAATTTCCTATGGGAATAAGTCTCAATAGGGAATAATAGAGTTCCCAGCAGACATTTCCTTCCCCTCCCCCCACTTTCCGATGACCCTGAAGTGGCAGGAGGGTCTCCAATCCAGGGGATCCCTGCACCCCCCGAGAATTGACACCCCTAACCCTTTGAGGTAGGTGGGGCTGATAGAGCATTTTAGGCTGATTTTATTTTTGTTTTAGTTCTAGGCTGCTTTGTTGTTGTAATTCATTTTGTCCTTTTCTCTTTCTGTGTTTAATGCTGTGCTTGGTTCATTTTAAATTGTTGCATTCTGATTGTTTAACATTGTTTTAAATGTAGAGTTGCTAATGCATTCTCAGATATCTTTAGCAGCCTGCTTTCTATATGCCTGGAACTCTTCAGCTCTTTGGCGTTGCGTGGACAGCTTTAACTTTTTAATTTTTATTTTTAAAGGACAGATGTATCTATCCTTTATATCTGCCGTTTATATCCTGCCCTCACCTCCTAGATCTGAATTTGTTTATAAATGGCACATTCCTTATTTGCTATTTATTGCTTTATGAAAATATGTTCTCCTCTTAATTGGCTTATTGTGTAAATTCTCGCAATCTGATCAGAATTGTTTGCTTTTGATTGTAACTCTTCCAATTCTGAGCAAAAATAAAAAAAAAAGAATTAAAAAATGTAGAGTTGCTGAGTTCCAGGTGGGGCTTAGATTTCTGCTGGTGTTACAGCTGATCTACAGGCTGCAGAGATAAATTCCTCTGGAGGAAATAGCAGCTTTGGAGGATAGAATCTGTGGCATCACACCCCAGCAGACTCCCTACCCCTCTGCAGTCATCACCCCTGATTCCCAAGAATGTCCCAAACTGGAATTGGTAGTCCCACCTCAAGCAGTCTTATGGAGAGACAAATAAGAAATAATTCTCTTTTGTTGGCATAGGAAGTGGTGGCAGCCAAACAATGGGTTAGAAGATGTTTTTTGAAAGGATTGCCGTCTCAAGGAGGGTAGTTGGTGGGAGGAATAACACACTTATAAACATACTTTTGGTGAGAACAGGGCCACAGCTTATTTATTAGCACACAGAAGTAGGAGCAGGGGCACAGCATAGGGACGAATCCAAGCATTGGACGACCCGCCTGTCACACGATGAACCCACTATCTGGCCCGCCTGCCGGGAAAACTGAGGAGTGGCAAGACATTGGGGACGCAGGTGGCCACCAGCCTCTGCCTGGCCCCCTCCTGCCACCTGGTGGTGCGAGCCAGCCAGCAGCCCCTGCCTGGGCATGCAGCTGACAGGCTGTACCCCAAAGGCCCCTTATGGAGGCCCCCAAAATGGAAGAGGCAGGCATGCAGGAACAGCCTCCTCCCCCAAAGGATCCGTCGCAATGTCCAAACTGCCCAACCATAAGCTGTGACAAAACAAGCAGAAAACAAAGCTACATAACAACCAGAATAAAACTGACAATAAACCCAGGGAAAACAGGAAGCTAAACAGACTCAAAACCAACAGGGTGGGTGGGTGAGCAAGCAGGCGAGAGGAGGCAAAAAGGCCACGCTTGCGTCTTTAGCAAGCTTAAATAGCCTCAATTCCCACGCTTGGCTTCAAATCATTCCCAGCACTTTCTGTGGCAGATGGGGATTGGTCTGGACTGGCTGGGCTCCCCACCTCCCTGCCTGTGGCGTGAAAGCCAGCTACAGACCCCCCCCCCAATCACCCACCCCCAGGAGCCGCAAATGACAGTGAAGGTGACTGCTCCAGCTGTGCTTAATGGCAGATTAGGGTTCTGAGCCTTCCACTGGGGGTGAAGGTTCTCCCAGTTTTTGGGCCCCAACCCACCAGCATGGAACCACCCAAAATCATATAAGAAGTGGAGAAAGGGTGGCATGGGCTTCTCCAGGGGTTAATGAGGGCTGCTGGGGGCGTGGCAAAGCCCCTGGTGCTGGCTGGCTGCTCATTCTCTCAATCCAGGAATTGTTATGCAGCTGCACCTACTATTCAATGGACAGGGTAGGTGGGTGGGTGGGGAGGAAGAGGGGGGTGTCAGGAAGGTTCAGGAGCTGCACTCTTATGAGCTCCTGCTGAATCTGAGGCCTGGGTTCTGGTGATCCATCTGCCATTAAGTTTTTTAAAAAACCAGGGCCAGAAATGGAAGGGAAAGAACAGTTTGGGTTACTGTTGTGCTTCTGTTTTTTACTGCATACTGTATGTCTGCGAGACACAAGTGCGTGTATCCACCCAATAAAAGCAGTTATCAGAAACATAACTTTTTATATTTATAATTGAAATTGTAAATTAGGGCGTAAAGAAAGCGCAGGCATTGTTCTTTGGGGCTGAAATGAAATCCTTGTTCGGAGACGTTGGCTTGGCGAGCCATTAATCTGTGCAGCTGGCTACTGTTGTTTAACGCACAGTGTGTGATTTGCAAGCGTGCGACTCCGTTTAAACAAATAGGCCCGGTTTTGCTTCTGTGCAAAACTTATCTCCCTTCTCCTCCATACATTTCTGAGAGCCTTAATCATACTGGGATGCTTTATTTCAGAGTGCTTCAGAAAGAGTCAATTGGGTCGCGATAGCTGGATGTCACAAATGAATGGGACCGAAAAAAACTATGTGCTGGGGCTTTGTGGTGAGACCATGGCTGGTGTACTGCGAGGAATCCATTTATAGCTACAGGCACTCCCCCTCGGATCCCAAAGTGCACTTCTTCAGAAAAGGTTGCCGGTTGTGCCTCTGTGAAATCTACTGCTCTGGCTTTTTAATCCAGGAAGCTCTTCTGAGGGCAAGCAATCATAACTGCTGCTTAGAAATGTCAGATTAGGCTTCCCAAATCCCCCGCCTGGGCGGGGGACCCCTGATTTGGAGCCTCCTCCCCCCGCTCGGCAAAAATTCAGAAAGCGGGGGGAATGGCAGCCCTTCCCACGCAGCCTAGATCCCAGCAGCTTCTCCTCTCCACTTCCCACCGATCCCTGATGCTTCTCCTCCTCCCTTCCCTTCCCTTCTCACCTCGGATCACAGCAGCTTCTCCTTGCCCCTCCCCTTCCCACCCAGCTCCATCGCAGCAGCCGGAGCTTTCCCAGGCTGCTTCCTGCCTCGCCCCAAAGGACCATGTGCCTTATTTATTTATTTATTTAATGACTTCTATCCCGCCCTTCCCAACAAGTGGCTCAGGGCGGCTTATAACACAAGAATATAACATAAATAGAAGTTAAAGATAAAACATTTAGATTTAAGTATTAAACCACTGAAGACATTAAAACATTTAAAACATTTGCCATTTAAAACATTGGGGCAGCGGACATCCAGTATAGCTACACTTTGCACCTCCGGAGGTGGTGAAAGGCTTCAACTTTCTGTGTCTGTCTTTGTTACTGTGAAGAAGCTGGCTGGTGAGTAGAGAGCCAATCCCCTACATCAGATTTGCGAGAAGGGGTGTGTGTGTGTGTGGAGGAGAGGGAAACGTCTTCATTATACCCTATGTGAAATATTTCTCATAGGGTATAATGGGGAATTGATCTGGAGGTTTCGGGGGCTCTGGGGGAGCTATGTTTTGAGGTAGAGGCACCAAATTTTCAGTATAGTATCTAGTGCCTCTCCCCAAAATACCCTCCAAGTTTCAAAATGATTGGACCAGGGGGTCCAGTTCTATGAGCCCCAAAAGAAGGTGCCCCTATCCTTTATTATATCCTATGGAAGAAAGACATTTAAAAAGGTGTGCTGTCCCTTTAAATGTGATGACCAGAACTCCCTTGGAGTTCAATTATGCTTGTCACACCCTTGTTCCTGGCTCAGCCTCCAATGTCTCCTGGCTCCACCCCCAAAGTCCCCAGATATTTCTTGAATTGGACTTGGCAACCCTATGTCAGATTCAGATGCTGTTCTCTTATCTGTACTAGGGCTTGCCCTTCACTAGGAAAGATCAGGGATCTATACTGAGATCTATTCCTGTGGAGGAAATGGCAGCTTTGGAGGGTAGATGTTAAGGAGTCACGTGTCTACTGAGCTCCATTAGGTTGCCAGCCTCCCCCGGAGATCTCCTGCTTTGACAACTGATCACCAGCTGGCAGAGATCAACTCCCTGGGAGAAAATGGCTGCTTTGAAGGGCAGATTCTAGGGCATTCTGAGGCCCCCTCCCCTCCCCAAACCTCACCATCTCCTGGCTCCACCCCCAAAGTCTCCAGCTATTTTCCAACACAGCTGCAAACAGCTCCTAGTTCCCCCTCCTCCCTAAACTTCACCCTCTACAGGCTTGAGTCCAAGTCTCCAGGAATTTCACAAGCCGGAGTGAGTCAAGGCAACTATCTACGCAGCTGCCCCCCCGGGGAAATGAGGGCTGATTTCCTGATGACTTTGTGCTTATAGTACATCACACACAGCTCCAAACATCATGTCACATGAATCCAAGCCCTTTATTTCAGTATGTGTGTCCGCTTTACTACTAGGTTGCGAACTATCAGTGGGGGCTGGCAATCTCCCAGAGTTACAGGTGACTGCCAGACTACAGAGATCACTCCTTGGGAGAAAATGGCTGCTTTGAAAGGTGGACTCTAGGGCATTTATACCCCATTGAAGCCCTGCCCACCCTTGGCTTAGGGATGGCAGCCTCCAGGTGGGATCTTGGGACCTCCTGGAATTACAGCTCACCTCCAGACTACAGTTCCCCTGGAGAGTATGAGTGCTTTGGAGGGGGACTCGAGTGCATTGTACCCCACTGAGGTCTCTGTCCTTCCCAGGCTCCACTCACCCAAATCTCCAGGAGTTTCCCAACCTGGCTTGGCTTGGAGAAGTGGTTTAAAGAGAGAAATGCCTTCTCCAAGCCAGCCAATGGGTCAGTGGGGGCTTCGAGACCCAGACAATGTGTGAAAGAGCCACATGTAGCTCCTGAGCCACAGTTTGGCCAGCCCAATATAGCTGTTATGGTTTCATACACTGTCATCAAGGTTTTGGGGCAGTGTTTTATTAAAGCACCCAAATAGTAAAGCTCCACAGGAGCCCCGTGGCACAGAGTGGTAAGCTGCAGTACTGCAGTCTAAGCTCTGCTCACGACCCGAGTTTGATCCCAGCAGATGCTGGGTTCAGGTAGCCGGCTCAAGGTTGACTTAGCCTTCTATCCTTCCGAGGTCAGTATAATGAGTGCCCAGCTTGCTGGGGGTAAAGTGTAGATGACTGGGGAAGGCAATGGCAAACTACCCCATAAAAAGTTGGCCATGAAAATGTTGTGATGTGATGTCACCCCAGAGTTGGAAATGATTTGGGGCTTGCGCAGGGGACCACCTTTACTTTTAGTAAGGCTCCACACGCCAAGATACTTGATGTGCTCCTGCATATGATAACATCGGCATATTTTTTGTAAGCATGCAAACATTCGCATGGGTGACATAGAAGGAAGATATGAAGGCATCCAGAGGTTCCTTCAGCAAGCCATGCCTGCACAATGCACAGAACTAAGTTTCAAAAGAATATGAAGCAGCGATTTCATACACAGTGGAAACACAGTTGGAAAACTGAAAAACCTGGGAAGAAATGAAGATGAGGAGCATTCCCAAAATACCTTTGCCTCTGGCTTCTCGAATCCTAGGGATTGCTATTTCCTCCCCGATACTTGAGCACTTTGCAAATTGGGAAGAAAAATCACCATTCAAAAAGAGATGCTGAAATATATTTGTGTGCAAGATGTTTAGAAGAACACAATGAAGCTGGCACCATACATTCCCACAAAAGACTTTTACAAAAAAAAAAAATTCTTAAGATTGCATAGCAATGTAGTTGTCCCGGCCCGACATGGTGCTAACGGCGTGAATGCGATTTGTTTTGTAATTAATAGCATTTAAGCTCCAGCTTAGTCAGTTTTGATTAAACAAACATTAAATTAATTCAATCTGCAAACACTTAGTCTGTAAGGACTATTGAGGGGAGAATGCATTTGGATGGACAGAGGAACGCGTCTTCATTGGATTGCTGGCCACCTCTGAGTAGTTAACGGCTGGATCAATACAGCTCCTAGAGCTATAATAAAATAGCTTCGACACGCTCATCTGTGGCTGGGAACACAGTATACACATTGATTTCCTGGCCTGATATAACCCATTTACCTATTCAGTTAGTCCGTTAAGGAAGGTGTAAGGCTACCAGGACCCAAGGGAACAATGATGTCTGTAAGTAGGTTAGCAAATGCTTGACAATGTCTTAATCGGCTTTAGAGTTACTACTTTAAGGGTTTCCTTAAAAAAAAGAGGGGTGGAAACAGAATTTGGGGGAGGTATGTGGTTTTGTAATTCTGAGCATATGGAATAAATGAGTTAGATCTAGGGTTGCCAGCCGCCACGTCCCAGCGAGGGTTCCCCTACTTTGGGGGGCTTTAATCTGCTGTCAGACAGCTAGTTGAGAGGGGAAACCCCACCCCCAAAGGTGGTGACATCATTGCACCAAGGATGACATATGGTGATGCTCTGGTTTTTGGGCAAACTCTTTGGTTTTGGCAGCAAAAAATCATGGAGTTTTGCCCCAAAACCAGAGCATCGTGCACGTTGCTGACTCAATGAGATCACTTCTGGATGATGTTATCTCAATGGGGATGTTACATGTGATGTCCTGCACACCCCTGGAACACTCCCAAAATCCCCCCACTGTGATGGTCATTGGGTGGAATTAGGGTTGCTGGCACTGCCTCAGTCTATGCAGAGAGATTTTGAAGGTGGTGCCTGGGGATGGTGGAATTATGGGTGGCTGTGACATCACTTCTGGGTGAAGCTCTAGGAATTTCCCCTAATCTCTATGGTAAAGTCCTTGAAGTACAACTGAATTTTAGGTGCCAATGGGTTCTACCAATCTGCAACATGGTGCACCAACCTGCTGACCATCAGAGAGCTGGTACCACCCATAGTGAACAAACCAATCCCTCATTAGGAGGAAAGAGATGTGGATTCAGTGCCTTCTCCTTTGTTCTTCAAGTGGGCAACAACACTGTGATGGTCATTGGGTGGAATTAGGGTTGCTGGCACTGCCTCAGTCAATATGGGAAGATTTTGAGGGTGGTGCCTGGGGATGGTGGAGTTATGGGGGGCTTTGACATCACTTCTGAGTGAAGCTCTAGGAATTTCCCCTATTCTCTATGGTAAAGTCCCTGGGGAAATTCTTAGGCTGTCATCATGGGGACCATTTTCCAACCTTTGTACCTCCCACTCCTCAGATTCTCAAAGCTGAAGGACCGGGGCCAAGAGTGGGGGCTTACCTGCCACAGAAGCAAGCAGCAAGCCTAGGTGGAAGGCGTTCCCCTCAACTTTTGCAATCTAAACCCAATCAAAATAGGCATTGCACATGTACAGAAGTACAACCAAGTTTTAGGTGCCAATGGGTTCTACCAATCTGCAACAAGCTGCACCAACCTGCTGACCAATCAGAGAGTTGGTACCACCCACAGTGAAAGAACCAATCCCTCATTAGGAGGAAAGAGATGTGGATTCAGTCCCTTCCCCTTTGTTTTTCAAGTGGGTGACAACAGTGTCTCGAGTATCACTCTGCTATGCTGCTTGGCTGAAAGTTTTGAACACTTGAGATTCTAGTAACAAGACTGACTTATTACGCAGCCAGCCTTGAAACGTACACGTTATAAAAAAAGATGACAAGCCCAAACTGTGCCTCTATCTGTCATCCCCCCCCCGCCCCCTTCTCATTCACTCACTCAGATGACTTTCTTGAACCTGATAGAGCAAGAGGCGATAGAGATGGATATTTAGTTGCAGGGACAGATGAATCAACACTGCATCGACCCAAACTCGAGTTGTTGTGGCAGTTTTATTTATTTCTTTATTGCTAGGCTGCCCCCCCCCTCCCCAGCCTCCTGTGGCCATGATGGCTAGAACAGAGGATTGGGAACCAAGAGAAACGGCTTTTGCAGATGCTTCTACAGAATAGCTTTGATAGGGGTGGGGGGGAAGGGGTGAGAAATCGAACGAAACTCTCGTCACTGTTATGACAGATGGTGATTTTGGTCTTGAAGGATATAAAGCAGGGCTTTTTTTGAGAAGGAACACACAGGAACGCAGTTCCGGTTGGGTTGGCATCAGGGGGTGTGACCTAATAGGCAAATGATCTCCTGCTGGGCTTTTTCTACAAAAAGCCCTGTACAAAACAATGGCGATGTCAGGGGGTGTGGCCTAATAGGCAAATGAGTTCCCGCTGGGCTTCTTCTACAAAAAAAAGCCCTGATATAAAGTGATAGGCCTACAAAACTGCACAGCCTTACTTAGGACCCACAGAGTGGGTTCCCGCATTCCTTTCTTTCATCCTTCAGGCTGACTTGGGCCTGAGCTCTGTACCCTGTAAATTCCTAATACAATGTGTAAAACAAAGAGCAGATCTGCAACACGCGGGGTTAGTGACAGTTCTGTGTGTTTTCGCTTCTGTTTGAAGTTGGCCCCCTACCTTGACTCATTCAATCTAGCCATGAAGAGTTCAGGATGTCTAAATGGGGTGGGTGGGGGAGAGACCTTCCTTGGGAATAAGCTTTATTTTACACTGTGGCACTTGGTGCACTGCTTGTCTGCTATTCTAATCACTATACTGCACTACAAGAACTTGAAAATGATGAAATAGTGAGGTCTATTGCCCAGAAGAAAATCTGATAAGGAGAATAAACATACTTTATCTAGTCCTCTCTAATCTTTAGAACTTGCCGCTTCCCTTTCCTTGTTTTCTTTGAAATGGCACTCTGAATGTGAGGCTATAAATGAAGACTCCGGTACAGAAAGCTGTAGCTCAATTATGATCAGGAGCAAGGCGGAGCATGCATGTTACACTCATTCTGCAGAACTGAGTCGAGGTACAGGCTATCAGATATAGGCTTCCCAACCCCCCTGCTTTGGCGGGAGACTTCTGGGTTCGCAGCTTCATCCCCCGGTCTCCAGAAATCAGGAAGCGGGGGGTGGGGGTGGGGGGGTGGAGGGGGGGGAAACATACTTGTAGGGTTCATGTTGGTGTAGAGCTCCTGAGCAGTTTGTAAAATGTCTGCCCCTTTAAGGCTGGGCAGGAAGGAGGAAACAGGAAGGGCTTCGGAGAACGGCCCCTCCCTTTCTTTGCTTTCGTTTTCACAGCAGGCAGAGGGAAGAAGACCAAGTAAGTATTTGTGTGTGTGAGAGAGGGAGGGGGCAGGGAGGGGGATTCCCTGGTATGAAGGCCCTCCCCCCCTTTAGAAAGCGTGTGGGGGGGGAGGGAAATGTCTTCTAGGCACTCTATTATTCCCTATGGAGAACAATTCCCATAGGGAATAATAGGGAATTGATCCGTGGGTATTGGGGGCTCTCGGGGGGCTATTTTTTGAGGTAGAGGCACCAAATTTTTAGTATAGCATCTAGTGCCTCTCCCCAAAATACCCCCCAAGTTTCAAAACGATTGGACCAGAGGGTCCAATTCTATGAGCCCCAAAAGATGGTGCCCCTATCCTTAATTATTTCCTATGGAAGAAAGGCATTTAAAAAGGTGAGCTCTCCCTTTAAATGTGATGGCCAGAACTCCCTTGGAGTTCAATTATGCTTGTCACACCCTTGTAAAGTAAAGTAAGTAAAGTAAAGTAAATTTTATTCTTATATCCCGCCCTCCCCCGCCAGAAGGCTCCACCTGGCTCCACCCCCAAAGTCTCCTGGCTCCGCCCCCAAAGTCCCCAGATTTTTCTTTAATTGGACTTGGCAAACCTAATCAGATAGGAAGCCCAACATGGCCTCCAATCCTCTTATCGCAAGATTGCCTCTCCCCCTGTACTCTTCCATGATGGCTTTGCTCATCTGATCAGGGCCTTGTGTAGGGGTAAGAATGCCCAGGGCTTTTTTTGTAGCAGGTACTCCTTTGCATATTAGGCCACACACCCCTGATGTAGCCAATCCTCCTGGAGCTTACAGTAGGCCCTGTAAGAAGAGCCCTGTAAACTCCAGGAGGATTGGCTGCTTCAGGGGTGTGTGGCCTAATATGTAAAGGAGTTCCTGCTACAAGAAAAGCCCTGAGAATGCCAGCCTCTAAGTGGGACCTGGGGATCCCCCATAATTACAGCTCATCTTCAGACTACAGAGAACTGCTCCCCTGGAGAAACTGAGTACTTTGGAGGATTCTACGGCACTGTACCCCACCGAGGTCCCTGTCCTTCCCAGGCTTTCTCCAGACCCCTCACCATCTTCGTTGCTCTCCTCTGGACCTGTTCCAACTTGCCTATATCCTTCTTAAAATATGGTGCCCAAAACTGAACATGATACTCCAGGGGAGGTCTTACCAGAGCTGAAGAAACTGGCAACTTTGGCAAGTGGACTCTATGGCATAGAGGCATTATGCCTCTATGGCATTATCTCCTCTTCAAACTCCACTGTCCCCAGGCTCCACCTCCCAAAATATCCAAATATTTTTCAACCCAGAGTTGGTAACCCTAAGATATTATCCTGTTGCTGCATCATTTTCTACTGGTGTAGTGCAATTTTTCTCTGCATTATATCTGCAATCTGCATCGGGGTGGAATCCTAGCAGGAGCTCCTTTGCATATTAGGTCACCCCTGATGTAGCCAGTGCTCCAAGAGCTTACAAAAAAGAGCCTTGTAAGCTCTTGGAGGATTGGCTACATCAAGGGGGTGTGGCCTAATATGCAAAGGAGCTCCTGCTAGAATTCCACCCCTGATCTGCATTGTGTCTAATATGCTACGCTTATTCAAATTTCTGTCATCCTAGTCTTAGTACATTGCTTGTTAGATATCTCTTCATACTGATTGCATCGATCTTGAGTAATCTGATTTGAATCTCAGTGAGAAGGGTGGATGGCAGTACTGCCGATGTTGTCTGAGAAAGCGGGAGGGACTAGATCCAAAGATGCTATTTTTTAAAACAGCCATTTCTTAAACATTATCTTAAACATTTTGCCCCAGATCCTTATAGGAATTATATTGAACACATATGAAAGTTATTTTATAGATAACTTTCACAGTGTTGTCTACTCTGATACCTGTATTGAGATCAGGACTGGCGCAGGTCCCCTTCTCTTTTAAAAACCCCCTCTCTAATTCAGAGTATGTGGAACATCTGGATATAGATGAAATTCTACAGGAGCTCCTTTGCATATTACGCCACAAACTCCTGATATAGCCAATCCTCCAAGAGCTTAGAAAAAAGAGCCTTGTAAGCTCTTGGAGGATTGGCTATATCAGGGCCTAATATGCAAAGGAGCTCCTGCTAAAATTCCACCCTGGATGCTCCACATCTATGTGGAGTCATGGTTATGAGCAGCAGATTCTAACCTGGAGAACCATGTTTGATTTCCTCCCTCCTCCATATGAAGCCTGCTGAGTGATCTTGGGTCAGTCACAATTCTCTCAGAACTCTCTTTGCTCCATCTACCTCACAAAGTGCCTGTTGTGGGGAGAAAAAGGGAAGATGGTTGTAAGCCACTTTGAGACTCCTGAAGATAGTGAAAAGTGGGGTATAAAAAACTTCTTCTGTGGTGGATCCAGGAACCAGGGTCTTAGTGGATCATACGCTGAACATGAGTCAACAGTGTGATGCGGTGGCTAAAAAGGCAAATGCAATTTTGGGTTGTATCAACAGAAGTACAGTGTCCAGATCATGTGATGTGATGGTATCACTTTACTTTGCTGTAATTAGACATCACATGGAGTATTGTGTTCAGTTTTGGACACCACATTTTAAGAAGGATATAGACAGGCTGGAATGGGTCCAGAGGAGGGCGACAAAGATGGCGGGGGGTCTGGAGACCAAGTCCTATGAGGAAAGGTTGAAGGAGCTGGGGATGTTTAGCCTGGAGAGGAGGCGATTGAGAGGTGATATCACCATCTTCAAGTACTTGAAGGGCTGTCATATAGAGGATGGTGTGGAATTGTTTTCTGTGGCCTCGGAAGGTAGGACCAGAACCAATGGGTTGAAATTAAATCAAAAGAGTTTCCGGCTCAACATTAGGAAGAACTTCCTGACAGAGCGATTCCTCAGTGGAACAGGCTTCCTCTGGAGGCGGTGGGCTCTCCTTCCTTGGAGGTTTTTAAACAGAGGCTGGATGGCCATCTGACAGCAATGAAGATCCTGTGAATTTAGGGGGAGGTGTTTGTGTGTTTCCTGCATTGTACAGGGGGTTGGACTAGATGACCCTGGAGGTTCCTTCCAACTCTGTGATTCTATAATTCTATGAACACATGAAGCTGACTTTTCCTCAGCCTTGGCCTCAGGGCTTTTTTTCTGGAAAAAGAGGAGCTGGAACTCTCAAGAGGAATATGAAGGAGAAACACCCAGGTGCCCCTCATGAGGGGATTGGATATACATATGGAGCAGAGGTCCATTAGTGGCAATTAGCCACAGTGTATAAATGGAACTTTCTGTCCAGGGCAGTGATGCTCTGTATTCTTGGTGCTTGGGAGAGGGCTTCTGGTGTCCTGGCCCCACTGATGGACCTCCTCATGGCACCTGGTTTTTGGCCACTGTGTGACACAGAGTGTTAGACTGGATGGGCCACTGACCTGATCCAACATGGCATCTGTTATGTTCTTATTTTAACCTCAAACAATTTTATTAGTAACATATGGTAATACATTTCAATTTCTGACATCATTAATAATTACTTTTTTTAATCTATCCCATATATTACTTTCTACCCACCCCTCCCCCCGTTACTTGACCCCCGCTGGTGTTATATACTTAAAATCTTAATATTAAAGGTACCCTTAATTAATAAGAACCAAAATTAATATCCTCTTCCCTCTTATACTTAGTCATTATCAAAAATTGTCCAATGTCCTTTTATTTACCACTCTTTTTCTACGTATCTTCTGAACTTTTTCCACTCCATCTTAAATACTTCTAAATCATAGTCTCTTAAGGTTCTTGTTAACTTGTCCATTTCACTCCGTGTCATAACTTTTACAATCCAATCCCATTTCTCTGGTATTTTTTCTTGCTTCCACAACTGCGCATACAATGTCCTAGCAGCTGAGAGCAAGTACCAGATTAAAGTCCTATCTTCTTTTGGAAATTTTTCCATTTGTAATCCCAACAGAAGAGTCTTTGCAACTTTGTTGAATTTGTATCCCAAGATCTTAGAAATCTCTTGTTGAATCATCTGCCAATACTTTTTTGCTCTTTCACAAGTCCACCACATATGGTAGAAAGAACCTTCATGTTTTTTACATTTCCAACATCTATCTGGCATCTTATTGTTCATCTTTGCCAACTTTATAGGAGTCATATACCATCTGTACATCATCTTAAAACAATTTTCTTTAATACTCTGACATGTTGAGAATTTCATAGAGTTCTTCCACAAATATTCCCATGTGTCCATCTGTATTTCTTTATTTACATTATTCCCCACTTAATCATTTCACTACTTCATCTTCCGTAGACCATTTTAAAAGTAACTTATAGATTTTCGAAATTAATTTTTCATTATCTCCAAGCAGAACTTTTTCCATTTCTGTTTGTTCTCGTCTTATTCCTTCAGTTTTAACATCACTTTCCACCAAACTTTTTATTTGTTGCATTTGAAACCAATCATATTTATTATTCAACTCTTCAGCAGTTTTCAATTCTATTTTACCGCTTTGTATTTTTAGTAATTGATTATATGACATCCCTTTATCCTCTCCTGTCTCAGCTGTTATTCTTATTACTTCTGCTGGCACTATCCATAGTGGTTTTCTCTCAACGCCATATTTCTTGTACTTCATCCTAATATTTAGTAGATTATTTCTTTTATAATGGTGAGAAAAAAAACATCCAACTTTTTCTTTCCATAGTACATATAAGCGTGCCAGCCGAATTTATTTCCATGACCTTCCAACGTTAAAAGTTTTTTATTCAACAGCGTCACCCAATCTTTTATCCACACTAGACAAACTGCTTCATGATATAATCTTAAATCTGGTAGTTGAAATCCTCCTCTTTCTTTAGCATCTGTTAAAACTTTCATTTTAATCCTTGGTTTTTTCCCCAGCCCATACAAATTCTGAAATCTTTCTTTGCCATTTATGAAATTGTTTACTGTCTTTCACAATCGGAATAGTTTGAAACAAATACATTATTCTCGGCAAAATGTTCATCTTAATTGCAGCTATTCTACCAAGCAATGACAAATTAAGCTTGCTCCATTTTATCATATCTTCATCCATTTTATGCCATTTCATAATTGCTTTTAAACAGATCAATATTCTTCATTGTTATTTCCACGCCCAAATATTTTACTTTAGGGGTAACTTCACATCTCGTTAATCTCTGCAATTCCTTTTGTTTCCTTGCATATTTTTACACAAAATTTTTGACTTTTCTTTATTAACATAAAGTCCCGCCAATTCTCCAAAATCTTGTATTTTGGCTAACAACAAAGGTGTTGCTTGCATAGGATTTTCATTTATAAACATTATATCATCTGCAAATGCTCTATATTTATTGGAAAATCCTTTAATTCTCGTTCCTTCAATTTCTTCATCATCTTGTATTTGCAGCAATAAGACTTCAAGAGTCATTATAAACAACAATGGTGAAAGTGGACAACCTTGCCTTGTACCTTTGGAGAGCCAGTTTGGTGTAGTGGTTAAGTATGCGGACTCTTATCTGGGAGAACCGGGTTTGATTCCCCACTCCTCCACTTGCACCTGCTAGCATGGCCTTGGGTCAGCCATAGCTCTGGCAGAGGTTGTCCTTGAAAGGGCAGCTGCTGAGAGAGCCCTCTCCAGCCCCACCCACCTCACAGGGTGTCTGTTGTGGGGGAGGAAGGTAAAGGAGATTGTGAACCGCTCTGAGACTCTTCGGAGTGGAGGGCGGGATATAAATCCAATATCTTCTTCTTCTACCTTTGCTGATTGTCATTTCTTCTGTAAGATCTGCATTTATACATAACCCTGCACGTTGTTCAGTATAAATTGCTTTTATCATTCTTATAAAGTTTCCCCCCAACTTTATTTTATCCATTACTGCAAACATAAAGTCCCAATTCAAATTATCAAAAGCTTTCTCTGCATCCGCAAAGAATAATGCAACTTCCTTCTCTGGATGTCTTTCATAGTATTCTACAATATTTACATCAGTTCTAATATTGTCTCTTATTTGCCTTTTAGGGAGAAAACCCGCTTGGTCTTCATTTATAAAGTTTATTAGATATTGTTTAAGCCGTTCTGCTAAGATTCTTGTGTATATCTTATAATCATTGTTTAATAATGAGATTGGTCTATAGTTCTTTACATTAGTGACATCTCTATCTTCCTTTGGAATCAACAAAATTACTGCTTCCTTCCATGTATTTGGTATTTTCCCATTTATTCTTATCACATTCATTAATTTTTGAAGTTTCAGTATTAATTCTTCTTTAAACGTTTTACAAATTTTTGCTGTAAATCCATCTGGTCCAGGTGCCTTTCCAATTTTCATTGCATTAATCGCTACTTCAATTTCTATTTTTTCAATTGGATCATTCAAAACTTTTCCCATATAATCAGTTAAGGGTGCTATTTTAATCTTCTGCAAATATGCTTCCATCTTTTCCTTCTTTGCTTTAACACCTTTAAATAGTTTAGCATAATATTTAAAAAATTCTCTCTTTATTCCTTCTTGATCTACCATCTCTCTTCCATCAGCCACAATTTTATTAATAATTTTACTTTCTCTCTTTTTCTTCAATTGCCAGGCCAAATATTTTCCAGGTTTATTCACTCCCTCGAAAGTTTTCTGTTTTAATTTCTTCAAATTCCATTCCAATTCTTTATTTAACAGATGTCTCTTTTGTGCTTGCAATATTGTAATCTCCCTTATAATTTTCTTTTTTCCCTGGCCTTTTCCTTAATTCACCTTCTTTTTTCTTAATTTCATTTTGAATGTCCAACATCTGTTTATCTTTTGCTCTCTTGTCTTTATTATTCAATGTTATTAGTAATCTTCTCATTACTGCCTTGTAGGCATCCCATACCGTCTGAAATTCTATATCTTCTCTGTCATTTGCTTGGAAGTACGCTTTGGTTTCATTTTCTAGATATGTCATTATTTCTTACTTTTGTAGTAAATCTTCATTTAATCTCCATCTTCTTGACTTTTTCGACAGTTTTGTAATCCACATTATTGGGTTATGATCAGCTCTTATTTTAGGTAATATCTCTGTTTTCTTTGTTATAAGTCCCAAATCTTTAGTACCCCACAACATGTCAATTCTAGAAAAAGAGCTATGTCTAGCTGAAAAGAAGATATAGTCCCGTACTTCAGGATTAAACTTCCTCCATATATCTTCCAAACTCTCCTGTTTAACCAATTTTAAAAAAAGACTTTGGCAATTTCCCTTCTTTATCAATTTTTTTCTTCCCAGATCTATCTATCGTGTTCTGAATTGTTCCGTTAAAGTCCCCCATCAATAAAATTTGCTCATAGGTCACTTCATCAAGATGTTGTGTAATAGTTTTAAAGAAAATGTCTTTAGCACCATTTGGAGCATAAAGTCCCAACAACAACCTTTTTTTGCATTCAAAGTAATTTCTACCGCTATATACCTTCCATCTTTATCTTTAAATACAAATTTCGGGTCTAATTCTTGTTTAATATAAAAGACTACTCCTCTCTTCTTCTGTTCAGCCAATGTAAAAAATCCTAGTCCCAGTTGTTTATTCCACAGAAATTTATAATCCTTTTGTCTAATATGCACTTCTTGAAACATACTATATTACAATTTTGTTTTTTTATCCAATGAAACGTTGCCTTTCTTTTTTTGTGGTGAATTTAGTCTATTTACATTCTAAGCTATCAATTTATAATCCATTATGCTGCAAATTCTTTATTTTCTTCATAAAATCTATGCAGTTCCTATGTATTTGTGATTGTAATCCTTTTCCCTTGAAGTCCAAAGCTCAAACCTTCAGGTATTATCCATCTGTACCTCATTCCATTGTCACGTTATTTTTCTGTCAATTTTTTATATGCCTTTCTGTCAGTTAGCACTTGTCTTGGCAGTTCTTTCATAATTCTTACTCTACTGCCTCCCACTATCATTGCCTTTTCAAAGTTTTTATTTATGATCTTTCCCACCATTTCTTTTGTCATAAATCTTATGACCACGTCTCTTGGCAGATTGTTCTTTTTGCATAGAGTGAATTTACTCTATACATATAGTCATACATATTTCTATTCCCTTCAGGATCTTCCTCCAAAAATTCTGCAATTATTTTTATTATGTATTCTTTCAGGTCTGATTCTTCATCTTCAGGTACACCTCTCAGACAGATCTGAGTTTCCATCAGTTTGCAGTCATGAATTGTCACTTTTTCTTGTATTTTTAACATGGTGGAATCATGTGTTTTCACTCTCTTCCACTTCTTGTACTTTCTTTGTTATTACCACAGTATCATTTCTGAGATTCTTTATTTCTTTATTTAATTCTTTTTATGAGTCCTCAATATCCTTTTTTATTTCTTTTTTAGAGGCAGTTATCATTTCTTTCACCCCTTTCATTATCCTAGCTTCCATTGCATCTAATAGGGCTTGCATTTTCACTATTGAAGCAGACCTAGCACGAGTTTGTTTCGGGTCTAACCTGTAAAAAAAGATCAAAAATTTTGATCTCACCAAATTAAATTTGAACCATCAGGTTTGATAAAGTGAAGCTTGCCATTTCCAATGCACCCAATTTCGCTGTCCTCTGAGCCTCCCAGACTCAGATATTTAAAGCTTTTATTTCTCCCAAAATGGCAGTTGCAACTTTTGCTTCACTTTAAAAAAAAATAAAAAATCTTTTTTCCCTTTTACCAGTTCAAGTCTTCTTATCTACTATCCAACAGTAGTAATTTTTTAATTGCCAAATCTGTTAACTCCACCAATTTTTAATGTCCCAGTCACTTTAAAAATGATGTTAAAACTTAGTCCTCCCAACAACAATGGCCACCGTTGTTTCTCTCTGGTATTATAATCCTAGAGTAGGCTGTTTACTTCATTGACTTCCTTCTTCTTCCTCCAATACTTCCTGCTTTTCTTGCCTTCAAATCGGAGGGACTGTGGCTCAGTGGTAGAGCATCTGCTTGGTAAGCAGAAGGTCCCAGGTTCAATCCCCGGCATCTCCAACTAAGAAAGGGTCCAGGCAAATAGGTGTGAAAAACCTCAGCTTGAGACCCTGGAGAGCCGCTGCCAGTCTGAGTAGACAATACTGACTTTGATGGACCGAGGGTCTGATTCAGTATAAGGCAGCTTCATATGTTCACTGGTAGAGAAATCTCACGATATCTGACATATTTCCTGTGTTGGCTGTGAATGCTGCAGATCTGTAACGATGGAGCTGCCTTC
This sequence comes from Heteronotia binoei, assembly GCF_032191835.1. Lineage (NCBI taxonomy): Eukaryota > Metazoa > Chordata > Lepidosauria > Squamata > Gekkonidae > Heteronotia > Heteronotia binoei. The sequence continues at coordinate 47,935,596 of NC_083236.1, forward strand.
TCAACCACAGATAGACTAAACAATAAATTCCTTTCTTCTTTTAACACTGTCTTTTAAGTTTACAAAGTTCAAATTTAGCCCCTTATCTTCTCCTTTCAGGCTTTCAGTATTTCCAACTCCCACCTTTTACTTTTGTTTGGTTTAACTTTAATTAGTCCCAGAATGAAGAGATAGCAATCAGTACCTTTTCCCCATAGTTTATCCAAATTAACACGTCCTTTGTAGATTAGATGTTTAAAATTGTAAAAGAAGGTTTGGATCCTGTCGAGCTTATGCCAAATTGATGACTCTGGAAACTTCTGCAGACGATGAATATGCAACTTCTCTCTGGAGATCCCTCAAAGCCTCAAAGGAGCCCCCCCCCCCCCGGGACTCCCTTTCAGCCAAGGTAAGTCTCCTCAAAATATCTGTGCATATCTTGGACAATTCTCTAGCTGAGAAATGTAGGCAGAAGGCATTAATTTGCCCTTTACTACCCTGAACAGAAGTGCCAGCCTGCCTCTGTTAGGGAAAGCAACTCAGCTCGCCATTTTCCAACCCCGGAAGTCCGGCTTCTGTTATGTTCTTATGAACTTTTACACATTTTTTTTTAGTATTTTGTTTCCACAAAGAAGTTCTGGAACTCCATTCTGTCATATTCCCCCATGAAAAAAAAGCCCTGCTTGGCTTTATCAAAAAGTGTCTGTTCTGACTGGTAGTGACTAGACAGTGACTCTATGAGAGATCTCTCCCATCATCTACTCCCTGATCACCCTGACCCGGATGGCTACCTGATTTCATCATCTCTAAGCAGGGTCAGCCCTGATTAGTACTTGGAGGGGCAACCACCAAAGAAGCCCAGCATCACCAGTCAGAGGCAGAAGAAGAAGATATTGGATTTATATTCTGCCCTATACTCTGAATCTCAGAATGGTCACAATCTCCTTTACCTTCCCCCCACAACATACACCCTGTGAGGTAGGTGGGGCCAAGAGAGCTCTTACAGCAGCTGCCCTTTCAAGGACAATCTCTGCCAGAGCCATGACTGACCTAAGGCCATTCCAGCAGCTGCAAGTAGAGGAGTGGGAAATCAAACCCGGTTCTTCCAGATAAGAGTCCGCAAACTTAACCACTACACCAAACTGACTCTCAGGCCATGGCAAACCACCTCTGTTCTTCTCTTGCCTTGAAAACCCTCTGTGACTCGAAAGCACTGTGAGAGCCAGTTTGGTGTAGTGGTTAGGTGCACGGACTCTTATCTGGGAAAGCTGGATTTGATTCCCCACTCCTCCACTTACAGCTGCTGGAATGGCCTTGGGTCAGCCATAGCTCTTATAGGAGTTGTCCTTGAAAGGGCAGCTGCTGCAAGAGCTCTCTCAGCCCCACCTACTTCACAAGGTGTCTGTTGTGGGAGGGGGGAGGTAAAGGAGATTGTGACCGCTCTGAGATTCAGAGTATAGGGCAGGATATAAATCCAATATTATCATCACTTTCCACCACCAGCACTCCTTGATCCTTTTAACCGCAGAGGCTGGTGACTGAACCAGAGTCCTTCTATGTGCAAAACAGATGTTCTGCCACTGAGCCACAGTCCCACCCGTACTTTATCACACCAGCTCTTTCTTCTAAAATAAACCAATTAAGCAAATTCTAGGGAGTTGTATCTCCAAGGGAAAAAGGGGAAAGCTTTTGACATTTCCTCTGCAGTTTAGAACTGCCTCCTGTGTTTCTTTCTGCAGTTTCTGAACACAGGTTGTTGTTTTATAAACATGAAAAATACTTTTGCTTAAGAAGCCTGTCTTTATTTCTTCGATTAAAAAAAGCATACTACAAAACCCACCAGTGAGTGGGCAGATACTGAAACCGTTCATGGGGAAAGATATATTGAAAAAGACAGAACAGTGAAGCCGCTGATAGGTGGTTATTAGATTCAGATAAACTGTAATCTTAAGTCATCTTATGAGCATGCTAATTACACAGTGACATTACCTACGTCAAATGCCTTTGCTTTGTTAACACGCTAGGCAAGGTCCTTTATTAACACGGCACGAGAGGACTTCCTTTCATTAGATGGTTATGCAAAACTATAATTATACTTGCCTGTAAAAAAAAATGGTGAAGTTATGAAAAAATTGCTTCTTGAGGGCTTTGCTTCCCCACCCCCACCCCTCCTCCTCCCCGATCGTAATCACTATGGAGTGTGGAAGGAGACCCGGTTCAAAGAAAGAGATTTGCTTCCAACCTCACGTTTAGAATCTTGTAATCACTTTATCTGTCTTTGATGATAAAGCTACAATCTGCATGTAGGGAGAGATTCTTTGAAAAAGCATCTCTAGCATGGGAACTCCGACCTGACTGTAATTTTCATGTTTCGAAATGTGGATTCTATCAAGGCTTCAGCAAGTGTGGGAAGGTACAGTTATATTAATATATTCTGTATTAACTGTTATTTTTCCCCCCTCAGGTCTAAATGAAAACAGGGTTCCCTCTCCCTGTGTTTTCTGATGTGATCGTATCTCTTTTTATTTATTTAGATACTGATACCCTGCTTTTCTTCCTGCTGGGGAGACCAAAAATTGCTTACAGTCTCTCAACATTTTTCACAACACCCAGTCCTCTTAACTGGATCCCGGGACCTTCTGTTTCTCCCATCCAATTAGGGTTGTCGGCTCTGGGTAGGGAAATTTCTGGATATTTGGGGGTGGAGCCTGGAGGAGGTGGGGTTTGGGGATGGGAGGGACTAGAAATGCCAGCCTTCAGGTGGGTCCTGGTGATCTCCCAGAATCTCATCTCCAGACTATAGAGCTCAGTTCCCTTGGAGAAAACTGCTGCTTTGGAGGGTGGGCTCTATGGCACTGTACCCCACTGAGGCCCCTGTCCTCCCCAGGCTCCATCCCTAAATCTCCGATTGGCAAGCTGTTTAAATGGTGTGTGTGGGGGGGAGGCGGTGGCTGCTCTTGAGCACCCTTGCCATGCAATTTAAATCATGCAGAAGGGGAAGAGAGGGGAACCCGGAGATGGGTGGTGCAGGGGCCTTAATAACTGTCAAGAGGCCAGGCCCCATGGACAGCGGATTAGTTACAGCCCTGCCCTGCATCCAATAGATCAGGGGTGGGGAACCTTTTTTCTGCCAAGAGCCATATGGATATTTATAACATCATTCGTAGGCCATAAAAAATCATCAACTTAAAAAACAGTGCTCCGTTGAGGGAGAATGATTTAGGCCAGCAAAATTAATGCAAATAATTGTTTTTCTATTTGAAGTCATGTGGGGAGAGTCTAATCTGGCGCACACACACACACACACACTCGGCCTGCTGCCCTAGGCAAATGCATTGGTCCAGGGCTTTTTTGTAGAAAAAGCCCAGCAGGTTAGGTTAGCATATTAAGTCACACCATTTGGGATAATCAAGTGCAAACTGAACTGTGACAGTAACTTTTCCAGGCCCTGCAGCAATTCTCACTGGCCAACCAGGCCCTAGGGAGGCTGCTGCACAGTACATCTGGGCCCTGTGACCCCTGCTTGGTTCTGGGGAGGCTGCTGCACAGCGCAGCTGGGCCCCACGATCCTTGCTGGCCAGCCAGGCCCCAGGGAGGCTGCCATATGGCTCGTATTTGTCCAGCAATCCCAGAAGGGCACACCACGTGACCTCGGGGGCTGTATACGGCCCTTGGGACAGAGGTTCCCCACCCCTGCAATAGATGGAGCTGCAACCAAGACCTTCTCCGACTCGGACAGGGAACTGGTGGGAAACACTTTTGTTTTTATCATATTTTTATCCTGCCCTTTCTTCAAGAAGTTCATCCTCAGAACCATTCTGTAAAGGTAGGGTGAAAGACAGCGAAAAGAAATATGTATTTTGAGAAAGGGAATTAGGCCTTTCATTGCCTGTCTTGGATCTACTGTGTGAATGGTCCTCAGCAGGGCATTTTTTATAACAGGAACTCCTTTGCATATTAGGCCACACCTCCCTGATGTAGCCAATCCTCCAAGATCTTACAGGGCTTTTCATAAAGGGCCTACTGTAAGCTCCAGGAGGATTGGCTACATCAGGGGTGTGTGGCCTAATATGCAAAGGCGTTCCTGCTACAAAAAAAGCCCTGGTCCTTAGAAGGACACTGGCGCTGGGAGACTGAGGACTGGAATGACTTCCAAACATCTCTGCTAACTTTATCTTCCTATAGAAAAAAATGGATCGGGGTGTGTGCGGGTGGTGGTTCTGCCTTCAGAGATCTTCCTTCTGAATGGTAGCTCTCCTTTTATTGTTACTGAGATGGGAGCAGGCAATATGACATGACAGGTATGAGATAAGACAGTGTTAAGCAGAGCTCCAAAGTATTTCACACCTCTGATTGTGAAGCTGGGAAATGCTGCAAAGCTTTTCTGGAGCAACCCCTAGCTTGGCAGACCGTCGATCGTCAAGAGAACCGAAGGGAATATTTGCAGTGAATTGCACATTTTGATTGGATAATTTCAGTGCCCTTAGTTAAGTTGCAGAGTCCTTCCAGGGAGTTTTGCATGTGTGTGTGTGTGTGCGTGCGTGCAAGTCAAGTCCCCTCCACCTCCTGGCCCTTGTGCTAACTGGAATAGATGACTAAACCGGGCAAAATAACTAAATGACACCAGAAGATGAATGCAAGGAGCCCTAGATGTAATTAGATTCCAGCTGTGATTGGAAGATGCTATCTGAGAGGGCAGCTGGGCTCCAGTATATTACTAACCTTTTTTGAATGCCTTGCCATCGAGTGTGTTTGTGGACCCAAACTCTTTTGCTTGCACATGGCAGTTGTGGATTTGTTGCTCCATCTTCAAACATGGCTTCCTTCTGATTGGTGGTGTCCAGGGCTTTTTTTGGAGCAGGAACACCTTTGCATATTAGGCCACACACTCCCAGGGCAGGCACATGGGAGTAGGCAAACTAGGCGATTGCCTAGGGTGTCAGCTTCCAGCAGGGGCAGGGGCGGGCGCCCCCGACTAACTCGCGCTGTCCCTGAGCCTCCAACTCATTTCTTCTCAGTTCTGAGGCATTGGAGGAGCTCCCCCAGCCCCTCAGAGCTGACAAGGAATGGTGCTTCCTGTCCTCAGTGCCCTGCAAAACTCAGAGACTGTTGGGGACAGGAAGCACCAAGTGTTCTTTTTTGGCTCTGAGGGGTTGGAGGAGCTCCCCCAGCCCCTCAGAGCTGACAAAGAATGGCGCTTCCTGTCCTCAGTGCTCTCCAAACTCAGAGACAGTTGGGGACAGGAAGCACCAAGTGTTCTTTCCTGGCTCTGAGGGGTTGGAGGGGCTCCCCAGCCCCTCAGAGCTGACAAAGAATGGTGCTTCCTGTCCTCAGTGCCCTGCAAAATTCAGAGACTGTTGGGGACAGGAAGCACCAAGTGTTCTTTCCTGGCTCTGAGGGGTTGGAGGAGCTCCCCCAACCCCTCAGAACTGACAAAGAATGATGCTTCCCATCCTCAGTGCCCTTCAAACTTGGAGAGCGCTGGGGAAGGGAAGCGCCAAGTGTTCTTTCCTGACTCTGAGGTGTCAGAGGAGCTCCCCAGCCCCTCAGAGCCAACAAAGAACAGTGCTTCCCATCCCCAGTGCCCTCTGAACTGGGGAGGGGAAGTGCAAGTGCCTGGCATGACACTGCATGCATGCTTCATGCACCCTGTAAGTTTTCCCCTGGGGGTGGGTGGGCATGTGTTGGGGTTTTGCCTTGGGTAGCAGAACCCCATGATCTGGGGCTGCACACTCTTGATGTAGCCAATCCTCCTGGAGTTTACAATAGGTCCTGTAAAGAGCCCCTGTAGGCTCATGGAAGATTGGCTACATCAGGGGTGTGTGGCCTAATATGCAAAGAAGTTCCTGCTCCAAAAAAAGCCCTGGTGGCATCCATGATTTTTGGATGATCTGAGTTACTTGATTTGCTGCTGGGTGACTCGCTCTTTTCCTTGCTTCTTTGGAATTCAGCAGATAAACCATAGCTTCAGCCTGGTCTACCCATAGGGTATACCTACACAGCAAGATGAGGTTGAAATCCTGAGGCAGTAGAATGGGCTGCACCAGGGGTGGCCAAATGGTGACTCAGGAACCACATGTGGTTCTTGCACACATATTGTGTGGCTCTCAGAGCCCCCATTGCCTCATCAGCTGGCTTAGAGAAGGCATTTCTCTCTTTAAATCACTTCTCCAAGCCAGCCAGCAGCTTGGAGAATGCATTTAAATTTAAAGTTGCTTTCTTGCCACCTCCCTCTCTCCTCCCTCACCCATCAATTTGCCTCCCTCCCTCTCTTGTGGCTCTCAAACATATGTTCCCATCTTGTGGCTCTCAAACATCTGATGTTTATTCTATGTGGCCAGGTCTCGGATTCAGCAGGAGCTCACAGGAATGCAGCTCCTGAACCTTTCTGAGGGTTCCCCCTCCTCCTCCCCATTTTGTCCATTGAATAGTATGTGCAGCTGCATAACAACCCCTGGATGAGCTCCACTACCTGTTTTTCTACAAAGTGACCCTTGTATGTGGCTCTTACGTTAAGCAAGTTTGGCCACCCCTGGGCTGTACCATTTCAGACTATGGTGTCACATGCTTAATGTTCCTTCATGTGTGTGTGTGAAACCCTCTGCAAATATAAATCCAGAAACTGTCTGTGTGGAGTCTATTGCTTACTGTGGTAGTTTTCTATATACAGAAAATTATGATAGAGTTGCCGGCCCGAGGTGGGGCCTGGAGATTTCCCGCTTTTACAATTGATCTCCAACTGGCAGAGATCATCTCCCCGTTATCATTATTGTATTGTCTATTATGTGTTGTACACAATCCTTATAATATACTTTTGCAAACTGAAAGATGGTGTAATACTTGGTGGTTTTGATCAGTTGGCTAATTACACCAAGTGCCCTTCAAGCAGCACCCCTGGAGAAAACGGCTGCATTGAGGGGTGACTCTATGGCATCGCGACATGCGGAGGCTCCTCCCCTCCCCAAATCCTGCCCTCTCCCACATCCACCCTGAAAGTCTCCAGGTATTTTCCAACACAGACCTGGCAACCTTAATGTATTAGGATGTTGAAAAATGTAATTCTTCATGTGCCTTTCGCAGAGAGAGAGCCCGTTCTATCATCTAAGTATTCTGTTGCTTCATATGACTTAGGGTTTCCACTGTAGGGTTGCCAGCTCTGAGTTGGGAAATAACTGGAGATTTGGGGGTAGGGTTGCCAACCTCCAGGTGGGGCCTGGAGAGCTACTGCTATTATAATTGATCTCCAGATGACAAAGGTCAGTTCTTGGGGGAAAAAAGGATACTTTGGAGAATGGCCTTTTGGCACTGGACCTCACTGAGGTCTCTCTCCTTAGCAATCCCCATACTCCCCAGGCCCTACCCCCAAAATCTCCAGGTATTTCCCAACCCAGAGCTGGCAACCCTATTTTGGTTGGGCAGGGTTTGAGGAGGACAGCTGCCTCAGCAGGGTGCAATGCCATAGAGTCCATTCTCTAAAGCAGCTAAGCTCTGTCGTTGGGAGCTCAATTGTAATGCCAGGAGATCTCCAGGCCCCACCTGGAGGTTGACAACCCTAGTTCCCAAACCTGTGCTGGGAGATTTTTTTCAAGATGAAAGGAAATTCCTAGCACATCCCCAGGGAGGCTGTTTCTCTTCATTTTTTTCCTCCCATGCTTCAAATTATCAAAGGTGGGGACTGAAGGCAGGGCAGGGGATTGTCTGCTGCCAGCAGGCAGATGGCAGGTTAACTATGAACGGGTTTTTTTTTTGTAGCAAGAACTCATTTGCATATTAGGCCACACCCCTCTGATGTAGCGAATCCTCCAAGAGCTTACAGTACGTCCTGTAATAAGAGCCCTGTAAACTCTTGGAGGATTGGCTACATCAGAGAGGTGTGGCCTAATATGCAAAGGACTTCCTGCTACAAAAAAGCCCTGAGAAATTCCTGGAGATTGGGGGGTGAAGCCTCAGGAGGACAGGGCTTGGGGAGGGGACAGATCTCAGCAGGGTATTATGCCATACAGCTCACCCTCCCTCCAAAGCAGCCAGGAAAACTGATCTTTCCCTGGAAGCTGGCAATCCTAATATGAAAGCATGTGTAGATGGCTTTCATATATGAATTACATAATTTTCCAGGTCTGTTAATAGCAATTAGCCATTATTTTAAACTTCTTTTCAGGAAAAGAAATGTTAGATATATCTGGGTGTGTGGGGGATCTTAGGGCTGTCACCCTTCAGGGGCAACTGGAGACCTCCCAGAATTGCAGCTGATCTCCAGACTACCTAGATCTATCTAGATCTAGATTTATTAATTACCGTATTTTTCGGACCATAAGACGCACTCCCCCCCCAAAAAAAAAGTGGGGGGAAAAGTGTGTGTGTCTTATGGAGCGAAGGTACGTACCTTCTGGGGGGGGGGCGATCCGCTGCCTCTGCCTCCGATCCGGCGCTTCCCCCGCGCCTCCCTGCCTGGCTCCATCTTCTTGCAGCAAGTGCTGGGATCGCTCCACGTGGCCCCACCGCAAATCCAGCGCGGCGCGGGGGAAGCGCAGGATCAAAGGCAGAGGCAGCGGATCGCCCCCCAGGAGGAAGGTGCATCCTATCGTCCGGAGCGCCTTATGGTGCAAAAAATACGGTACTTATTGAAAAAATATATTGCATTTCTCCTGGAGAAAATGACTGCTTTGGAAGGTGGATTGCATGGCCTTATACCCTACTGAGATCTCTCCTCTCCTGAAGCCCCACTTTCCCAGCCTCCACCAGGGGTGGAATTCTTGCAGGAGCTCCTTTGCATATTAGGCCACACACCCCTGATGTAGCCAATCCTCCAAGAGCTTACTTTTTTGCAAGCTCTTGGACGATTGGCTACATCAGGAAGGTGCGACCTAATATGCAAACAAACTCCTGCTAGAATTCTACCCCTGATCTCCACCCTCAAATCCCCAGAGATTTGTGAGCACAGAGTTGGCAACCTCAGAGAAATTGGATTGTGTATCTCTGTCTACAGCGCTGTCAGCAGCCTTCCTTGCCCGCTGGCAGCAGTGGGAAAAGTCTTTTGAAGTGGTGTTATGTCTGCTGTTATGTCCATTCTGGGAAAAACTGGAAACTCTATGGTACCCTAGAATTTCTGGTGCATCCAGGGCGATTGCCTAGGGGCAAATTGAGTGCCCCCTATGTCGCCCGCGGAGCCTGATGGACCCGGAACGGTTCCAAATGGCTCTTCGGGATCCTTGGCCCCCTGGCGATTCCCTTGATGCCCTGGTTGATGCCTGGCAAGATCGGCTATCCGGGGCAATCAACGAGATCGCACCTCGACGTCCTCTGCGCCCTCGTTCAAGGCCGGCTCCTTGGTATACCTTGGAGCTACGCCGGTTGAAACAAGGACTCCGACGACTAGAGAGGCAGTGGCGGCGCCCTCGTGACGAAGCGGCGAGAACATCCTATAGAACGTTTATGAGGTCTTATGAGGTGGCAGTCAAGGCCGCGAAGAAGAAGTACTTCGCGGCCAAGATTGCGTCTGCAAATTTGCGCCCAGCACAATTGTTTAAAATAATTGGACAGTTAACCACACTGCCCCAAGGCAGACCAAACGTTAGAGAATTGGAAATAGGCTGTGAGGCTTTTGCGAAATTTTTTGCAGACAAAATCACGTCGCTCCGCCAGGACCTGCCCATCACCTTGGATACAGTATGTGAGCCCGAGGCCCCGTGCCTGTCTTCGGATTTAATCCTGGATCACTTCAGCCCGCTCAGCCTGGAGGAAGTTGACGGAATTCTCTCCTCTGCACGCCCTACAACTTGCGATTTGGACCCATGCCCCTCCTGGCTAATTAAATCCTGCCTGAGGGAGCTTGAATGTCCTTTACGGGACATCATAAATAGATCCCTCTCGGAGGGGCGCTTTCCATCATCTCTAAAAGAGGCTTTGGTCCGTCCCCTCTTGAAAAAAAGTACAGCGGATCCGGTCGAATTGGCAAACTACCGACCGGTCTCTAATTTACCATTTTTAGGTAAAATTATAGAGAGGGCAGTGGCGTCACAGTTGCAGAGCTTTCTGGATGACGCTTCCATCCTAGACCCTTGCCAGTCCGGCTTTCACCCGGGTTACGGGACGGAGACAGTACTGGTCGCCCTGGTAGATGATCTCCAATGGCACCTGGATCGGGGCGGTGTGGCGGTGCTGATGTTGTTGGACCTGTCGGCTGCGTTCGACACGGTCGACCATCGGCTACTGACCCGCCGCCTCGCCGATGTAGGGGTGAGGGGGTCTGCCTTACAATGGCTTGCCTCCTTCCTCGAGGATCGGGGACAAAGGGTGGCAATTGGGGGTGAGCTGTCCCAGAGGCGCACACTGGATTGTGGAGTGCCTCAGGGGGCAGTTCTCTCACCAATGCTATTTAATATCTACATGCGCCCCCTTGCCCAGATTGCCAGGAGACATGGACTTGGGTGCCATCAATATGCAGATGACACCCAACTCTATCTGCTAATGGACGGCCGGCCTGACTGCGTCCCAGAGAATTTAGACCGGGCCCTGCAGGATTTGGCAACCTGGTTGAGGAAGAGCGGGCTGAAACTGAATCCAGCGAAGACAGAAGTCCTTTGTCTGGGTCGGGGCGCTCGGGGAGGGGAAATACCTCTCCCGGTCTTCGACGGGGCGCCGTTGAAAGCGGCGCACCGAGTTAAGAGCCTGGGAGTTTTACTGGAGCCTGCATTATCAATGGAGGCCCAGATTGCAGCCACTGCCAAGTCAGCCTTTTTCCATCTAAGGCGGGCAAAGCAGTTGGCTCCCTTCCTAGAACGCCAAGATCTGGCAATGGTGCTTCATGCAATGGTCACCTCGAGACTGGATTACTGTAATGCCCTCTACATGGGGCTGCCTCTGTGCCGAACCCGGAAGCTGCAGCTGGTGCAGAACGCAGCGGCTAGACTGTTGCTGGGACTCCCTAAATGGGAGCACATACAGCCTGGGCTGCGCGAACTGCACTGGCTGCCAGTTACATACCGGGTTCGTTACAAAGTGCTGGTCATTACCTTTAAAGCCCTATATGGTCGAGGACCTGTCTACCTTAGGGACCGTCTCTCCTCATATGAACCCCAGAGAGCACTGAGGTCAGCCGGGAAAAACCTGCTGACTATCCCCGGACCGAGAGAGGTGAAGCTGCAAAGCACCCGTAACCGGGCCTTCTCTATAGCCCCGAGCCTATGGAACCAACTTCCAGAGGAAATGTGGGCCCTGCGGGACCTAGAACAGTTCCGCAGGGCCTGCAAGACCTTCCTCTTCAGACTGGCCTTCCCTGATGAAAATGGAAATTGCGAAGGAAACCGCCATCAGAAAAAGTAAACATAGCACTAGCACTTTTAAAAATTAACTAATTTAATTTTAAAGCTTAACCAGATTTTAACTAAATGCTGATAATGTTTAATGTAGTTTTATTTACTTGTATAATTTAACTCTGAACCATGTTGTTAGCCGCCCTGAGCCTGCTCCGGCGGGGAGGGCGGGATACAAATAAAATTTGTTGTTGTTGTTGTTGTTGACTTGGTGACATTATCAGTGCAGAGAGGGGTGCCAGAAGTTAGCCTTGCCTAGGGTGCCAGACAGTCTAGGGCTGGCCCCGAGTGCATCCCATAATTGTCCAGTTAGTTACCCTTTCCGAATACTTCAGAAACACATAAGATGGCTGCAGAGATTACGCAGGGGTAGAATGCTGTACTAGATGGGCCACAAATCTAGCAACACAAGACTTCACATTCTTACAAATATTGTCAGCTTCCTAGTGCACATGTTGCACACAAGGCTGGCGAAGTTCCTTCCCTTATCTGGCCTTCTATTAAGTTACTCGCAAAGCTCTCAAAAACATATGGGGAGGATATGTGCTCATATAATTCTTGCATGTATTATGGGCATGGCAGACAGCGTTGAGCTGATGTCCTTTCCTGATCACTGTAAAAACACAGAGGAAACAAAATTAACTGCAGAAGAAGAGTGTGTTGACACGTGATTTTTTTAACGGAGAAAAGCAGTGGAGTATGAAATGACAAGAAAGGAAGTCAACGGAGAGTGGGAAAGCGATAGAGAGTTAGTAGAAGTGAGAAAATATGCCTGGGCTGGAGACTTCAAGTGGACTAGAAGGCTGTCATGTTATTTAGTATGAGGCACCCTGGATGTTGTGGAAAGCGCCTCCCCACCCACAATGTAAAGCAAACTTTTAAACACTGCTGCTAAGAAAGTCATATAAGCAGTAGATTTGACTGTTGATGGTTCCTAGTTATTTTGGGCATTAAATAAAAGTGAAATCTATCATTTGAAATTAAAAATGATTTTGTCAGAATATGTTAGAAAATGTTGTTAAAATATTACTCGCTGAAATATGACCATAATCATGGACATATAGAAATGTTCTGAAATGGAATTGAATTAGTGCCAGAATTTAGGATTTGGTCAGAAACCTTCTGATCTGGCAGCTACATTGGTGCTTCACTTCATTTCCTCATATGGACCGATTCCTCACTAGCAGTTGCTCTGCCCCTGGGCTTCTGCTTCTCCTCAGCTCATGTGGTCAATTCCCCACCAGTTGCTGTGCAGGCACATTTTGACCCACAGCTCCCTCCAATTTTCCTTGTGGCTTCCTGGTCTTGTATTTTAGAGAACAGGAAGCCATGAGGGAAATCGGGGGAGCCGCAGGCCAAAATGTGCCTGCGCAGCAACTGGTGGGGAACTGATCACTTGAGCTGAGGAAAGCAGAAGCCCAGCGGCAGAGCAACTGCTAGTGAGGAATCAGTCACACTATGTGATGAAAGCCAGTGTGTCCATTAGGCAACATTAGGCAATTGCCTGGGACACCGGCCCTTGGGGACATGTGTTCTGGGTGCTGAGGGGTCGGAGAAGCTCTCCCAGCCCCTCAGCACCCCAAAACAATGGCGTTTTCAGTCCTCAGCACTCTCCAAACTCGGAGAGCACTGAGGACTGAAAGCATCGCTTTGTTTCTGGGTGCTGAGGGATTGGAGGATCTCTACAGCCCCTCAGCACCCAGAAACAATGGCACTTTTGCAACTGACATGATGACATCACCTCTGTGTGATCTTAACATGCCCTGCAAGCGCATAAAAAGGTTTTTTTTTTGGGGGGGGGCTGTGTCAGGGTTCTGCCTTGGGCAGCAGAACACCACGTGCCGGCCCTGGATGAAAGATATCCAGAGGAGGCTTTAATTCTGTTCATATGTGCCTGACAAGGATGTTCTCCAACCAAAGCAATCAGCTGGTTTTCTCTCACTACTTAAAAAAGGTTTGCTTCCCAATGTTTTCCAGCATCCTGGATTCTATTCCCCCCCGTGAATACTCTTTCACTGGATACGATTGCATGGTAGTTGAATGGAATCCAGTGGTACCTTTAAGACCAACAAAGTTTTGTTGTGTGTTTCATGTGCTAAGCACACTTGTCTGAGGAAGTGTGCTTAGTAAATGAAAGCTCACACACTGAACAAAACTTTGTTAATCTTGAAGGTGCCACTGGACTCCAATTTTGTTCTATTGCTCCAGATCAACATGGCTGCCCACCTGGATCGATAGAAACTGAACATTCAAGCACATCTTGAGCTCATAGCACAAGGTACCGATCCCAAAACAGCACATCCCTCTAAAACTTCTCCTTTCCCATTTATCAAGAAGAAGAGTAGGTTTCTATACATCGTTTTCCTCTACCTCAAGGAGTCTCAAAGAGGCTTAAAATCGCCTTCCCTTCCTCTCCCCACAACAGACACCTTGTGAAGTAGGCAGGGCTGAGAGCATTCTGAGAGAACTGTGACTGGCCCAAGGTCACTCCGCAGGCTTCATGTGGAGGAGTGGGGAATCAAACATGGTTCTCCAGGTTAGAGTCTGCTGCTTATTACCATGACTCCACAGATGGGATGTTCCGCATACTCTGAATCGGAGAGGGATCTTTTAGAGCAGGGGTGGCCAACGGTAGCGCTCCAGATGTTTTTTGCCTACAACTCCCATCAGCCCCAGCCATTGGCCATGCTGGCTGGGGCTGATAGGAGTTGTAGGCAAAAAAACATCTGGAGAGCTACCGGTGGCCACCCCTGTTTTAGAGAAGGGAACCTGCTCTAGTCCTGGTCTCAATACAGGCAGGTAACTTCATGAGGGCAAGGAACCCAATTGGAAATTTTGATGCATAGCATGATGAATCTCAGGCCTCCCGTAATCTGCAAGTTCACATTCTCCATCAGTGGCAAATAAAAAAACACGCCTTTACATGATGTTGTTTCCCAGAGTGTCCAAGACAAAATGGGATCTGACACAAAACAATGATACTGTTCTGGCCTCGAGCAATAGAGGAAGAGGTACACTGAGCTGGATGCAGTACTTTGCTAAAGGCAGCCAGAACTGCAGAAGCAACAGATACTGAAATGTTGAGCATGAAGCCTTAAAAATTAATCTCTGTTCACAAGGCAGAAAGACCCCCATTTATTTATATCTTACCTGCAATGCTGTAAGCAGGGCTTTTTTTGTAGCAGGAACTCCTTTGCATATTAGGCCACCCCCACCTCCCGATGTAGCCAATCCTCCAAGAGCTTACAGGGCTCTTCTAACAGGGCCTACTGTAAACTCTTGGATGATTGACTACATCAGGGGTTTGTGGACTAATATGCAAAGGAGTTCCTGTTACAAAAAAAGCCCTGGCTGTGGGTAATTTATTCTTTTTTTTTTGGGGGGGGGAGTAAGAATTTACATAGATCCCAGTTGATCAGCCAGTGGTTGATCTAATCCAGCATCCTGTCTTACACAGTGGCCATCCATCTGCCCTCGAGGACCAGCAAACTGGACATAGAGTCCAAGGTCTGCTCCTGATGTTGCCTCTTGGCACTGGCATTCAGAAGTCTTCTACCTCTGAACATGTAAGTTCCTTTTAGGCAGGGCTTTTTTTTGGGGGGGGGGGGGTAGAAAAAGCCCAGCAGGAACTCATTTGCATATTAGGCAATACACCCTGGTGCCAAGCCAGCTGGAACTGCGTTCCTGTGCATTCCTGCTCAAAAATAGCCCTGTCTTTAGCCACTATAGCTAATAGCTGTTGATAGACTTCTTCTCCATGAATCTCTCTAACCCCCTTTTAAAGTCATCTATGTTCATGACCATCACAATGTCCCCTGACATTGAACTACATAATTTAATGATGGTCACCAGGTTCTGATTTTTTTAAAAAATTCTGCCACTTAGTTACAGTAGGAGCTTGTGGTGTAGGGTTGCCAGACAGTAGGTGGGTGAGAAGATTTAGAACTACAACTGCTTTCCAGACAGCAGAAATCATTTCTCCTGGAGAAAATAGCTGCATTAGAGGGCAGGCTCTACAGCATTATACCCCTGTGAGATCTCTGCTCTCCCCAAACCCTGTCCCCCAATACAGGACTTTCCTAAACCAGAGTTGGTAACCTTACACATTGAGGAAGCAGTAGATGGAGCTGCTGGCACTTTACTACATTGCTTCACTACAGTTTGCCCTTTCAGATTTGGTGTGTGTTGGCTATCAAGTAACTTCACACATGCACTTCACAGTCTAATGTTCAGTATTTTGTGAACTGGTGTTCCAGGTCTGAGCTTAACAACTTTTTAAGAATAAGAAGAAATTGGATTTATACCTTGCTCTTCACTCTGAATCTCAGAGCAGCTCACAATCTCCTTTACCTTCCTCCCCCACTACAGACACCCCTTGAGGGAGGTGGGGCTGAGAGAGCTCTCCCAGAAGCTGCCCTTTCAAGAACAGCTCTACGAGAGCTATGGCTGACCCAAGGCCATTACAGCAGCTGTAAGTGGAGGAATGGGGAATCAAACCCGGTTCTCCTGGATAAGAATCCGAACACTTAACCACTACACCAATCTGGCTATCAAAGTCTTTAGGAGGTTTTTTTTTTGTTTTTTTTTTGCTTTTGTGTGTATGTATAAACTATCTTTCAATACATGTGTTAGAGCAAAACACTCTTGGTGAGTTAAGAAAAGCTATTATATTCACTTGAAATGCTGCGAGACTATACATTTCTTCTGAATCCATCAACAATGCACCATTTAGGTCACACATCACACCTTCCAAATTCAGTTATAGCTCCAGCTCTTGCTTGCCAAATTCTGGTTTGTATCATGCCCAACAAACTAGATTCTGCATTAGTTCTTCCTTGATCTGCCAAATTCAGCTCTTGGTCTTCTCTAATATATCATATTCATGCAGATTCTTGCCCCTGATCTGCAGAATTCTGTCCTAGCTTTACATAAATCTCACCTGCTGGGCAGACTTTGCCCATAACCTTCTAGATTGGCCTAGCTCAGCCAAATTCTCTTCTAGCTCTTGCTCTTAATCTGTGATATGTACAGAGACTTACCGTGACCTTTTGAGTTGTCCTTTCTCTGCCACTCTACCCACTAACCTGTAAGACTCATCCACCCTTGACCTTCCAAATTGCCCAGGCTCTACTAGATCCTGCTCTGCTTTCATCTCTGACATCTGAAATACATGCAGATTCCGCCTTCAAGAAGAAGAAGAACTGCAGTTTTATACCCCGCCCTTTTCTCTGAATCAGAGACTCAGAGTGGCTTACAATCTTCTTTATCTTCTTCCCTCACAACAGACACTCTGTGAGGTGGGTGGGGCTGAGAGAGCTTTCACAGAAGCTGCCCTTTCAAGGACAACTCTTGTGAGAGCTATGGCTAACCCAAGACCATTCTAGCAGCTGCAAGCGGAGGAGTCACAATTGTCCTTGCTCTGCCAGATTTTGCCCTAGCTCTTCCTGTGGCCTGGCAGATCATGCAGTTTCCATGTCTGACTCCTAGGGTTGCAGCATTTACCTTTGCAAATGTCAGGATTTGGAGATGTTGAGAGTATAGTGGCTGGGCAGGATTAAATTTGGGGAGATTTCATGTCAGTTCCAGGCGATGTTCTAGGAATCTCCCCTAATCTCCATGGTAAAGACCATAAAGACATGCCAAACTCCTAAAGCATCACTATGGAGGCCATTTTCCAGGCATTTTTTGCTCCTTCTCCTCAATTTCTTGAGGGTGGGGGCCAGTGTTCCCTCTAAGCTGAGTTAGCATGAGCTAGCTCACAGATTTTTAGCTTCCAGCTCACACATTTTTGTCTAAGCTCAGGAAGGATGACCCCAGAGCACACTAATTTATGCAGTGGCTCACACTTTTTAATGCCAGTAGCTCACAAAGTAGAATTTTTGCTCACAAGACTCTGCACCTTAGAGGGAACATTGGTGGGGGTGGTTTGAGGTCAAAGTGGGGTTTACCCAGCATGGGTGGGCAAGCGGAAAGCTTCTCAACTCCCTAGGTTCTGCCTTAGTTTCATTTGCTCATACTGAAAAGCTGGCCTAGAAGCCAGCATTATTGAAATCAAAACTTGACAACTTTCAGATGAGCAGCCAATGTAGGAAGATCTGTTTGCAGATACAAATATTTTGGCCATGCAAAAAGTACCCCTTAAATTATGCATTTATTTCGGAGCCAAGGAACCGTCCTGTCGTTTTCTTGCAAACACTCTCTGCGTTGCTCTCTTTGCCAGTCACTGACTCGCCTTGTTGATATAAGCTGTTTGACGTTTGCTTGAAAAGTATCCATCATGCCAGCCAAGATGTTCTTTTAATAAGGGAGGCTAATAAATAAGCGAAAAAAGGAATGCAGTCGGAGGAACCGGAGCTTTGCCGTCTGTCTGACTCAAGCCGAGCAATTACCTCAGTAATGCGGCAATAAACAAAAAAGAAATCAAATAGATTTCTCTCTTCAGAATTAAAATACTGCCTTGTTTTGTACAGCCCCAACTGCTGTTAGCACTGCCACACACAGACTTCGAGAAGAGAGCACTTCTTGGACTCTACTGAGCCAGGGATGTATTCCTGCTGTGTGAGTGGGAACATCTTTCTCTTTGGAACAAATACAAACAAGAGAGGAGAGCTGAAAGTTAGCTGGGAAACTATATTGGTTTCTTCTTTTAAATAACGAAAATGCCAAATGATTTCAAAGCAAAGGGTTGCACGGCAAAATGAAAGCTGCCGGTTGCTCAGCAGTCCCCTTTTGGCTTCTTGTACACGCTGAGAGCAGCTAGATCCAGGTGGGCAGCCATGTTGGTCTGAAGCAATAGAACAAAGTTGGAGTTCAGTAGCACTTTTAAGACCAACAAGTTTTATTCAGAATGTAAGCTTTCGTGTTCATGCACACTTCATCAGACAATGAAATTGGGTACAGTGAGCAGAGTTATGTATAGCCCACCAACTATATGTAACTCTGTTCACTGTACCCCATTTCATTGTCTGATGAAGTGCACATACACACGAAAGCTTACATTCTGAATAAAACTTTGTTGGTCTTAAAGGTGCTACTGGACTCCAACTGGGAGCAGCTGTGAGAGAAAGCCTTTGGGAAAAAAAATGTCTGTTGGGTGGATGGCATGATATCACTTTCGGGGATACGCAGAAATGATGTCATACCTCTCAAGGAATTCCTCCTACCACACTTGCAATTAGCAGGTCAGCTACTGCCTGGCATAATGATCTTTACTTCCTGGCTACCCCGGGATTCTTTCAAAGCAATGCAAGTTGCACATGCCAGTTTCCAAATTCTCATGGGTTTCCTTCTTATGGGATCTTGCCCAACCTCTCTGGTCACCCTCCCAGACAACAAAGTCGATACCATCTCAGACACAAAAGTCGTCTTGTGAGAGTTCAAGAAGCACCATAGGGTATGTGTAGCTTTGGCAATGATATTTTTAAAGGGAACACTACTTTTGCAGCTGGGAACTGGGCAAGACCATGCTCGTTATCCTTGGAAGAATAACGAGGAGAACGGACGCTGACCAAAGAGCTGTTCTGTTCGTTACTTAAAGTGATCACATTGATTTTTTTTTTAAAATAGTATCTGCACAATCTGCATCGGGGTTGAAGCTTGTCTTTCTGGCAGGCAAGCTGTCTCTGTCCCTTGTCTTTGACTTGGCTAGGAAGCTAGATTCTCTGATGTAAGAAAACCACCCCCCAGAGAAGTTTGCTAGACAGTGAAGTCCAGCAGGGCTTTTTTTTGTAGCGGGAACTCCTTTGCATATGAGGCCACACACCCCTGATGTAGCCAATCCTCCAACAGCTTACAGGGCTCTTAGTACAGGGCCTACTGTAAGCTCCAGGAGGATTGGCTACATCAGGAGTGTGTGGCCTCATATGCAAAGGAGTTCCTGCTACAAAAAAAGCTCTGCCAATGGGTGCTTGTCTGAGATTGACTTCTGAGCCAATATGCATGGATCTGCAAGGATCAAGAGGAAGAAGGAAAAATAGCGAGCACTCCCGATCGACTTTTGATTTATTACAAAAGAGCACAGATCGCTTGGCCTTCGCTCTGGGAAGAGGTCATGAGAACTTGCCCTTTTCTAGACAATGCTTGCAATGGATACATGCAAAAATGGAACAAAACAAAAATAACACATCTGTGTATTCCTATTAAACTGTTCAGCCTGACTTGGATAGCCCAGGCTAGCCTGATCTTGTCAGACTTTGGAAGCTAAGAACGGTTGGTCCTTTGTAGTATTTGGACGGGAGACCACCAAAAAATACCAGGGTTGTGTCAGGGAGACAGACAATGGTAAACCACCTCTAAATGCCTCTTGCTTGTAAAGTATCCATCATGCTGGCCAAGATGTTCTTTTAATAAGGGAGACTAAGAAATAAGAGAAAATAATAACAGGCTTGTGCCTTGAAAGCCCTATAGGGTCACCAGGGGTGGAATTCTAGTAGGAGCTCCTTTGCACATTAGGCCACACATCCCTGACGTAGTCAATCCTCCAGGAGCTTACAAAAAAGAGCCTTGTAAGCTCTTGGAGGGCTGGCTACATCAGGAGTGTGTGGCCTAATGTGCAAAGGAGCTCCTGCTAGAATTTCATCCCTGAGGGTCACCATAAGTCAGCTGTGACTCTATGGCAAAAAACAACAACAAAAAATTGAAATGTTCCACTGAGTAGGCAAGAGGAGAGAATCAAACTCCTAGTATTTATATCAGACTTGGCTGATCCAGAGGTGCCATATGACCTTGTGAGCCAGTTTGGTGTCTTGGTTAATTGCCTGGACTCTTATCTGGGAGAACTGTGTTTAACTCCTCACTCCTCCAGTTGCAGCTGCTAAAATGGCCTTGGGTTAGGCATAGCTTTCACAAGAGTTGTCCTTGAAAGGGCAGCTTCTGTGAGAGCTCCCTCAGCCACACCTACCTCATAGGGTGTTTGTTGTGGGGGAGGAAGGTAAAGGAGATTGTGAGCCGCTCTGAGACTCTGAGATTCAGAATATAGGGCGGGATATAAAATCATCATCATCATCATCATCATCATCATCATCATCATCATCATCATCATCATCATCATCATCATCATCATCTTCTTCTTCTTCTTCTTCTTCTTCTTCTTCTTCTTCTTCTTCTTCTTCTTCTTCTTCTTCTTCTTCTTCTTCTTCTTCTTCTTCTTCTTCTTCTTCTTCTTCTTCTTCTTCTTCTTCTCTGATTACAAAAGCTGAGATTCTTATTTCTTGTTCCCTATCTGGGTTGGGAAAGGTATGTAGCTCTGAGGCCTGAAGCACACTCAGTTCTAGATAGCACATTAGACTTGATCCCACCTTCATAATATGAAGAAGGGCCAGCACCTGAAAACCCTAAGATGAGGCAGCTACCAGGTCAAGAGCTTCTAGAGGAGGAGATTGGATTTATACCCTGTCCTTCACTCAGAGTTTCAGCGTGGCTTATCTCGTTACCTTCCTCTCCCCACAGCAGACACCCTGTGAGGTAGGTGGGGCTGAGAGAGCTGTGAGAGAACTGCTCTTGAGAGAATAGCTCTGAGAGAACTGTGACTGACCCAAGGTCACTCAGCAGATGTATGTGAAGGAGTGGGGAATCAAACCTGGCTCTCCCAGATTAGAATCCACACACTTAACCTCTCTACACCAAACAACAGTGGGGCCCACTGCTGCTGACTTCCCATCCACCCATCTGCCTTGATATTTGTCAGTGTTCCTTCCACTTGTTCACTTATGAACACTCTGCTACCCATGTTCTTGGCTGCATGTACTGCCATGGGGAAGGTAGTGCAAGAAGGTAGTGAAAGAAGTGTATGGTGGTGGTGGTTGAACTTTTTGCATATGAATAGGGTATGAGTAGGCATTGGGGATGCAGGTGGGTAGGCTGGAAGAATGTGTAAGTTGGAGGCTGACATCAGGCCTCTAGGCTGATCCTGCTTTGAGCAGGGGATTGGACTAGATGGCCTGTAGAGCCCCTTCCAACTTTGTGATCTATGATTCCAGGACAGCCTCTCATACCATTCTTTCTGGTATGCTGTACAAGCTGGTTTTACCAATTCTGGGTTGGGATAATCTTGGAGATTTGAGGGCACTGCCTGGGGAAGGCAGAGTTTGAGGAGGGAGCTGAGCAGAGATGTGATGCCAGACAGCCCACTCACTAAGACTACCATTTCTTCCATGATAGTCCTCCTCTCATATAGTGTACAGTAGTAGTCAAGCCTGGAAATTACAGAAGCATGTATCAACATACTAAAATCAGGTCAATCTAGAAAGGGATTTAAAAAATTCTGCTGCTTAAATGCAGAAGGCATTCTTACCAATGGCTCCAACTTGCTTGTCAAGAAGCCTGAAACCAAAAGCTCTCATATAGGCTTTTCACTTGGTCCCAAAGTGGAATTCTTTAAGGAAGCAGTTTTATAAAGAGAATAGAGTTGTATTTTGTTCCACTGTCCATTGCATGCATGTTATTGCTTTTACTGCATTTCTTTATTTATGGCTTAGATTTTTATCCCTCGTTGTCTTTTAATTTTTTGTAACCCAGTTTTTGCCCGTTCTGGGTTTTATTGCATATTTTTCTAATTTTGTGATCCCTCTTGACGCTCAGACAGAAAGGTGGACTACAAAAAAGTAAGTAAATTAATCATCTTCACCTCTTTGATCCCAGACAAGCAGATCATTGGAAATGGAGCCTTCCCTCTTGTATGGATTCAAATTTCAGTTTGTTTGGTCTCATTCACTTTGACTACCACATTTTTAGGAACAGCCGCTGTTTTAATTAATGAAATCCTAGGGCAGGTGAACACCAGCATACTGAGACAGTAATCTACCTTCTGCCTACCCCTGGGATAGACAGTGGTGAACAAATCCAAAGAAAATCTAACCATCCTTTTAAAAAAGAAAATTATGGATACTGCCTTTTTTTTCTTATTAAACTACCTTTTGGGTAATGCATGAAAAAATAGCTCCTTCTGCAGTCATAGAAATGTCACGCCGTGCTTCATTGCTGTATTATAGGGCTGCCAGAGAACTCCAAGCTGCTATTAGATTTGAAAACATGTAATACATTATTTGGCTTGAAACCATAAAGGTGATTTTTGTTTGTCATGCTACGCTCTGTGTGGTCTCGAGATAGTTATGTTGTTTAAGTCAAATTCTGCAGCCTTGCAGTACACTAAAAGAAACGTTACAGTTACATTTTTTTTTAAAAAAATGCATAAATGTAACTTTGTCGGAAAATGTAAATGTAACTTTGTCAGCAAATGTGCATCCGCTTAAAAACGGGCTCGGAAGATTGCACTTTGTTCGACCCAAGGAACGGTGCCAATTGGAGTGTCAGTGTCTTTGGGCTATGGAGGGATTACTCTCTTTTTTTGGGGGGGGGGGGATGGGGGGCAAGCTCCCAAAGTCCCAAACTGGAGAGCCAGTTTGGTGTAGTGTGCAGACTCTTATCTGGGAGAACCAGGTTTGATTTCCCACTCCTCCACTTGCAGCTGCTGGAATGGCCTTGGGTCAGTCATAGCTCTGGCAGAGGTTGTTCTTGAAAGGGCAGCTTCTGGAGAGCTCTCTCAGCCCCACCCACATCACAGGGTGTCTGTTGTGGGGGAGGAAGGTAAAGGAGATTGTGAGTTGCTCCGAGACTCTGAGATTCGGAGTGGAGGGTGGGATATAAATCCAATATCTTCTTCTACTGCAGTAAATGATCAGGGAAACATTCTCTCCCCCCCCCCCCCGCCTCCAATAAAACATGTCAGAATTGTTTAAGGCCATTCTTCAGTGAGGTATAATTCACAGATATTTTTTAAGTAGCAAATTTGCCGAGTCCTGAAGTATTAAAGAGGCTTGTGACTACTTAATTGCAGATACGTCACTGCCTTCCTGCCTTTTATTCAATTCCCATAACACTTTTTGGTCCTTGGTCTCTGCAAATGCTCTTTGCCTCCTGTGGCAAAAAAAAAAGGGGGGGGGGAAAGCACCAGGTACCGTGGCAGCCTGTATGTCACATTGTATCTGGTGACAGTGCTGTGAAAGATACTGCTCTTCCAGTATATTCAGCCGTGCTTATCTGCTACATGAGCGCACATTACTTTCCATGGGCTTGGATCACTTTGGACAGTATCATTAAATGCCACGTCATTACCTGTTATGGAGTAGTGTTTTTGCTTGAAGTGCCTCCTGGGATCCATGCAACAGTAGGGGAAGAATGATGGGTAAAGATGGACCCAGCATTAAATTTTCAATGGAAGCGCTATTGACTTTGACTTTTCCGGAGCCTTATCTGTTAGATGGTGTTTGTCACAGAAACCCGTAAAAGCTGTGGATGTTCGTCAGTTGCGAGTTGCAGCCAGTTGAGCGATTTGGACAGGTGACGGCTCCGGAGGGATCGGCTCAGCTAGCAATGAGCTGGAGGGGGGTAAATTGAAGGTTTATTTATCCAATTCGCTGTCAAGGTCAGGCTTGCTGGAGTTCTGTCCTGTGAGCGCTTACCAAATGCCAAAAATCCTGGCAAATTGTCTGAAAGGAGCCTCCAAATGACTGACCTTTTGTGCGCTTTGTATCAACATGCCAACCTCTTTTAACACGATCTTTAGAGCGCATTAAATGGTTTGTAAAATCCAGCTTTTAATGTCAAAAAAAGAAGAAGAAGAAGAAGGGAAGCAGCAGTAACTTTTTTTTTCAGCAACAGGGGAGTGGGGGAAAAATAGCAATGGATGGATAATTGGGGGGGGGGGGGGGATGAAAGCAGGTTCCCAATACAGCTCAACCAGTGGGGTTTGCAAAATATCCTGTAGAAAACATAACTCCATATAGATATTTTAGGCTGCCTTCAACACAGGGAGGATTCTCTGTTTTGCACACACAGGGAGGATTCTCTGGTTTGCACACACAGGGAGGATTCCCTAGTTTGCACACATACAGGTGGTGCCACAAGCAGAGGCATGCACATTGGCAACGGAACTTCCACATGATAGTTTTCTGTGTATGTTGCTCCATCAGATGTCATTTCCCCTGCATTGTTTTCTGCCGCTGTGCCACCAAAGGTCTTTCAAAAAACCAGCAAATGCTATAGCATAATAGGCTCAGCTTCCATGGCCCAGGCTAGCCTGATTCATCAGATCTTGGGAGCTAATCAGGATCAGCCCTAGTTAGTCAATGGATGGGACTCACAGGACTTTTTTTTGTAGAAAAAGTTCAGCAGGATCTCATTTGCATATTAGGCCACACCCCCTGGTGTCACCATTGTTTCACACATACTTTTTTGTAGAAAAAGCCCAGCAGGAACTCATTTCCATATTAGGCCATGCCCCCTGATGTCATCATTGTTTCACACGTACTTTTTTGTAGAAAAAGCCCAGCAGGAACTCATTTGCATATTAGGCCGCACCCCCTGACACCAAGCCAGCCGGAACTGCATTCCTGCGCATTCCTGCTTTTTTAAAAAAGCCCTTCATGGGAGATCACCGAGGAGGTCCACCACAGAGGGACGCAATAGCAAACAACTTCTGTTCCTGTTCCAATTTGGTGTAGTGGTTAAGTGTGCAGACTCTTATCTGGGAGAACCAGGTTTGATTCCCCACTCCTCCACCTGCAGCTGTTGGAATGGCCTTGGGTCAGCCATAGCTCTTCCAGAGCTGTCCTTGAAAGGCTGAGTCAACCTTGAGCTGGCCACCTGAACCCTACATATGTGTGTGTGTGTGTATGAGGGAGAGAATTTAGTCCATTTTTGCCTGGATTTTATTAGCTGAATCAGTTTGGAGTCTCTGAAGATTTTTTTTTTAATGAGGAAGGGACCATTCCAATATCCCCCCCCCCCCCAAATTCTTTCAGTAGAATAATATTGTCCAGGAAAAACCACATTCTCTGTTGAAATTCCAGGAGATCTTCAAGCCCCACTTGGAGTTTGACAGACTTATGAAGGGAGATAAAAGAAAGTTAAAAGAGAGGGAAAGAAGGAATCCATACCACCAAGTTTAGTTGCTATAACTTGGTAGTGTCAGATTGGGACACCATGCTAAAGCCTAAATTAAAATTGAATTAATTTTGGCTAGATTTTGATTGTTCTTCAGTTTGACAACAGAGAAATTTCACAGATTGATGCCTTCTCCCCCCTCCGTGAATTGCTAAGTTACAATGCCATGGCCTGCCAAAAACAGTTCTAGTTTATGTGTCCCACCCATTAAAAATATTGCCAGAGTCCTCTCTTTTTTGAGTTGCTCGGCACGGGATTGACAATCGAAAATAAGGAGACTCTTTTAATCCTGTGAGACGACTCCAAAGGCTTCCCTGTGCTCTGAAGCAGCCAGCAGCGTTTCGTGACCTGCTGCCCCAGCCATTTCATCTTGGGGCCCTGAAAATGATTTTGAGCATCTTGGCGTGGAATGATGATTGAGTATATCCCTTGCTCCCTTGGCTTGAGAGTCTGCCGAGGTTTCAATAACGTATGATGTAAGCACAATAGCTTTTAGGACACGAGGCATCGCTGAAAGAGGCCGTCAGGAACATGCTGAGGTATCTCTCCTCATAACGTGCTATAAAATTAATCAGCGGTTGTGCCGTGAGTTGCTGATGGGGGCCTACTTCTTCACTGATCAATTCTGTGCAAGGAGAGCCATCAGTTTTAAGAGCAGCATCGTTCATTTGGTTGATCAAAAGACAAAGGGGAGGGGGAAGGGTGCTCTCTAGCTACTAAAAATAATGAGGCCCCTACAATCAGCAACATTTATACTGGTTTAATAGTCAGTCTCTCCCTATAGAGGTTAGTTCTGTGAGGAGAGCTCAAACAGAAAATTCTTGGCCTCCTCAGACTAAATTTTCCAGGCTTCTTTGAGAAAAATGTGACAGGCTTTTTCTACCAACTGAGGGGGGCCCACGCTAGGATTGCCAGCTCTTAACTGGCATCCGGCAGGGGATTTCTTTCACACACGCTTATGGCACCATAGAGTTTTTAACCCAAAAGCTGGAGCATCCCCTGGGCGATGTGCACGGTGCAATGAGGTCACTTCTGAGTGATGTCATCATGCTGGGCATGTCAGGTGATGATGGAGCTCTTCAGGGGTGGGGCTTCCCACTGGCCATCTCCATGTCAGCAGGTTGGAGGCCCTGAAACTGGGGGAAACACCATTGAGGGCAGAGGAATGGGAACCCTAGCCCACACTGCCTCTTATGATTTTGAGAAAGCAGGTTTGTTTTAAAGTCTAAATCTTCCCCTCAGTTACCAGATACTTTTAAGACAGTAAGTGTACAAGCTTTGGGCTCACTGCCATGAGTAAGCTATGCGGTGAGCCATAAGAACATAAGAACATAAGAGAAGCCATGTTAGATCAGGCCAATGGCCCATCCAGTCCAACATTCTGTGTCACACAGCGGCCAAATATATATATATACACACACACACACACTGTGGCTAATAGCCACTGATGGACCTCTGCTCCATATTTTTATCTAACCCCTTCTTGAAGGTGGCTATGCTTGTGGACGCCACCACCTCCTGTGGCAGTGAATTCCACATGTTAATCACCCTTTGGGTGAAGAAGTACTTCCTTTTATCGGTTTTAACCTGTCTGCTCAGCAATTTCATCGAATGCCCACGAGTTCTTGTATTGTGAGAAAGGGAGAAAAGTACTTCTTTCTCTACTTTCTCCATCCCATGCATTATCTTGTAAACTTCTATCATGTCACCCCTCAGTCGACGTTTCTCCAAGCTAAAGAGCCCTAAGCGTTTCAACCTTTCTTCATAGGGAAGGTGTTCCAGCCCTTTAATCATTTTAGTTGCCCTTTTCTGAACTTTCTCCAATGCTATAATATCCTTTTTGAGGTGCGGCGACCAGAACTGCACACAGTACTCCAAATGAGACCGCACCATCGATTTATACAGAGGCATTATGATACTGGCTGATTTGTTTTCAATTCCCTTCCTAATAATTCCCAGCATGGCGTTGGCCTTTTTTATTGCAAACGCACACTGTCTTGACATTTTCAGTGAATTATCTACCATGACCCCAAGATCTCTCTCTTGGTCTGTCTCTGCCAGTTCACACCCCATCAACTTGTATTTGTAGCTGGGATTCTTGGCCCCAATGTGCAGCTGAACATAGAGATCACTGAGGTAGGAGTTGCGTATGAACAACAATGTGACAGACAGAAAGCCATGACAGTTAATGTGGCATAAAACTGATCTGAATTTGAAAGTCCCCTAAGAAATCTCAGCCCTTTCAGATCACCAGATACTAGTGCTGCCTCTGCAGCCTGTGAGACTTTGCATCTCCATATAAAGGGGTAGCCAGGAAGTAAAGATCATCTCCATATAATGAAATCAATAGCTCAGGTTCACCTGGATGGCCCAGGCTAGCCTGTTCTCATCAGATCTCACAAGTTAAGCTGGGTGAGCCCTGGTGAGTACTTGGATGGGATGGCCACCAAGGAAATCCAGGGTTGCTATGCAGTGGCAGGCAATGGCAAACCATCTATGAAAGTCTCTTGCCTTGTAAACCCTATGGGATGGCCATAAGTCATCTGTAACCTGACAGTACATTCCACCACTCATTCCAGATTCACGCAACAGCAGATGTGTGTGTATTTCTTATATATGCACGCACTGTGATCTCCTAATGTACGCCAATAGAAATGTCAAAACATATATATTTTTAAACAGGAATAGGTATTTTTTATGATACATTATCTCATGAGTGAGCATTTAACCATTATAATGTTATGCTCAATTGTTTGCTGTCCAGCCCAAAACATACTGCACCTTGCTATTTGAAGCTGAGCGATTGTATGCTGAAACCTTAAAGAAAGTTGGTGTTGTTATATAATGGTCACGTAGAGAAGTTCTGTCAAGCCTCAAATGACCCCAGAGGGTTTTGAAGGCAAGAGATGAACAGAGGTAGTTTGCCATTGCCTGATTCTGCATAGCATCCCTGGACTTCAGCTGACTCTCGTCTACCTGCCCTCCATGTTTGGTGAGGATTGGATTTACAGGGTCTGAATTATGCCCCCCCCCCCCCAATAAGTGCTTTCTGGGGAAATGAGAGGCACAAGTTCAGGAAGTACAGAAGAGTATAGTATGGATCCTGCACAAGCTAGAGACACCAAATTTCCAGGGGATCTTTGGCTGACTCTCCTCTACCTGCCCTTCATGTTTGTTGAGGATTGGATTTATGGGGTCCATGTTTTCGCCCCCTGAAAAGGTGCCCCCATCCTCCGTTGCTTCCAACAAAGAGGGGAAAACAGCAAAAAATAAAAATAAAAATCCCACAAGTGCAATAAAAGAGCAGCAGAACAGAATCAAAGTCCCAGAGAATCTCTGCAGCAGAAACACAGCAGAACCGGTGCAATATGCCCAGCAGAACCAATGCAGCTATTGCAGTGCAAACCCAACAGGACTAAGATCTAGCCAGCAGAGTGCTTTGCAGGAAATGTCAGGTGCAGGTTCAAAAGTGTATAGAATGGACCCCTTGCAAGCTACACACACCAAACACACAGGGAAACACTCTCTACAATCTCTTCAAGCTAGGGGCAGATTCTATTTCTAGGATCCCAGTTACTGACTGCAAAAGTTCTCCCACATTTTTACCCTTGCACCCCTCCTGAGTTTGAACACCTCTGTGTGCCATGAGGGTGAAAGTGGGTGCAAGGGGTGTTCATTGTGGGGGAAGACATCCTCCATCCCCTGAGTACCATAAGCCCCCATCCCTGGTTACCAAACCCATCCTGCAAGGCCACTGAAGCCTGGTTCTAGCAGGGCATCACTAGGGGTCTTGGAGACTCCTTCTCCTGATCTGTTCCTGGGGTTCTCCACAGAGGCAAAAGAGTTGTTAGCACTGCTACACTCTTTGGAGAGGAGGACTCTGACAGCAGTGATCCGGGGGCAGGGGGGAGTCCACAGTTTGGAAACATTTCCGCATCCTCCCCAGTGACCCTTGTGTGGCAGAATGTCATGTTTGCCACAATCATGTCAGGAGGGGTGCAAACCCTCAGCAGTTATCCTCCATCCTTACCAGGCACCTGCAAAGGGTACACCCCACTATGTTGCCACCGGAGGAAAGAGCAGGAGAAAGAAGAGGCCTAATCCCTCTCAGCAGGGAGAAGCAAAGGGGGAGAAGGAGGCCCCTCCAAGAAAGGCTCCATGCACTTGGGCTGCCATGGGGGGAAGCAAGGCAGGACACCCTCCAAGAGGTCAAAGGGGCTACACAGAAAGCCCAGGAAGCTGTTGCTCATCTTGTCATCAGTGAGATGATTGCTGTGGGTGGCCAACCCATCTCCATCATGGAGGACGTAGCCTTTTGCTGGCTGCGATGGCGATGGTCAAGGCACATCTTTCCAGAATGCAATGCAGAACTTTCACAGCAGACCTCTGGAGCAGCCAGCAGGACTGTCAGGGCATGGACCAGACCCCAGGAGAGGACAGTTCTGCCACTGGGCTACAAAGCAGTTCTGCTTCATGTGCAGGGGATGGATGCAAACCACATGGCACAAAACATCACAACTTAGAAACATTTGTTTCCAAATAAATAGCATGAAGGAGTTGGTGGGTGGCAGCAACATTGCCCATGGATTCATGGTCATGGACACTGGTGACATCCTGTTGGCAGAGGTAAAGCACATGTGCCTCAAGGGCATCATCTGCCTAGTGCCAGGGCTTTCTTTGTAGCAAGAATTCCTTTGCATATTAGGCCGCACACCCCTGATGTAGCCACTCCTCCAAGAGCTTACAGGGCTCTTAGTACAGGGCCTAGTGTAAGCTCCAGGAGGATTGGTTACATCAGGGGTGTGTGGCCTAATATGCAAAGGAGTTCCTGCTACAAAAAAAGCTGTGTCTAGCACACAGGCTTCAGTTGGTGGTGAAGGATGCTCTGGGGATGGGGAGCACTGTCAAGGCTACCTGGGACACTGCCCCCTTCTTGCAACAATAGCTGAGAGAGGAGAGGCTGCAGAGCTGAGCTGATAAATAGCATCCTGATCCCACAGAGCAGAATGGGAACTCTGTTATTGGCAGCAAGCAATGCCTGTTAAGCTTTGGAGGGCTTCTTTTGGTGTTTCCAAGGCCGAAGAATTCTGCCTTACATTGCTTTGAAATTTTTTTAAAAATTATAAACCGTCTGTCTGGAAATGTATTCATTCACAAATCGCCACAAACTACCACGAACAGGGTGAATGTCTGAGGAATGTTCCTGCTGGTTGCCTTCCGTGAACTTCACTTTGTGAACCACAAACTGGCCAAAATTCGTGATGAATTTTTAGTTCATGAGCTGGTTCGTGCCCAACCCTAGTTGTAAACTCCATAACAATCCTGCAAGCAGGACAGCGTTATCATCGTTATATCGCCTTGCTTACATGAGGTCACAGTGACTTTGTTGCAGAGATACCTTGATCTATGAAAACAAAGCAGGAGTAGGCAAGACATCTGAGCTCCTAGATCAGCTCGAGTATGAAAAAAGATTACAATTTTTCCTCCCTCTGTACATCTATAGGGTAAGCCTTAGAAAAATATATTTGGTATGAAGCTTAGGATAGATTGCTAATTGAATTTCCGATATATACATGGTTAGGGAAAGGTTACTTTTGCCAGCTTCTACTAAAGATATTCATTTTTCTAGAGAGCTTCATTTTTGTAATAAAAAAGATGGTCTGATATTCTTTGCAGCCAAAAGGAAAAAAAAAAAACCTCCTCACTTTCTATTGCATGTGTCAGGAGAAGTGACCAGAGACAGAAACTCATATAATACCAGCCGTGAACCAAAAGGAATGTGTCTTGTTAACAATTTAGGAAAGATCTAATCCGGACTGAGCCTGCTTTCATTCCCTCTTGGCAGCAGGGGAAGGGAGAGAAAAATGGCAAAAATATAACCTTGATATCTGTCTTCCTGATGAAGCAACAGCTAGTAATGAAACTCTTTTGGAGGAATTATACCATTTCACTCGTGCTTGGGAAGTTGCCAGTGTGCCATTGCAACCCTTTGGGTAGGCTCCTTTCACATGATTTCATGGGGTTTTTAAATCCATTTTTTTTTCTGATTAGTATTGACATGTACTTCCATACCTTTTACTAGTAGTTAAAAAATGCAACTCCTTAAGAACCTTCTTGACGATAAGAACCCTGGGGTTACATACAAATTAGCAAAATTTGGCTGGCTTGCCACAAGAATAAGGGAAACTCAAATAATTCAGTCAGGAAATGGCTAAACATCTTTACCAATCTGTTTGCTGTAACTGCCACGTTCTGTTTTATTTGTAGTTTTACAACAGTTTTTTATGTACGATTTTATGGTCATTAATTTTGTATGATTTTACCGTTTTAAATGCTAGCTTAAGCTGTGAATAAACTAAACTTCTGTCTGTCAGTATTGACAAGAAGGTCTTTCTGCCACTGAAGCAGGCAAATAGGAAGTTGGTGGTTGCAGATGACCAACAGCACCACCTATCAGGGTATTCTCCTGTTCCAGACCAGCTGAGTGATGCTTTTGGACAACTGGCTTTCCTTTTGGCCAGGCTAAATGCTTCTACTGATCTGGTGGGTAAATCCTACCCAGATAGGTTATGTGCATGTGGGTCTGGGTTGATTGAAACTTTATCACATGTTTTCTTTGAGAGATCCTTTGAGAGATATGTAGATACAGCTGGTCAGAGCTCTTTTGCAGCAGGAACTCCTTTGCATATTAGGCCACACCCCTCTTATGTAGCTAATCCTCCAAGAGCTTACAGGGCTCTTAGTACAGTCCCTACTGTAAGCTCTTGAAGGATTGGCTACATCGGAAGGGTGTGGCATAATATGCGAAGGAGTTCCTGCTACCAAAAAAAGCCCTGCAGCTGGTGATAATTTCCAAGCTTTCCCTGTTTCTGTGTCTTCCCTGGCAGCTGATACTGACTTAGCTGCTACTGATGCTGGTATTCCTTCAGCTGCGGCTAAATTTCTGCCAGCAGCGGCTTCTATGCAAGGAGGAAAAATACAGAGATGGAAACTGCTATCAAGTCAAAATAGTTGACGTATGATGTCAAGGGGTGGAATTCTAGCAGGAGCTCCTTTGCATTTTAGACCACACACCCCTGATATAGCCAATCCTCCTGGAGCTTACAGGGCTCTTAGTACAGGGCCTACTGTAAGCTCCAGGAGGATTGACTACATCAGGGGTGTGTGGCCTAATATGCAAAGGAGCTCCTGCTAGAATTCCACCCCTGATGGTAACCCTGTAGGGTTTTCAAGGCAAGAGATGTTCAGAGGTGGTTTGCCATTGCCTGCCTCTGTGGAGTGACCCTGGACTTCAGTGGTGGTCTCCCATCCAAGTACTAACCAAGGCTGACTCTACTTAGCTTCCAAGATCTGATGAGAGCGGGCTAACCTGGACTACCCAGATCAGGGCAATGGAAATCCAGCCTGACTTTTGGAGAATTCCCATGGAAGGACTTGCATTGATTTCCAAATGAAGATATAACCAGCTGAAAGGCCTTTCATTTTAATTTATTGGGGTAGCAAAAATGATGGGAGGAAATAACCAGATGCTGCTTGTTTATTTCTCCTTCCTTCCTCTTCCTGCTCTCCACCTGACTGTGCTTACTGCTTGTGAAACCGCCCTGAGCCTGCCTTTGGCGGGGGAGGGCGGGATATAAAAATAAATTTATTATTATTATTATTATTGAAACCCAAACAGGCAAGCGGTCAACAGCCTGGACAGTCAGTATAGTATAGTGCAGGGGTGTCGAACACATTTGTTATGACAGACGGATCTGACATAAATGAGACCTTGTCGGGCCAAGCTGTGTGTCATAAAATGCAATGCCAGGTAGCAGAGACTTTACAAAGGGCACAAACACAATTAAATATTTTTCAATAAACTTAAAATAAAACATTCTGAAAACATTAGCACTCATTGGTCTTAATGGTGCTTTCTTTGTATCTCTCCTGTGCAAATCAGGGAACTGGGCAAAGGAAGCTCTGGCTCTTTCCTTCCTTCCCCGGGGGACCAGGAGGGGGAGGAGCCTCAGCCAATAGAAGAAAAAGAGGCTTGGCTCAGTAGCTCTGCTCTGCAACTGAGAGAGCCTGGCAAAGAAAGCTATCCTCCCCCTTCCTCCCAAGGGATGAGCCTCAGCTAATGGAAAAAATAGAGGTTTTGCTCTGCAACTCCAATACAATGAGCAAGCCTGGCAGAGCAAGCTGTGATGCAGAAGGAAGCAAGAGAGAAGAAGAAGGAAGTAGATGACAGCCAGTTGCTTGGGGGCCTGTTAGGAGCCCTTTGGGGGCCTGATTTGGCCCCTGGGCCACATGTTTGACACCCCTTTTGTAGAAAAAGCCCAGGCAGGAACTCATTTGCCTATTAGGCCACACCACCTGATGCTAAGCCAGCCAGGACTGCATTCTTGTGCATTCCTGCTATTAAAAAAGCCCTGGTGGTTAGAGGAGTTGGGAGACTCAGGTTCTAATCCTCACTCTGCCATGAAATCTTGCTGACTGACCATGCAAGAGGACCAGGCACACCCTCTTAGTCTAGCTGGCAGAGGGTTTTTGAGACAATAAAATGGAAGAGGCCAAAACGATACTGTAAGCTGCTTTGGTTGCCCATTGGGGAGAAAAGCAAGGCATGAAAATTGAAATAAAAAAACAACCACCAGCTTGTGAGAAGAGACGTTCCTTCTTCCCCAGCTCTTTGGATTATTGATTTATTTAGGGTTGCAGCAAAGACGCAGCAAAGACGAGTCAAATTTATTTTCTTCTTCTTTTTAGAAGTTAGAAAAATATCAAAACGGCTGAGGGATGAACAAAATAATATCTGAAAAGGTTGGCAAGGGGACTTCTGAGTTGCTGTGGACAATGCTGCTGTGGTTATCTAGCAGCTTCAAAATATGCACCGTTTGGCTGCTGTGTGAACTGGACCAGTGGCTCAGTGTGTGTGATCACGAGCACCAGTAGTTTGAAATCATCTAAGCCACAATATGATGGCAGAGCTGCCCATAGTTCCTTCAGTCCCTCATGAATTCCTATAGCACTGGTCAGCCATTTCTATTCTGGGATGACCAAAGTTCAGAAGAGTGGCCATGTTACAGTAGTTTTGCTGATCCAGGAAAGATTGAGGTCAGCTGCCAGAAATGGCTCTGGATTGGTTAAATTTGGGTTACTAAAATGCATTATCTGTAAGAGACTGCTCGGAGATGACCCAGTGGAATGCACAGGAATGTTTCAAAAGTCAGTTGCACAGTGAATAATTTATTAGTTTTAACTAGTTGAGGTCTGAACTGAGGGAAGCGTGGCTCAGTGGTAGAGCATCTTCTTGGGAGGAGGTGTGCCTCAGTAGTGGAGCATCTGGTTGGTATGAAGAAGGTCCCAGGTTCAATCCCCATGCTCTCCAGTTAAAAGGATCAGGTATTTGATGATGGTGGTGATTAGACTTCTGCCTGAGTCCTTGGACAGCTGCTGGCATTCCAAGTAGAAACTACTAAGTATGATGGACCATTCAGTATAAGAGGAGGAAGAAGAAGATATTGGATTTATATCCTGCCCTACACTCTGAATCTCAGAGTCTCAGAGCGGCTCACAATCCCCTCCATACGACAGACACCCTGTGAGGTGGGTGGGGCTGAGAGAGCTTTTACTGCAGCTGCCCTTTCAAGGACAACTTCTACGAGAGCTATGGCTGACCCAAGGCCATTCCAGCAGGTGCTAGTGGAGGAGTGGGGAATCAAACCTGGTTCTCCCAGATAAGAGTCCACACACTTAACCATTACACCAAACTGGCTCTCAAGGGAGCTTCATGAGTTCATATGAAGAAGAACAGGAGGAGGAGGAGGACATTGGATTTATACCCCACCCTTCACTCGGAGTCTCAGAGCTGCTTACAGTCTTCCTTTCCCTTTCTCTCCCCACAACAGACATTCTGTGATGGGGGGGGGGGGAGGCTGAGGGAGCTCTTTCGAGAACTGCTCTTAAGAGAGCAACTCTTTCAAGAACTGTGATTGGCCCAAGGTCACCCAGCAGTCTTCATGCGCAGAAGTGGGGAATCAAACCCGGTTCTCTCAGATCAGAGTCCGAGCACTGAACACTTAACCAAACTTGGAACCTCTGCATCCAAAGGCAGTAAACCACTGAACAGTGCTGGGAGGCAATAGTAGGGAAAGACCTTGGCCTCTGTGTCTTATACATTTGACCCTCCGGTAGGCTGGACTAGGAACCAGGGTTGCCAGGTCTTACCAGGCTCCTGGCAGAGGATCTTCTTTGTGTGCGTAAAGTGTGTGTTGCACAATGATGTCACCCAGAACCGAGTTTTTTCCAAATGCTAGAGTGCCCCCCGTGATGTGTCTGACGCGATAATGTCACTTCCAGGTGATGGCATCATGCCAAGCACATCGCAGCACACCAGTGCTCTTCAGGGGCGGGGTTTCTGGTGGTGGGCTGGAGGCCTTAAAATTGGGGGAAACCCCGCCCCTAGTGGGAGGCTGGGAACCTTAACTAGAACAGTCTGGTAGGCTGAACTAGAAGGGATACTGGTCTGTGACATTTGTTGCCAATGAAGGTAGTGGCTATGAGCATGGATAACTTTAAAAGGGCTTTAGACAGATTCATAGAAGACAGATCTATCAATAGCTAACTGCTCATTTGAAAATGTAGACTAAGCATCGGTGTTTTGCTTGTGGACATCTTATTTTCAGAAATGAATTAGCGCTAATTGGAGTGTGTGTGTGTGCAACTTCCCTTGACCTTTAACCTTGAGAATGGAAAGGTAAGTGATACAACAGTTAGAATGTGCATTCTAAGGTCATCATCAAGTCTTCCTCTGTCAGCAGTTTTCCTTGTCACTCCCTGATAAGGAAACTTCTTGAGGATTCAGAGATCTCTTTTGAAATACAAATAGGCTGATATGAAATACTTCCATAGTCATTTTGAAACACTTGGGAGAAAAGCAGTTATGATTTCTTCCAGTCTTTTATGGAATATGTTCTTTAGGGCATGATCCAGGCAGGGCTGAGCACATGGTGTAAATGGAGACTTTCGCATGGGTATATTGGTAGGTCTGGGTTTTTCTGTAGTGTGAAAGGTAAGCGAATATCTTTTGCAATAAGGAGGAGTTGTTCGTTTACTGGTTGTAGATCCAGTGACAAATTCTATACAAGAGTGGATGAACTTTTTGGCTTCTCTGGAGGTTGTTGGAGTGTTCTGCCAGAAAGAAGGTCCACATGGACTTCTATTTATCCTCATGCAGTAAGGTCTACCCATCCTTTCATTGCCATGTCTTCTTATGCATTTCCTAAATGTTTAGGTGTTACAGACCTCCTCAGCAAAGCACAGATTTGTTCATTTCATAGGGAAAAGCAGATTACTTCTGATGACTTTTATACTCTGGGCTGCATTCCGATTCTCCTTAACTTTGGTTTAACTAGGGCCTATTATGAATACACAGCTTACTCCAGGGAATCTGAGCATTTGAGCCTTTAAACTTGACTCTGGGTTCTGTGCCTGCCATATGCACCATTCTTTTTCTTTGGTGTAATTATTCTGCAGCCCAGAACAAATACACCGGGCTCTGCCCTGCCTTGTCATGCCACATGGTTTGAACTGGGTGGCAGAAGAGGACAGCTCAGCTGGCTCACTGTGTGTGCGGGGAGCTGATGGCTGTAGACTAAACTAGACTATTGCACAAGGGAAACCACACTGCATCCAGCTGTCCACTTCCTCTTGCACAAGGCATAGCACCAGCAAGAGCTTGTTTGTCTATATGAGAGTGATTCCTCACCGATATTACCGCCGCCCCCACTCCTCTCCCTGCACCAGCTCAAGCGATGGATTCCCCACTAGTTGCTCCTCGGGCGCCTCTTACATCATGGCTACTTCCTATTACCGTCACAGCAACAGGATGCTGGGTTTTTTGGAATTCCAGTTGCCGCGACGGGAATCGGAAGTAGCCCCAAAGCAAGAGGCACTACAGAGCAACTGGTGGGGATCCGATGACTTGTGCCGATGTGAGGAGTACCGCAGGGGCAGAGCAAATGCCAGTGAGGAATCACTCTGCGCATGCAATAATTTTCAATTTCATCATGCAGTTAAAACAATGCATTTTCAGAGCAGATCATGGTGAATGCCCCCGATTTCTCAACAATGTGCCATGTCTAATGCTACCACTTATTCAGGGATCCCAGTTCTAACAAGACACTGTTTGCTTGGAACTGAACCCTGTTGATATTTCACTGGATGAGCGCCACTCTCAATGGAAATTGTCAGTTCCTTGGAGAGAGAGGTCTGCTTAAGCTCTCCAGTCAAGGAGTGTCAGCTAGTCTTATTAAGTTTATCTTTTTGCAGAACTAAAGCTTTCCAATAGCATAAACAATATCTGTGCGTTAGCTTTCAGAACTCACATTAGTGGCATACTCCTGTTTTATCCTGTTTCCTTCTACCTTGCTCCCCCCCACACCCCTCCTTCAGCATAGAGATGTACTTGACTAGAATTTCTTGTGTTTTGGAGCCAATTCACATGATCAAAATGTAACACTTTCCTGGCGGTGACCTCATGGGAGTTGGACACAATGTACATCGAAGTGCTTATTTAAGTGCTCTGGCAATTGGCTTGGCTGTCGTTGAGTGTGCGAATATGGTAATGTAATAATTCCCCCCCAGTTGTGACTTTTCATGCTGAATGGAAATGTGAGTGAGTAATATGGAATATAATACACTAGAGTACTATGTGGGTTCTTGCATCCTCTGACTTTGACCCTAGGCAACTAAACTGTCCACTACTGAATGGACCACAAAGTGCTGGGGGCTGGTAGGAAGTGGTTGTGCTTTACTGGATTATGCCACAGAATGCCGGCCAGTTATTTCAGAAAATGACTTTTTTAAAATTCCTGATTCATTCAGGAGTTTCATTCATGAATCATTCAAGATAGGCTTGTGGCCAGAGAGAGATGTCACAAATTTGTACCAAGACCAAAGGATTTATACTTGGGCTCAGGGTGTACCCATTTGTGAATCAACACTGAAGTCTTCTGGACTAGGAAGGGAGCTTCAGAACACAAAAAATTCTGGGACTTGAGCCAAGGACCTCATAAGCTCAAACCTCGCCAAGTTTAGCTACTTGGAGCAACATGCCAGTCCTCAGAGCTATGTTTGGGCACAAAAGGGAGTGCAGCAAACATCATCAGCCCTTGATTTCCCACTCCTCCACTTGCAGCTGCTGGAATGGCCTTGGGTCAGCCATAGCTCTTGGAGGAGTTGTCCTTGAAAGGGCAGCTGCTGTAAGAGCTCTCTCAGCCCCACCTACCTCACAGGGTGTCTGTTGAGGGGGGGGGAGGTAAAGGAGATTGTGACTGCTCTAAGACTCTGAGATTCAGAGTACAGGGCAGGATATAAATCCAATATCATCATCATATTCTTCTTCTTCTTGTGATAGGTTGGTAATGCAAAGTCACTGGATTGGGCAGACCTCAAAGTTACCCTTTGTTACAAGCGGATGTTCTATCTTTGCCTGGTTAACATAGTGATAACGTTTGCCTGTTGCTCTTCTAGTTCTCTTTAGAGTTCAAGGTGAAGAATCAGATCTTCCTCAATCCCCTTAATCTGACAACTGGTCTCTGGAAATTTAGATTGGAGCAAAAATGCTCTCTCAATTTCTGCATTCATATCCCAACCTGAGTATGATACTCAGTCAAACTATCAGGGATTCAGCTATACTAACTATGGTTTCTGGACTCTAACCTATCAGATTCCCATTTCTGCTGAGCTCCAGTGAACTTTGATTCTGTGAATAAAATGCTACTATCATGTGCAGGAAATGATTCCAAGGTGTGAAAAGTTAGGGAAAGTTACGGAAAGCCCTCCACCATTATTAAAAACAACAACAACACTATTTGAAGGTATCTATATTTTTATTGACTCGTTGCTTT
This sequence comes from Heteronotia binoei, assembly GCF_032191835.1. Classification (NCBI taxonomy): domain Eukaryota; kingdom Metazoa; phylum Chordata; class Lepidosauria; order Squamata; family Gekkonidae; genus Heteronotia; species Heteronotia binoei. The sequence goes on from NC_083236.1 coordinate 47,974,720, forward strand.
TACTATCCTCCCTCACTATCTGGTACTTGCTTATTATTATCAAGCTGATGTCCCCTTCCTTCAAAAGGTTGTCCGTCACACTTTGGATCGTTTCCCTCCATGGTTACATTTTCTAATCACTTCACATGATTGAGCTTCCATCAAGTGATGCTTTTCTTAATTCCTTTCCTGTTGGTGTGGTGTGATTCTTGGAGGGACTCTCGTCAAAATTTTGGAGGGTCCTGTCAGTTTGAAAAGAACATGACCTTTAAATTGTATCAGTATGTTTGCTGGTGCATAAGAGAAAGGAAAAGGTTTGTGCTGATGGAAAACCATTCTAAAATGAAAAGGAATTCACTTGGAGGCAACATGCATGGAGAGTTAAATTTTGTTTGTGTTTAACTGCCTAAATATCTCTAGAAGATCGAACATGGTAAAGGAAACCCAAACACTTGTTCTTTGAGGGCATGCATTGTCTGTATTTTGCTTGTTCTTTAATGTTATATTCAGATTAATACGAGTTTGCATTATGATAGGACAGCACTAAGGTATATTAATTACCATATATCATGCAATATTCTTATTAACACTTATGTACGGCATGTACTGATATAATTGTGGTTGATGGTCTCATGTTCCACAGAAGTAGCTGTGTCTATTTTCCAGGTGAAACTGTTGGATATCTTGCAGTAGGATCCTTTCTGATCAAGGATGAAGGTCTCAGATTTAATTCCTGATACCTCCAGTTCAATTATCTTTGTAACAGGTGTTGGGGAAGGACATTTCTCTGACCTTAGAGAACTTTTACCAGAATGGGCAATACTGGACTAAGCTGACCACAAAATGGCCAATGGCCCATCCAGGTCAATGGCCCATCCAGTGTCACACAGTGGCTAAATACACACACACACACACACACACACATATATACACACTGTGGCTAATAGCCACAGATGGACCTCTGCTCTATATTTTTATCTAACCCCCTCTTGAAGCTGGCTATGCTTGTAGCCGCCACCACCTCCTGTGGCAGTGATTTCCACATGTTAATCACCCTTTGGGTGAAGAAGTACCTCCTTTTATCCGTTCTAACCTGACTGCTCAGCAATTTCATTGAATGTCCATGAGTTCTTGTATTGTGAGAAAGGGAGAAAAGTACTTCTTTCTCTACTTTCTCCATCCCATGCTTAAGCTTGTAAACCTCTATCATGTCACCCCGTAGTCGACGTTTCTCCAAGCTAAAGAGCCCCAAGCGTTTTAACCTTTCTTCATAGCGAAAGTTTTCCAACCCTTTAATCATTCTAGTTGCCCTTTTCTGCACTTTTTCCAATGCTATAATATCCTTTTTGAGGTGCGGTGACCAGAATTGCACACAGTATTCCAAATGAGACCGCACCATTGATTTATACAGGGGCATTATGATACTGGCTGATTTGTTTTGAATTCCCTTCCTAATAATTCCCAGCATGGCGTTGGCCTTTTTTATTGCAATCGCACTGTCTTGACTTTTTCAGTGAGTTATCTACCACTACCCCAAGATCTCTCTCTTTTGGTCAGTCTCTGCCAGTTCACACCCCATCAACTTGTATTTGTAGCTGGGATTCTTGGCCCCAATGTGCATTATTTTGCACTTGGCCACATTGAACCTCATCTGCCACGTTGACGTCCACTCACCCAGCCTCAACAGATCCCTTTGGAGTTCCTCACAATCCTCTCTGGTTCTCACCACTCTGAACAATTTAGTGTCATCTGCAAACTTGGCCACTTCACTGCTCACTCTCAACTCCAAATCATTTATGAACAAGTTAAAGAGCATGGGACCCAGTACTGAGCCCTGCGGCACTCCACTGCTTACCTTTTATTTTTATTTATTTTATTCAATTTATATCCCGCCCTACCCCACCGAGGTGGGCTCAGGGCAGCTTACAACATAAAAGCTAACAACCTTCTTCCACTGCGAAGACTGCCCATTTATACTCACTCTCTGCTTCCTACTGATTAACCAGTTTTTGATCCACAAGCACCCTGTGAGGTGGGTAGGGCTGAGAGAGCTCTCATACAAGCTGCCCTTTCAAGGACAGCTCTGTGGGAGCTATGACTGACCCAAGGCCACTCCAACAGCTGCAAGTGGAGGAGTGGGGAATCAAACCTGGTTCTCCCAGATAAGAGCCCGTGCACTTCACCACTACACCAAACTGGTTCTCAATGCAAAGAACTGTATGGTTCTGCACAACAAAGGAAGCATGGGTGGTAGAAAGTATTGTCAAGTCCAATCTAATTAATGGCAACCCTCGCAGGGGAGTTTCAAGGCAAGAGATGAACAGAGGTGGTTTCCCATTGCTTGCTTCTGCATAGCAACTCTGGACTTCCTTGGTGGTCTCCCATCCAGGGCTGGAATTCTAGCAGGAGCTCATTTGCATATTAGGCCACACACCCCTAAGAGCATAAGAAGAGAAACCATGTTGGATCAGGCCAATGGCCCATCCAGTCCAACACTCTGTGTCACACAGTGGCCAAAAAAACTAAGTGCCATCACGAGGTCCCCTGATGTAGCCAATCCTCCATGAGCTTACAAGGCTCTTTTTTGTAAGTTCTTGGAGGATTGGTTACATCAGGGGTGTGTGGTCTAATATGCAAAAGAGCAAAGGAGCTGCTGCTAGAATTCTACCCCTGCTCCCATCTAAGTACTAACAATAAGTAACAATAAGCCATCTGATTAAAATCACATGAGACATGTTGTTTTTGGATACTCTTTTGGAAGAACTCCTGGGTTTCCTTGGGAGCTTCTTAGGTGGGTCTTGAATGAGAAATCCAGTAATGGCTGGGAAGTTTTCTTGGAATCGAAGGGCTAGTCCATCACTGAGCATTATTATATTTTAATCATGCTATAGTTTGTCCTTTCCCTGCAAACTAGGATTCCATACTGTGAATGAACTGATTGGAATGTTGGTTTTCAAAGTGCAGCTTGTTTCAAACCCCAAATAATCTGTCTCTTAAAAGAGAAAACACAAGAAGAAGAAGAAGAAGAAGATATTGGATTTCTATCCTGCCCTCCACTCCGAAGAGTCTCAGAGCGGCTCACAATCTCCTTTACCTTCCTCCCCCACAAGACACCCTGTGAGGTGGGTGGGACTGGAGGGGCTCTCACAGCAGCTGCCCTTTCAAGGACAACCTCTGCCAGAGCTATGGCTGACCCAAGGCCATCTCAGCAGGTGCAAGTGGAGGAGTGGGGAATCAAACCCGGTACTCCCAGGTAAGAGTCCGCACACTTAACCACTACACCAAACTGGCTCTCCAGGGGCCAAGGGATGTCTTTGGATTGTTCACATAGCAGCAACTTGATTTTTTCTCCCATGTAACTGAATCTAGCCACTGCATCTGCAGTTCTCACAACACAATTGCCATAGTTAGCAATCTTCCTCTGCAGTGAACATCCACAACATGTGGTGTGCTCCAGCAACATTGTCAATTCATGCAGGAGAAGTCTGAGGCCCAAGTATCCAATGTAAGCTGGTAGAGTACTTTCCTCACAACATGTCCTAGAATCTTTTACAACAGCACGTAGAGGTTCCACAACAAGCAAGGTCATATAGAAAACATTGCCTGAGGGCAGAAAGTTTGGAAATCTCAGAATCCCCCTAAATCACATGAAACTGTTTTCAGATTGTCATTTTGAAGAACCCTTGGACTTCCATGGAAATGGAGGAGGATGAGATTGGATTTATACCTCATCCTTCGCTTGGACTCTCAGGGTGGCTTACAATCTCCTTCTCCTCCCCACAACAGACAGCCTGTGAGGTAGGTGGAGTGTTGGAGCTCTCTAAGAACTGCTCTTGAGAGAATAGCTCTTTTAAGAACTGTGAGTGACCCACGATCACTCCAGCAGCTGCATGTGGAGGAGTGGGGAATCAAACCCAATTCTCTGGAATACAATCTGCCACTCTTAACCACTACACCAAACTGGCTTTTAGGTGGGTCTTCAGTGAGAAACCCAGTAATGGCAGGAAAGTAGGGATGGGCATGGAATAGGAAAATGGTGTTTCGTGTTGGTTCATGGTTCATTTGATTACTTGAACTAGTGCTTCATTTTGTTTCATGATTCATATGGTTGCCCAAACTTGCTCATGGTTCATTTGGTTTGGGAGGTGTAAAGCTTACTGAGAGTCTTCAGCAGTTTCTCCTCCACCCATCCTCCAAGTTTGGTGACAATTGGATCTGGAATGTCCGAGTTATAGTCCCCCAAAAGCAGGTTCCCCCAGAAAAGCTCAGCTTCAGCTCTCACAACAACTAATTCTTCTCTCTTCGTGCTGCAAGGTAAAAGCAATGGAGTCAGGGTGTCTGCTCCAATAGAGAAGAATGGGAGCTCCATGATAGGCTCCCAGGCTGCCAATCAAGCTGTGGACAAGTGCTATTGGTGTTTCTAGGGCTCCCAGAATTTCACCCCCAGTGTTGCCTATGAACTGATTGAATCAGCATCAGGATGTCTGGGAAAATGAGCAGCAAAAATGAACCAAACAAACCACCAAGGGAAAAAGGTGGTTCATATTCCAGTTTGAGTATAGCACGAACTAGCAAACTGGTTCAAAACGAACCATGAATTGGTCCAATTTGTGCATGAATTGCGATTCGTGGATTGGTTCATGTCCATTCCTACAGGCAAGTTCTTAGCGTGGAAAGTGAGGCAGGGTTGCTCAGGACCATGACATTTATTTTTGGCCAGAGCTCTCCCCCTCCCTACAGTAAAGATTTTGCCTAATAAAGACCAAGACCATCCTGAGCCATCTGTGTTGTGTAGTGTATGTTAGGGGTTGTTTAAAATATACTGATAGTCATAAATATCATATTATAATAAATCACAGAGCAGACTTTTGGAAGATTAGTTTTACCTTTCATAAAATGCTAATGTTGGTTTTGTTTTCATTTCGCGGTATTGTCTTTCTCTTTAAAAATTACAGCTTTACTACAGAAAGCTAATTTCATAATACAGTATTAACTCAATATTACATAAATTACCTTTGTCAGATTGCATTGTTATGGATGTACAAAGCCCCAAATTTACAACCAAAAGCTCTCCAAAGACATGTATTCATAATTTCCTACAATGAACCATATGCCACAATATAGTCTTAAGGAATTACATGTTTTAATGCCAAGCACAAATCCTGCCATTTTCTTCAAGATGCAAACGGAAACAATATATTTGGAGGTTTCTTTCCTCCCCCGCCAGGCCCCCTTTGTTTGTAGTTACAGGCACCCAAATTGCAACACTGTGAAAATATTTTAATATCTGCAGTATTGTTTTGCACGACTCCTTGTTTAAACTCCACATTCCCACTGTGTAAGAAGTTATAGTTGCTTTGATACCACATCCTCCCCCCCACCGCCTATTGTAACTTTGGATGTTAGAAGAACATTTTAACAGCAATCAGATTTGGTAGACTGTTTACCGACAGTGATAGGAAAAATGGTATCTTATTCCTGATTAAGCCATTTAATTGTAGTTGGTTATATCGTGTGTGTGTTGTGGTTTTTTTTTTAACAATACCCACTGGTTTCCCTTCACAAGGTGTAAGGTTCTCTTTTAATTTTTTTTTGTAGCATAACCCAACTTATCCGTGTCATTCAGACAAAGAGCGGAAAAATGTTGTCTGTGAAGGAACAGGGGGGAGAGCTGGGGCAATTGTGCAACATCTATAGGTTTTTAAACACACACTGTCTAATCAGACTCTGACAGATCCATTGTAAATCAAAGGTCTGGTAAGTGGAGATGCCAGAAATGTTTGATCTCACTCCAAGCTTTGAAACAACTTGCTTATTTTTTCTGCAGCTTGGCTCCTCACTAAAATAAAACATTGAGAGATGAATGTTCTGACAGGTCATTGGGTGTCAAACTGTCACTCTGTAATGGTTACATATTTCAGTTGGATTGAGGTGCTTGGTGGTTGCAGGGAGGGGGGACGGGAGGAGGTCTGGGAGAACACGAGTGAAAAAGAAGAAGAGGAGAAGAGACAAAGAATAAAAGATATTTTTTGTTCTTTTCCTTGTGGCTGATCTTCCTTTAAACCAAACACTTGTCATGTTCGGGGTGGTGGCAGCGGCGGTAAGGGGGGGGGGAGTTTTATAAATTTTTAATGATATTGGGTACAATTGGTGCTTTGAAATTTGCTGTACTTTAATTTTTTCTTCGTTAGCCAAGGCTCGCTAATGCATTGAAGTGCTAAGAGCGTGTCCTAGGGATGCCACGATAATTGTGTTGTTAATAATATTGTGGCACTAGTAATGTTCGCCTGGTAATCAAGCCGTGCGATTTTTTTTAATATATTCAGTTATTACACTGCATCTCGTACAAATCATGTCAATTACAATTGCCAGCCTCTGACAGTTAAAATAATTGTGTACGTTTTCTGGAATTTTCCATTGGCTTGGCTAATCAAGCTAAAAAAAAAAATCAACACATTATTTGCATTAATTTTGGGGGGCGAGGGGGAAGGTTTTGAGTCTATTTCTGCTCCTAAATCAGTTGTACATCTATTTCAAAAGTCACAACACTGAGTAATAATAAATAGAGGGTCCCTTTTGTAATGGAATGCTATTGAAGCAGGTGACTGAAGAGGAAAATGGAAGATTGCCTTGGATAAATCTGAGGGATGGACTTGTGTGTGTGTTTGTGTACTTGAAAATTGCATCCGTTGATTTGGAGGCCAATTTTTATGATATGTCTGCTTGGACATCTATGTGCATGCATGTCCTGACACATCTATGCAATTTATACTCATTTGAATTCTAAAGAAAGGTCCATTATATGCTTTTCTAACTCCTACAAGCAACTATATTGGCACTATAAATGTGCATTGGCTAGGATAAGATATATATTAAAAGGTATTTCAGTGTTGCGCTTGCAGATGCAGAGAGCAAATCTGCAGTGGCCTTCAGACAAAAGGGGCTTCTTTACAATGAAGAGAGAAGAGAGAGGGAAGTAAAGATTCATTTTCCATACAAATAAGAGGATGAGCACAGTATTCCGAGTATTTTTGGCTTGCATGTAAGATATATCTCATTATATCTTTTAAGGCTGGCAGCATTCTTGTTTCCCTTATTAGCAACAGTCCTAACCAACATGCTCAAGTCTTTCTTTGACTCTTCTCTGAGAGCTCGTAGAACCCCTGAGGAGGTTGGTTTTGGAGTTGGTCCATTAGAATCTTTCTTTGGACCCTACAAAAAGGAATGGAGAAACTGAGTGTAGAGGAGAAGTGACTGTTGACCCCTGCACTTATTAAAATACATGCTGGAGAGGGTAGTTTCTTCTCCTCAAAAGAGGAGTGAACATGTCACAGCAGCAGTAAAAGAAGGAATGGCAGGGAGGCGTATCAGCTGTACGCGAGCAATAACCGAGTAAAAGCAAGCAGCAGCGGATGAGGAGGAAAAACAAGTGTGGAAATGTCGTAATTACTCTAGGCGGAATAATGAGTAGGCATGGATGCATTTGAAAAATAACAAGTCATCTGGCAGTAGTATTTGAGGAATGACAAGTGAACATGACTGTTATTTGTGGAATAAGTAAGCTGAATGATCTTATTTGCAGAATAACAAGTAACTGGTGGGTCTTTCTGAAGATATTGCTTTGTTGTAATCATGAAAGCAAAAAAAGAGAGCGAATGGCTGTTAAACTGGCCGCAGGGCAAAGAAGAGCTAAACACAGAGAAATCAAATCTTTGGAATTGTTTTGATTTGAATTCAGTTGTGACTGAAGGTTTGTTTGTTTGGTTTTTTAGTTTGGGTCCATTTGAGGTTCTGGTAACTACTTCAGTGTCCCTTCTCTGAACAGGGGAGATCATAGATGTGATTCATGCTAACTGTGGATCGGGGCAAGTTCCAATGGATCTAACTTGAGACAACCATCCACCATGATCCAGGACTGCTTACTCCCATGCAAAACTGCCCATCAGCTAAGATATGCAGCAGAAACTCTGGTTTCTCTTCAGATATGTAGCAGAGGCCTTGTACGTGTGCCTGTCCTTTCTAAGGTAAGATGGAGTGGTAACTATAGAGTTTTTTTCAGTGGTGGAACTCCAAATATAGACTACTGTCCTGAGCATGTTAAGCTTTAGGTCCCTGATGAGAAATGTACTGTGCTCTGTGTCTAGGTATTTTGTTGACTGCTGATTTGTGCATGACCAAGAAGTACTTATTTCCTCTTCTTATGAGTTGAAAGCTGTTTTACTCCATAATGATCCTAACAGGAATTTTACCTGGCAATGAGGCTGCTGCTTTTCTTGATGGCTTACTGGGGAAAGGTTGATGGTTTTATCGAGACTCTCTTTTAAAAACTTTTTAAAAAACTCTTCATGCATTGAACAGATTGTATCACCTGAAAAAAGAGAATGGGAGTAGGGGTGTTATTAATTTTTGTGATTACTCTGGTTGGATTTGAAAGCTGGAGTTTCCTTTCTGGCTCTTCAGCGCTTGGGATGAAACTGTGGACATTTTTTCCCTAGACACAGTATTAAAATTTGATTGTAAAACTGATGATGGTGTTGCTTTTTGTGTGTGCATATAATGGTATATAGCAGGGGTGGCCAAACTTGCATAAAGTAAGTGCAACATAGAATAAAGATCAGATGCTTGAGAGAGAAATGCCTTCTCCAAGCTGGCCAATGAGAAGGTGGGGGCTTGGAGAACCACACAATATATGTGAAAGAGCCACATGTGGCTCCTGAGCCCGTTTGGCCACCCCCCCCCCTCTCTCTCTCTCTCTCTCGGCTTGGCTTCGCGAACAAAGATTTAAGAAGGGTGCAGTAGTCCACGTCTGATATATAGTAAAACCTATGAACAAAACAAGAAACCTAACAGAGAAAATAGGCAGGATGAAAACAGTCACAATAAATTTTAATTTATTTACTTCATTTCTCCCCCACCTTTCCCCCCCAGTGGAGGCCCAAAGTGTCTTACAATGTTCTTCTTTCCTGTTTTATCTTCAAAACAACTCCATAAGGGAGGTTAGACTTAGAGCAGGGGTGTCAAACATGCGGCCTGGGGGCCGAATCAGGCCCCCAGAGGACTACTATCAGGCCCCCAAGCAACTGGCTGTCATCTGCTTCCTTCTCTGTATCTCTTGCTTCCTTCTGTATAACAACTTGCTTTGCAAGGCTACAGGAGCTACAGAGCAAAACCTCTATTTTCTCCATTGGCTGAGGCTCCTCCCTTGGGGAGGAAGGGGGGGAGGCAGAGCTTGCTTTGCCAGCCTCTCTCAATCACACAGCAGAGCTGCTGATCCAAACCTCTCTTCCTTCTATTTGCTGAGGCTTCTCCCCCTCCTGCTCCCCTGGGGAAGGAAGAAAAGAGCCAGAGTTTCCTTTGCTCAGTTCCCTGGATCTCATGGTAGAAATGCCATTAAAGGTTTAGTATGGTATGGTAGAAATGCAAAGTGCCTTTAAGACCAATGAGTGCTAATGTTTTAAGCCTTTAAAAATATTTGTGTTTGTCTGTGTCCTTTATAAAGTTTATATCTCTGCTACCTAATCTTAAATAGGTATACACATGGCCTGGTCCGACATGGCCCGGCCCAACCTGACATGGCCCGGCCACATAAGGTGTTATCTATGTCAGATCCGTCCCTCATAACAAATGAGTTTGACACCCCTGACTTAGAGTCTGGTTGGTCCAAAGTCATGCGACCAAGCTTTCATGGCAGACCGGGGATTTGAATCTGGGTCTCCCAGATTCTAATCCCACACTCTAACCACAACACCATGCTAGCTATATACAGAATATATAAAATGGGGGGAGGGGAGGAGAGGTGATGGTATAGATTTGTATATACTCAGGTGCAGCATTTAAAACAAATAACATGAAGCATGCCTGAAATAAATCTAGTTAGAACATTCAGTATTCAATTTGTGACCTACTTTTAGTTTGTACTCTTAAATAACAGCAGAACGAGCCCTTTGCCATTAAAGCAGCAGGACTTTTTGCTACCTGATGCTTTCAGGTCCTTTTAAGGCAAAGTTTAAAATGAATGACCGAAGATGCTACTGGATCGTGGGTTCAATCCAGAATTTTTTTGTGTGTACTTGTGTTTGTGTGTGTATGTGCGTGTGCGTGTGCATGCATGCTTGCCTGGAAGTCATGGTCAACTTCTGGCAACCTCTACTGGGGCTTGGACATTCAGAGAGGAAGACTGATGATGATGGTATTGGATTTATATCCTGCCCTCCACTCCAAATCTCAGAGTCTCAGAGCGGCTCACAGTCTCCTTTACCTTCCTCCCCCACAACTGACACCCTGTGGGGTGGGTGGGGCTGAGAGACCTCTCACAGAAGCTGCCCTTTCAAGGACAACTCCTGCAAAAGCTATGGCTGACTCAAGGCCATTCCAGCAGCTGCATGTGGAGGAGTGAGGAATCAAACCTAGTTCTCCCAGATAAGAGTCCGCATACTTAACCGCTACACCAAACTGGCCCTGTTGCTTCCCTCTGCATCCTGACCTTTGCATTCCTTGGAGGTATCCCATCCAAGTACTTGCTAGGGTCAGACCTACTTAGTGGAGATCTGACACGATTGGGCTTGCCTGGGCTATCCAGGTCAGGGCGGGTTCAATCCAGACTTAATTATCTGCTAATGGGAGAGGAAGTTAATTTCCATAATTTCCACCAATGCTCCATTGCTGCTGGACACCCCTCTGTTTGCCTTTCATGCAATTCCTAAGGGTCTTCTGTCCTGCAGGATCAGAAAGACAGGAAAGTTCTATTCTGCTGTTGGAAGTGGCTTTTGTCAGTAGACGATTCAGTCTGGTATGGATGCAACCCACTTGTTTAGTATATGCACAATTCCTTACTACTAGGGTTTATGAATGTACTGCCTTCCCATTTGCAGGTTTCTTTTTTCTTTTTTGTAACAGAAACTCCTTTGCATATTAGACTAAACACCCCTGACGTAGCCAATCCTTCAAGAGCTTACAGGGCTTACTGTAAGCTCTTGGAGGATTGTCTGCATCAGAGGGGTGTTGCCTAATATGCAAAGGAGTTCCTGCTACAAAAAAAGTCCTGCCCATTTGTAATTACCAGGACTCCTTTTCTGAACTGACGATTTGAACATTTTTTTTTTAAACCATATTTATCTGATTCAGAGAAAAATAAAGGATCGGTAGTTCAGGTTTTAGTTCAGTTTTGCTGTTTTTAAAAAAAGTGTGTGACAAAAGCATGTGACAAAAGCGTGTGTATGTGCATGAAAACTACAAGCTTTCACTAAACATGGCTTGAACAAATCATATCCCAAAATGTAGAGTTTATCCCTCAACTTTGCCTGGAGGTAAAACTGGAAAGAACCGATTTCTCTCTCTCTCCTTGCTTCAAGTCTGTGAGTTCTGGCCATTCAGAATGAATGGCTATAGAACTATGCCCAGACAGAAAAATCAATGCTTCATATCAGGAGGCTTCAGGGGTTAGGCTCCTATGTTCATGTCAACAAGGCTATTGGTTTTCTTAATACTCCAAAGTTAGCATTTCCATGCTGCTGGATCCGTCTACGGTGACTTGTGTGGTCAATGTTTAGCAAAAAAATATAAAAATTTCCCTTGACCCAAGCAACCAGGGTGGCAAAAATGCTTTAATTGTTTACCAGGAATGAAATGTATATGTGTAAGGGAAAATAAAAGAAGGCCAATAACTAGTGTTTTCTCTATTGTAAAAAAAAACCCCTGAGCCAACCAATGGAAATCAACTGGAAGGGGTCAACATGGACCAGCAATGTGGGTTAGAGAATGTCTTGAAAAGGCTGATTTGCATTATCCTTCTGGTATATAAGGAAAGGGAATGAAGCATCAAAACAGCCCAAAGGTGAGGCGATGCTGATGGTGAAACTATCAGTTTCATTGCCATAAGCAGCAGCGGCAGTCCTGGGCCGCTTCGATCCATTTCTTGATGTGTCTGGAGAGTTGTGCGAATCGACCCCAATTGGGAAGTCATGTTTGCTTCTGGGTTTCTTGGATCTGAGAACTTGGGAAGGAGGTGAAAAGGCAGCTTTGTTGCTGCCTGCTAAATCGCTTAGGCTCCAATGAAACTGTGAAAGAATCTAAAACTGAGTCGGGTAGATTGAAATGCATAGATTTCTGTATCACAGGGCTGCCAGGTCCAATTCAAGAAATAGATGGGGACATTGGGGGTGGAGCCAGGAGACATTGGGGGTGAGGCCAGGAGTAAGGTTGTGACAAGCATAATTGAACTCCAAAGGGAGTTCACATCATATTTAAAGGGGGCTTTTAAATGCGTTCCCTCCACTGGAAATAATGAAGGATAGGGCACCTTCTTTTGGGAGTCATAGAATTGGACCCCGTGGTCCAGTCTTTTTGAAACTTGGAGGGTATTTTGGGGAGAGGCACTGGATTCTATGCTGCAAATTGGGTGCTCTACCTAAACCCTCCCCCAGAGCCCCAGATACCTGTGAATCAATTCTCCATTATACCCTATAGCAATCAGTCTCCATAGGAAATCATGGCGTGCCCAGCAGACCTTTCCCTCCCCTCCTGCTTTCTGATGAGCCCGAAGTGGGGGGAGGGCTTCCAAACCGGGGGATCCCCTGCCCACACCTGGGGATTGGCAACTCTACTGTACCAGCTGCAGAAATGTTAGGCCTCCTTGTTTTCATGCTGGGTGCTGAACTCTGTCTCAATCAACTGTTTTAGTATATAGCCAGCATCTCTCTCTTAGATTGCAGACAGATGGGGATTGTGACAAAATTGTTACTGCATTTTCAACTTTGGATGTCTTCTTCTTTGAAGACAGTCTTACCCAGATCAGTTTTGATGACCTGGATGGCCCAGGATAGCCTGGTCTCATCAGATATCAGAAACTAAGCATGGCTGGTCCTGGTTAATACTTTGATAGGAGACTGTGATGGAAGTCCATGGTCATGACAGCGTTTGCCTTGAAAACCCTCTGGGGTCACTGTGAATGGTCTGCAACATCATAGGGCTTCCCAGCACTAGTAAAGTTTCAGAAAGGATCTGCAAGGTTGGTGTTACACTCACAGCATTCTGAAGTTTACATCAAGGAAACATCACAACTATATTTTGACTTCTCTCCCTTCTTGATTTTTGGTTGACTTTAAGACACCCAAGATCTTTGAGAGTCAGCATGGTGTAATGGTTCATAATGGCAGACTTTAAACTGGAGAACCAGATTTGATCCCCTGTTCCTCCACCTGAAGACCACTGAGTGACCTTGGGCCAGTCACAGTTCTCTCAGAACCAGGGGTAGAATTAGGGTTGCCAAGTCCAATTCAAGAAATATCTGAGGACTTTGGGGGTGGAGCCAAGAGACTTTGGGGTGGAGCCAGGAGACACTGGGGCAGAGCCAGAAGCAAGGGTGTGACAAGCGTAATTGAACTCCAAGGGAGTTCTGGCCATCACATTTAAAGGGACAGCACACCTTTTTAAATGCCTTCCTTCCATAGAAAATAATGGAGGATAGGGGCACCCTCTTTTGGGGATCATAGAATTGGACCTCCTGGTCCAATCGTTTTGAAACATGGGGGGTATTTTGGAGAGAGGCACTAGATACTATACTGAAATTTTGGTGCCACTACCTCAAAAAACAGCTTCCCCAGAGTCCCTGATACCTCCAGATCAATTCCCCATTATACCCTATGAGAATCAATCTCCACATAGGGAATAATGAAGTGCCCAGCAGACGTTTCCCTCCCCCCCCCCCCCCCCGTTTCTGGCAAAGGACTGGCCTCTCTACTCATGAGTTGCTGCCAACGTCTTCAAAGTAACACAGACACACCATCCCAAGAAGAAGCCTTTCCAATTGGAGACTGAAGCTTCCGGAGGTGGAAAGGCACATGGTCCTGTGGGGGCGGGGCTTCCCCCCACCGGCCAGCTGATTGGGGGCGGGAAGAAGCCTGGGAAAGTGGAAGAACCTGCTGGGACCTGGGGATTGGCAAGCCTAGGTAGAATTCTAGCAGAAGCTCCTTTGCATATTAGGCCACAGACCCCTGATGTAGCCAATCCTTCAAGAGCTTACAAAAAAGAGCCTTGTAAGCTCTTGGAGGATTGGCTACATCAGGGGTCTGTGGCCTAATATGCAAAGGAGCTCCTGCTAGAATTCCACCCCTGCTCAGAACTCTCTCAGCCCCACCTGCTTCACAAGGTGCCTGTTGTAGGGAGAGTAAGGGAAGGCAATTGTAAGCAACTCTGAGATTCCTTTGGGCAGAGAAAAGCAGCATATAAAAACAACTTCTTCTTCTTCAAAGCAGGTGAAAGTCCTTCCCAGGCACTGTTCCCCCCAAGTGTCCAACCATTTCCCAGCCTGAAGTTGGATCCCTAGGTGGATGCACACCTTGCTTAAATTCCCACTGAGGAGGAGAACTGTAGTAATAAGTCCTTTGTGATTCTCATTTTGTAATTAGATCTTCTTGTGTTTAGCTGCAGAAGTGGTGGGTGGAAGGGGAGAGCTGAGCCGGCCGTTCTAGTAACAGTACAGTACTTCGTATCATCACGATTCACTTATGGTCAACGTAACGGTTAAACATCACATTAGGTTATATAGCACCCTTTCCCCTTCTTAATTTGATGCCTTCCTCTCCTTCCTTCCCATTTTAAGCTCGTTGCTGGTGGTTTTTCTTTTCTTCTTGAATCTAACCCCCCCTCCCCATCTTTTCTTCCTCCCGCTGTCTTTCGTGACACAGTGCTAACACTGAAAACGCTAGGGGCTACCGTGAGCATTGCTCACCCAGAGCAATCGGATGAAAAAGGCAGTGCAGATGTAATTTGTTTTCAATGGCTGTTTCAAAAGAATAATTGTGGTGACATTGCGGGATCAATATTATAGATTTTTGTTTTCAAGTACACTGTATGTGTGGTGCTAAGGGGAGGCAGGAAATATAGCACTGCAGCCGGAATACGATAAAAATGGATTGAGGTCTGTGGGTATTGTCGGCTGGCAGCCATCATAGCTTTTGGAACATCATTGGTGGGATTAGAGAGCTTGTCCTCTGGGTTGGCATTTCATTGCGAGGTGTGTAAAGCGCCTGCGACTTCCTCTCCTTCGGGGACCTGTTTACTGAACTCGCCTGAGCCCAGCCTCACCACGACACCATAAATTCTTTGGTGGTTTGTATCACTAACAGGTGGCAAAAGGTAAGGGAAGTGAGGATTAAGGTACATTTGTGGTGTCATGTAATTTGGCACGTTGCTAATGTAAAATGAAAAGCAACAGCGTCGGAGGTGAAAGGGAGAGAGAGAGAGAGATCTGCGCACCGCAATGAGCTTTTCCATACAGTTTCTGCTCCTCGTCTCTCTAGGCCACCGAGCTAGATAAAAAACCTCTTTAAGGAACCGGAGAGCCGAGCGAGCGTGCGTACCTCCAGAGGACTGCTGGCTGATAAAGCCGGCTTGGAACAATATGGTGAGTGTCACTTAAAATACCAAGAGAAATATGATGTAGCGATCAAGGACTTCCTGCTTTAGGAGTTTCATGTATCAGAGTAACTAGATTAAAAAAAAAAATGTCGTTCCCAGGGTGAAAATTATATTAACAAAGAATTAGTAATAAAGCTGAATAAATGTAATGAGATGTGAAAGACAGAGCAGAGCTGGTCTCCCCCTCCCCCCACCCCGTCTTTCATAATTAGGCTGTGAAAGGAATGGAAATGGAGATGAAACACCTTCCTCATTATCAATTCGGATATTACAAATGAAAGTCCAACCTTGTTGGCCCACTGGTTGTCTCCATGCTGACTTGCCCATGACGTAAGGGTAGGACCTTTTTGTCCATAACGCCTCCTCACCAATCCCTCCAAAAAGCCACCCACTCCCAAGAGTCTTCTTGCTATTTCTTGATTTCTTTAGACCAGGGGTGGCCAAACTTGCATAATGCAAGAGCCACATAGAATAAAGTCAGGTGTCTGAGAGCCTCAAGACATGACGGTCAGATGTTTGAGAGCAACAAGACATGAACATCAGATGTTTGAGAGTCACAAGACGTGAACGACAGCTGTTTGAGAGCTACAAGACATGAACATCAGATGTTTGAGAGCTGAAAGACATGAATGTCAGATGTTTGAGAGCTGCATGACACAAACATCAGATATTTGAGAGCCACAAGACATGATCATCAAACGTTTGAGAGATGCAAGACATAAACATCACACCTCCCCATAAAAAATCTGCCAAGAAAACATTGTGATGTGGCATCACCCCATGGGTCAGTAATCACTCAGTGCTTGCACAGGGGACTACCTTTACCTTTTTATGTTTCTATTATAGTAAAGTAAAGTAAATTTATTTTTATATCCCGCCCTCCCCCGCCAAGGCGGGCTCAGAGCGGCTCACAGACATGGGACAACCATGATTTAGATAAAATACAATCAAGACAAAACAAGTTAAAATACAATTAGGTTACATAGGTTAGTTAAAATAGATAAAATAGCTATTATAAGTTAAAATTGAGTTAAGGTGCTACAGTTCACAATCGTATATAAGATGGCTGGATGGCTACAGGTCAGTTCAGTTTAGCCGGGTTCTATCTTAAAAGCAAGCTGAAAGAGGATGGTTTTGCAAGCCTTGCGGAACTGATTCAAGTCCCGCAGGGCTCGCACCACCTCTGGAAGTTGATTCCACCATCGGGGGGCCATTACTGAAAAGGCTTGCTCCCTTGTTGTCTTCAATCTAGCCTCTCTTGGCCCAGGGATTTTTAAAAGGTTTGTAGAACTAGATCTCAGGGCTCTCTGGGGAACATATGGGGAGAGGCGGTCCCTTAGGTAGGCAGGTCCTCGGCCATATAGGGCTTTAAAGGTAATAACCAGCACCTTATAGCGAACATGGTACACAACCGGCAGCCAGTGCAGGTCCCGCAGCTCAGGCTGCACGTGTTCCCACCGAGGTAGTCCCACCAACAGCCTGGCCGCCGCGTTCTGCGCTACCTGAAGCTTCCGTGTTTGGTATAAGGTCAGCCCCATGTAGAGGGCATTACAGTAGCTTAGTCTCGAGGTGACCGTTGCGTGGATCACAGTTGCTAGGTCGCTGCGTTCCAAGAAGGGAGCCAGCTGCCTTGCCCTCCTAAGATGGAAAAAGGCGGATCTAGCAGTGGCAGCTATCTGGGCCTCCATTGATAAGGAGGATTCCAGTAGCACTCCCAGGCTTTTGACTCTGCGCACCGGTATCAGTGGCGCACCGTCAAAGGCCGGTAGGGTGATCTCCCCTCCCGGCCCGCCGCGGCCCACGCAAAGGACCTCAGTCTTCGCCGGATTCAGCTTCAGCCCACCCAGCCTGAGCCAGTCAGCCACGGCCTGTAACGCCCGGTCCAGATTTATAGGGGCATCGCCAGTCCGGCCGTCCATCAATAGAAAGAGCTGGGTATCATCAGCGTACTGATGACAACCAAGCCCATACCTCCGTGCAATCTGGGCAAGGGGGCGCATATAGATGTTGAACAACATCGGGGAGAGGACTGCCTCCTGAGGCACCCCACAATGAAGTGGGTGTCTCTGAGACAGCTCCCCCCCGATTGCCACCCTTTGTCCCTGACCTTCAAGGAAGGAAGAGAGCCACTGTAAGGCTAGCCCCCGAATTCCTGCATCGGCGAGGCGGCGGGTCAGCAGCCGATGATCGACCATATCGAATGCAGCCGATAGGTCTAGCAGCAGCAATACTGCTGAGCCGCCTCGATCCAGTTGCCGGCGGAGGTCATCCATGAGGGCGACCAAGACTGTCTCTGTCCCATGGCCCGGGCGGAAGCCGGACTGGCATGGGTCCAGGGCGGAAGCGTCATCCAAAAAATCCTGTAACTGCAACGCCAACAGCCCTCTCAATAATTTTGCCCAAAAAGGGCAAGTTTGAGACCGGTCGGTAGTGTGCCAATTCGGCCGGGTCTGATGTAGCTTTTTTCAGGAGGGGGCGGACCACTGCCTCTTTCAGGGGTGTTGGAAAAGCACCCTCTGAAAGAGATCGATTTATGATGTCCCGTATAGGACATCTTAACTCCTCCTGGCAGGCCTTAATTAGCCAGGAGGGACATGGGTCCAGATCGCAAGTTGTGGATCGTGCGGTGCCAAGAACTTTGTCAACTTCCTCCAAGCTGAGCAATCCAGGGTTAAATCAGAAGACACGCATTGGGCCTCGAGTTCACTTACTGCATTTAAATTGGCAGGGCAGTCGCGGCGGAGCGATTGGACCTTATCTGCAAAAAACTTTGCAAAAGCCTCACAGCCAATCTCCAATTCCTTAACATTTGAATTGCCCTGTGGCAATGTAGTAAGATTCCGAATTATTCTAAATAGTTGAGCCGGGCGCGAATTTGCAGATGCAATCTTAGCCGCAAAGTATGTTTTCTTTGCGGTCTTGATTGCCATCTCATAGGACTTCATAAACTTCCTATAAGATGTTCTAGTCGCTTCATCGTGGGTACGCCGCCATTGCCTCTCTAGCCGTCTAAGACCTTGTTTCAGCTGGCGTAATTCCGGGGTATACCACAGGGCCAGCCTAGTCCGAGGTCGCAGAGGGCATCGAGGTGTGATCTCTTCTATGGCCCTAGAGAGCTGGCTATTCCAGGTCTCAACCAGGCCATTGAGAGAGTCGCCAGAGGGCCAGGGATCCCGCAGGGCCATTAGGAACCGTTCCGGGTCCATTTGGCTTCGCGGGCGAGCCATAATAGGCTCTTCGCCTAAACAGGTTTGAGGAGGCATATCTATACGGGTCTTGAGGGCGAAGTGGTCCGACCATGGCACCGCCTCTGCGGTTATATTGCTCACTGTAACCCCGGCCGCAAAGATCAGGTCCAACATGTGCCCTGCCTGGTGAGTGGGGGTTGCAACAAATTGAGAGAGTCCTAGCGTCGCCATGGAAGACACTAGGTCCGTCGCCTGACTGGAGGACGGGTCATCAGCATGGACGTTGAAGTCACCCAGGATTATCAACCTTGGGTGCTCCAGCGCCCAGCCTGTCGCCGCCTCGAGCAGGGACGGTAAGGCACTGGCTGGTGCGTTAGGCGTACGGTACACCAGCCAGATCGCCAACCCCTCTCCGCCCTCCCACGCCAGACCGGCACATTCAATACCCTCAATCTTTGGGGCCGGGAGCGCCATAAAGGAGTAAGCCTCCCATATAAATAATGCCACTCCTCCCCCCCGCCCACTAGTCTGCGATTGGTGGAAGACTGAATAACCCGGGGGAGCTGTTTGTGAGAGGGCTACTATGTCACCCTCCCGAATCCAGGTTTCAGTCACGCAAGCCAGGTCCATGTCCTGTTCGAGCAGGAACTCTCGAAGTATTATGATGTACACTGTCCTGCCTTTGGGGGAGGGTGGTTTATAAATATAATGTTGTTGTTGTTGATGATTATGATGATGTGAGGAGGAGCCATGGATCAGTGGCAGAATATCTACTTGGCATGCAGAAGGTCCCAGGTTCAATCCCTGGCATCTCCAGTTCAAAGATCAGGCAGTAGGTGATGTGAAAGACCTCTGCTTGTGAATCTGGAAAGCCACTGCTGGTCTGACTTGGCAATACCAACTTTAATGAACCAATGGTCTGATTCAGAATAGGTCAGCTTCATGTGATTTACATGTGCAAGAGACAGGATGTACCCTGCCAGGATGCAGAGACCGAACTTTTAGAGACCCTGGGCAGGAGGAGGAATCATGCACAATGGAAATGTTAGCAGTTTACATTAACCCAATTTTAAGAAGGCAACCAACATGGAAACCAACAGAGACCACAATTTACCAAGGAAAGTGCCAGAAAATGGTCAGCTGGATGGCAGGGAGGTGTGTTTGCAAAACAAAAAACTTTGAGTGCTCGGGGCAACTTCTTTTGAATTTCTTGCTTTCGCCACTGTGCTCAAAATGTTCGTTTAAGAAAAGGGCTAATTCTTGGGCCAGAAGTTGGGAAGAGCTTGCTAGCCGTAGCTGAGTACTGTCTGGGCTGTCCCTGATTTCTCCCATCCTTGCAGGTACTTAATTCTGGATGTGGCCAAGAGCAGAAGCCAAAAGATAGGAGACTGGCTGTAGCCTATATCCTGCCATCTGCAAAAACCAGCCCAGTGAACAATGCTTCCTGTAAATTGTGGAGTCTTGTGAGCAAAAATTGTACTTTGTGAGCTACTGTCATTAAAGTTACGAGGCAGCAATTTGGCTACTGGATATATTAGTTTGCTCTGGGGCCATCCTTCCTGAGCTAAAACAAAAATGTGTCAGCTGGAGGCTAAAAAGCTGTGAGCTAGCTTACACTAACTCAGCTTAGGGGGAACATTGCCAGTGAATATCTTTCACGATGAATATGCTTGCCCGGGATACCTGCTCAGTGAATATACCTGGCCAGAGTATCTCTCTTTTCTCTCTCTGTCTTGTTTACTAAAATTACATTGCTTTGAACATTTCCATAATCTATTTTAGGTGCCTTCAGGAAAGAAAAATGGCACAGAAATGCCTTTACAAATAAAAAAGGTGATCTGGAGCAAGAGAACAAGAACAGTCAATATAGTTGGTGGCCCGGGCAGAAGAAGTTTTGTATGGTACATCAAGCAGTGCACCTTGCTTGCGGCTTAAGAAATGCAGTTGTGGGGAAAAAAATTCAATTCCTGGAAAATATGATATAATTGTATTAGTGTCATATAAATGAAACTAAGCTGTTCGGTTGCATAGAGAGGGGGTGAGAGACTCAATTCTGTGGAACACCTGGTACGAAAAGAGATGATCTAAAGCAGCATTTCTGTTATGTAAGAGGCACACAGAGATGTGGGTAAAGTTTCCCCATTTCATACTCTAGTTGCCATGTACATAATTGTATGTATTTGCAGCAAATAAATAAAATCTCGATTTAGAGAATGGGAACATAAATATGCAGGTGCTGCTTCTTTTTGGAGCATCTGTGCAAGGGTGGGAATATATTATTCCCACTGCATTTTGCAGCAGAATTCCCTCCAGTAGTCCAATGCAGGTATCATACTGGCTCCCGGCGAAACATAATATGCAGATCTGGAGCCAGCTGTTGATGACACAGATTTTCTTCCCTCCCATCCTTGTCTCTGCCTCACAGATCTTCCCTTCCCTTCCTTTATCACTCCTAACCAGGGCTCTTTTTCTAGCAGGAGCTCCTTTGCATATTTGGCCACGCAGCGGTCATTTTGTAGAAAAATAGGTGGTGGAGCTCATTCAGGGATTGTTATGCAGCTGCACATACTATTCAATGGACAAGGAGGTGGAACTCTCAGAAGGAGGAGGAGGAACTCTCAGAAAGGTTTAGGAGCTGTGCTCCTGTGAGCTCCCATTGAATCCGAGGGCTGAGGCCACAACCCCTGAAGTAGCCAATCCTCCTGGAGCTTACAGTAGGCCCTGTACTAAGAGCCCTCTAAGCTCTTGGAGGATTGGCTATGGGTGTTCCTGGTTATAGGTGACAAAGGAAGGGAAGCCATATACCGTTTTCGCACACAGGTTACCTCGTAGTCGCAATCCTGTTCCCTCCGCAGCGTCTGGTTGGATTTCCCACCATCTGCGCCGGAGTTACAGGAAGTGCCGCAGCTTCTGCGTAGCAAACATAAACTGGGTTTTAGCACTTTACAGCGAGGTAAGCTGTGTGCGAAAACGGTAATAGAGTCCAAGGCCTTCCCCTGATATTGCCTGCTAGTATTGGGTTTTACAGGTATATTGCTTCTGAATATGAAGGATCCTTTACTCACCGTGGCTAGTAGCCATTGACAGATTATCCTCCATGATTTAAATGTATTGGTATTGGAAAGTGGTGTTGTCACAGCTGATTTATTGTGACTCGATATAGTTTTAAAGGCAAAAGAGAAACACAGGGGCTTTGCCATTGCCTGACTTTGCATAGCACCCTGAACTTCCAGGGGTGGTCTCCAGTGTTCCCTCTGAGCTGAGTTAGTGTGAGACGGCTCACAATTTTTTAGACTCCTGCTCACATAATTTTGTCTTAGCTCAGGAAGAATGGCCTCCGAGCAAACTGATTTATGCAGTAGCCAAATTGCTTGCTCACAACTTTAATGCCAGTAGCTCACGAAGTAGAATTTTTGCTTACTCTGCAGCTTAAAGGGAGCACTGGTGGTCTCCCATCCAAGTGCTAACATGGGCTGACCCTGCTTAGCTTCCAAGATGTGACAAGATTGGGCTAGCCTGGTCCAACCAGGTCAGGGCATAAAGATATTAAGGACAAAGAAAAGGAGGGTAGGGTTCCTCACCTGAGTGAATTCACTGTTCCTGGGAATTGTCCCTTACTTGAACACCATGGTTTACAGGGAGCTAGCATTATATTGCTATATTATACATGTGTGTGTGTGTGTGTGTGTGCTACTGTTTATTGCTTATTCCTTATAGGCAAATAACCCTTTTTTAAAAACAAAACCAAGAATCATAATGCATTATCATGATACCCCCAAAAGAAGAAGACAGTAGTTTCATACCCCGCCCTTCTCTCTGAATCAGAGTCTCAGAGCGGCTTACAATCTCCTTTATCTCCTTCCTCCACAACAGACACCCTGTGAGGAGGGTGGGGCTGAGAGAGCCCTCCCAGAAACTGCCCTTTCAAGGAAACTCCTACAAGAGCTATGGCTAACTCAAAGCTATTCCAACAGGTGCAAGTGGAGGAGTGGGGAATCAAACCCGGTTCTCCCAGATAAGAGTCCATGCACTTAACCACTACACCAAACTGGCTACACCAAACTGCTCACTTAACCACTACACAAAACAATCTAATTCTCTCTGTTCATCAAATTTGCCACATCATAAGCAAATTTACTTGTGTCAAAATTCTATAGTGGCAGTCAGCTCAAGATGCCTCGCAGTCCATTATACAAATAACTTGACTAATCAAATAGGTTTAGGGAGTCTATTTCTTGTATACTACAGCAGAAAATGTCTTTTTATGGTTAGGTTTTATACCAAG
Source organism: Heteronotia binoei (assembly GCF_032191835.1). NCBI lineage: Eukaryota > Metazoa > Chordata > Lepidosauria > Squamata > Gekkonidae > Heteronotia > Heteronotia binoei. The sequence continues at coordinate 47,997,589 of NC_083236.1, forward strand.
CATAGTATATATATATATTTAGGCCTACTGTTTTTATGAAAACTTTTATTAACATTCCGAAAATGACCCCTTCACCCTCCTTCCATATTGTGTTTGTATCAGTCCCAAGGGAGATAGCCTATTTACATTTTTTTTATCTTACAAACACAATAAAATTAGTTTGTCTGAGACACAGATTTGTAGATCTCATTAGAGATAGTTTTTAGAAAAGGTACCCAACCTCGGGGGACAATAATGACAGGTTGTAATCTCAGAATGCAAAGTTTTTCTGACAAGGACAGTCTGTTAAAGCAGATCTTTTAATCTCATCAGCGTGCTTTTCGTTATGAGGCAGCTCCTGGAAAACGACCATTGGGTGCAACATTATGAGCCAAAAGACGGACAGGGTCAGAAGCAACAGAAGCCCCCAAATTGATATCATTGGGAATATTAGATTTATAGTTGAATGAAAAGGAAGCAAAGATGGTTTATCCCAATGATTTCAAGTGTCGTCAAATACTACCGAGGGGGGCAAAATATGACTGTTTTTAACTGATTAAAGTCAACATTTGTCCATACAGCAAATGAGGTATTTTCCCCAGGGTAGTTAACAACTTTGGTGGCACCAGAGGGGAATAATTTTTCAAATGTGCTGCTTCCAGTGGTCCAGAGTCCCAGGGCTTTCTCTTTAAATGGCCTTTTTATTCCGTGAGATAATGGGCAGTTTGTGCATTGCTTAAATCAGCCCTGTTTTGTTAGGAATGTTGCCGTCAGGGGCACTTACAATTTGTCAGAGGAAATGCAGAACATCTCTACAGGAGTCTGTTTAAGAGGACATCATTTCTCGATAAGCTCTTGCTAAGGTCAACATACACTTCTGCCCCTTCTCTATTCCCCTGTTGCTTCTGCCACATGAGAACCCTCTGATTTATTAGGATTACACAAGTCATGTCCTCCGCCTGACTGAATCTGCAATGTGAAAATTTCCTTCCTCTTCAAAAAGGACAAAAAAAGAGAAAGAAACACCCAAATCTAAAAGGTTTGAGAATGGAAGCAGAAGGGAATGTGTCCTATGGGTCGGAAGTGCGGGGTCCTCAAAATGGTCAATAGAAAATCCTTTTCTCCTTTAATCTAATGGCAACCCTATCTGGCATAATATTATACTTCAAATTCTATATCACAGTGACTTACCAAGGAAGACCGCTAGAACTGAAAAGAGTTACTCCAAAGCATTACTTTGCCAATCTGTTGAAGATAAAACGAAAAAGGAGAACCAAACAGGCTAACAAATGATGCGTCAGCGTGAGAATGAGAGTAGAATGATGGGAGTTGTTAGAGATCTTGGTTTCCCTCTCTCTGGACTAATAGATTTCTGTTTAAAGCCCAAAGAAATCTTGAATTCATTGGTTCCTGTCAATGAATGTTTTAAATTTCTATAAAGGTTTATGTGACTTAAAAAGCAGTGCTGAAGACAAAAACATTCTTCCTTGGGAGGTTGTTCATGCAAGTCCCATGATCCCCAGCATAGACTTTTTGGGGGAATAAAAAAAGACCATCCCCTCCCTTTTTCACCAGTGGAAAAAGTGGTTGGCTCCAATCAAGTATATGCTGCCCTTGGAGACACAGTGGAATAAAAATACAGCTGCCAATTTACAGTTGGGATCTGGAGATCTCCTGGAATTACAACTGATCTCCAGACAACAGAGATCAGTTCCCCTGGAGAAAATGGCTGCTTTGTAGGTGGACTCTATGGTGTTAAACTCTGCTGAGGTCCCTCCCTTCCCTAAACCCACCCTCCTCATGTTCTACTCCCAAATCTCCAGATATTTCTCAAAGGAAAGCTGGCAAACCTAATCCCCACCCTGCCCCAGATATACAGTCTAAGGGACCATACAGGAATGAATTTGGAGGAGGGAACTGAAACAAGAGAGGCATTACATAGGGGAAGAATTCCAGGCATAGGGAACTGTAAAGGACAGAGGGTGGAGTCTTTATTATAATGGAAGATAAAATTAGAAGATATATTGGATTCACAGTCAAAAAGGAAAGCTGCTTAAAGGCCTTTCCCCTGCCATAAGGTAGAAGACAATCTTGAAGGAGTTACATTAATTTTCAGCAAAGAACTTGACACATCTGGGCTAATTATGGAAGTATGTTGGAAAGATAATGGGAAATGAAATGTGTCAACAGTTTTCCTCCCTGCACCAAAACAAACATCTGTCTTCATTAGGTGAAATAAGAACAATTGAGTGATATAAAAGATTTGTGCCGTAGCAGACTCCTTTCCAGGAGTAACAGGGGCAGGTTATGAATAACTAGCAACAGCTCAAGGATCACTGAAAACACAGTGATGGGAATATACCAGAATTCATGGATAGTGAGGGTGGTATCGAACCAGATTTGGATCTTAGGTTGCTCATGAGTCCCATGAAATTAGGTCACTAAGAGCAGGGCTTTATTTTTGAAGCAGGAAAGCCTTTGCATATTAGGCCCCCTTATGTAGCTAATCATCCTGGAGCTTAAAGTAGGCCCTGACCTAAGAGTCTTGTAAGCTTTTGGAGGAATGGCTACATCAGGGGTGTGTGGCCTAATATGCAAAGGAGTTATTGCTGCAAACTTCCCCCCTTTACTAAGAGCCATTGTTAACTTTTTTGTAAACAAGCAGTTCAATGGGTTGAATCCAACCAGCTTTGGTTTGCTAGTGCAAAAGCAAGGAGGAATTGTTTTTGATTACCCCAAAAAGTTATGCTGGGAATCACAGGAAAGAAAGATGTTGTAAGCTGTTTTAGATCCCCATTGGGGTGAAAAACAGGTTATAAATATACAGATAAATAGAAATAAAGATGGCTAAAATCAATAAGGGTCCACCTTTCTAAGACCATTCTCCAATCTGTGATTAACTATGCCATTCTAAGCAGAGCTATACCCCCTTTACAGGGGTGGACTTTAACTTGGAAGATTATACCCTGAAGAACTTGTTGGTCTTGAAGGTGCTACTGGACTAAAATCTATGGTCCTAAAGTCAGCTTTGAACCATTGGTTACTTTATGCATTATTTTGGGAGTACAGGGCTGATAACAGACCGGCACTTTGGGCCAACTCAGAGACACCTCTGTGCCCAAAAAATCCCTGCAGATGGCAACATCTGCCTCCTGTCCCCATCCTGCACTGACCCCATCCTCCAGGCCGATCCACTTAGCTCAAAAAGCTACCACTTTGGAAGTGGTTGCAATTTTTTGGGCCAGCCAGCAGTCACCTCCACATCATCTGGAAGGGGAAGGGCACACATGAGGTGACTTGGCAGTGTGGAAGCGCCAAGCCACCCTGAGCCGTTTCCAGCTTCCCCCCCCCCCCATGCAACCTGGTTCGAGTGCTTGTGCGCAGGAGCGCTCTGCCCTTTTAAAAAACATTGAGCAGTGGCTTCTGAGGCGCCTCCCCATGCGGAGGCGCCCAGCCGCCGCACGGACGGGATGGGGCCACCTCCCCAGTATCGTGGGGAGGCTCCGGGATGGCTCTTTTTGAGCTGTTCCACTTTTGGCTGCCTCCCACCCGCCCCAGAATGCCCATCTGCTATCAACCCAGGATTCCTTGGTCTTGACTGGCCTCTTCTACATGTCCATTCAGCAAGTGACCTCCTTGAAACTTTTCTGCACTTCTCCTTGTAATTGTTTACTAGAAGTTATTTACATTTTTGTTTTGTTTTGGTGGCCATTCGGTTCTCATATTTGTAACAGGGAGGGTTGTTGCAAAGATGAAACTACACTTTGGGAGGTGCAGCAATAGAGAAATTAAAAAGAGAAGAACCCTTCATCATGGGGACACCACAGAATCTTGGAGGTAAATGAATTGACAGCATTTAACTGCATTTACTGGTGAGGTTTGACAAATCAAAGGGAACTCTTTTGACTTGTCACCAACGTGCTTTCATTGATGATGCACAGTGATGGCTTCTCTGACTGTACCATGTAGGAAGCCATTAAAGAGAATATTGCATTTGACAACTGATGGATTTTTAAGAACATCACAATTAAAATGTGGATGCCAAGCACTCAAATGAATGTCTAGAGTGAAGTGAACAACCATGGAATAGCAGAAATTCAAGCTTTCATTTTTAAAAAACCCAGCTAACAGCCCACCTTTTTAAGACCACTCTCCAATCTGTGATTAACTATGCCAGGGGTGTCGAACTCATTTGTTATGAGGGCTGGATCTGACATAAATGAAACCTTGTTGGGCTGGACCACTTTGGGCCGGGCCATGTGTGTACCTATTTAAGATTAGGTAGCAGAGAGATAAACTTTATAAAGGACACAGACAAACACAAAGTTGTTTTTTTTTTAAACATGCTTAAAACAGCACTCATTGGTCTTAGAGGTACTTTCTTTGTATTTCTCCCATGGGATCCAGAGAACTGGGCAAAGGAAGCTCTGGCTTTTTTCTTCCTTCCCCAGGGGACCAAGAGGGGGAGGAGCCTCAGCCAATAGGAGGAAGAGAGGCTTGGCTCTGTAGCTCTGCTGTACAATTGAGAGAGACTGGCAAATAAGCTCTGCCTCTCCCACCATCCTCCCAAGAGAGGAGCTTCAGCCAATGGAGAAAATAAAGGTTTTGCTCTGTAGCTCCTGTGTGATAGAGCAAGCCTTGCAAAGCAAGCTGTGATGCAGAAGGAAGCAAGAGAGAGGGAGAAGGAAGCAGATGACAGCCAGGTGCTCGGGGCCTGATAGGAACCTCTGGTGTCCTGATTTGGCCCCCAGGGAGCATGCTTGACACCCCTGAACTATGCCATTCTAAGCAGAGTTATACCCCTTTACAGGAGTGGAATTCTAGCAGGAGCTCCTTTGTATATTAGGCCACCCCACCCCGATGTAGCCAGTCCAGAGAGCCAGTTTGGTGTAGTGGTTAAGTGTGCGGACTCTTATCTGGGAGAACCAGGTTTGATTCCCCACTCCTCCACTTGCACCTGCTGGAATGGCCTTGGGTCAGCCATAGCTATCGCAGGAGTTGTCCTTGAAAGGGCAGCTGCTATGAGAGCTCTCTCAGCCCCACCTACCTCACAGGGTGTCTGTTGTGGGGGGAGAAGACACAGGAGATTGTAAACTGCTCTGAGTCTCTGATTCAGGGAGAAGGGCGGGGTATAAATCTGCAATTCTTCTTCTTCTTCTTCCCCCAAGAGCTTACAAAAAAGAGCCTTGTAACTTCCTGAAGTATTGCCTACATCAAAGGTGTGTGGCCTAATATGCAAAGGAGCTCCTGCTAGAATTCCATCCCTGCCCCTTTAGATCCTTTGAAGGGGTATCTTAGATCTATCCACCTATTTTTATTCCACCCATCTACCAACACGCTAGCTCTATGATTTTCCTTTGTTCCCTTTTATCTTCACAACAACCCTGTAAGGTAGCTTATGCTGACAGCCAATGAATGGCCAAAGGTCATTCAGTTTCATGGCTGAGCAGGAATTTGAATCTCATTCCCTCCAGCCCTAGTACAACCTCATCTCTACATATATATAGATCCAGGTAGGCAGCCGTGTTGGTCTGAAGCAGTAGAACGAAGCAGGAGTCTGGTTACACCTTTAAGACCAACAAAGTTTTTTTTTCAGCTTTCATGTGCTAGAAGCACACTTCATCAGACAATAGAATGGAATGTCAAGCAGTCCTAAATATAGAGAAAGTGGGCAGTGAATTAGTATGCAAAGTCATGGAAATTTTTTTTAGCAGATTAAAAGAATCATAAGTTAGGGTCTACATATATATATATATGTAAATGCTATCAGTTCCAACAGATTTATGATGACCCCAACAAGGGGCTTTCAAGGGAAGTGAGAAGCAGAGGTCGTTTGCCATCACTTTCCTCTGCAGAGTTTTACCTCTATACCATTTAACTTCTGTGTTTCTTATTTTTTTTTAACCTTTTCTGTTTCCGTGCACTGAATTTTTCAACATTATTCATGCATCAATAAATTACCATGTAATAGAAATGCATTGCATATATAAATACAAACTGTGCATAAAAACTACAACATGCTTGAATGATATGAACAGATCTGCAGACCCGTCGAGCAATAAAACAGTGAACGGAAACCACAGGTGAAACTATCAACAACTTTAGAAAGGACTGCAATTGGGAATGTTTGCTGATACCACGTCATAACTTAATAATGTGAATTCTAAAACAAGCAAGTTCTGTTGATGAGGGACAATAATGGAGTGAATGATTTTAAAACTGCAGTGGGCAGTTAAACTCCTGTTGACTTCTTTGGATTTGGTTTAGGTACAAGCTTGTCAAGACAGAGAATGGAGGAAGGACTTGCAATGTGATGGGTACTTGGGGGCATTTACTGAGGGGGAGCCAAACTGAGTTTTTAACTGGGAGAAGAATTAGGGCTCACCTTTATCTTAGGGTCCCATAAATTCTCTCAGTGGCTCTGCTGAGATGTCAATAGAACACAAAGAAACAGAGCTGATTAAAATCTGGAACAAAAGTCTCTGATCCGGAATGTATTTAGTTCTCTCTCTTCCTTTGTTCCCCTCTCCCTTCTCCTTTCCAAATCAGTAGGGAGATCAAAGTGTATTCTGGGGGGCTTTTAGTTCTAAAACATTCCTTTCATGTCCTAATACATGAGGGTTTAGATGGAGAGCTTTTACGTTGAGGAAATATGCCGTTTGTGTGAGAGGTTTGATAGCGCTCTACCCACCAAAGGCTTAAACGTGCCTGACTGGGTTTTATGGGAGACCGTAAATTAGTCTTCCTTTTTACCTTTTTGATGGGCAAGGAAACAGCTCTTGCATGACTGGTGGCCATCACGATACATCTGCTACCACACAGGTGAGGCTTTCAGCTTCAGGAGGGATGACTGGTAAGAAAAACAAGATGTCTTTGCCGGTTATAAATTTAACTCTTCTCTGATTAGTCTGGGCCAATTAGGGCACCCCTGGGGTTCAGACGAGGGCCGGAGCACAAGCTTGAAAGGTTGATTAGCCAGGGTCTCTTGATACTTGTTCTTGGTAGTAAATGCTGGCACATATAGTATTGATTTTCATTTAGATATCTTAATGTTTCCAGACAATTCCAGCTGAACTCAGATCTACGAGAGTGCCGGCCTAGCGATCGGCCAGCATTTTTCTTTCCATTTTGTTTCATTTTTCCTAAACTTAACTGATTTGGAATCAGGAGATATAAATGAAAAATGCAGAGTTAGCCTATCAATCATGGCATGTACAAACATTGCTACTGCCCTTTTCCAACATCCTATTACCACCGGGTAGTTGGCTAGTCAAAGAGGAATAAAAATTACACTGCAAACATCATAAGTTAGGCTTGATTTGTTGAGCAAGAAGCCTGACAATTCGGCAAGAGTTATATACCTCAGCCTCGCTGAAAATCAGCCTTGTTATGGCTCTGGTACGTCTATAAAGATTGTTCATTTCATATAAAACAGCTACCTGCACTGAAAGGCTTGAAAGGAAGAATGATGCTGGTTATAAATATAGAGGAAAATCTATTTGTCTGCCCCCTTCGTGCTGTTAGCAAGTCAGAGGCAGCAGCCTTAGCGTGGTTTCTAGGCAGCAGAGGGAGTGATGCCTGGGCCACCTTTAGCGTTCGTCTCCTGGCCCTGGACTGAAACACATCATCCCTCTTTGTCATATAAGATAAAGCAATGAAGTGTGACCGGTGCCATAGTGTTGCTCTCTGCCCACCAAGAGCACGTTAATGATAATGAAAAACTAGACCGCACCACGTTTAAACGAAACGCCAGTATAAGGCTGTCTATCGGCAAGGCTGGTCGAACCGTTAATGTCATCAGAGATAAATAGAAATTATTAGAATTGGTTGGGATGGTTTAAAAAAAGGGGGGGGAGGAGAGAAAGGTTGTATCCTGCGCATTATTAGACCGTTAAAAGAAATCTGTCATCAGGGCAATTAATATGATGAACACTTTTTGCTCATTTGGGTTTGATTCGTGAAAGTTTTAAATAACCTTTGTGAGTTGCTTGTGATTGGTAACGAGAGAGCAGGTACGGAAGCGTTTCAGGTGGGCAGCCATATTGGTCAGCAGTAGTAGTTGAAGAAGACATTGGATTTATATTCCACCCTCCATTCAAGAGTCTCAGAGCGGCTCACAATCTCCTTTATCTTCCTCCCCCACAACAAACACCCTGTGAGGTGGGTGGGGCTGAGAGGGCTCTCACAGCAGCTGCCCTTTCAAGGACAAGCTCTGTGATAACTATGGCTGACCCAAGGCCATTCCAGAAGGTGCAAGTGGAGGAGTGGGGAATCAAACCCGGCTCTCTCAGATAAGAGTCCGCAAACTTAACCACTGCACCAAACTGGCTCCAAGACCAAACTGGCTGTCAGAGAAGAGCACGGTTGGTATTTCAAGAGTCAAAGCTCTGACAAAGGAAGTTTTGACTCTTAAAAGCTGATACTCCAGAAATCTTGTTGGTCTTTAAGATGTGGGGAATGTTCTACTTTGCTTGCCAAGTCTTGCTTAGAAGTTCCAAAATATCAGAATGGAATGCTGGTTTTTTTCAGGGGACATCACACAACCAAATGGATTGCTCTTTTCATTTGCAAAAAAATAAACATGATTCTAGGAATGATTTTAAATTTTTCATGTTTGCTGTTTCAAGATTAAAATCTTCCATTTCTATCCCATTTCTCTCTGCCCAGCTCAAACCTGTGAATCTTCGTTTCAGGCTGTTTTCCCTTATGCTAAATTTCCCTCCTGAAATGTATGCATTTTTCAACATTACTTATGTGTCAATAAATCGGCCTTGTACATTAAGTGCAGATTATACATATAAATGACTTAAGTCATTATGTATAAATATCATCTAAACTGCATGCTAAAAAACTGTATAACCTGTGTATACGCCATGAACAGATCGTCAAAACTCAATGTGAAGAGTGGAAAAAACACTGGAATGAAATAGGGAAATATCCAAGCATCCTTAAATTCCTGCAAAGCTAAAAAGCAGGATAGACATTTTGTCTGAAGAAGCCGGAGAAATTCCAAAAATGTGAAATGTGTAAACAAACCCTGCTTTGAGTTTCAAAAATGCTCCAAGTAATTAACCTTATTCATATCACGGAGAGTTTTAAATAATATAGTCCGTACCACTGTCTTACCTGCATATGTTATGCAAATTGAGCTCATCTGCATAGATGTGCTTATGTTATGTAATCCAGCTTCTGCTGAATGGCGAAAGGAGAAAAAAAACTATTCACAGCAATGAAATCCTGAACATAAGAACATCCAGATGAACTCTCTCCTCAGCTTTTAAGATTTCTGTGTGGGAAAAGGCATATGCCATTTAAGTACACAATTTGCAAGCTGTGGCTTGTGGGAAGATGGTGTTGCACCCAGTTTAATTTAAAGGTATTTCCCCTCCAAAATTTAAGAACGTGATGAGTGTAGCTTGGAAAGTGCAATATTCTGATGAACACCATGACATGAAAATTCTGGACTGGCAACCTTCATTGTAAAGCATTTTCACCTGGTGACCAATGACAGCCCCTGGCCTTTTGAGGAATCACTGCTGCCAGGTCATACTGGGCTTCCTGCTAGGGGTTCCTGGATCTGTCCTGAGATCTTCCTGCACATACCATAGAGTTTTTGGCCAAAATGCTAGAGTATCTACATGTGACATGCCTGGCATGATGATTTCACTACTGGATGATGTCATCTCACCAACAATATTGATGTGGGAGAGGGCTAAAGGGTGGGGCTTCCCCCATTGGCTGGTTGGCTGGTGGTCAATTGGAGCTGCCAAAATCAGGGGAACCCCCATCCCGACTGGGGGTTTGGCAACACTAATTGTGAAGGAACCCAGGGTCAGATTACTCTAGGGCAGGAGTCCCCAATGTGGTGCCCAGGGGCATAATGGCATCTGCTAATACCGTTTCTGGCACCAACTAAGTTTTTTTTTAAGTGGGTAGGGCTTTTACCAAGCAGGGCTTCTGAATGTCCGTTGGAGATCTGATTGGCTATGCATTTATTTTTTAAAGTTGCTTTGTCAGCAGCTGTGTGACTGAAGATAAGTGTGTGACTGAAGTGTGTGACTGAAGATAAGCTGTGTGTATGTAAAAAATATTTTTATGCAATATGTTCATTTTAGAAGACATCCTGTTAAATCTTCTGCCTGCAATATCAAAAAAGTTACTATTAAAGCTATGCATAACCTTGGTAAATTTGCCGTAAAGCTTGCCAACATTTTGTGGTTGGCTCTGTCTTCTGTGGTGGCCATTTTGTAGTTGGCTCTGCCTCCTATGTGGCAATCATATTGTAGTCATTCCTACCACTTTATATTATTGCAAAAGTGTCCACAAAAGGATTGGAGACTCTCCTCTAGGTAGGCTTCCCAACCCTCCCGCCCTGGCGGGGGACCCCCAAATTTTCAGCCTCCTCCCCCGCTCTTAAAAAATCTGGGGGCGGGGGGAGAGAGAACATACCTGTAGGCATCATGTTGTTTTACAGCTTGGGATCCGTTTTTAGAATGTGTTCCTTTAAGGCTGCACATGAAACAGGAAACAGGAACGGCCCCTCCCTTTCTTTTCCTGTGCAGCCTTACTTTCGCCTGGGTCATGGGATGGAGACAGTGCTGGTCGCCTTGGCAGATGACCTCCAACGGCACCTGGATCGAGGTGGCGTGGTGGTGCTGATGTTGTTAGATCTGTCGGCCGCGTTTGACACGGTCGACCACCGGCTACTTACCTGCCGCCTCGCCGACATAGGGGTTAGGGGGTTGGCTTTACAATGGCTCTCCTCCTTCCTCGAAGATCGGGGACAAAGGGTGGCAATCGGGGGTGAGCTGTCCTAGAGGCGCACACTAGATTGTGGGGTGCCTCAGGGAGCGGTTCTCTCACTGATGCTATTTAATATCTATATGTGCCCCCTTGCCCAGATTGCCTGGGGGTATGGGTTTGGGTGCCATCAATATGCGGATGACACCCAGCTCTATCTGTTAATGGATGGCCGACCTGGCTGCATCCCAGGGAATTTGGACCTGGCATTGCAGGCCATGGCAACCTGGTTAAGGCTGAGTGGGCTGAAGCTAAATCCAGCGAAGACAGAAGTCCTTTGTGTGGGCCGGGGCGCACTGGGGAGGGAAATACCAGGTCAAGAGCTTGGGAGTTCTACTGGAGCCCTCACTATCAATGGAGGCCCAGATAGCTGCCACTGCTAAGTCAGCCTTTTTCCATTTGAGGCGGGCAAGGCAGCTGGCCCCCTTCCTAGAGCGCCAGGACCTAGCAACAGTGATTCATGCAACGGTCACCTCGAGACTGGATTACTGTAATGCCCTCTACATGGGGCTGCCTCTGTGCCGAATCCGGAGGCTGCAGCTGGTGCAGAACACAGCAGCTAGGCTGTTATTGGGGCTCCCCAAATGGGAACACATACAGCCAGGGCTGCGTGGACTGCACTGGCTGCCAGTTATACACCGGATTCGTTACAAAGTGCTGGTTATTACCTTTAAAGCCCTATATGGCCGAGGACCTGCCTACCTGAGGGACCGTCTTTCCCCATACGAACCCCAGAGAGCACTGAGGTCAGCAGGGAAAGACCTGTTGACTATCCCAGGGCCGAAGGATGCAAGACTGCAGAGTACCCGCACTCGGGCCTTCTCTGTTGTGGCCCCACACCTGTAGAACCAGCTCCCAGAGGAAGTACGGGCCCTGTGGGACTTTGACTGTTTCCGCAGGGCCTGCAAGACCTTCCTCTTTAGTGAAGCCTTCACCAACTAAACACTGAGAGACTGCTTAAATGATTTTGTTATCGGTCAGAATAGCACCAAGATGTTAATTGTATTGTTTTACTACTTTTAGAATTTTAATTAACTTTTATCTACTGTTAAGGTATTGTATCATTTGTTATATTGATTAATGTTGTTAGCCGCCCTGACCCTGCCTCGGCGGGGAGGGCGGGATATAAATAAAAGGTATTATTATTATTATTATTATTATTATTACTTTCGTTTTCACAGTGAGCAAATTCTGCTGGAAGAAGACCAAGTATGGTAAGTATTTGTGTGTGTGTGTGTGTGAGAGAGAGAGGGAGGGGGCAGGGAGGGGGGATTCCCTGGTATGGAGGCCCTCCCCCCCCTTTAGAAAGCGTGGGGGGGGGAAATGTCTACTAGGCACTCTATTATTCCCTATGGAGAACGATTCCCATAGAGAATAATAGGGAATTGATCCATGGGTATTGGGGGTTCTGGGGGCGCTATTTTTTGAGGTAGAGGCACCAGATTTTTAGTATAGCAGCTAGTGCCTCTCCCCAAAATACCCCCCAAGTTTCAAAAATATTGGACCAGAGGGTCCAATTCTATGAGCCCCAAAAGATGGTGCCCCTATCCTTAATTATTTCCTATGGAAGAAAGGCATTTAAAAAGGCGTGCTGTCCCTTTAAATATGATGGCCAGAACTCCCTTGGAGTTCAATTATGCTTGTCACATCCTTGTTCCTGGCTCCACCCCCAATGTCTCCTGGCTCCACCCCCAAAGTCCCCAGATTTTTTTTTTTTTAATTGGACTTGGCAACCCTACCTCTAGGGAATGTGAGACCTAGATGGATGAGACAGTAGCAAGAATTATACCTAGAATGCTCCACCAGATAAGGAACCATGTCCAATAATTAGTGATGGTCGTGATCAGTATTGTATTGTGGAAAGACTGGTCATGATTTGATCCACTTCTGTCCCTCACTAACAACTTATAAAAACCACTTTGGAAGTTTCAGGTTAAAACATACACTGCTGCTACTATGTAAGAAAAAGGCTGTGATCAGGCACACTAAACAATGCACTTTCAATGCACTTTCCAACTGGATTTTACTGTGTGAACTGGCAAGATCCAATTGGAAAGTACATTGAAAGTGGATTGAAAGTGCATTATTTAGAGTGCATTCATAATACACTAAATAATGTGTTTTACATCCGAATCTTTACTGTGTAAGAATAGCAAAAATCTTGATGTAAAATGCATTATTTAGTGTAGTGTGAATGCACCATTAGTGTTTGTGATTGCAGCCAAATATATGTATGTTGTAAATATATATGTCTTTGCACTTCCCTCTCTCCTGTTTCCTTTGTCATGATTATAGCAGCAGCACTGGCACTTCCTGAAGCAGTGGACATATAGTTGACTCAACAGTGTGGAAAAATTTGCCAAAAAGTTGCCATAAAGCACATTGCTGAAAAGTGCAATCAGACATACAGATCCAGTTCTTGATGGGTGGAAAGCTCTGTTAACTGTGCTAACAGGCAGGGCTTTTCTTGTAGCAAAAGCCCAGCAGGAACTCATTTGCATATTAGGCCACACCCCCTGACACAAAGCCAGCCGGAACTGCGTTCCTGTGTGTTCCTGCTCAAAAAAACCCTGCAGACAGCCAAAGTACTATTCGCTCTCAGGTGAAAATCTGAAAGCAAATAATCCCCCCCCCCAATACATTTGTGTAGAAAGCAGGTGAATTGTTTAGTCTAGGCCTGCACAACTGTGACCCACCAGCTGAGTGCAGCCCATCATGCCTGCTGGGAGCTTGACAATTTTTGCCGTCCTTAGAAGACAGTGGAAGCAGGCTTTCTAGCAGGCCAGGCCCCCATACATAGCTGATAAGCTTTATTCAGCTCTGCGGGTCACAACTTACGTCTTACTGGATTTTCTCCCCCAGCAGTATGCTCAGTGGCAGAATGCTTTGTGTCATTGCATCTGACTTTACGCTACTTAGCTGCAGAGTTACAGACTTGTGTGTCCACAAGAGACACTTTGCTTGGAGGAGTAGGTGGATGCTGATTTCCTGTAAAAGACAGAGGTGAAGACAAGTCCAAATAATAAAATGGAACAAGCGATGTTTGTGCTTGATTTCGCAAGTCTAAGTTTTTCCTTGGTCAGCTTATGAGTGAATAATAACAATTCTTAGTTAAGCATAGAGGAATCTCTGATTTGTATCTGCTGTCCCTATAATACAATAAATCAGGCTTAAGAACGTGAGAAGCCATGTTGGATCACGCCAATGGCCCATCCAGTCCAACACTTTGTCACACAGTAGCCAAAAAACCAGGTGCCATCAGGAGGTCCACCGGTGGGGACAGGACACTAGAAGCCCTTCCACTATTGCTCCCTCAGCACCAAGAATACAGAGCATCACTTGCCCCAGACAGCGAGTTCTATACCTTGTGGCTAATAGCCACTGATGGATCTCTGCGCCATATGTTTATCCAATCCTGTCATGAAGCTGTCTATTCATGTAGCTGCCACCACTTCCTGTGGCAGTGAATTCCATGTGTTAATCACCCTTTGGGTGAAGAAGTACTTCCTTTTATTCGTTCTAACCTGACTGCTCGGCAATTTCATTGAGTGCCCATGAGTTCTTGTATTGTGAGAAAGGGAGAAAAGTACTTTTCTCTGCCTTCTCTGTTCCATGCATAATCTTGTAAACCTCTACTATGTCACTCCTCAGTCATCATTTCTCCTAAGTTGTTGCAGTAGAGAATTTTACATCTGTTACTTATATATTATCTTCAAATATATAAATGTCATCAAGTTACTTCTGAAATGGTGACCCCTCATGGGTTTTTCAAGGCAAGAGATGAGTAAAAGTGGTTTGTCTTTAGCTTTCCTCTCCATAGCGATCCTGGTCTTCCTTTGTGGTGTTTCCAGGAATTTTTTTGTCGCACAAACTCCTTTGCATATTAGGCCACACACCTCTGATGTAGCCAATCCTCCAAAAACTTATAGAGCTCTTAGTACAGAGCCTACTGCAAACTACAGGAGGATTGGGTACATCAGGGGCGTGTGGCCTAATATGCAAAGGAGTTCCTGTTAAAAAAAAAAAAAGCTCTGGGTGTCTTCCATTCAAGTACTAACCATGGACAACCCTGCTTAGCTTTGGAGCTCTGGGCAATTTTAGGTATTTATATCTTTGTCAGTCTTGAGTAACAACTGCCTCAGTGCAGGGAAGGAAACTTTAGCCCTCTCTGAGTGCAAAACCATACATTTGATGCCGTTTTAACACCATACTGTGGGGAAATTGTTTGGCCTTATCAGTAAGAATGCTTTAAATCCCATGCCATGATTCATTTTGAGTGCATCATGATGATCACAGCTCTCCGCCTTCCTCTAAAGAGACTGACAGTCATATAATCTCTGTGATACTCTGTAAGATTTTGCTGAATTAGGGAACTGGAATCCCAGAGGAACGCCTAAATGCAGTGGCAATGTGATTTTAGCCAGTGTAGCTCGTTATATCAATTTGCAGATTAAACTCTAAATCTGAGATGGAGACAGTCTTTTTAAATATGCAAACTGAGATGTCCCACATCCAAGAGAGTAGATCCAGATGCCATAATAGTCCTCTCTTTACTGGCTTTGATGATCCAGTACAGTGTGTTTTCCACTAACGTTTCTACTCTCCTAAATGTAATTTTTTTTTTGTCACTATGAGCTGTTTTTCTCCCCAAGTTTGGGCCTCCCAATGAGCAAATATCAAACTTACATGGAAGAATGGTGTTCAAAACTGGCTTTCCCAGATCCTAACCTGTCTCTCTAACCACATCACACTACTGGGTCTTATCTGGTGTGCATCATACTCATGAGTTCCTATTTTTGAGCCAAATCTCCTCTATTTCCTCACATCAAATTTCCATCCTAAAATTTATGTAATCGGTCATTTTATTTCTTGCATTGGTGGCCTAAATTAATTAAATCAAAACAAAAATATTTTACAAATGGGTGAGGAAAAGGCTTGAAATACAACATTCAGAACTTTATGCTAGCTAAGCCGAATGTTCTTCAAACTGCAGAGCTAAGGGGACGTTTTGCTACAATTCCATACTCCGACCGATTGTGTGACTATGCATCGGGTATAATAGAGACACTAGATCACCTTATGTTATTCTGCCATCAGTGGGCTGTGCCCAGATTCTTTTGGATTATCCCTATCTTACATAAACATTGACTTCCTGTGGAATCTTGGGTGACAACCCTACTACTGGCAGATGTGGACCCTGAAATAGGGTTGCCAATCCCCAGATGGGGGCAGGGGATCCCCTGGTTTGGAGGCCCTCCCCCCACTTCAGAGTCATCAGAAAGCGGGGTGGGGGGGGAAATGTCTGCTGGAAACTCTGTTTTTCCCTATAGAGATTTATTCCCATAGAAAATCATGGAGAATTGATCTGCAGGTATCTGGGGCTCTGTGGGGGCTGTTTTTTGGGGTAGAGGTGCCAAATTTTCAGTATAGCATCTAGTGCCTCTCCCCAAGATACCCCCCAAGTTTCAAAAGGATTGGACCAGGGGGTCCAATTCTATGAGCCCCAAAAGAAGGTGCCCCTATCCTCCTTGATTTCCTATGGAAGGAAGGAAATGAAAAGGTGTGCCGTCCCTTTCAATGTGATGGCCAGAACTCCCTTTGGATTTCAATTATGCTTGTCACGGCCTTCATCTTGGCTCCACCCCTGATGTCTCTTGACTCCACCCCCAAAGTCTCCTGGCTCCACCCCCAAAGTCCCCAGATATTTCTGGAATTGGACTTGGCAACCCTACCCTGAAATAACTCACTCGGTGGCAAAATATTTGTCAATAGCAGGGCTTTTTTTGAGCAGGAACGCACAGGAATGCAGTTCCAGCTGACTTGGTTTCAGGGGGTGTGGCCTAATATGCAAATCAATTCCTGCTGGGCCTTTTCTACGAAAAGCTCCGTATGGAACAATGGTGATATCAGGGTGTGTGGCCTAATATGCAAATGGTTCCTGCTGGACTTTTTCTACAAAAAAAGCCCTGCTCAATAGTGTTCTCCCTAAAACGAAGGCCTGGTTGTGCTGCTAATATATACTAAGTTCCTGGCTCTAATTGTATATTGTTATAAAGTTTTATAATGTTAAAGAGTTTTACGGAATTTTATATTAATATTAGGTAGCCTTTCAGATTATGTAATTATGTTTTGTGTTTATGATTATTGGTTTTCCCTCTTGTTGTTAGTCTATTTTGGTTTTAAATTATTTGTAATTTATTTTCTATTTACCGTCTTGTTTTATCTTGAGCTTAAGGCCATTGGTCAAAGAAGCTAACAAATTAAAGGGAAAAGCAAAATTCAGAATAAGAAAACAAGAAAGCAAGAAAGGAAGGAAGGAGGAGAAGGAAGGGAAGAAAGGAAGGAAGAAATTTGTGCATTTGTGAGGTTATCTTAACTTTACCATCATAGGAATGCACAGACTCAATGTATAAATTCATGTTGTTTAGTGTACTGAATATTGCCTAAGTTGCTTTAGTTGCAACAAAGATATTTTATTTAATTTCTGTCTCACCCATTCTCCAAGAATCTCCTGATCAGGACTTTTTTTTCCTGCTGGAGCCCACGGAAGCGGAGCGTTGCCTGGGCTGGCCAGGGCTCCAGCCTGCCCGACCCGCCATGCAGCAGCCACATGCTCCCAGGCCAGGTAGTATGGCCTAATATGCAAATGAACTTCTACTGGGCTTTTTCTACAAAAAAAAAGCACTGGTCCTGATGATGAGGATCCATCTTTCTTCTCCTTTTTGTCTTCGCAACAACTTTGAGAGGAGTCGTGCAGTAAAGTTTGCAATGGACCAGGGTTTTGAAAGTGACTATCCCCAGTTCGACTCTGTGACTTTAACCACTACAATCACACTGGTTTATAATTTCAGTAAGGCTAGCAAAGAAATATTTTGTGCTGGATGACCTAAGCTTGTCTGATTTTGTCAGAGCTTGGAAGCTAAAAAGGGTCAGCCCTGATTACTTGGATGAGAGGCAACCAAGGTAGCTCAGGTTGCAGTTGCAGAGGTATGCAATGGTAAACCACCACGGAATATTTCTTGCCTTAAAAATCCCATGCAAGATTACCATAAAACAGTTGCAACTCGATAGCACTTTCTACCACTAGCAAGAAAACAGGATGGAGTAAAACTGATCTGCAGTTATTCAGCTTCAGAAAACAATAAAACAAAGTCTATGGATTCAACCCAAAATAAATCTTTCTGCTAATAGAATGTCATTTCTATAACTTCCTGTTGTAGACGCCCAATTTGCCTATAATTCCAATCCTGTGGGTTCCTGGTCCTTCAGGAGCAGGATTTTGGGGAGATCACTGGACTACATTTTTGGAGAGGGTGGATTATAAATAGAAAATAAATAAACTAATAAATAAATACATAGGGGAGAGGGAGTAAACTGTTCCATCAGTGAGAAATTAAATATGGATCCAACCCATTCAGTTGACTAGAGGAAAGGCAGAGGCATGAGTTTCTTTAACAATTTTGGTTCATCATTAATTCAACTTCTCCGACAAACATACATGCCAAGTCTTCAAATCTGGCTTAAACTTTGTCTTAAACTTAAACTAATTGCAACTGGGGCATTGCCATCCTGAGCAGGGTTTCACCAATTGAAACCTGCTGATCTCAAGATGTTCAGGATGGCACCATTCAACCATTACAGGCAGGGCTTTTTTTGCAGAAAAATCCCAGCTGGAACTCATTTGCATATTAGGCCACACCCCCTGGTGTCACTATTGTTTCGCACAGGGCTTTTTGGATAGAAAAAGCCCAGCAGGAACTCATTTACGTACTAGGCCACACACCGTGACACCAAGCCAGCCAGAACTGTGTTCCTGCTCAAAAAAAGCCCTGATTACAGGAACCACAAGTTTTGCAGAGCCTCACACTGTGGGAAACCTTGTAGACCAAGCAGCACTGTAAGAAACCTTGTAGACCAAGTGGGGTGATATTCTGTCCCAGTGTATGATGAAGAAACAGGAGGAAGTTGGGAAGATGTTCTTCTTCCTTACTCCCCGATGGCATCAGCCTTGTCTTTGATGACAAATATCCATGGGATCTATGTACACCCAATCAGATAATACAGCAGTGCATTGATGATTTTGGAGGTGGGGATGGCAGGTCATTTAAGTGGGGAGATAATGTTCTCTCTCTCCCCCCCCTCCCCCCCCACATAAGAACATAAGAGAAGCCATGTTGGATCAGGCCAATGGCCCATCCAGTCCGGCACCCGGTGTCACACAGTGGCCAAATATATATATATATATATATATATATATATATATATATATATATATATATATATATATATATATATATATACACACACACACACACACACTGTGGCTAATAGCCACTGATGGACCTCTGTTTCATATTTTTATCTAACCTCCTCTTGAAGCTGGCTATGCTTGTAGCCGCCACCACCTCCTGTGGCAGTGAATTCTACATGTTAATCACCCTTTGGGTGAAGAAGTACTTCCTTTTATCCGTTTTAACCTGACTGCACAGCAATTTCATTGTATGCCCACGAGTTCTTGTATTGTGAGAAAGGGAGAAAAGTACTTCTTTTTCTACTGTCTCCATCCCATGCATAATCTTGTAAACCTCTATCATGTCTTCCGAGTACTTCCTGGTGGCAGTCGACGTTTCTCCAAGCTAAAGAGCCCCAAGCGTTTTAACCTTTCTTCACAGGGAAGGTGTTCCAACCCGTTAATCATTCTAGTTGCTCTTTTCTGGACTTTTTCCAATGCTATAATATCCTTTTTGAGGTGCGGTGACCAGAATTGTACACAGTATTCCAAATGAGACCGCACCATCGATTTATACAGGGGCATTATGATACTAGCTGATTTGTTTTCAATTCCCTTCCTAATAATTCCCAGCATGGCGTTGGCCTTTTTTATTGCAATCACACACTGCCTTGACATTTTCAGTGAGTTATCTACCATGACCCCAAGATCTCTCTCTTGGTCAGTCTCTGCCAGTTCACACCCCATCAACTTGAATTTGTAGCTGGGATTTTTGGCCCCAATGTGCGTTACTTTGCACTTGGCCACATTGAACCTCATCTGCCACGTTGACGCCCACTCACCCAGCATCAACGGATCCCTTTGGAGTGCCTCACAATCCTCTCTGGTTCTCACCACCCTGAACAATTTAGTGTCATCTGCAAACTTGGCCACTTCACTGCTTACTCTCAACTCCAAATCATTTATGAACAAGTTAAAGTGCATGGGACCCAGTACTGAGCCCTGCGGCACTCCACTGCTTACCGTCTTCCACTGCGAAGACTGCCCATTTATACTCACTCTCTGCTTCCTATTAATTAGCCAGTTTTTGATCCACAAGAGGACCTGTCCTTTTACTCCGTGACTCTCAAGCTTACTAAGGAGCCTTTGATGAGGAACTTTATCAAAAGCTTTCTGGAAGTCAAGGTAAACAACATCTATTGAGTCTCCTTTGTCCACATGTTTGTTCACCCCCTCAAAGAAATGTAACAGGTTAGTGAGGCAAGATCTTCCCTTACAGAACCCAGGCTGAGTCTTCCTCAATACTTCCCATCATGCATAGGATCAATATATCCAGTATGTAGCAGAAAGGCTTGAGAAACCTGGATTCACATATCCCTTTAACTTGTACAGGTTACATGCACCGGCTGCATTCAGATGGGCAATTTGGTCCAACACAGACACCCCCCACTCCTGGATTTCAAAGACACGATCACATAGCGCACATCTGGAACCTGAACCTGAAGCACACCTACCTCGTCTTCTGGTGGCTCAGCTCCACTTTAAAAGGCCACTGAGTACTTCCTGGTGGCAAACTGCTCAAGCACTTGCATAGAGTGTTTCCAGGCCATCTGAATGGTAGGGGTGCACCATGCAAGCCCCTTCCACATGCACAGGTGGTGTGACCACTCCTCGGGGGGGGGGGGCGTGGAACCTGTGCCTCTCTTGGCAGCTGAACATGCACCATCTGCTCACAGCAGAGCACATCAAACTGTGTTGTTTTTTTCTAGCTGAGAGGCGGCTGCCACAAGCTGCCAGTCTGAATCTGCCCAAAAGAGGAGCAAAATTTTGGCCAATGGCCCATCCCAATCTCCACGTATTCAATGGGAGGTTTGAACAGAGCCCTATGCACTTATTTGTACACAGCCCAAACATCTACTCAATAGGCAGATGTTGGGGAAAGGCCAGTGCCACATTCCATTGAAGCCATATATGGAATTCTATTGACTTCTGTTCTGCCTCTACCTTAAAATGCTTCTTGAAGTATAATTGTCATGATAAAACCTTACTTCCATCATACTTTTAAAATTACTTTCTCCTATGTGTCCACAGTGGCACGATATGTTTTTGTTTTCCCATTTTTTTTGTGGGGAAAAATATTAGAAAGTTTGTCAAATCTTAGAGTTCAGCAAAATTCTCACAGAGTTTGAACAGTGGAGCCCAGAAGCAAGTTTTCTTTTTTTTTTTGGGGGGGGGGGTATGAAAGAAGGAGCACAATAAAATTCAGAGGTTCCAGAGCTCCGCTCCTGTGAGCTCCTACCCAAAACGAGGCCTGATCTTGAGCAAGTAGACCTGTGCTATGTCCATTTACGTCTCTGGTTGCGCATTGCCAGTAGCGCCAGCTTGAATTGTAGGAATTGATGTTATTTTGATAGCTTTTGTTGCTCTGTTAGCATCCTCCAGTCTTCAGAGGAAGGTGGAATAGAAATATGTTAACAAAACGTTTAGCAGAATGCATGGAGCTGAACTTGCTCTTCCGCTCCTGCTTCTCTCTCCCTCATGTCTTCAGTGTACACATGAAGAAGATGTGCGGGTCCATTTGGAGATTCCTAAATGTGTCTCTGATCTATAGACAAATGTGCTACCCTTTCTCAGGAACCCAACATATTCTTATTCAAACTTTCTGCATGCTCAATAAAACACCAGCAGCAATGTTTGGTCTTGCAGATGAGGGCTTGAGAATTTGCCGCTCACATCTGTTCTTTTTCCTTGTGCTTTCTCGTAACAAAACAATAACTCTCCGGCCTGGGAATGCTTCTTTCGCTGCCGTGTGTACCTGAATGTTGTTTTTGTTTCTGGAGTTCTGGAGCCTTCATAAGATGGCCATTGATTTTGATTATTTACACTTTTACAAGGGGAATAGAGGCAGCACCTGCTGTGAGAGAGATCAGAGGGTCTTGGTCTCCTCAAGGCTATTGCCTTGTTTAATTCCTCAGTTTAAAGTCTGGGAACTGATTGCATTTTCCTCTGTTTGACACTTTATATTTCACATTTCTTTATCACATTATGTTGTACATACTGTATCTTAAAGACAGCTGCCCTCCGAGAATCTGGGTTTGTTGTGTCTCGACTGTTATTATAAGCTTGGGTGTTTCTGGTGACTTAAGCTTGCTTTATAATAACAAATTATGGTCAGAGCTCTTTTTAATCCCAATTTGATAAGCGTGGCGAGGGAACTGGGGAGTACTGATTGCCTTGTTTTAATCTCTCTTTTATTTATGCAGTCAAGGAACAAACAGGATTGGGGTTTTATGTTTCCTGTCTTATTTTACATTTAATCATAATATACTGTGACCTCAGTTCTCAGACTGACTTTGGGATCAGATTTTAAGACGATGGTGTTTGTAATGACATAATGGCCTGCACAGGGAGGGGTGTGAAGGAGGGGATCATTTTGAAGTTCTCATTCTGGCTGTTTTGACCATCGTATCCTCATTTGGACTTTGTTTCTCTGATGTGGGAAATTGAACCCTGAGGCCTTTATTTTTGTGTCTGTTGTAGTGTAGTGATTTGAGTGGCAGACTAAAGTCTGGGAAGCCTGGATTTGAATCTCCATTCTGCCATGGAAACTTACCAAGTGATTTTGGGCCAGTCGCTCTCTCCTTCTCAGCCTAACTTCCCTCACAGGGTTCTTGAAAGGATAAAACAGAGGAGAGGAAAATGCTGTAGTAAG
This sequence comes from Heteronotia binoei, assembly GCF_032191835.1. Classification (NCBI taxonomy): domain Eukaryota; kingdom Metazoa; phylum Chordata; class Lepidosauria; order Squamata; family Gekkonidae; genus Heteronotia; species Heteronotia binoei. Next base: position 48,020,310 of record NC_083236.1, read on the forward strand.
ATGCTTTGGGGTCCTGCTGGGAAGAAAACCAGGGTAAACATTTAAATAACAACTCTGTTTCCTCGCACTGAATTTTTTCTCATAAAATGTCCACCTTTGTCATTATTTGTGTATCAATAAATCAGCTGAACTAATTATCTGAATATTATATGTATGCATTTGGGGTTTGTGTCTATGTGTGTGTGTAGCTTATAAATGAGGTGGAAATACCCATAAACACAGTGTGCTATACAATAAAAGTGAGACCTACACTACAGTGAAAATTGGAGGACCCAAATTGCTGATTTAATTGCTGATGAAAATAAAACTCAGCATACTCAAGTGTCGCTAGTTGTGCCCCAATGATTTGCTCACCCATATAAGAATATAAGAGTCCTGCTGGATCAGACTAGTAGCCCATCTGGCATCCTGTCTGACATAGCAGCCAACCAGATATTTTGGAGGGCCACCAACAGAGCATAGAGGCCAAGGTCTTCCTCTGATGTTGCCTCCTGCCACTGGTATTCAGAGGTTTACTGCCGATGAATGTGGAGGCTCTCTTTAGTTACCAAGTTTAGTAGCCACTACTAGTCCTGTTCTCCATGAATCTGCCTTTTAAAGCTATAACATAAGAAAAACCCTGCTAGATCAGCCCAGTAGTCCATCCCAGCAGAACCCCAAAGCCAGTTTGGTGTAGTGGTTAAGTCCGTGGACTCTTATCTGGGAGAACCGGGTTTGATTCCCCACTCCTCCACTTGCAGCTGCTGGAATGGCCTTGGGTTAGCCATAGCTCTTGTAGGAGTTGCCCTTGAAAGGGCAGCTGCTGTAAGAGCTCTCTCAGCCCCACCTCCCCACAAGGCGTCTGTTGTGGGGAGGGGAAGTTAAAGGAGATTGTAAGTCACTCTGAGATTCAGAGTGAAGGGTGAAATATAAATCCAATATCATCATCTTCTTCTTCTTCTTCCTTTCTCACATTGTGGCTAACCAGTTCCAACAATGGGGCATAGTGTGAGGAAAAAAACCCTTACAGAACATCATAGTCACCAGCCTGGTTGCCAGAGGGCCTGGAGAAGTAACTCACGCACGTCTGGCCAGAGAGTGTGGGTTTGCCTAACCAGGCATGGAAGGGACTTGTACAGTACTAGAAGCCATAATGCTACTATAGCACTCGAAACCGGTGAAAGAGTGCTAACCAGGAGAACAGATGGTTTTCCGTTGCTCCGTGTGACGTCCATCTTGACTGTGAAGTGGGAGAAGTCGCGCTGCCAGGTGCGTGGTTTTCAGCACTGACCATGGAATCCACCGTGGGAGGCTAACACCACACCTATCTTCCTACCATGCCAGACTCCATTCCAGCAAAGCGAACGGCTCACGTACTCACCAGATGTCACCTCTACATACAGCAATCAAGCTCATCCCGGGCGTCTACAACTGTCCAACCGCCATAGTCTTTGTCCAACGGAACTCTAAACAAAGACTGGTGCCAATGGAAGACTGAGGAGGAGAAAGACCATCTCCACCCTGAGCCAAGTGCCTTTGTGTAGACTGGGTGTTACCTTAGGCAGCAATTTGGCCATCTATTGTCACCATTGCAACTAAGTTCAACCACTCCCATGTACCTCCACCCCAGTAGTTTCACCCTTTCTTTCCCTTGACAGCTACCCTGGAGCATCCCACCTTTGCCCATTGTTACCTGGAGGTCCAATCAGATAACTAGTGCCAAGACCTCATTGGCCAGGAGCAGGCAGCCAATTAGCTGTCCTCTCCAAACCAGGCATTGGCTACCACACAAGTCCAGCCCTTATGGTCACTGCGAAGCCTCCTCTTTTTCTGAGGTCATGCACCAGCTGACCACTTTCCTCTTCCCTCATACCTCCCATCTCCTGAGGGCTCAAGGTAGTCCTTATAACCTGTGGCCTAGTTACCCACAGATGTGCTTCTCGCAGTATCCCAATTCCGCTGTCTAGATCCATCCCCGATTCTGAGGCCTAGTTTCGGGTCCCCTCTCCCTCGTCCTCGCTCGTCGCCTTTGGAGTCTTCCTTGAAGACTACGATTGGTAATTATCACCCTGTTCGTTTACCCATGTGTTTCTCTATGTCTCTCTCTAATTTTCTTAGGACTGTATGTATGATGTATTTTATCTTGTGTGTGAGATCTATATTTTCTATAATAAATTCAAATTTATTGCTTTTGCTTAATTAGTGCCCCTGGCATATTTGAGCAATAGTTTCTGGACGTGGATCCTGTATACATAGGCTCTGATCCTTTATAAAGTCAAGTGCCCACCTGTCAATTCCCCAACCTCGGTTTTGAGGGCATTTTGGCTTACAATAGAGGGTGAGGCCTTCACATGATGTTGCCTCCTGGCACTGAGATTCAAAGCCTCTGGATGTAGAGATTCCCTTTAGTCACCAGTAGCCAGTGATAGACCTTTCCTTCATATACATTTTGAATGTTATAAACATGGTTTATGTACTGAGGCAGGATGAAGGCATCACAGTCCCATCACCTCCATCACGGGCAGGGGTGTCGAACATGCAGTTCAGGGGCTGAATCAGGTCCATGAAGGGCTCCTATCAGGCCCTCAGGTGACTGGCTGTCATCTGTTTCCTTCTCCCTATATCTTGTTTCCTTCTGCATAACAGCTTGCTTTGCAAGGCTTGCTCAATTGCACAGGAGCTACAGAGCGAAACCTCTATTTTCTCCATTGGCTGAGGCTCCTCTCTTGGGGAGGAAGGGGGGAGGAATAGCTTGCTTTGCCAGGCTCTCTCAATTGCACAGTACAGCTACTGTGCCAAGCCTCTCTTCTACCTATTGGCTGAGGCTCCCCCCCCCCAGTTCCCTGGGGAGGGAAGGAAAGAGCCAGAGCTTCCTTTACCCAGTTCCCTGGACCCCATGGGAGAAATACAAAGAAAGTATCTTCAAGACCCATGAGTGCTAACATTTTAAGCATGGCTTGGCCCAACCCAACATGGCCTGGCCCCTCAAGGTCTCATTTATATCAGATCTGGCCGTTGTAACAAATGAGTTCGACATCCCTGCTCTAAGGGGTAAAAAAAACTGAGCATGCCCATCTGTCTTCAGACCTTTGATTCACAGCCATCAGCATCTCCATTTAAAACATACATTACAAATAGATACACCAACTCAGAGCTGGCAACCCTAGTAATAGCAGTAGATCTCCAGACCCCACCTGGAGGCTGGCAACTGGAAATCAACAGAGCTAAAGGAGGACAGTCTGAAAGATAAGATTAGGGTTGGGAAATATCTGGAAGAGCTTGGGGGTCCTTTAGCTCTGTTGATTTCCAGTTGTCATTGCATTTGAGGTGTGGGTTAACTGTTGCCACCCAAATCCCTCCCTTCCAACCTAGTCTCTCCTTTCCCTCCCTCCATTTCCTCCCTGCATGGTCCATGAGAACAGGGGACTATCTGGTTTTGCCTCTGTTAACTCTGTAAGGCAGCCTTGCACACTGTATAAATGATCCATAATAATTATCATGCCAAAGTGCTGGACATTTATTTTTTAAGAGCAAATTGAAAATCTACAGTTCTAACAGTCACCAATAGAGCGGAATGCAGGGCTTCATGCACTGTGTGTTGCTCAGCTCGGCAGAAAGGGTATTTATTTTTATCAAATGTGGCTTTCAGTATTAATTTCACAAAAAAAATTTTTTTTGGCCACACAGGCGTTTTTCTCTCTTCCCGCTCCGCCTCCTCTTTGTCTCCCCCCAGGCCCCCTTTTTTGTGACTAATCTTTCTGCTGCAAGCTTTTGTAGTGGAATCATTGAGTGGTGGGGGATCAAAGTCTCCAGTAATTTTCATCTTTTCTTTATTAAGAGATGCTTGTTTCCCACCCACCCCTTCCAAGAGGGTTGGCATCCATCTGAATGCATCAGGATGCAGAGATGATCTCAGTTCGTATAAATAATAAGGGATTGCCTTCTGTTAGAGAAGCTTACATGCCGGAGGAGATGATAGCTCCAGATTAACATGTTTTCAATCAAAATTAAGTCTCTCACGTGGGGTCTTCCAAGCGGGATCTGACACTCTTGGGAGGATTTTTGCAGCTGGCAAGTTTGGGAAAACTTCACTGGTAATCAAATGTAGACTGGCTGGGAGAGGCTTCATGGGTGTGTCAGTTAGGGTGGCCAGGTCTGTGTTGGAAAATACCTAGAGACTTTGTGTGGTGGATCTGGGAGAGGGCTGGGTTTGAGGAGGAGAGAGGCCTCAGCATGGTACAATGTCATAGGGTCCATCCTTCAAAGCAGCCATTTTCTCCAGGGAAGCTGATCTCTGCCAGCTGGAGATCAGTTGTCAAAATGGGAGAACCAGGCCCACCTGGAGACTGGCAACCTTACCATCAGTCAGTTAATGGAGATGGTTGTGGCAGACCTGTCCCCCCCCCAAAAAAAAAAAAAATCACTATGCTCAGTTTAAGATGATGTGTAAGTTCAGGCAGTGTCTGTGACTCAGTGGTAGAGCACCTGCTCTGCATGTATTAGGACCCAGATTTAAGGCTTCACATATTCAGTTGAAACATTTCAGGTACCAGGTGTTGGGGGAAGATTTTACTTAATCTGAGGTAGATGGATGGCCCATGCTAACCTGATCTCATTGGATCTCAGAAGCTAGGCAGGGTTGGTCCTGCTTAGTATTTGGATGAGAGACCACCAGAGTTCCCTCTAAGCTGAGTTAGCGTGAGCTAGCTCACAGTTTTTTAGCCTCCACCTCACACATTTTTGTTTTAGTTCAGGAAAGTGGCCCCAGAGCAAACTAATTTATGCAGTAGCTCACAACTTTAATAACAGTAGCTCACAAAATAGAATTTTTGCTCACAAGACTCCACAGTTTAGAGGGAGTACTGGAAACCACCAAGGAAGTCCAGGGCTACTATGCAGAAGCAGGCAATGGCAAACAATCTCCATTTGTCTCTTGCCTTAAAAGAGGGGTCACCATGAGATGGCAGTGATTTGACAGCACTTCATACACACACAGCCCTTCAAGGTCTAAGAGGCTTAATTAATAGCTAGGAATGACCTCTCTCTGCTTTAGAGTCATTGCCAACCACAGTAGACAATAGGGTAGTAGTGAGAATTAGAACTGAGTAAATTTCTCACATGTCACCCTGGGACAATCTTTCAACCTGACTTACCTCATAGGTGAAGGAGGAACCATGTCTGCTTTCGGAAGGTCCTTAGAGGAAGGATTAAGAAAAATATAACAGATGAAGCTCTCACTGAGTTTCAGGAGGCATCTGCTTTACTTGTTAGGGGTCAAAGATCAACTATGTTGACATTACCACAGCTTAAGTGAGAGGATGCCACAGTGAAGACAGAGACAATCATGCCTCAAAGTTGAAACAAGCCATTAAGACAGTCGTCCAGGGACTGAAGCTCTCTGAGGCCGAAAAGACTATAAGCACTGTAACTGCAGGCTCTGAGGTGATGTAGGGGGATATCAATAACCCAGTGTTCTTCAGTTTTGCATGCAGAAACTGTCAAGCAGGATCCTGGCGAACAAGAGATTCCACTACAGTAGGTGTCCTTTGAATGTCAAAAGCCCTGAAGGTCAGGACAAATGGGCCTGGATAACATCAAACATTGCCTTTGAGGGGGATGACTTTGGAGCAGCTGGTTACCTTCCATGATGAATGAGAATTGCGGCAGTTTTCAAGAGACCAACAGAAGGCGAGCTGGGTCCTAATCAGCTATAACATTCGGTAGTAAAGATCTAAGGAGACCAGAGCATTTCCCCAAAACCTGCGGACTTCTCCAGGCTGTGGAATCGGTAATTATTGCAGTGACAGCTGGACAGCATGAGGACATGACCAGAATAGGTGGGAGCTTTTGACATATGGCACTGCTGGAGTCTTGCCTGTCAGGAAGAAACCAAGAACCTCAGTCACTCCCACCCCCTTCCCCACAGGCTGGAACAGCCACACAATTATATGTGGTTTGCTGTATGAGAGGGAACAGTAGCTTCATTCAGACATCATATAGAACTGTGATTTTTCAAAAGGTGTGTGTGTGTGAATCACTTGTTATGAGATCATGAACAATCCTTGCTTTGCTCTTCTTCCCTGTTCTCATCTTCTGCTACAAACTATGGCGAAGAAGAAGAAGAAGATATTGGATTTATATCCCGCCCTCCACTCTGAATCTCAGTCTCAGAGTGGCTCACGATCTCCTTTACCTTCTTCCCCCATAACAAACACCCTGTGAAGTAGGTGGGACAGAGAGAGCTCTCCCAGGATCTGCCCTTTCAAGGACATCTCTGCAAGAGCTATGCTGACCCAAGGCCATTCTAGCAGCTGCATGTGGAGGAGTGGGGAATCAAACCCAGTTCTCCCAGATAAGGGTCCATGCGCTTAACCACTACACCAAACTGGCTCTCATGCGGGATACCTGTGATGTACGAACTGCAGCTGTGTGGACTAACTCTCCAAGGAAAAAATGGAGTTGGCCACAGAGCTATGTTTCACAACCCACATGATCCTAGAATGAAAAACCATGTAGGTTAGTGGGACACTAGTATTGGCAGTAGAAAAATGTAAGATACATGGAAGATGAAGGAACAAAGTGATGATGGTTAAGGAAAAACAAGCAGAAAACTAAGAGTGAAATATTAATGTGGTACCTAAAAGCAGGGCTTTTTTGTAGCAGGAACTCCTTTTCATATTAGGCCACACATCCCGATGTAGCCAATCCTCCAAGACCTTACCAGGCTCTTATTACAGGGCCTACTGTGAGCTCTTGGAGGATTGGCTACATCAGGGGTGTGTGGTCTAATATGCAAAGGAGTTCCTGCTACAAAAAAAGCCCTGCCTAAAATATTCAGAAAGAATATGGTATCATATGATTTAGGTCTGTAAACAGAAGCCATCTGTATCACGGGTCTGGAATTAGTGACAGAATTCGATAAAAGTGAAATGTCGTGAAAATACTAAGTCACTTGTCCAGCTGAAGAAAAGAAGGCATTGGAGATCGCCTTCTGCAGCATAATAAATATCAGCCTTTGAATAAATTTTGGTACCTTGTTCCCTAAAAAGATTAGTAGCTCCTTTCCATGTGATAAATTGTATAAGAGTTATTGTTCATACCAGTCTTTATACCGTATTATTCTGGTTGGCCCTAAATAATGACACCCAAATTATGCTCAGCAAGCTGGAGGAAAAGCTTGCACAAACTTGAAGGGCCATCTTGTTCTCTGGCTTATAACTCATGCAATTGAATGAATTTTTCTTCTGTTTTATGTTGCACAAAAATTCATTTTTAGTTTTTACAAGTGAAATGCCCAACACATACAATGGTGGAAAGTGTGCTCAAGCAACCAATTTATGAATACCCCATAGACTTTTCAAAGCAAGAGAGGAGCAAAGACAGTTTGCATTGCCTGCTTCTGCATGGGAACCCTGGACTTCCTTGGTGGTCTCCCATGACCATCCAAATATCAACAAGGACCAATCCTGCTTAATTTCTGAGCTCTGACAAGTCTGGGCTAGCTTGAGTCAGACAGGTCAGGACACCAACAGATATACTGAGAGCTAATGAGAGGGAAACTCAAGTATTCAGTTGTCTGGACCTTCTCCATCTCCAAGAGGTAGAAGTTGACATAACAGGCAAGCTAGTAAAGCAGATTACTTATTTAATTTATATGCAGCGTACATCATGAGGAATGCTGGCCTGGATGAAGCACAAACTGGAATTAAGATTACCGGGAAAAACATCAACAACCTCAAATATGCAGATGATACCACTCTAATGGCAGAAAGTGAAAAGGACCTAAAGAACCTCTTGTTGAGGGTGAAAGAAGAGAGTACAAAAGTAGGCTTGAAACTCAACATAAAAAAAAAGAAAACTAAGATCATGGCATCTGGCCCCATCACTCCTTGGCAAATAGAAGGGGAAGACATGGAAGTTGTGCCAGACTTCACCTTTCTGGGATTCAAGATCACTTCAGATGGTGACTGTAGCCATGAAATTAAAAGACGTTTGCTTCTTGGGAGCTATAACGAACCTGGGCAGTATAATAAAAAGTAGAGACATCACCCTTTCAACAAAAGTCCGTATAGTCAAAGCGATGGTATTCCCAGCAGTAAGCTGGACCACAAGGAAGGCCAAGCACAGAAGAATAGATGCTTTTGAGCTGTGGTACTGGAGAAGGATCTTGAGAGTCTCTTGCACTGCAAGATCAAATCAGTCAGTCCTAAGAGAAATCAACCCTGACTGTTCCCTGGAAGGTCAGATGCTGAAGCTGAAGCTCAAATACTTTGGCCACCAAATGAGAGGGAGAGCTCACTGAAGAAGATCCTGATGCTGGAAAAGACAGAAGGCAAAAGAAGAAGAGGATGGCAAAAGATGAGATGGCTGGACAGCATTACTGATGTAACAAACACAAATTTGAGCAGACTTAGGAGGATGGTGGAAGACAAGAGGGCCTGGCGTGACTTTGTCCATGGGGTCGCAGAGTCGGACTTGACTGTGCAACTGAACAAAAACAACAAACCCACCCTGAACCCATTCTTGGGGAGAGGGTTATAATCAAAACAAACAAACAAACATAGACTGTTCCCATTGTGCTGCAAAATTTTGTATAGGTATGTGCTCCATCTAGGAATTTTTTGAACTGTAGATACTGACCACAACTCTGATTCCATTTTGGATAAATTGTATGATCTTTTGAGAAAAGAACACCCAAAATGGTGACTATCGAGCTCAGCAGAGAGAGAGAAACATATATAGGAGATGAAATAATTGAGACTGACTCTCATATTTGGAATCAACTATGTCTGGGGGGAAGAACCCTCATTACAGATCCTGATGTGGAAGATTTTGGCATGGACTTCTGGAAATCCTTATTGTCTACTGGACTAAAAAAAATATACATATTCATATTATTATTATTATTGGGGTGAAATTCTAGCAGGAGCTCCTTTGCATATTAGGCCACACACCCCTGTAAGTTCTTGGAAAATTGGCTACATCAGGGGTTTGTGGCCCTGATGAAATGGAGTTCCTGCTAGAATTCCACCTGTGATTATTATTTTTATTACTGGTGTTATTCTATTTATCCTTCAGGATTGCGTTCATATATTGGGAGAGAGTTCCTGTTTTTTTCCCCCCTTTGTTCCTAAAACGTAGCAGACAGTTGTTGCTTCTAATAGAGCTTTTAATAGCCAGCAGAACTGGAACCAAATGACCAGAGTGCCTGTTTCTGCTTGCTTTCAGATTATATACTCTCAGGACTCCCCCCCCACCCCCCCCTGGCCTCCAATTGTCTGAGTGACTTTTTATTCTGCTAATTGGTGAGGCTCTCTGATGTGAGAGCCATTTGCAAATAAGAGTCTTCCTCTCTGTAAACCCGTGCTTGAGATATTCTAGGACTTCTTCTAACCTGACAGGATGAAGAGAACCCTGCACCTGTATGAGGTGAGTGACAGAGTGCGACACAAAAGCACAGAGGTTTCAAGCCGTCCATGTCAAGCTGTGCAAATTATTTCACCCACCAAGGGAGAAGAGCGAACTGAACCTTCCAGCTGATTTTTTGGACAGGGTAAAAAAAATAATTCTAACTTTTTCCCCTTTTTCCAGTTTGACCTTTTCCAAGTTTATTTTGTGAAACTGTCAAGCCTGCTGTAATTAGGGTTTATTTCCCCCCTCCCTTAGAATAATAACACAAGACCAGATTCTGTTGATTTCCCCCCCCCACCACCACTTCGGAATCATCTACTTGGCAAATACTTTGTGGACACCTGTGTGCATAACAAGGTCCTTTTTGTACATATAGGGCTGATCCTAGTTTTTGGGTTTTTTTAATACTTGGAGTTGCTTTCTCTATCTGTCTGGCTCTTCAGTGAAGGCATCTAAAACAGTTGCATCATTCAGTGGATCTTGGGGGCAGCAACGTTCCATCCCACCAGCTATCAGCTTCCTATCTCCATCCAACCAGCTGCCCACTAACTCCATCTAGGATAACCCCCCTTATTCTCTTGGTCCCCTGCCCTCCCTTAAAGAGAGCCAGTTTGGTGTAGTGGTTAAGCGCGCTGACTGTTTTCTGGGAGAACTGGGTTTGATTCCCCACTCCTCCACATACAACTGCTGGAATGGCCTTGGGTTAGCCATAGCTCTTGCAGAGTTGTCCTTGAAAGGGTAGCTTCTGAGAGAGCTCTCTCAGCCCCATCCACCTTACAGGGTGCCTGTTGTGGGGGGAGAAGATATAGGAGCTTGTAAGCCAATCTGAGTCTCGGATTCAGAGAGAAGGGTGGGGTACAAATCTGCATTCTTCTTCTTAAAACGGTGCAATATGCTGTATATGCCAATTCCTGAACTCTCACGAGATTTCATCTCAAGAATTTGTCACTATTTTTAGTTTCATGTTGCCATGGTAACCAAAATGGCTGCCAGACTCCCATGAGATGAAAGGATCTTGTGAAAGTTTGGATCTCTGTTTTAAAGGAGGACTGACAGACCAGAGACCAGAGACTTTCTGGAGATTCCTAGAGTGACATGCTGTCACTTCTGGTATTTTTGTTTTCAATCCCTGCCACTCAGAGTGGTGATTGGCAGCAGCGTTTGCCAGTGGAAGGTCTCCTGTTGCAGTTAAAGACTTGGAACCCTAGGCCTGACAGTGGCCATACCCTCTCTGCAGTTGCCCTCTCTTTGGCCTCAATCACATGCATGATTACTTAGCATAAGTTTTAATTTAATTTGGATTTAATTTTTGGATTTATATCCTGCCCTATCCCGCAAGAAAGGTACAGGGACTACAGCTGCTCTCTTTTACACACAAACTAACTTGCTCTGAAACGAAAGCAAACCAAACAGAGGAGCTGTGCTCTGATGACATCTGCTGTTGCTGACCCTTCTCCATGAAGTACTTCCTGCTCCAATTTAAAGACACACAAGCACACATTTTAAAACTGGACCCGTTTGCAGGTCCTGCCATGGAAAAGGGATTCATTCTGAAGTAAGACTGCATGCATTTCTTTTTGGCTGAATGCCTCCTCTTCAGCTGACTGTACTTCAATGAGGGTGTCAGATTTCTTGCTGGTTAACCCCCCCCCCCCCATGTGGCTATTGTGCTGTGCAGAGCAATGGGAAGAAGGGAGCTGATGTGCTGACTAGGGAAAAGAGAACAACAGCCTTTGCTTCTGAGAAGGCTTTGCCTTAGTGACTAGCCTGCTCAGTGGCACTATCCCAGGTAATGAGGGAGGAGAGGAGAAGAAGAGTGAGTTTTATACTCCATTTTTCTCTACCTCAAGGAGTCTCAAAGATATAAATTACCTGCCTACCAACTTCTTCTCAATTTGACCCCCAGAGAACTCCAGTTTTCTGGGTTATACCTCTGAGGATGCAAGTCACAGTTGCTGGCAAAACGTCAGGTCTCACAATGCCAAGACCACGGCCACACAGCCCAGAAAATCTACAGCAACCAAAGTGGCAAAGTGGCTTACAATCTCCTTCTCTTTCTCTCCCCACATCAGGAATCTTGTGCAGTAGGTGGGACTGAGAGGGTTCTAAGAGAACTGTGACTGGCCCAAGATCACCCAGCAGTAGGATTGCCAGCCCCCAGGTCCTGGTGGGGGATCTCCTGGTTTTGGGGCCTTCTCCCCACTGTGGATCAGCCGGCTGGTGGGGAAACCCTGCTGCTAAACAGGGACATTGCCACACAATGTCCCCAACCCAATGACATAACCCAGAAGTTATGTCATCATGTTCGAGACATCATTCAGGGATGCTCTGGTTTTGGGGTAAAACTCTATGGTTTAAGCCCAATTTTACCATAGAGTTTACCTGAAAACCAGAACATCTCCTATGCAATGTTCTCACCCACTCTTGGAATGCTTGCCCAAATCTCTCCTCCAGATCGATGAGAGGACCTGGCAGCCTTACCCAGCAGGCTTCATGTGGAGGAGTGGGGCATCAAACCCATTTCTCCAGATTAGAGTCCACTGTACCATGCTAGCTCTCTTCCTTGCTTACAGTAGAGATCATTAGAACTCATCCCAGAGAGTCCCACTCAGGAAAGGAGTTGAGCTGACTTTTTGCTCCTGGAAAAGAGTATGATAGAGTAAGTTGCTAAAATGGTCATCTTTCACAGTTCAGCCCTGTTCCCAGTATTTTGGGCAGTATAACACATATAGATCCTAAAGAACTGTATGCTGCACAAAATGTCATTTCATACACCATCCAGGACAGATACTGATATTTTTGAACTATGGTACCTTCTTGTTTTCTAACCATCAGGATCTCTGGACTTTGTAACCGGTGTGGTGTAAACAAATGCTATATACCACAGATAGAGCAGAGCCTTCAGCAATGTGTCATGGGGGAGAAAACTTGGCAGTGGTCTTTGGTATGAAGATGGGTGTTACAAGCAAACCTCAATTTTCATCTGTGAAAGGACAGGGTCCCTGTTATCTATCTCTTGTAAATTGTGCAGTGCAAAGCATTTCTTTGCAAAATACCTATTGAGTAACTATTTTATCCATAATCTTTATCTGTTGCAACAAGGAAAAACCCAATGAGTTTGAAAAACATTGGCTTTTGAAAGACTCTGTTGGTTCTGGGCATGCTCAGATGTTGAGTGTTCCATAGGGAGGCCTCCTAGATCTAGACTTGTAGAGTAATGACTTAGAGAAGGGACATGTAGTAAAAATTATAGTCATAGTCACAACCCACTCATGGTGAAGTCCAGACTATGGGGTTTTCAAGGCAAGAATCAAGTTGTTTGCCATCCTCTGCGTAGCAATCCCAATCTTCCTTGGTAGTCTCCGAGTCCTGATGAAATTCGGCTAGGCTCAGCTACCTGGCTGCCCAGAAAACATCTATACTAATGATGGGCATGAACCAAACTACGAATCATGATTCATGATAAAAATGGCCGCTTAGTGGTTCATTCTGAACTGGTTCAGCTGATCTGAACATGAAACAATCAGATTTTTTTCCCTTGTGTGTCATTTGGTTCATGTTTGTTTCATATTTCCAGATAGCCTGGCACCAGCATTTGCACTTCTGGTCAGCTTCCAGTGAAACTGACTAGAAGCAGCAGTTCTGCTCTCCTAGCTAGCCTGCGCTTCTGGTCCTATTAGTGTGTGGCATATTAGTTCATTTAGAAGAGTTATCACATGCCTTTGTCCCCTCAGGAATTCACCTCAACAGTTCCATGATGGTTTCCCCACAATCTTTTTAGCCCAAGGCAATTATACTTCCAGAGAAGGAAGCTTTCTGTACTGGTTGGCCATAGAATTCTGATTCCAAATCTTCAGAGACAATAGGAACTATCTAGTTGTTCATTTCTGTGACTCTCCTTTCTACAACTTTGTTTGGAAAACCTAAATTGGGATTTTCAAACTGAAGTGTATTTTTTAAAAAATATCAGTGGAGTGTTTCATAGCAGAAAACAAGTACCTTTTTCACACACAGTTTACCTCGCAGTAAAATCCTGTTCCCTCCGCAGCGTCCGGTCGGATTTCCCACCATCTGTGCCGGAGTTACAGGAAGTGCCGCGGCTTTTGCATAGCAAACGTAAACCGCTAAAACCCAGTTTACGTTTGCTACGCAGAAGCTGCGGCACTTCCTGTAACTCCGGCGCAGATGGTGGGAAATCCGACCGGACGCTGAGGAGGGAACAGGATTGTGACTACGAGGTAAGCTGTGTGCGAAAACGGTAAAGGACTGCCCTGGGTAAACTGGAGCATATGGAATGAGCATCTGTAGTGATATAAGAATCCTATGACCCCATTCAGCTCTGGGTGATCCCCCCCCACCCCGCATTGTTCTGAACTTGTGTTCTGAATGTAAGTTTGGCAGTCTCTCATTGTAATTTCCCCTTGAATGTGAGCACCAGTGCTGTTTTGTTGTTGTTTTGTTTGGGCCCATTTTCTAGCAGGTTATCCATTGGTATCATTTCGGTTTTGCTGATCTGTTTCATTCCAGTGTTGCTGATCTGACCAGGTGGGTATTGTAATTCCAAGCAGGTCTGTTGTAGAAGATCCTGTGAACTTTGTGGTGAAACAGCTGCAATTAACTTGTAAACTGAATCTTTGATCTTCTCATGTTGCTGCTGTCTGATTCGAAGAGGTACCAAACAGCTTTCTGGCAGTGTAGTGGTTGTGGTAGTGAAAGTTTGTTTACTTTCTTCTTGTGCCTACTTTGCATGCACAAAGCAATTGCAGTTGATTTCCTCCCAGGATCATGGATGGTTTGATCAAATAATTAAATGCCATGGTGGGAATGACAACCCCAAAAGGCTATATGGAAATGAACAGGGGTGGAATTCTAGCAGGAGCTCCTTTGCATATTAGGCCACACACCCCTGATGTAGCCAATCTTCCAAGAGCTTACAAGTTTTTTTTTTTTTTGTAAACTCTTAGAGGATTGGCTACATCAGGGGTGTGTGGCCTAATATGCAAAGGAGCTCCTGCTAGAATTCCACCCCTGGAAATGAACATTTGGTAACATGGGCTTGGATGCACAATAAAAAGTGAAACTTTTTAAAAAGTTTGCAAATAAGTAACTTAATGCTCACTCTTTATTTAAACCATTAGCTGTGGCATGGGATAGAGGGGAGGGCAGCAGGACTCACATCGGGCTGTGTGAGAATAGGCATGCTCGAGCATCACTAGCAGAGATGTAAAAGTGAGGAAGCCCCTTTCTGAGATCATTCTCCCTCTGATTATTTATTTTTCATGGCAATCTCATGTTCCCCATTGCACAATGTTTGGGTATTTTGCTTTATCTAGGCACTGTAAAATAAGGGGCAGTGCGATTGTCTTTTTCTATATAGTAGTTTGCCCTGGCTAAGGGGAAAAAAGTCGTTAGGTTAGCTGGCTTCAGAATGGGGTGGAGGTGAGTCTCATAGTGCTGAATCTTTGGGGCTTGTGCACAAATGTTTTGCACGCTGCATAACTTTGTATCCATTTCCTCTCAGACAGCACAGCTTTATGCCCAGGTTTAAAAACAAGTGAGTGAATTTTTATGGCTCTGTTATAATGGAAATGTTGACCTTAATTATTGTAACATGAATGGCTTGCCAAATAATATATGGAATGTGGAGTAAATAATAGAACCATATAATTATATTTTGTACCTTTATGCTGCATGCAAACATCCAGCTAATATTATGACTTTTAAATATGGAACAAAAGTAGATGGGAAGTAGTTATTTTCCACCCTAAGACTTCTTTTTTAATTTTTGCAAAAAAGAAAGAAAGAAAGAAAAAAGCTGGTTTTAATCTTAGTATTTCTAAAGAACATTCACCCCTCTCTTTCCTCAAACACTTGGACTTTTAAACAAGCCCTTTTATCCCAGAAAATTAAAATATTTTCATGTAATCAGTAAATTCTGTTACGAAACTTTACCACGGCTATATTAAATGAAAAGAATAACTGCTATTTTGAAATTCTGAACATCTTATAATTAGACCAGCCGTTAAAAAATATTCAGAGTTAGGGCGCATTAGAATGGAATCTGCAACATGGAGACAGCCCTGACAAAGAAACATTATTCTTAGATTTACAATTAATTACCCTTATGTCTATACCTTGCATTCAATTTGCATATCTTAAAAGTGCTGTAAATTTTGTAGTACTCCCTTGTTATTTAAGATCATTCGCCTTCCTTAAAAGTTTCTGCAGTGATAACTTTTGGCTTGATTATATAGTTGCAAAGTCGATAAATCTGGCTTTACTTTGCTCTACAATGCTATAATTTTTCTTTGTGTGTGTGTGTGTGTTTTTCATTATTTTGTGCCTTGTTCCCTCTGCCCTCTCATTTATAATTCCCCGAAGAACCAGGAGATAGAGAAGTCTGGCTACAAGACAGAGTGAATGGTCAGATATTCCTGATGCTATCTTTTTCCCAGAACGCCTTGGTACTGGGTGTCTGACATGTTCTATACATCTTTCTGGTGTCATTCTCATTAAACAAATGCTGTTTGATGTATAGCTCTCAAATTTTTTTTTGAAATTTCATGCAATGAGTTTGTACTCTGCCAGCTCATCCTGATATCTTTCGTTGTCCTTTCCTATTCCTGTCCTCCCAATTTTTTTGATCCAGAGGATGAATTTGTATGGTTTAGATTTAGGGATTTGTAGTTCAATGGCTTTGGATTTCAAGAAGCTTCTTTTAAAAATATGCTGTCCCACTCACAAAGGTTTCTTAGTGTATATGGGGAAAGACGTACTCCTTAAACAAAGGGCATTAATATCTGTATTTTGGCATTTTTCAGGAGAATAACAGAAATTCTTACAATCTTTGTAGTAATAATCATTTTATTAAGGCCCACATTAAAAGTAAAGGTATTCCCCTCTGCAAGCACTGAGTCATTACCACATCACAACGTTTTCTTGGCAGACTTTTTGTTACAGGGTGGTTTGCCATTCATTAATTTATTTCATTAGATTTGAATCCTGCCATCTCCTTACAGGCTCAGAGTGCCTAACAACATTTTAAAATCAACAATTCAACTTAAAAAAGACAATATAGTAAAACAGCAATATACCAACTTACAGACCAAACAATCATTAAGCTTTCAGGTTCAACAGAACTCTTTATCAGGCTTGATGCTGAGTACAGAAAGGAGGACTGGAAAGAGAAAAACATGTCTCAGGGCATAACTGGATGTTCCTCTGGTTTTGTGTACTGAATATCTAGCCTGATGAACAGTTCTGGAGGATTTTGCTCACTTAGGTGTATCCTCACAAAAGTAGAATTGCCAGACCTCTTGCTATCAAAGGCAAACGGAACCATGGTGTACAAACAAGTGATAGCAGAAAACCATAAACACTGTGCATGCAAAATATCATGACAATGTTGGATCAAAGGTAATTATACAATTATAGAAACATGTATACATATACATCAAATAAGAAATTAACACTAAGTCAGAAAGATAAATGCAAAACTCTCAATGAATCCAGCACTGGATGCTGCAGTGCTTTAGAAGATAGTGGGAGATTTGACAGCTGTTCCAGTAAGTGGTGCTTCTGTTCCTTCTTCAGAAGTCCCAGTTAATGAATTCCAAATGCAGACTGGCAGGCCTCACATCAGTGTTCTCAGAAAGCAACTCTCCAGCCTAAAGAGCATCCTGGTAGCAATTCATGATGTTATGCAGGGTGAAATTTAGCTTCATTGTATTAAGCTTTATTTATACCCTGCCTTTCCATTGCAGCTTCAGGTGGCACACAAACCTTAATTTAAACCACATGCTAGACATAACATCTCGCCCTGATGTTATGCAGGGCGAGATTTAGCTTCATTGTATTAAAAAGGGGCTACTATGGCAGGAAGCCTCCCCCTGATGGCTGCTGTTGCTATCAGCGGCGGATCACAGCCCAGAAATGATAAAGAGTAGCTCTAGGCATCACTAGAAACTCTATGATTAGAGTTTCTGGTGATTCCTAGAGCTACCCATTGTTTCTTCTGAGTTGTAGCTGGAAGTGACATAGTGACCTTGGCAATGTTGCTGACTTCACATGCCCCCATATCTCCACCCCCCCACACAAACTCTCCTGCTGGTAACAATAAGATAATGTTCTTTAAATATTAAATGTCAAATGTACATATTGAATATCTTTCCCCATATCTTCCAAGGTGACTATTACTTTCTTCTGGCTGCTGCTTTCTGTTTGTTCTCCCACTTAAAGAGGTCTGCTTGGCATCTGATAGAACCCAGTTCTTTTCAATATGGCTCCTACTTTGTGGAATAGGCTCTCTGAGGAAAAGAGGTGGTTTCCAGGGGTGCTGTAGCAGGATTCCTTTTGCATATTAGGCCACACCCCATGATGTAGCCAATCCTCCAATAGCTTACAAAAAAGAGCCTTGTGAGGATTGGCTACATCAGGAGGGTGTGACCTAATATGCAAAGGAGCTCCTGCTTGAATTCCACCTCTGGACAGGAGTAAATGGTTTCTTTTAATTGTCTAGCGTGTGGTTTAAATTAAGGATTGTGTGCCACCTGAAGCTGCAATGGAAAGGCAGGGTATAAATATTTTAATATAAATGTCTAGCACAGACATACACAGAAACTTATTCTGAACATGAGCACAATTTCTATCCTGCTTAAGACTGAGAATGGCCTGAGCTTTCGTGAGGGGGGAAAAATGTATGTGTGTCTTGTAACTGTAAGTTATGGTCTAGCTCAAGGTTAATACAGTCTCTTGGAAGACATGAGGATGTCACACACTTTTCTAGAATAACTTAGAATAAACAGGGCCCTCTCAGGCTCTTTTTTTAAAAAGCAATTTTAAAGAACAAATATATCCATAAACTGAAGCTAGCCCCTCTGTTTAATGAGACTATACATTACTTACTGGGGTTGGGGAGGAAGGCTGCTGATTTCAATTAGCACACTGGGAGAAACTTGAAATTGCTGATTTCCACTGCAGTCATTTATTGAATCTGTAGCAGAGGATTCACTGAAAAGAATGATGCTGGAGAAATAGATATAGCAAAACAGCAGCTCTCTTCCTCTGCTGTGCTTTAGAATCTTCGTCGTAGGTTTGTGCCATTGGGCACTTGGAGAACTGTCCAGCCTGACATCCCCCAAAAAGAGAACAGGTAGTGTCCTAATTCCATTTCCCGGTATCATTAATTAGTAATTTGAAGTTATTACCATTGTCATTTCCTTCTAATACCTTTTTAAGAACCTGTCTGGGAGGAATGGCCTGTCACATCCCCATTTTGTTGAGAAACCGTGGCGCTGTTATAATGGCAAAGAGGCGACATTGTTGTTGATATTAAATTGTTAATTGGCTATGATTGTTGTATGAATAAGATTTCAGTGTCCCTCTTCGAATACTTGCCTCCTGATCCCTGAGGTATGTTGTATCAGCATTGAAGAGCTTGTGGAAGGAAGGTACAAACATCTAAGCTGTGTCATCGCTGCAGGGCATAGCATTGAAATTATGCCACAGTTGCACTTGAGAGACTGTCTGGCTCAAATTTGTGACTGTCTGTCTGAAGTGTGAAATCTTTCCTTTCCCTTTGAAAGCCCATGAGTGCAGGGATTAAATTGTTGGTCTAAGACTGGTTCAGATCCCTACCAGTTTGTCAGTTTGGTGTGGTGGTTAAAAGTGGTAGATTCTAATCTGGAGAAGTGGATTTGATTCCCTACTCTTCCTCATGCAGCTGCTGGGTGACCCTGGGTCAGCTACAGTTCTCTCAGAGCTGTTCTCTCTGGGCTCTTTTAGCCCCACATACCTCACAGTTGTGTTTGTTGGGGGGAGAAGAAGGGAAGGAGATTGTAAACTGCTCTGACACTCTGAGTGAAGGGTATAAATCCAATATCTTCTCTTCTACCTGGCTATGAAGCTTACTGTGTGTGACTTTGAACCAATCAGTCTCCATCAATTGAATCTATCACCCAGGGTTGTTGTGAGGATGAAGTGAAGGTGTAAGCTAGGTATGCTAACCTTGGAGGAGACACAAAAACAACTGTGTGATAATCAATATTGAAATGAATTTATAGTGTTTCAAATTAATTATTACATTCACAAATTGTGTTGTCAAAAAACTCCAGAAGACAAGCAAATAAGAACTCTTGTGGTTCTGAGTGGTGAGTCCCATTCAGGTAAATGCCTTAAGGTTCCAAATAGGAAAGTATCATTCAGTCACTAATATTGAAATATTAGAGAGGGAGAGAGAGAGAGAGAGGTTGTAGAGCCACTGCCCCTCAGGAACTGGTCAGTACTTTACAATATTCTTTACGCAAATCCTGTAAGATGTGCTTTCATTATGTCCCACTGATTACAGCTAGATATGGTTGCCAGCCTACCATCATATACCATTGATATTGAAATGACAATATATAATAATATTTGTCATTTATAAAATGCTTTAGCGAAACACCTACAAAAAGTAATTTTTTTTCTTCTCACAAGTTTACATATACTATTTTGATTGTGATTTTACTTTGCTAATTCATTGAACCTGCCTTCTACTGAGATGTACTGCTGGTCTATCAAGGTCAGTGTTGTCTACTCTAACTGGCTGCAACAAACATGGCTGCCCCTCAGGAATTTGGCAGTAATTTATTTTATTTTACAGACTTAACAGACTTTACTGTCTTACCTTAACAGACATAACATGGCTGTCCCTCAGAAACTGGTCAGTTGTTAATTTTACAATATTCTTTACAACAACCCTGTAAGATGTGTTTTTATTATTTATTTATTTATTTTATTTATTTTATTCGATTTATATCCCACCCTCCCCACCGAGGCGGGCTCAGGGCGGCTTACAACAGAAAAAAGCTAACAAAGATCAATTTAAATACGTTAATAATTATACAATAAAATACATAAAAACCTAAAAATACATTAAACTCACATCGATATACACTATGCTACGTTTCCTTGAATCAGTCTTCAAATTTTCCAGTATTCAATAATCTGATGTTCGAGATTTAATATTCAGGCATTCCGATCACAATTAATTATATGCCAACCGGAAGAGGGTTGTTTTACAGGCTTTGCGGAACTGTTCAAGGTTCTGCAGGGCCCTCACCTCCTCTGGGAGCTGATTCCACCAACAGGGAGCTGCAATTGAGAAGGCCCTGTCCCTGGTCGCTTTCAGACGGGCCTCCTTTGGCCCAGGGATTGTAAGGAGGTTCTGAGACCCCGACCTCAGCACTCTCTGGGGAACATGTGGGGAGAGACGGTCCCTAAGGTAGGCAGGTCCCAGACCATAAAGGGCTTTAAAGGTCATGACCAGCACCTTGTACCGAACTCGGTATGTTATCGGCAGCCAGTGCAGTCCCCGAAGCCCCAGCTGAATGTGCTCCCATCTAGGGAGCCCTAACAACAGCCGGGCAGCGGCATTCTGCACTAGCTGCAACTTCTGGGTTCGGCACAGGGGCAGCCCCATGTAGAGGGCATTGCAGTAGTCCAGCCTCGAGGTGACCGTTGCATGGATCACTGTTGCCAGGTCGCCGTCCTCCAGGAAAGGGGCCAACTGCCTTGCCCGCCTGAGATGAAAAAATGCGGACTTGGCAGTGGCTGCTATCTGGGCCTCCATAGTTAGAGTAGGCTCCAGTAGCACCCGCAGGCTCCTAACCCTGTGCGCCGCTGACAGAGGCACACCGTCGAGGGCCGGTAAGGGAATCTCCCTCCCTGGACCACGGCAACCCAGGCAAAGGACCTCTGTCTTCGTTGGATTTAGCTTCAGCCCACTCAGCCTGAGCCATCTAGACATGGCCTGCAATGCCAGGTCCAGGTTTTCTGGGACACAGGCAGGCAGGCCGGCCGTCCATAAGTAGATAGAGCTGGGTGTCATCAGCGTACTGGTGGCAACCCAGCCCATATCTCTGGGCAATCTGGGTAAGAGGGCGCATATTATGTTCCACTAGGGCTTTTTTTGAGCAGGAAGTAACAGGAATGCTGTTCTGGCTCGCTTGGTGCCAGGGGGATGTGGCCTAATATGCAAATGCTTTCCTGCTGGGCTTTTTCAACAACAAAAGCTCTCTGCAAAACAGTGGTGACATCAGGGAGTGTGGCCTAATATGCAAATGAGTTCCTGCTGGGCTTTTTCTACAAAAAAGCCCTGTGTTGCACAGATTGCAGCTAGAGGATAAAAGTGACCAGCAGTGGTTTGACTAAAGACACACCAAATAACCCCCCAGCTGCTGTGGGATCTGAATGACCATTTTAGCCCTTTCACTACAATAGTGCATGCCA
The DNA here is from genome assembly GCF_032191835.1 of Heteronotia binoei. Classification (NCBI taxonomy): domain Eukaryota; kingdom Metazoa; phylum Chordata; class Lepidosauria; order Squamata; family Gekkonidae; genus Heteronotia; species Heteronotia binoei. The sequence continues at coordinate 48,041,967 of NC_083236.1, forward strand.
TGAAATAAATGCTTTACTCCTCTAGAGAAGAATATTGTATACAAGCTGAGAGCTCATGAGGAGTTGCAGAAGTGGAGAGAGATTGAGAATCCTCTCTGCTCCCCCAAATAACCTCTATAAGCTCTTAGGGATGTTTTCTCAACTGCTCTCAATGTCCCATCCATTCAAAATCATGTTCAGTCCTCATGAGGCAGATTTTTTTGAAATTATTATTATGTTTTTGGTTAATTCACAAGGTCATATTTTTCTGCATATAAATCAAGAGTAATATGTCTGTGGACCGCCTGCCTTTGTTGCTTTCCTCATCCATGGAGACAAAACAGTTTACTATTAGACAGAGTGACTCTTTCTAATTGAATTAATTGCAGGGCTTTTTTTGAGCAGGAACACACAGGAATGCAGTTTCAGCTGGCTTGGTGTCAGGGGTGTGGCCTAATATGCAACTGAGTTCTTGCTGGGCTTTTTCTACAAAAAGCCCTGTGTGAAGCAATGGTGACATCAGGGTGTGTGGTTGAATATGCAAATGAGTTCCTGCTGGGCTTTTTCTAAAAAAAAACCGCCCCCTGATTAATTGCATTGAATCAACAGGTGCTTTTTCACTGTTTCACTGATGGAGAAATTTCTTGTTTATGGCAAGATTCCTACCATGAATGAAAGGAGACCATTGGATCCAGACCCAATGTGGGGATGAGCTTTTGGGAGTGATATTGTAGTAAAGGTAGAATTTGGGGAAGGAATGTGACTCTATTCATTGCATACAGAAGGTCCCAGGTTCAACCCCTAGCAGGTTGGTAGGTAGTTGGAAAGATTTCCCCTGAGACATTGGACAGCATGGTCACTCAAAGTCAACAACAGTGAACTAGATGGACCAGTAATCAGACTTGTTACCTGGCATGTGTTCGCAGGTTGTCCTGGAAAGAAAGCCATGAAAGATCCATTCATACCTTTTTAGTTCCTCCGTGGGTTTCAATTCCATAGATATTGCTGAAGATCTAAAGAAGCTACATTTGTCTTATTTAAGAGGAGAAAAAAAAGCAAATCAGCTGTGGCTGCCTACAAGTAATTGTGACCATCCTATTCTTGTTGCCCATTAGAATATGATCTGTCCATTTTAAAAAATCACCTTTACAGCCTTCCCCCAAATCCCAGTAATATCATACCTAGGCACCATAATGCTGTGACGCAGATGAGTTGCCTTGGCAAAAGTATTTCAGTAGCAAGAGTTTTCCTAGTCTTATGTCCTATATACATCTGTTAAATTACTCAGAGATCTCATTAAATAAAGCTAATGTACTTGTAAAACAGTAGGGAGAGACAGTATATCATTGTAACTGTTCGAAAGAGCCATTCCAGCAAGAAGTGAAGCCAAGAAGGCTAGGTGTACGCTGGTCAGTGTAGATGTTTCTAGGCTATAAATCTTAAACCTTTCCTGCCTAGTTATTGTGTATTTCTTTAGGTGAGAGATTGATTGTAGCAGTGGAAGATGAATTTGCCCATAGACCCTTTCTTCTCCTTTTTTTTTTTTAATACTCCTGATGTCTCGCCAAGGTGATAATGCTTTTTGCTCTCCCCCCTCCCCAGCCTCCATCCCCTCCCCGGTAATCATTTGTTTCAGATTAAAAGCATGAAAAAGCTCAAAAAAGCATGGCGTGAGCTGGTTTCTGTGTTCAAGCAGACATGAGGGCATGAAGATGTATACCTGTCCCAAGTGTTAGATGCATATCTGTCCTAGGTGCCTGTTTGGTCCACCGAGGATTTATAATTTTTCTTTTCTTAGACCCAAAGTTGCAGGCAAAAATGCTGCCTCATTTCCCATTTGGATTCTAGGCACTGTTTAATTTATGAAAGGTTCATTGATATGACCAGTAAACGTTTGGGGGATGTTCGAGAAACCTGGGCCATCCAATACCAGGGAAGATTTGGTGACAGAGCACCTGCTTTGCATGTAGAATGTTCTAGGTGGCACTCTGTGGCATCTCTGGTGAAAGGATTGCAGGTGTTGGGAAGGCCCTTTGCTTCCTGAGATCCCAAAGAACAATTTCTCAGTCAGAGTTTACAATAATAGCTAGCTATACCTGACTATAGCAGTCTGAATAGCCCAGACTAGCTCAATCTCATCAAAGTTTGGAAGTTAAGCTGTGTTGGCCATGGTTAATACTTGGATGGGAAGCTACCAAGGAAGGCAAAGGTTGCTATGTAGAGGCAGCCAATGGTTCACTGTGGTTAATCGATCAGCTGCTGATCCTGCTCCAGATCCTGATTTGGTAGACCCTAATTAGCCCTAATTAGTGGAGCAATCTCCTCATCTCTTGCCTTGAAATTTCCATGAGGTGTCACGATAAGTCAGTTGTGACTTGATGGCATGTAATTAATATTAGACCTGAGTCTATGTAAAGCAGGTTTTCCCTCACTGCATCTGTGGCTACATTCATATACTCTGGGAAAACAGTGACTTGTTTTAATTATGATCACTTTATGAAACTCACAGAGAGTCACTCCAGCCATGGTTTGTTACCTCCTCTGTAGCCTAGAAACAAATCAGGATTAAAATCAGAATATTCGCCTTTATATGTTATGCGAAACCTTAATTGAGACTGACTGTGGTTTATTGATCGCCTTCTGATCCTGCTGCAGATTCTGATTTGGCAGACCCTAGCCCATCTTAATTTAGTGGCGCAATCTGCATTCAGACAATCCCACTAACAATAGTGAAATTAAACCCTGCTTTCACACAATGGCCGCAATCATACACACTAAGTAATCCAAGTCACTTTAAAAGCTCTTTCCAACTGGGTTTTGCCAGTTCACATAGTAAAATCCAGTGGGAAAGTGCACTGAAACTGGACAAAGTACATTATTTAGCGTGTGTGATCACGGCCAGGGTCTGAACAGAGTCACTGCATGTCTCCTGTCCAGTCCTACTTTTGTCTATAGTAATTAATGGCAGCTGTTCACTCAACTGGGATAACACCAAGAAGGACACCACTAGCATGGTCCTTGTCTCTTGTGACCCCACTGTTTTCTAAAATGAAGAGTGCTTCTGTTTAGATGCCAATGCCATCATCTACTTCTTGGCCATACTTCAACTGGGACAGACTGTTGGGAGCTTGCTCAAATACATAGATGCAGGGTTATGAAGCAGGACAGTGCGTTAGCTTTACCATACCACCTGTTTATTGACGCTCTACAGAAGAAGATGAAGAAGAGAAGGAAAAATACAGTCCTCCTCTTTGTTATATTGCTGTGTGCTTTAATGCAGAGGAAGAAGGGCTGGAGTAGGAGGGGAATATTTTTCATGAATATATATAGATGCAGAATTTATAAGGATCGATGTAGTCTCAAATGTTGTACAACATGTCAAGATATCATAAAAAAGCAGGCAGTTCTACATAAAATACCAGCTTAATCTTGGAGATTTTAAAGCCTCATTAAAATGTGGATAAAGTCCATATATGGAATGGCAGCATTCAAAAGGTTGAAGTTGTATATCTGAGGTGTAGGGATTTTAACAATTATGGTTGAATGTCAGTCGACTCGTTTGGGTTGATATTAACATGAAGGAACGATCAAGACAGAATTCGTCTTGTTGCTGCCCCCATTGTCGCAGGTTTGTTGTTGTTGTATAAGGCAGTTTTGTCTTAGGGTGGCATTTACAAACAAATGTGGGATATTAAGCAATTGGGCTTTCTAAGGATGATCTTGAAAGGTTTTGATGTGTTATTGACCATTCTATTTTCTCTTGCTTGAAGATGTATAACGTCATTTCTAATCTGGGAAGAAGTGATGCTTTGACAGGTTTTGATTGAACAATGGAGACTTTTGGAGGCCATAGCGAAACTTAAGAAGATGTGGTTGGATAATATGACTCCTTTCCACCAAGTGAGTCTTTGCTTCCAGAGCAGAACTCCTTAGCAGAAGGGAGTTGTAAGATTCAACATTATTAGTTGCTGTAGATTTTCTGGACTGTATGGCTGTGGTCTTGGCACTGTGAGACCAAGACCATTGCCATACAGCCTGGAAAATCTGCAATTTCTAATGAACTCTGGCCGTGAAAGCCTTCGACAACATATTCAACATTATGTTCTTAAGTGCTATGTTGTTGTCCAAAACTGTTCCACCTTCCAAATAATCCTCCTTGTGGTGTAAGACTCCTCATATTGTAGAAGAAAGGTGTAGGATCCAACATTATGCCATAAGCTTCACCATGATATTCAAAAGTTGGTCCTCTTTTCCATCCTCCATCCTCCACATTCCTCACTTAGTGAAGGGAATAATAGACTACAGTTCCCAAGCTGCCTATGGCTCCAAAAAAGGACATCTACTTTAGTGACTCCCTGGATCACATATGATTTCTTCACGCTGTTCATAATATTATAAACCTCTGTCATGTTTGCTCTTATTTGTCTTTCACCTTAATTTAACTCCACCTCCATGTGCTTTAGATAAAGACTTCAGCTGCATATTCGGGTGGACATTCTCTCGGCTTTTGACACGGCAAGCGTTTTAGGGAGGGGGTTCACTCTTGCTCGGCTAATGTTGCTAATTTCTTCTGGGAACCTCTTACTCATTTGAAGTGGTCAGAGGATGCTTTATACCACTTGGCCTTGCCCATGAAGCAAAAATGAACCCAATCATAAAAAGAGGGGTGGGAAATGATACTCACCATAGACCTATTAAACCACTGAATTGTTGTTTTTCATGGGAGGGGGAAAAAAACTTTGAAAGTCAAGCAAGTACTTTTATCTTGACCTTTCCACAAGGCTGCCCCATATTCAGTAGTTGTCAGCACATGTTTGTCTGGAGTCATCTGTCAATGCCATCCGTCACTCCTCCGCTGTTCCCATCAGTCCCATTATCGGGGATCAGGAGAGAGCAGAGGATGTAGCCGGAAGGATCATTAAACTTCAGCTTTCAGGTAGTGCAGGTAGACCAGGTGGCCTGTTGTTATTTATAATAAAGAAACAACACAGCAGAACTGCCTTGACAGTGGCCCATGAGGCCTGCTGGAAGGACGGGCTGAGGGGCATGCCACTGATGAAGGACAGCTAAAAGTGGACTTCCTTCTCCCTCACACACCATCAGCGGGAGGATTTATTGAACATCTGCTCTGTACATGGCTGGGAAGATTGATTAATTTAATTGCTCGCATTTTGCTTAAGTTACAGTTGAATACTTAATGTCAGGTTTGAAGGAGGTTACAATGGGCTTTTATGGGGCATCTTCCCTTTACGGAAGTGGAATTAGGGCTACTTAAGTCCATGTAGTAAAACCTTACCTAGATGAGACCACTGTAGGCAGGAGTAGTATGGGTTGGGTCTAGGGAATGTGTTTTTTCAGTGATCTGTCTGTGGGAAATTATCTATATATTGATAAACTTTATGACAGAGAGAAAGTTGGCCTCAATTTATAAACAGCCTTGCTGGATCAGACCAATGGACAATCTAGTCCAGCATCTTGTTTTATGTGGCCAACCAGTTTGCCCTGGAGGACCAACAAACAGCACATAGAGACCAAAGCCTTCCCTTGACATTGCTTCCTTCTACAGGTATTCAGAGGTTTACTGCCTCTTGAATATGAATGTTCTTGTTAACCGTCTTAGCTAGGAATGCTTTGTGGACCTAACCTCCATGAAATCTGCCTCATCCCCTTTCTTTGTTCTTGGCTATCACAACCTCTACTGGCAACAAATCCCACAATAGGATTACTAATTAACGGAAGAAACACTTCCTTTTGCTGTTCTGTGACTCTATTGTTCCTCAGCTTCATTGGGTCCAATGTTTATTGCTTTACAAAATTCCTTCACATGCAAATCCAGGGCTATTTAAATAGCAAGAGCTCATTTGCATATTAGGCCACACCCCTTGATGTAGCCAATCCTCTCAGCACTTACAGGGCTCTTATTACAAGGCCTACTGTAAGCTCCAGGACAATTGGCTATATCAGGGGTGTGTGGCCTAATATGCAAAGGAGTTCCTGCTACAAAAAAAGCCCTGTGCAAATCATAATGGGCATGTCATAATGGAGCTGGGCTAGCCTGGAGAGGAGGTGGCTGAGGGGTGATATGATCACCAAGTACTTGAAGGGCTGTCATATAGGATGGTGTGGAATTGTTTTCTGTTTTCAGAACCAACGGATTGAAATGAAATCAAAAGAGTTTCCGGCTCAACATTAGGAAGAACTTCCTGACCATTAGAGCGGTTCCTCAGTGGAACAGGCTTCCTTGGGAGGTGGTGGGCCTTCCTTCCTTGGAGGTTTTTAAACAGAGGCTAGATGGCCATCTGACAGCAATGTAGATCCTGTGAATTTAGGGGGAGGCATTCGTGAGTTTCCTGCATTGTGCAGGGAGTTGGACTAGATGACCCTGGAGGTCCCTTCCAACTCTATGATTCTATAATGACATCGCTACCCAAGCCTTGTGTGTTACCATCCGGCTTCACCAGCTGATTTTGTCTGCTGTAAAACTCCCAGAAAACTTAGCAAAGTGGAAAAATATTTTGAGGTGGTCTTAACCTACACAAAGCAAGTCAGGAACATCTGCGTAAATAAAAAGGCTACAGTTGCTTCTTAATATTTTTCCTATTGTGTTTCTGATGAATCATTAATATGATGAAATTAGATCTTTCTTGACTGGAGTGGTGGTAATTTACTCTCTGGTATACACTTAGGAAGATAGTTTGGCCTTCTGTACCCTTTAAAGTAATTCCAGGTTCATACTGAAGCTTTAGATGAGATAAAGCTGGGGAGATTTATTGCATATTCAGGCAGTGCATCTGAGAAAGGTGTTCCTAAAGTCCTTGCAATTCTCCCCCCCGCCCCCAAAAAAAGACAGGGGAGGGGGGAAGACATTAATGGAAAATAACATTACGTATTAGGATGCTTCCTGTCCATCTGATTGCTGTTGTTATCCAAAGTACAAGAGATCTGCAGGTTAATCATGACCTCCAATGTCAAAAAAGCCAACTGTGTTGTTTGCAGCCTGGATCTTCTCTTGGGGGCCTTTTAATTTATCCCTCTGAATAATTCTTTGCCACAGAGTTTGTTCAGTTGACCAAATAAGATGGCAGACACACACCATGTTGTCTTGATCTAAATCATATGCTCCATATGGATGCTGTTTGTTTATAAAAAATGCTGAGAATACCTGGTTATGGATCTGGACCTTTCAGGCACAATCAAACTGTTATTTGAGAATTATTGGTGAACTAGGTGTACCTCAGGATGCCCTCTGCTGATCTCAGCATGATGCTTGACATCTGTGGTCCTGCTAATTTAGAGATGGAGTGTCCTAACAGTTCAGCCTGGAGCTAATATGCCGGGATGAGAGCCAGTTTGGTGTGATGGTTAAGTGGGTGGACTCTTATCTGGGAGAACTGGGTTTGATTCCCCACTCCTCCACTTGCAGCTGCTGGAATGGCCTTGGGTCAGCCATAGCTCTCGTAGGAGTTGTCCTTGAAAGGGCAGCTGCTGTAAGAGCTCTCTCAGCCCCATCCACCTCACAGGGTGGTTGTTGTTGCTGTGTGTGTGTGTGGAAGGTAAAGGAGATTGTGGCCACTCTGAGATTCTGAGATTCAGAGTGAAGGGCAGGGTATAAATCCAATATCATAATCCAATAGCATCATCATAGCCTGAATATCAGCAGGGGAGAGACTTTTGCCATCTAACATGGCTACCTTTCTGGAATTGCTCCCTGCAGGATGTCTTGAGTCCACACCACACCACACTTCAAAGAAGAAAGTCTTCATTCTCTTCATTTCCCCTTTGTTTATTTAAATTGTATTTTGTTATTTTTATAAGCCGCTTTGGGTTATCACTGGGTAGAAAAGAGGGGTAAAAATGCCTTGATAAAGCACACAATAATCCAAAGTATTGACAGTGATGGGCCCAGAACAGCCCCAAATAAGCATGGTGACACCATCTAAGGACTTAAGCTTTCTCCCCAGATGGTGCGATGATCTTGCTTTCTGGTTCCCCAAAACCTAATTGCCCTCCAGCTGTCCAATCATGCTTCATATTGCTCTCCTTTTTGGTTCCTCCCTCCGAATATATCTTTGATTTGGAGGTAAAAAGTGCTGTGAAGTTGCAGCCATCTGGTGACCTTGTAGGTTTTTCCAGGCAAGAAACATTCAGAGATGGTTTGCCATTACCTGCCTCTTTGTAGCAACCCTGGATTTCCATAGTGGCCTCTCATCCAAGCACTAACCTGCTTAGCTTCAAAGATCTGATGAGATCTGGGCCATCCATTTCAGGGCATATCTCTGATATGCTTTTGTTAATCTGCCTCACCCTCTGAAGCTAGGTTTGCCAGTCCCCAGGTCCCAGTGGGGGTCCCCTGGTTTTGTAGATTCTTCCCCACTGCCTGCCAGCTGGCTGGTGAAGGGAAGTCCCACCCCAACAGCCACCATGTGCCTTTCCACCTTGGGAGGCTTAGAAGAAATTTGGAAACTCCTTGTGTTTGGAAAGGGGTGTTTGCCTTTAAATCTCAGCTAGAGGAAGTTGTATGGGGGCAGGTTTAGCAGATAGATATAGGTCTTTCTGGTGAGTCTATGAAGCCGTGAAAAAGGAAGGAGCCTAGTCCTTCCATTTGTTTTGCATTCATTTCTGAAGTTGTTTGCACAGTGAAATAGATAGTACAGAGTAAGCTTTTCCCAGTGTTAGTCTGAAGCACTTGGTGGAATTAATGCAGAGGTTACATTCAACAACTTTTGTGAGTAAATTGCCCCAGTGAGGTCACAAAAATGTGGAGTTGCAAAACTGTGTTTATTTTGCCTGCTTTGTGTGTGTTCGGTTTCATTTAGTGGAAGTGCAGCTTCTGGGGGACAAGTAAAGGACAACTGCTGTCAGGGGAACTGCACTGCTGTATTTTTATTTATTTATTTTAGGGAGTGGTAAAGTCTCCTGGCTCCACCCTCAGAGTCCCCAATTATTTCCTGAGTTGGACCTGGCAACCCTATCTGCGGTCCATTTTCTTGTGTTTTGAATTGGCCAATGTAACTTCTCTAAACAAGTGTAATCTAGACAGTTTTGCTGCTGTTTTGTAATACAGCTCCAGATTATTACAAGGGAGTTGTTGTGGGGTAATGGGAAGCATTTCAGACTAGGGATAGGGGGGACATAGTATGAAATCCCTGATCTTCCATGAATCTTTCTGGATGACTTTGGACCTCTCACTATCTCTCCTCCCAACTTACCTTACAGGTTAGTCTGAAGACAAAATAGTGAAGGTAGTAGAAACAAAAGTACTTGAGTTTTTTGGAGTAAGGAAGGGCTTTATAAAAAAACAAACATGAATGACCTGTTCCACAGAGTCAGTTTGGTGTGGTGGTTAAGAGCATGGATTCTAATCTGGGAGAACCAGATTTGATTCCCCACTCCTTCTCCACATGCAGCCAAATGGGTGACTATGGGTCAGTCACAAATTCTCTAAGAGCCTTTCTCTCAAGAGCAGCCTTGAAATAGCTCTCTAAGCCCCACCTGCATCACAGGGTATCTGTTGCGGGGAGGGGAAGGGAAAGGAGATTATAAACTGCTCTTTGACTCTGAGTAAAGGGCAGGGTATAAATCCAGTCTCCTCTTCTCTTGAAGACCTGTGCCATTCTTGAAGGTGCCACAGCCCACTTTTGGAAACCAGAAGACACAAACTAAATTTCTGAATTCTAAATCTTGGAGAGCTGCGGACAGTTTTGTAAGGGTACATCGAACTAGGCTCAGTACATGCTATTTCTTCATAGTGTTTTTGCTTGGCTAGGATTCTTTTCCTCAGAGGGTTTGAGAAACAACAACATTTGGACACTGAAGTAGCTTTGGTCCTTTCTTTTTCTCAGGCTCAATCAAAACCACCTGTCTTTGTTGCCATACAGTATCCCCTGGAGGTTTTTCTTGACTTAGACATTGTGTGTCAAAAGTTTGAAAAAAACCACCCTCTGTTCGACACCATTTTTCCATCAGAGGCTAACCTCGAAAATAGATTCACTGTTCAGAGAGGAAGGCTTGGGCATTTTATTTTTTCCCCCCTCCTTCATCCTAAAATCCCAGACCTCAATTCCCTGGTAAAGATGTCCTTTGATCTTCCTTTTACAGCAGATCATTTTAAACCTGATATACAGTCTGACATTCCAGTTTAGATACGGGATCTTTAAATATTTGTCTTACTTTTTAAAAGTAATTTGCTTCAGCACTGTTAAAGGCTGTAAATAGTAAATGATACAGACGTACATAGTCATGTATTTTTTATTGTCAGAGATACTGTATATAATGTTCTCTCAACAATGCTTAAATCAGAGAGGGTAGGGATTTAAACTCAGCTACATTACTAATTTACAGCCCCTCCAACATAAAAAAGAAAAAAAGCCAGAGCCTGGAAATGAAAGGCCTCGAATGAGGCAAGCAGAGCAACCGTCTTATATTCTAGTACTCGATAATGACGCTGGTATTTTGTTAGCATTGCAACTGGGAAAGGGGGCTGGCAGCCAGGCGAGGAGGGAGGGAACAGGGGCAATGTTCTTCGAAATGGATAATCTTCGGCCAGATCTGCCCAAAGCGGGGGGAAAAGAAACATGGGCTGGTTTCTTTGAAAGATGCCTGTCTGTCCCCGAATTTGACCGTACGACAATACATCCTCCTGCGAGGAGTTCAGATTGTCAAGGCCAGAACTAGGTGCTTCTCTTGCTTGTATCCTTCTACATCAGTCATACTGTAAGAAGCAGACAATTAATTCTGGAGCAAAATTGAAAGTCAGAGGCAGAGTGTGAAAGAACAGAATGACAATAATAAAGTACCCCTGCCTCGCATTAATCTCCCTCACTTCAGGCCTGTCACAGGCAGCCTGGCGGTGACTAATGCCAAGGTTTGCATACAGTGGTCACAGACACAAGCAGCATGCTCCCTTTACAGCATCCGCGATCCGCTTTGTTGAGTTTTTGACTCCTGTGGAATCGCTGGGAAAACGTAGCCGCCGGTCGTAGGTAGCCGGACCAGGTTCTTTCATCATGAACCTATTGATCGATGTGGCTCGATCCCCTGGAAAAAATAAATAAATTACAATCAATAGAAATGGAACTTTGGGGCATGGCAGAGGAGTTGTACCAGCTCCTTTGGCTCAAATGGGTATGGTCAATTGGGTGAAGAAGGTGAGGATTAAGAATGAGAGAACAATCGGTGGGTCGGAACACCGAGATGAACCATCTGGTACCTCTCCTGACATCAACATTATTGCAGACTTTGGGGGATTGTGTTCCATTGATTTTGTTGTCGTCTCTCTTTCTCTTCCTAGAATAGTAAATACACTAACATTTTAAAGGTACTGTGCAATTGTTTTTGAAAGGAAACTATCAATATAAGGCTTTGCTTTTTGTGGGTGGGTGTATACAAGTTATTTTGACATGGATGGTAATATCTCAAGGATATCCCTGGACTGTTGCAAAAGTTGAAAGATATATTTCAGAATTTCTCTCTGCTTTGCATTTCACTTCTCCTTAATGATTTAGGATTCCTAAAAATGAGATCCTAACAGTGAAATGACATAAACGTTTTTAAAGGGAAATGGAAAAAGGAAAGATTTACTTAACCACTGAGTGATTAAAATGTGGAATGTGCTGCCAGAAGATGTAGTGATGGCCACAGGGAGAGATAGCTTTAAAAGGGGATTTGACAGATTCAAGGAGGATAGGTCAATTGGCGGCAACTAGCCATGCTAAGTGAGTGGAGCTTCCATGTTCAGAGGCAGTCAATCTCTGAATATCAGTGCCAGGAGGAGGCAACATGAGAAGAAAATTGCAGATTTATACCCTGCCCTTCTCTCTGAATCAGAGACTCAAAGCGGCTTACAATCTCCTGTATCTTCTCCCCCCTCAACAGACACCCTGTGAGGTGGGTGGGGCTGAGAAGGCTCTCACAACAGCTGCCCTTACAAGGACAACTCCTGCAAGAGCTATAGCTAACCCAAGGCCATTCCAGCAGCTGCACATGGAGGAGTGGGGAATCAAACCTGGTTCTCCCAGATAAGAGTCTGCGCACTTAACCACTATGCCAACCTGGCTCTCAAAGTCAGGGGAAGGCCGCCACCTCTATGACCTGCTCTTGGACCTTCAGGTGAACTGCTCAGCCACTGTGTTGAATGAGGATGCTGGAGTAAATGGTTGACTGGTCTAATACAGCAGGGCTCTTGTTATGTTCTTACAAATGTAACACTCAGTTTGCGGCAGATTTTTTCTTGTATTGGCTTATTTATCTCCCCCCATCCCCATGTTACAGATGCACATATGTAAATTTATAAAGCAAACACTGCAAAAAAGTAAACTTTGCTCTATTTATATTGAAATATGATGGATAGATTTTAATTTTAAGCTCTTTATGAAGCCAATCTGAAAAGCAGACTATCGATATAAATACATAAACAGATTTCATCAAGGTTCTTATGATACAGTGTACTGATGGACACATGTTTTCCATACTGGCGAGACACCACAAAGAAACAAATTTACATGGAACCATGTATATAGTCACATTACTGATCCTGGTGAACTTAGGGTCTGATTCAGCTTCATGTGATCCATGTGATGTCATTTCCAGTGCAGATCAGTGGCACAAAGTGAAGAAAGATTACTATCAACGGAAAGTTCTGGCAAGCCACATATGTCATTTTAAAAAGCCAGGAATGAAAAAAAGAGTACCATATGTAATTTCTAATGCATCGGCTCCACATTGTATTGAGAGTTTTTAAAACGGTATTTGTAGGTGAGCAGATGTAGCTTTGTAAACATTTGTTTCATGTGCAGTGTTTTACATGCACAAGTGCACAGCTGTACCAGGAGTTGCATGAAGACTGCTTTTAGGTAGTGATTTGCCAACATACATGGGCCCATTGGTGTATATCCCTCGGCAGGGGAGGGCGGGATATAAGAATAAATTTATTATTATTATTATTATTATTATTATTATTATTATTATTATTATTTACCTAGAGGGAACAGATGCCCATGAGCTGAAGGAGTTAAGAGTTAAGGTTTGTAGAATCTTTCGGGATCAAGTGCCGTGTTCTACTGGAGAAAGTTTTCCTTCCAGACGTTTCGTTCTCAGCTGCGGAGAACATCCTCAGTGGCGTTGCAGCGTTGCAACGCCACTGAGGATGTTCTCCGCAGCTGAGAACGAAACGTCTGGAAAGAAAACTTTCTCCAGTAGAACATGGCACTTGATCCCGAAAGATTCTACAAACCCTAATGATGTTACCAGCCGTGAAAACCTGAAATCTTTGAGTTAAGAGTTGTGTGAACCTGGTCATGTCCAGCTCTCTGAACAAGACTTGGAATTGTTTTTGTTTTGTTTTGTTTTTAATTAAAAAATGAATGGCTGGAGGATTCCCAATGCATTGGTACTAGATTGGAAACTGATCACTTTTGAAGACTCAGATCTGGAGAAAAATTTGGAAATATCTCCATTAGAAGGCAGATTGCATAGGGGTAAAAGGAGCAGGAACAAACTGCAAAAATGTTTGAGAATTAGCAAGGTTTCCTTGACCTGATCTGCCTGGCCCGGAAGCCATTCGAATGCCAGTTATGGAAACTAAGCAGGGTCAGCCCTGGTCAGTGTTTGGATGGGAATCACCAAGGAACACCAGGGTCACTGTGCAGAGGTAGACAATGGCAAACTACCTCTGAATGCCTCTTGCCTTGAAAACCGTATGGGGTTGCCATAAGTCAGCTGTGACTTGATGGCAAAGAAAAAAAGAAGTTTCTTTGGGCAAAGGAAAGAGTGCCGTTGAAGAATACAAATATTCATCTTAGATCAGGGGTGTCAAACGTGTGGCCTCAGGGCTGAATCAGGCCCCCGGAGGGCTCCTATCAGTCCCCCGAGCAACTGGCTGTCATCTGCTTCCTTCTCCCTCTTTCTTGCTTCCTTCTGCATAACAGCTTGCTTTGCAAGGCTTGTTCAATCGCACAGGAACTACAGAGCAAAACGTCTATTTTATCCATCGGCTGAGGCTCCTCCCTTGGGAAGGAAGGGGGAAGGAATAGTTTGTTTTGCCAGGCTCTCTCAATTGCACAGCAGAGCTACTGAGCCAAGCCTCTCTTCCATCTATTGTCTGAGGCCCCTGCCCTTCCTGGTCCCCTAGGAAAGGAAGCAAAGAGCCAGAGCTTCCTTTGCCCAGTTCCCTGGATCCCACGGAAGAAATATAAAGAACCTTTAAGAACGAGTGCCAATGCTTTAATCATGTTTTAAGGGGTTTTTTTTAAAAAAACTTTGTGTTTAAAATTTTTAATAGTGTGTCTGTGTCCTTTATAAAGTTTATATCTCTGCTACCTAATCTTAAATAGGTACACACAGGGCCTGGCCTGACAAAGTCTCATTTCCTTCAGATTCAGCCCTCATGACAAATGAGTTTGACACCCCTATCCTAAATTATCTCTGTGCCAAAGTAAAATCTGCTAAATAGGAATGTTTCCTATCCCTTATCAGTGTTTCAAGGATAGCTGTCCACTCTTTAAATAGTAAAAATACCTTTCTTGTTAGAGTCTTGCTTTTATTGCATGCTAAATCCCACACATGCCAATGGTTTTTTCCAGGTATGTGTGTGCACATGGACTGCATGGTGTTTAACATTTTTATTTCTCTGCCCTGCAAAGGGTGGGAGTGGATTCCCACATAAAACTAACCTATACATATAAGGGTGTGCCATCCTCTCACCCCACTTTGTTTACTGGGTAGATGCTGATTACAGACCAGAGTATCTTTGCATAGCCGTGTACAGTGAGTTCTATTATACCCAGGGGAGAGCTTGGATGGCTTCATATTGTATTAAGCCAGTAAGGAAACATGCATTAGCAACTGTATTACACCAGGGGTAGAAGCCTATTTAGTATTTTATAGTCTACTACTCTCTCGGGAGGAAGCACATTTTAGGCTCATGTTGATCTTCCATTGTCAGATCCTTCTTGTTTCCTGAGAAAAGACAACCAGTTTTCTGAAATGGAGAATATTGCAGGTTCTAAAAACAATGCCTAGCAAGCCTAATCTCTGTTGCATCCTTTGCAGTGTATCTCCAGCTGCAAGCACCAAAACGTCCATTGCATATGGACACTTCTTGAGTGACGATTAGCTAATGCAATGGCAAATGGTATTGTTCTCTAGGTTTGCCTGGATATGCCATTTTGTTTTCCTTGAGCCTGAGTGTGAGTTTGTTGCCAGTGCTGCCATTCCACCAACTTTCTTTGCTCGTGTTTCCATTTTGTTTCTTTCTTTTTATGGCATTTTCGGTTGCACGCATGCTGTTTTATGCTATTCTAATGCCAGTTGTGCATTAAATACCATTTTGAATGGCTTTTATAAAGCGTTTTATGCACTAGCTTGGGTCCCACCAGTTTTTTCTGCAAGTGAAAAGGAAGCACACATGAAGCTGCCTTATACTGATCCAGACCATTGATCCGTCAAGGTCAATATTGTCTACTCAGACTGGCAGCAGCTCTCCAGGTTTCAGGCGAAGGTCTTGAACATCACCAACTGCCTTATCCTTTTAACTGGAAAAGTCAGGGGTTGAACATGGTGCTCTACCACAGGTGCTCTACCACTGAGCTGTTGGGTTCCTCTCTGACCATCAAAAAGGCTATGCTGGGTATTATGGGGTCTGTCTGAGCAAAGGCCATGTAGTAGTGAGGGGCACTGAGTGAGATGGAATGAAGAAGCTGGCTGGATCCAACCCACTAGGTGCCATCAGATGTTGATTTTAATGCCATTTCCCCTTACTCATTTAATCACTTTAGTCATGAAACAGTGGACAGCAAGAAACACTTGCAAGGAAAGAAAGAAAGAAGGGGGGGCAAAGGAGAAAAAAAAGCCCTACTCACCATCAGATGACCCCAGCCAGCAACAATTCTGCCCAGGGGTTGTTTCATAAAAAAAATAGCTACTGGAATGCCCACTTCCCACCTCTTCCGGCTGAAAAAAACACCCCCCCCCCTTCTTTGCTGCCCAGGCCTCCCAGGGAAATCTCCCCAAAAGAACATATTGCAAGGCACATGAAAGCTCATACCTTGAAGAACATTTTATGGGTCTAAAGTGCCAGTGGATGCCAGCTTTTCTCTCAAACACTGGGAGCAGGGGAGATGGAAGGAGAGGCAGTCCAGCTCCTCTTTGCACAACACAGAGATGGGGTGGGGCTAGCTTTGCTGGAGGCGGGGCTAGCTTTGGCTTTTCTTGTGACCCGGTAGTGAGGCTTCCATGGCCCGGTACTGGGTCACGACCCTGCAAATGGGAAACACTGCTCTAGGATGTTTTGCTTTCCTTTCCTAGTTCCTATTCTTTCTTTGCTCAGCTCACATATTGTAGCTGAGATATTGCCATTTCCCTACACTGGAGGCAACTTGGAAACTCCATCCCTAATAGATGTTTGTTCTGTTTGGCTCCATCCAAGGGTGATTATTACTATTTGCATCCCCCCCTCCCCCACAATCCATGCATAACACGTGCGCTGCCTAAGTAGATCAACCATTTTATGGGATGCGTAAGAGTTAAGGAGCTGTCAATGGAAGCAGCATTGTTGAAAGCTGTGAATAAATCATAGGTGCTTAAACCCGCATCCTCAGCTGACCTAGATGTGGTAGATTTAATTATGTCAGTGCTGAGTACTTTTAAGCACCTTTTTTTTTTGTTGTTCATTCTTATTTCATGCTTGGAAACTTAATCTCTTCTAAAATACATGAAGTTGCCATACACCAACACAGTCCTTTGGTCTACTCAGCTAAGTCTCTGATAGGCAGCAGCACCTGATATCTTAGGCAGCACCTGATATCAGACTCTAGAGCTGTGACCACACAGACTAAATAATGCACTTTCAATCCACTTTCGGTGCACTTTTCAACTGGATTTTACTTTGTGAACTGGCAAAATCCAGTTGGAAAGTGCATTGTAAGTGGGTCTAAAGTGCATAATTTAATTTAATTTAATTTAATTTGAGATTTCTACCCCGCCCTATCACGCAAGGCAGGCTCAAGACGGATTACAACATTAAAACATTGCAGTAACAATAAATAAAACATATCCAATTAAACACAACAAATTTAAAATATCTCATAAACATAATACATAAAATAGTCTGTGTGATCACAGCCCTAGAGTCTTTCAATGGACATTGCAATGATTGCACTTGAGAATCCAAATGCAAGGAGCCTGCTTTATCAATATGCCATGGCTGTCCCTGCAAAATGAATATGTCAACTGTCAAGTTATTGCTTCATCTTTCCCAGGATTATATGTTTTTACTAGCAATGTATCTCCAAGTTTTCAGAGCAGAGGTCTTCCCTATCCTGTTTCTTGGGATGCTTTTTAGCTAAGGATAGAACCTATCTTCTGCTTGCAAAGTATGTGCTCTGCTGTTGGATTATAAGAAGCACTTTAGCATGTAGTATAGTGCACACTTAGAGCCTTGTGGCACAGAGTGGTAAAGCTGCAGTACTGCAGTCCAAGCTCTCTGCTCATGACCTGAATTCGATGGGTTCAGGTAGCCGGCTCAAGGTTGACTCAGCCTTCCATCTTTCTGAGGTCGGTAAAATGAGTACCCAGCTTGCTGGGGGGAAAGTGCAGATGACTGGGGAAGGCAATGGCAAACCACCTCGTAAAAAAGTCTGCCGTGAAAACGTCATGATGCGTTGGCACCCCAGAGTCAGAAACAACTGCTGCTTGCACAGGGGACTACCTTTACCTTTAGACATGGATAGGTCAGACTAGCCCAATCGGATCAAATCTCAGAAGCTAAACCAGGTTGGCCCTGGCCAGTATTTGGAAGGGAGGCCACCAAGGAAGACCAGGGTCACTTTGCAGAGGCAGGCAATGGCAAGCCATTTCTGAATGTCTCTTGGCTTGAAAACCCCACCAGGGGGTGCAATAAGCCAGATGTGACTTGATGGCAAAAAAAAAAAAAAGTATACTGCCCTGTTTAGACAGTTTTGGAGGCAATGTATGCCACGCCACAACTTCAGAGAGCCAGTTTGGTGTTGTGGTTGTGTGGACTCTTATCTGAAAGAACCGGATTTGATTCCCCACTCCTCTACTTGCAGCTGCTGGAATGGGCTTGGGTTAGCCATCGCTCTCATAGGAGTTGTCCTTGAAAGGGCAGCTTCTGGGAGAGCTATCACAGCCCCACCTACCTCACAGGGTGTCTGTTTGTTGTGTCAGGGGGGGAAGGTAAAAGAGATTGTGACTGTTCTGGAACTCTGAGATTCAGAGTATAGGGTGGGATATAAATCCAATATCTTCTTCTTCATAGAAGGGCATTCGGCTTCTCTCAATGGGCATTTCTGTGGATGGGAAGAAGCTGTCAGAACAGAGAATACAGGAAAATTCCAATGTACTACTAGTTGGATAAAGGCCACTTTAGGGGGTTCCAGGGCTATTTTTGAACAGGAATACACAGGAACACAGTTCTGGCTAGCTTGGCATCAGGGGGTGTGGCCTAATATACAAATAAGTTCCTGCTGGGCTTTTTCTACAAAAAAACCATGTGAAACAATGGTGATGTCAGGGGGTGTGCCCTAATATGCAAATGAGTCCCTGCTGTTTTTTTTTTTTAACCCAAAAAGCTCTGGGAGGTTCCTTGTCAAATGCTGTGGTCAGACTATTTTCCTCAATAGATTCTGTGTTCTGGCCTGGATTGCCCATTCACATTGATTTGGGCTACTAAGTACCCAGATTGGAGACCTGCAAGGAAGTCCAAAGTTGCTGCACAGAGGCAGGCAATGGCAAACTGCCTCTGTTCCTGTGCTGCCTTGAAAACCCCACAGGATCTTCATAAATCTGCCAGGACTTGATGGCACTTCACACACACAACTATGTTCTGTATTGCTGGTCTGCTTTTTTCCTTAGCTTGCATTGGGTTTATGCAGGGGGGGGGGGGGGGGTTGTAGCAAGAACCTCTTTGCATATTAGGCCACACACCCCGATATATCCAATCCTCCACGACCTTACAGGGCTCTTAGTACAGGTCCTACTGTAAATTCCAGGATTGGCTACATCAGGGGTGTGTGGCATAACATGCAAAGGAGTTCCTGCTCAAAAAAAGCCTTGGTTATGTCTGTCCTTTGTGATGTTTTAATTCTGTTCCAAATTATTTTAACTGCACATAACCCACCCTGATGATACATTATCTGATGGAAAGGAGAGCTATATGTGATTTATAATAGATAATAAGTCAGCATTGATAGGTGGATCTGTTGGCATTATTCATACTTCCCAAGTACTTTGCTGGGGCATCTAACTATACTCTAAGAATCCGATTTGCAAGAAGATCTGTTTGTGAGAAGGGTCACTAACCTAGAAAAGACTCTGCTGGACAAAGAAGAGGCACAAAGCACGGTGTCTCATTCCACGTCCAAAGCTGCCCATATGTTGCCATAAAGAAAGGAGACGAACACGGCACATAATTAAATAACCGAAATTGATATGAGATGCAGCAGTGTTTTCCTGTTTAATTCTCTCTCTGGTTGTGTAATAAAACATTGCTGCATTTTCACTGCCCCCCCCTTTTTTGACGGGAGGAGTATATTATTTTGCGTATGGTGTGAATTGGGATTTTGATCGACAGAATAAGCTGCAATCCAATGCTAAACTATAGATTTTCAAGCAGATTGATGCAACAAATTGTTAGCAAATAGCAGTTTGCAATTTGATGCTAATTAGACATAAGGCAAATATGTGCCATGACAAATTAGCAGCAAACCATACTGAAGAGGCTTAGCAAGCATTGGCACTGAGGCTGCCTGGTGTTGCGTACTTGGTTGTCTTAACTGCAGAGGCCTACCGGAGCCAGTTTTGCTTCTCAGCCAATTGGGAACTGGAGCAGAGAGCTTCCAGCCAGCTAGAATGCCTGTAATTATTGCAGCTGAGATGTTTTACCTCACTTTTAATCCTGGGGTATTTTCTTCCTCCCAGAATTCGGGCTTTCAGCCTATCAGGAGATGGTAGAGCTCTTAACATTAGAGCAAAACAGGAGATGAAACATAGGAATCAGAATGATACAGGGTATCCTGGCTCCTAGAGAAAGGGTAGGAGCCAATGAGAGCCAAAGGTGTGATGGTTAAGAATAGAAGACTCTAATCTGAAAAAACTAGGTTTGATACACTCCTCCATATGAAGCTTGCCTGGTGACCTTGGGCCAGTCACAGTTCTCTCAGAGTTCCCTCAGCCCCGTCTGCCTCACAAGGAACTTGAATGGGGAGAGGAAGAGAAGGTGATTGTAGTCGCTTTGAGACTCCTTAAGGTAGAGAAAAGCAGGGTACATAGAAACCTGCTCTTCTTCTTCTACCGTGCTTGCATAGATGGCGTCTGAAGAACATGTGACCAACTTGTGGTCCATCTACAGTAGCATACAGTAATAAATCAGTTGCCCTGGAAGACCAATAAACAGGTTGTACAGTGGTCAAGACCTCCTACCCTAGCACTGACATTCAGAGGTGAATGGCCTCTGATTGTGGAAGTTAAAGTCATCTTGCGTAGTGACAGCCCTCTCCCCCCAGAGCCCAAGACACTCACCAATCGATTCTCCGTTATACTCTGTGGAGACTACCAGTATCCAGAGGGTATAATGGAATGCCCAGTGGACATTTGCCTACCCCGACTTTCTGATAATCCTGAAGTGGGGGGGAGGGCCTCCAAACCAGAGGACCCCCTGTCCCCAGCTGGGGATTGTGCAACCCAGAATCACAGCGTAATAGGCAGGGGAAACCAAACAATTGCTGCTGCGATTACCAGCCTCAAAAAGAAATATTAACCAAAGAAAACAAATTAGAAAATATCATATCAAAATATTTATGCTGATAAATAAACCTCACAGTCATTCAGTCTATAATTCATGCAAAAGACATGTTCACCGGATGCCAGTCCCAATCTTTTATAGGACTCCCGTGCTGATTTTCCTTCAGGATAGTCTTGATGAAGATGTATAATTAATCCACTTTGTGCAGAAATCTTCAAGGAGAGTAGACAAAAGTCCAATAAGCTCTTCGCACAAAGCAGCCAGCAGTTCAGTACAGCTACAAGGTCATACTGATATCCTTGTTTCGCTCTAGCTTTTTCCAGCTGCATAAAGAATTCAATACAATATCATATCAAAATACAAACATACAAAATGTTTTAAAATGTTAGTGGTCCCTATGGGTAATAACTTGTTCATACATTACCTCTTCCAAAAGAGTCTTAAACATAGGGTAAAAACGCCATATACTTTAACTTACAGAGTCTCACTTCAACGCGATACTATTACACGTTGCTGCTGAATTTATATACCCACAGGTGTATCCGTTTTACCACGAACATAGTTTAAAGGAACATTCACAATTTTACAGCGTTTTTACAAACCTTTCTATTACAAGCTACAGCAGTGTCAATAACAAAAACCCACCTGAAACTTTAACCAAAGAGCACCCCCTTAAATCTCATGATTTATAAAAAGCAAGCTAGATCCCAATCATTGTACAAGCCATGCGGCGTCAAGGTCTGCAATTTAAAGATCATGCGCATCTCCTGTTGCAGTAACCACCTATTACAGTCCACTTTGCCCTGCAACCTGTTAGGAAACTTTAATAATACAAAGAAGCGGATAGACTCTGGTGGATGTTTAAATTTCTGGAAATGTTCAACCAAAGGAGCATCTGTCATGCAATTCTTTACTCGAGATTTGTGCTCCAAGACGCGTGTGCCTACCTCACTCATCGTGGAGCCCGAATATATATTTTTTTGCATGGACACAAAATTCCAAAAACACACTTCTTCGTTGCACATGTTGTAGTCTCCCTTAGAAACACCCTATAACCTGTACTGGGATGAACAAACTCAGAGATTTGTAGGCATAGGGCACAGGCGGAGCAAGTGCTGCACTGAGTCATTACCGACCCATGGGGTGACGTCACAACAGGATGTTTTCTTGGCAGACTTTTACGGGGTGGTTTGCCATTGTCTTCCCCAGTCATCTACACTTTACCCCCAGCAAACTGGGTACTCATTTTACCGACCTCGGAAGGATGGAAGGCTGAGCCAACCTTCAGCCGGCTACCTGAATCCAGCTTACCTTTTTGTATATTTTATACACTCTATTTTATGTCCCCCCCCCCTTGAACACCAGGCCCTCATGCATTGTAAGGAGGCTGCTGTTTGAGAAACACACACTAAATGCCCATTGGGGTGCCTTAGACTAGCTGCAAACTTCTTTGGATTCAGGTCCTTATAAATCATATATTTGCTAACACCTAAAGATTGATTTTTAATGGGACTTTCAATGTTGTGCCTAGTATCTCTTAATCATTGCCTCTCCCTAATTGGAGGTATCTTCTTAATCAATCAAAAGGTTTTTTTTTTTTTAAAAAAAAAAATCAGAACAGGAAGAAAAGAAATCTCAAATATTTACATTTTCAAAAAGGTGTGTGGATAAGATCTATCGTTTATTTTATCATTCTAAATGTGATTAAAAACAACTCTACGTTCTACAAATTCATCTGTGTAATGCAATATTTCTCCTATGTTCTTTATATTTAATTTTGTGAACAAATATTATTCCAAAAACTATTAAATCCATCATACATTTACAGTGAGATCCTAAGCAGAATTATACCTTTCAAAGCCAGGGCATCAAACTCATTTGTTATGAGAGCCAGATCTGACATAAATGAGACCTTGTCAGACGGGGCCATGTGTGGCCTAAAATGTAATGCCAGGTAGCAGAGATATAAACTTTATAAAGGACACCGATGAACACAATTAAAGATTTTTTTAAAAAAACTTAAAACATGCTTAAAAGATTAGCTCTCTTGCAATATTCCATTTATTTAGTAGTCTCTGGACATTGTCACCTCTTGCTCTGAAGTATTGCATCAAAATCTGGAGATGATAGCTGTGCTTTCTTCTTCCTGAGTATGCTGTTCAGGTGTTGTTCATGTGTGTACAAACTACTTTTGATTGACATTCATTACAAAAATCTCATGGTCAATGCTTTGAGCCCAAGACCCAATGGAAAACATGAAATGGCTGGACATTGTGAGTTTCTGTACATAAAAGTGCTGGTCAAAAACATGTGAAGGTACCATGACACAAACTGAGGGCTATATGTCTCTCTACAAAACTATAGTCCCCAGAGAAATAACTATACATCCTATGAGGCAGCACAAGAATAGAGAGACAGCCATGTATAGTGGTCAGTATTAGCCAACTTATCTGGGAAACCTAGGTTAAAAATCCCCAGTCTGCAAAGGAAATGTGCTGGGTGAACTTGGTCTCAGCACACACACTCAGCCTAATCTACCTCACTGGTTTGTTATTCCTCATCTAAATAGTTCACATTGTTTTCCTCCAGAGAAAGACTGGATCATGAAGGCATGAATACAGTGAAAAGGGGGAGGCAAACCCAGTTGCACCCAGGAAAGCCTTGGCGTAACAAGCCAACAAAATTCTCTCTCTCTCTGCCAAAAGCTCATACCTTGAATAAAACATTGTTGGTCTTAAAAGTGCTTTTTTGTATTCCCCCCATGTGATTGAGGGAACTGGGGAAAGGAAGCACTCCCTCTTTCCCTTCCTCTTCAGGGGATGAGGAGGGGGAAGAGTCTCAGCTAATAGAAGGAAGAGAGGCTTGGCTCAGTAGCTCTGCTGTGCGATTGAGAGAGCCTGGCAAAGCAAGCTTTCCCTTCCCCCCTACTTCCCAAGGGAGGAGCCTCAGACAATGGAGAAAATAGAGGTTTTGCTCTGTTGCTCCTGTGCGAATGAACAAGCCTGGTAAAGCAAGATGTGACTCAAAAGGAAGCAAGAGAGGGAGAAGGAAGCAGATGACAGTGTGCTGCTTGCAGGCCTGAAAGAACCCTCCGGGGAACTGATCTGGCTTGTGGGCTGCATCTTTAGAATTGTGCTCAGGCATCCTTTAACTTTAGTAAACTTAGAAAGGTATAGCTCTTTTTAGAATTGCACTGTAAATTGGTTAACTGATAAACAAAACATTGCAATTCCTTTCATGTCATACTTCTGGTGAATGTTGCCATGTGGTTTTGATTCCACTTAGATTACAAAAACACAAAGGACACAAGGAACACAACAACCAATCATCTAACCCAGTTGATTCGTGGTTATTTCATATACTTCACTATTTATAGGATCACATGTTTAGACTTCAGTGGATTGTGAGTCCCTTATTTTAACCGTTGGCCTGTTTACCCTTTCTGGAAAATATAAACAATGTCATTTATTGATGCCTGATTCTTTTACAGTGCCTGGAAGTCTTACATCAATTCCAAGTATATTAAATGTGGTGCTAGTAACATTATGAAGACATTATACTTCAAAGAATAGTTGGCTGCATTATGAATTCTTCGATTCTTTACTCTCTTCCTGGTTTCTATTTTCAGAATACAACTATTTATTTAGTTATTATACAAATGACTTATTTCTCTTTTTAAAATAATTTCCTTGCTTTATTACATCCATATAAGAACTGATAAAGTATATTAAATCAGACATTACAAAGTTAGAAAGATCCAAACATTTCTATCTATAATAAGAGAAAAGATGAAGGGTTAAAAAAAGTAAATTATTTACAGTATGATGTTCAATTTTTTAGAATTAGTAAAGGGAATTCTTCAGATAGTTTTAAGGCAGATCAATAAGAAGTTTTCTTATAAAATCTTTTTCATGTATTAAAAATGTGGTGATGTAGTACAAAGAATTTACAAAAAGGGGAAAGAGGGAATAGGCAAGTGTTGCTAGATATTTTCTATGTCTTAAGGTCTATTCTGCGTGTCTGTAGCATTTGTATCACCATGCGAAAACACGGGTGCCTTACCGAAACAGTTACCTAGTGGAATATTTAATTCTAACCATGCTAGCTGTGTATGACAAATTTTTTCTGATTTTTTATTCTCATGGAAAGGTTTTAAATTGTTGGGTTTTTGATTTTGATTTTTTTTTGGGGGGGGGGTGTAGGTGGTTTTTACTTTCTTCAAATAAGAAAGATCTGCCATGGCCTTTTTTGTGGCAGCCCTATTCCTTTGGAAAAACCTTCTTGAGGCTTTCAGGAATGCTTCAGGCCTCTGGGAATCTGGACAGACCTGTCAGTGTCCATCTGAAACAGAGTGTCACCCTCCTGAGCTCATTAACTTCAGTGGAGTTAAAAGGGTGTAACTCTGTTGAGGATTGCATTGTGAGCTCTTCAGGGGGCTTTTGACGGCAATTTGTGATTGTATATGGGGCAGCATGTCTCCGTTTTCTTCTTTTTACAATGAAGTTTCTAGCGCTAGGTGTTTGATCTGAAATTTTTATATTTGTGTCACATCTCAGGAAAAACAAGGCGATTTTTTTTTTTTAACAAAATGTGAGAAATGTATGGAACTTAAAATGCAAGAGGTGTGGTGAACTCAAATGGTGGCTGATAGCAGCCTTTCTTCCTCAGGAAAATAGTGGCCTTTCTTTGTCCAGCAGTTTACTCTCTGGCAGCTTTCATCCACCATGGTGCAGATGTCGAAAGTGGCTGTGGAAGGCCTCAGAAGAACTTGTGCCACTCACCCCATTACTCCTTCCCCGACTCTTGGCTGTCTGAGATCACTGGTATGAATTTTCCTTATATATTGTATACTAGGAATAAGTAGTAGTATGGAGAAAAATACGAAGACCTCTGGAAAGAGGCTCTGGGTGAGGGCTAGGGTTACCAAGTCCAATTCAAGAAATATCTGGGGACTTTGGAGGTGGAGCCAGGAGACTTTGAGATGGAGCCATGGGCAAGGTTGTGACAATGATAATTAACTCCAAAGGGAGTTCTGGCTATCACATTTAAAGGGACTGCATATTTTTTAAATGCCTTACCTCCATTGGAAATAATGAAGGATAGGGGCACCTTCTTTGGGGGCTTATAGAATTGGACCCCCTGGTCCAATCCTTTTGAAACTTGGAGGGTTTTTTGAGGACTTGGTGCCTCTAGCTCAAAAAACATCCCCCCAGAGCCCCAGGTACCTGTGGATCAATTCTCCGTAAGCTGCTTTGGGTCCCCAGTTGGGAAAATAGGTGGGCCCAGAGGTCGTCTTGTAGAAAAATAGGTGCTGGAGCTCATCCAGGGATTGTTATGCAGCTGCACCTACTATTCAATGGACAAGGTGGGAAGGAGGAGGTGGAACTCTCAGAAAGGTTCAGGAGCTGTGCTCCTGTGAGCTCCCACTGAATCCGAGGCCTGGGGGGCAGGGCAGAAATGAAGTAAAATAAATTAAAATAGATATACTTTACTGTGTAAAACTGATGAAGATCCTGTGAATTTAGGGGGAGGTATTTGTGAGTTTCCTGCATTGTGCAGGGGTTTGGACTAGATGACCCGGGAGATCCCTTTCAACTCTATGATTCTATGAAGGTATATTTTCTGTGTTACTGATACAGCTCTTCCGTTTTTCCTTTATTTAAAGTATTGCACTTTTTTTTCCTTGAAAACTCTTTTAGAACAAACCCTATTTTTTAAAAAATAAAACAAGAGGCATCTTAAATATTGCTTCCCTTTGCTCTCAGCATCACTACACAAGTGTAGCAGTTGTTCCGTGTGTACCATCATTGAGAGAAAGGGTATGAAAGTCCAGGATGAATCTACTTCCCTGCTTCCAAAGAAAATTCTCGATGCCTCCAGAGGACATTAGTTATGCTGTTTCTGCAGAGCAGTGAATTCGGTGGGACAGAGTTTGAAAACCAGAGTCTGTCTGGATCGGTGAAATGTGCCTGTTCAAAAAAAAAAAAAAAGTAGTATTAAAAGACAGAGTGTTAAAATATTAAAAGCAGCTCTGTAGCGTTAATCTCAGAATCGGAGCACACAGGATACCATTTACATATCCGGGTTTGGTAGATCAATTATATTCATGTCTGAATGGGGACATTTAGAAAGTGAAATGACATATGAATGTAGGGATAATTCCCTCCCCCCAAAAAATATAGTTTTACCTCCCCCCCCCTCTTGAGATGATATTTGACAGTTGGGGTTCTTTAGAACTGGAAGTCTTTATTTTTAAGTTTCACACTAGACTGATATTTTTCTTACTCTGAAATATTTAAGGTTGTCAAGAATAGCTGTGTAATCATCAAACTTTTATTGTTTTTCTCTGCCTATCCAGAATTCATCAGTGAATACAAACAAAAGATAGATGTGTGGGGGGCTTCTCTAAAGAAAATAAAGCCTTTTTTTTACCTTATAGTAATTTATAGATAGTTCCTTTTATTCGTTAAAGATGCTTGAATTGGCAAATTTCCTTTGACAACTCCACCTATTTATTATTGCTAAGTATCCTTCATGGGAACATCTGAAATGTCACATGTATTGTTTTAAATAACATCATACAATTAATTTTTAACCATGCAAGTGATCCACAAACAATAGAACAAACAAATCATAATTAACAGTTTTCTACCATTCATCAGGGCTATTTTATTTACTGCTATCATCTGCCAAGTTCTAAAATGTTTTGACTTCACTTGCACACCAGCACAGAATTAAATGAGTTCTTAGTTAATCGGATGTAAGATGTAAAGTGCTGAATATTTTATGGGCTTTAGAGGGGCTGCAAAACCCTGAAGAAAATGGCTGCTTTGGAGGGTGGACTCTGTGGCATTATACCCCACTGAGGTCCCTTCCCTTCACCCCTTCCCAAATCCCTCCCTGGAGCACTCCTCTCAGACATCCAGGGATTTTCCCAATCAAGAGTCAGCAGAATGGGAACTCTACTTGGAATTTGATGAGGGATGGTTCTGTGATTGGCCATTTTGAATTCAAGGCTGCAGTCAGAAGAGCCGTTTGCAGCAATATAATTGCGGTACCTTTCTGGATTTAAAGAGAATGATCAGACGACAACATCTGCCTTCTGTATCCTAGTTGTTGGCACCCTGCCTTGCCCCACTTTGGAAGCAGAGTAATCAGGCACTGGGGAAACTCTGTTATTTATGGATGCCAGCACTTCCATTTTGTGTTCCCAGGCATCTGAACTCCCCTGCTGTGAACTGAAGCCAGGTGGGAAGTCTGAACTGGCAGGTCAATTTCTGCTGCGTTTTTAAAAATTGCTGTTCATGCACATACATGCATTAGCAGATATGCGCATGCACTCACCTGGATATTTTTTTTAAAAAAAACCCACTAGACAGTGCTCCGTGGTTAAGGAGCTGCATTAACGTGGACTCCTGACCATCACCCAAGAACATGGGGAAACAGCCTCACGGTGTTCTGTCTGGTCAGACCTTCCCACAACAACTTAAAACACTGCAATTAGAGGTGTGCTGGGACCACACCAAGCCTCCAGTGTGACTACAGCCTAAGTCTTTGGAGTTAAGATATTAAGATTTTAAAGGACCGTTCCAATTTACCATGAATTCTGCTTTAGGCAAAGGTGGGGGCCAAATCCAGTAAAGAAGCAAGGAACTGTGCTAAACACTGGAAGGATTCATAGCTGAGTGGAGAGCAGGGGTGGTGGGTGGTGATGGGGACTGGCATGTTAAAATGGCCCAGGAACAAGCCAAATTGAATGCCCTCCTTGGCACTACAATCCAGTGCTGCAGAGCCCATTCAGGCTAGCAGCACCAATCTTGGGCAACATCTGATCCATTACCTCTTCTTGCAAACTGGCAGCAGCGTGGGAGTCAGGGTTGCTAATCCCAAAGTGGGACTTGGAGATCTCCCAGTATTACAGCTGGCCATCAAACAGCAGAGATGGGAGAAAATGGCTGCTTTGGAGGGTTGACTCTATGTATACCCTGCTGAGTGTGCTTGCATTATCCTTCCTCGGCTTTACCCCCAAATCTCCAGGAATTTCCCAATCCAAAATTGGCAACCCTAATGGGAGGAGGCACTTGGTGAGCTAAGCAGGGTTGGGTTCAGGGCATCTGGTGCCCAAGGTGAGACCCTGCCTCGCCACCCTTCCACCCCGCTGCCCACTGCCGCACCACCTGCACCCTTCCCACCCTCACCCCCAGCAAGGGCGAGTGCCACAATAGTGGCACAGCTCCTGGGCTGCTGCACTCTTCTTTTTCCCTCGCTACCTAATGGATGGGCTGGCCCTGGAGCTAAGATACTGAGAGATGGAAGCCAGGAGGACACTGAGGGGGTGCCAGAGGTTACAGACATGGTTCTGCTTTGTTGCTTGCTGCCACCAGGAAATTTTCCTGGAAGTTAAATGTCAATCCATGTCTAATAGAGAGCCACTATAGTGTAATGGTCAGAGTACTGGACTCTGAGTGTATAGCTTGCTGGGTGACATTGGGCCCACTCACTCTCTTCAGCCTGACCCATTTTGTATGATGGTAGCGGTGGGCAAATAGAGTACAGCAGAAGCACATACCACCCTGAGTATCTTGGACAAAGCATGGGATAAATGCAATAGCTTAGTGATAGTGTGCATACTGTGGTAGTAACGTATGGCGTAATAGTTTTAAACTGCCTGGAGATTTGGGCGTAATAGTTTTAAACTGATAAATGTATTATGGTTTTATATGTTTTATGGAATGATTGTTTTTATGATACTGTAAGCCGCCCTGAGTCCGCTTGCGGAGAGGGCGGGATATAAATGCAAAGTAATAAATAAAATAAATAAATAATGGCTGTGAGAGTTCAACCATAAGGAAGGCCAAGCACCGAAGAACAGATGCTTTTGAACTATGGTGCTGGAGAAGACTTGAGAGTCCCTTGGATGGCAAGGAAATCAAATCAATCAATCCTAAAGAAAATCAACCCTGACTGTTCCCTGGAAGGTCAGATACTGAAGTTGAAATACTTTGGCCACCAGGGCTTTTTTTGAGCAGGAACGCATAGGAATGCAGTTCCAGCTGGCTTGGTGTCAGGGGGTGTGGCCTAATATGCAAATGAGTTCCTGCTGTTGGCCACCAAATGAGAAGGAAACACTCACTGGAGAAGACCCTGATGGTAAAAGAAGGGGATGGCAAAGGATGAGATGGTAAGACAGTGTGAATTGATGCAACAAACATGAATTTGAGTGAATTTAGGGAGAAAGTGGAATATAAAAGGGCCTGGCGTGATGAGGTCCATGGGGTTGCGAAGAGTCAGACTCAACTGTGCAACTGAACAACAGTGTGCATGCAAATGATCCTGGTTACAATCTATGACATGTTCAGGGTTTTTTTGTTGTTGCTGTTGTTGGATTGCTAGTGCTGAGAAAGATCTGTGCTTGGGTCCTTGAAGCGTCAGCCAGGATGGACAGCAAACAAAACTAAGTGTCTGACTCAGTAAAACCAGAGAGGAGTGAATCCCCCTGGCTCTGTTCTGTCACTGTTTCTCTGGTTATCTGCACACTGGCATTCTGTTGCTCTGCTTTGCTGGTCCCTCTCTTCAGAATTTCTTTTTCTTCTTGGCATTTTGCTCAAAAATTCATGCTTTAAAAACATATTTTACTGGGCTAACCAAAGTGGCATTTTATACTTGTTTAGCTGACTGAACACCACACAATTCCTGAAGCAACAAGAATTTGAACTTGACCAAGATGTATAGCAAAATGAGGTGGTAGAATTCTTGAGGTGGCAGAATGGGCTGTACCCAGGGCTTTTTTTGTAGCAGGAACTCTTTTGCATATTAGGCCATACCCCCACGATGTAGCCAATCCTCCAAAAGCTTACAGGGCTCTTAGTACAGGGCCTACTGTAAGCGGTTGGATGATTGGCTACATCAGGGGTGTGTGGCCTAATATGCAAAGGAGTTCCTGCTACAAAAAAGCCCTGGCTCTACCTCTTCAGACTGTGGCTTGCCTACTCTCTTCCAAGCATCAGCCCAAAACATTTTTCTTTTCACCTCAGCTTTTAATTAAGGGATTGAACTGTAGTGCTATTTTAGTCCACTTTTTAGTATGAAAATGGTTTAAAATCCATTTTAAGCTTTACACTCTGGATGGGTTTCTAATCCTGGGTTTTAATTATCAGTTTTAATGTAGTATTATGTTTTTATTATGTTGTATTTTACAAGCTGCCACACAAAAGTTCCCTGAAGAAGCGGGATAGAAATGTGTTATCTAAATAAATTAAATATGTTCAAGAGCAAGGATTTTTATTTAGATAGTTTTAATGTTATCTATTTTAATTCATGAGTCTATTTTTTTTTAAATGTGTGTTCATGCTTTGTAAGCTGCCTTGGGCATTGTGACAAAGTAGTATATAAATATTTTTAAATAAATATCAATCAATCAATCAAAACCTAGAATTCCTAGAGCATTGTGACATCACTTCTAGGTACAAACAGAAGTAGGGTTGCCAAGTCCAATTAGAGAAAAATCTGGGGAGTTTGGGGGCGGAGCCAGGAGACTTTGGGGGTGGAGCCAAGAACAAGGATGTGACAAGCATAATTGAACTCCAAGGGAGTTCTGGCCATCACATTTAAAGGGACAGCACACCTTTTAAAATGCCTTTCTTCCATAGGAAATAATGAAGGATAGGGGCACCATCTTTTGGGGCTCATAGAATTGGACCCTCTGGTCCAATCGTTTTGAAACTTGGGGGGTATTTTGGGGAGAGGCACTAGATGCTATACTAAAAATTTGGTGCCTCTACCTCAAAAAATAGACCCCCCCAGAGTCCCCAATACCCACAGATGAATTCCCTATTATTCCCTATGGGAATCGTTCTCCATAGGGAATAATAGAGTGCCCAGTAGACATTTCCCTCCCCTCCCCCATGCTTTCTAAAGGGGGGGAGGGCCTCCAAACCAGGGAATCCCCTTCCTCCTCCCTCTCTCTCACACACAAATACTTACCAATACCAGACTTTCTTCCGGAGAACTCTTGCTGTGAAAACGAAAGCAAAAGAAAGGGAGGGGCCGTTCTCCCAAGCCCTTCCTGCTTCCTGCCCAGCCTTAAAGGGGCATACATTTTACAAACGGCTCAGGAGCTCTATAATAACATGAAGCCTACAGGTATGTTCTCCCCCCCTCCACCCCCACCCCCTGCTTCCCAATTTTTGAAGAGCGGGAGATGAGGCTGCGAACCCAGGGGTCTCCCGCCAGAGCGGGAGGTTTGGGAAGCCTAAACAGAAGTAACATTGTGAGATGTATTAGGCTGAGAGAGAGGGTGACTAGTGCCAAAGTCACCCAGTGAGTTTCTGTGGACTGGAAGATAGTCCAACACTTGAACTAGGGTTGCCAAACCCTCTGGTGAAAGCAGGGTCCCCACTGCCAGACCCCAACCCTACCACCAATTAACTAGCCAGTGAAGGGACTTATCAGGAAAAAGAGAGAGGCCTAGGCCTCGTCACCAGCAATATGAAAATGTCACAGTGTGCACCAGAAGTGACATCATCACATTTGCGATGACCAGGCGACACTGGTATTTGGGCAAAAGCTCTATGATAGAAGCCATATTTACCAGATTATCACCCTGAAGCCACAGCATGGTGACGTCACGTCCGGTACACACAGGAAGTGATGTAGCCATGTACTACACTGGCCAATGTAAACATAGCATTTAATTGGATGAAAGGAGTTTAATACTAACATTAACTTAAAATACAAGTTGCATGTGTGGGTAACTTGCTGCTTATAAGCAGGGCCAAAGCCAACCTGGCTTTGCTGTCCTGGGAACCCCATCTCCTTTCAGAGACCAGAGGTGGGAGAATACATTAAGATCTGGCTAAATGTGAGAGCCTGTATGACTTCAGGTGAAGGTTATTTTTAATAGTCCTCTCCATAACAATCTTGTAAGTCAGGGAGAAGGGTTTAGCTGCCTTCCGGACATAATATTTAAATGTGGAAGGTTTAATGGAAGGGCATTCGCACATGCTGCCCCCCTCCTCACCATTGACATGGTATATCCTAGGTCTACCTTCACTACTTGGGCTTTATGAATGTTCTGAGGACTCACCGATTAGAATCAGGTGAATTGCATCATGGGTAAAATATTAAATCACTGGGGATTCTGACACTGGAGATGACTTCATGCCCTGGTCACTTGTTTAACCCCATCCAGTGAGTGCTGCCATCTGAATGAAACCTTTTCTCAGTTTGAAGGCCCTTCTTACTGAGCAACGGCGCTTATCTTTTCAAAAAGATCGCCAAGCAATGCTTGCATAATCAAATGCCAATGAGTAAATTGCCCTTTGGTGCTGAACGATTAGGTGCTTGTTTTTGCAAATTCAGCTCGTGAGATAACCCGTTATCTCACGCTATAAAATAACCGATAACCTGCTATCTTTCAAACTAGGTTGTGGTAAACAAATACCCGAAGGGCTCAAAAGCAAAGGGTAATTAATGTCTGTCTTAAGTGGCCACCTCTCTCAATTAAACACTGTAGAGGAGCTCTTTTATCTGATTAGAGCAGTGCAGACTGATATTACAGAAATACAAAATACACCTAGCTTGCATTGCGAGCGTGCCTCATCGGCTTTCCCTCTTCCATAAATGACTTAACCTCATGCTTAATTTGAAATTAGTGGCTGAATCATATTGGCCTGAACTTAAAGATAAGAGCCGCACTGAAAGAGGGCGGAGAGAGAACACACATTCACTATATTCCAGGGCTTTGTTTCTAGGCAGAGAGTGTGTTTTCAAACCTTTTCCATTACGGTTTAGAATGTCTATTTGTCCTTTGCCATTAATTCACAGAGAGAGCAATCCTAAACAGGTCTACACAGACTGTTACTCAGGTCTGTTCAGTGAGTCTTAGTGTTTTTAGGATTGCACTGTAAATCTGGACTGATTGCCCCATGCGAGTTCTTACTGTTGTGGATCTCATCTTGTGGAAAAAGAGACAGAGGAGCATTTATAAAACTGCAGCAAGTTAAATAATATCAATGTCTGATGCCTTTGCTAGCATATGCAAATTATTTGGTCTTGGTATGTCATAAGGTAGCCAATCTCCAGTTACAGGCAGGAGATTCCCTGGTTTGGAGGTCCTCCCTCTGCTTTAGGGTTATCAGAAAGTGGAAGCGGGGCGGGAGGAAATATTTGCTGAACTCTCCATTATACCCTATCAAGACTGGTCCCCATAGGGTATAATGGAGAATTGATCCTTGGGTATCTGGGGCTCAGAGGGGTCTGTTTTTTTGAGGTAGAGGGACCACATTTTCAGTATAGCATCTGATGCCTCTCCTCACTCCCCACAAAGTTTCAAAAGGACTG
Source organism: Heteronotia binoei (assembly GCF_032191835.1). Classification (NCBI taxonomy): domain Eukaryota; kingdom Metazoa; phylum Chordata; class Lepidosauria; order Squamata; family Gekkonidae; genus Heteronotia; species Heteronotia binoei. The sequence continues at coordinate 48,076,045 of NC_083236.1, forward strand.
GACTGGGGGGGGGGGAATCCAATATATGAGCCCCAAAAGAAGGTGCCCCCATCCTCCTTTATTTCCAATGCAGGGGTGGCATTTAAAAGGAATGTGGTCCCTTTAAATGTGATGGCCAGAACTCCCTTCTGAGTTCAGTTGTGCTTATCACAACCTTGTTCCTGGCTCCCCCCCCCCCCAGAGTCCCCAGATAATTCCTGAGTTGGACCTGGCAACCCTAGTATGTGGTAAGGCTACCTGGTGTATGTAGGGGGAGGAATCCCCTGCCCTCTGCTCCCATCAACATTTTGAGTGGTGGTGGGAGAATTTTTTCTTTTTAAAAAAGCAGCCTCATGTACTTACTGAAAGTTCTTACTAGAATTGAAAAAGGGTAGCTCTAGGAATCACCAGAAACTCTATGGTAAAGCTTCTGGTTATTCCTAGAGCTACCCTCTGTCACTTCTGGTAAGAACTTCCAATAAATATGTGAAACTGCATTTTAAAAATTCTCCCATGATACCACACTTCTAGTTGCCAGGCAATGCCTGCCAACCCTGAAACATGGGTTGGATCCAAAGTGAACCAAGAGGTAAAACTGTTCCTGGACCAAGCCCAGCTGGGCAGCCCCATAGTGGGAGACAACTGGTGAGCTGACACCTATTAATATTGCTGATGGTCTAAGCGAATTGACCCCTGTGACTCCCTATAACATCAAGCATTTTCTTGGCTTGGCTGTGCATGCTCCTGGCTGCCAGCACCCCTTCCTGGGCAGTGGCCCATCTGGAAATTTCCCTGTAAATTAAATGGCCAACGCACTCCTGCAAAGGTTATATCCACATGCAGACGTCTGTATGGTTGATCACCACAGTGCTTTGAATTGTGTCCATATTTTGCAAAATGATCGTTGTAAAAAGTAAATACCTTTTTGAAACATATAACCACCTTAAGTAGTTAATTCACAGCCTCATTTACCAGTGGCAAATTAATGTTGGAGATAACAACCAGACCAAAGCAAGAGAGTGCATGGATGATCTAGGGTCTGCACCCATAGAAGTCCTCTCTTTTACCCATTGCTAATGACTGTTCCTGGAAGGTCAGATGCTGAAGCTGAAGCTCAAATACTTTGGCCACCAAATGAGAAGGGAGCACTCACTGGAGAAGATCCTGATGCTGGAAAAGACAGAAGGCAAAAGAAGAAGAGGATGGCAAAAGATGAGATGGCTGGACAGCGTTATTGATGTAACAAACACGAATTTGAGCAGACTTTGGAGGATGGTGGAAGACAGGAGGGCCTGGTGTGACTTGGTCCACGGGGTTGCAAAGAGCCGGACTCGACTGTGCGACTGAACAAACAAACAAAAAATTGAATTCCTACCTAATTTTGTCTTGAAGTGAAATTCAAAACGTGTTTGAGCTTCTATCCTTGGTGATCCATTCAACAGATTTGGGTTTTCACATAGTTAAATTTAAGGCAAGGGATAGTTCATATTTCTTTATGGCACAGCAGCCTTAATTCCGGCCCACTCCTCATAACATCAACATTACTGTGCCCAAAATGATAAATACAAACAGATATGATCAGGGGTGGAATTCTAGCAGGAGCTCCTTTGCATATTAGGCCACACACCCTGATGTAGCCAGCCCTCCTGGAGCTTACGAAAAAGAGTCTTGTAAGCTCCTGGAGGATTGGCTACATCAGGGGTCTGTGGCCTAATATGCAAAGGAGCTCCTGCTAGAATTCCACTCCTGGATTTGATTATTTGGCTTGCCAAGGGGAGAAGGCATGGATTAGTGGTAGAGCATCTGTTCCAAATGCAGATGGCTCCAGGTTCAATCACCAGCATCCCCAAGGAAAAGGATCCGCTAACAGGTGATGTGAAAGACTATACCTGAGCCCCCGGAAAGCTGATGCCATTTAGACAGGACATTTTTTGTAGTAGGAACTCCTTTGCATATTAGGTCACACACCCCTGATGTAGCCAATCCTCTAAGAGCTTACAGGGCTCTAAGTACAGGGTCTACTGTAAGCTTCGGGAGGATTGGCTACATCAGGGGTGTGTAGCTTAATATGCAAAAGAGTTCCTGCTACCAAAAAAGTCCTGCATTTGGAGCAGAAGATACTGACCTTGAAGGTCTCACTCAGTAGAAGGAAGCTGCATGTGTGTACTCATAAGAAGACATTAACCTACCCCTTCTCTCATTTGAAAATACTGCATGATGGATAAACTCCAAATTAGAAGTAAATTTTAAGAGATGTTCTGAATTACTGTTGGTCTTTGACCGTAATAAATATTGACTGACTGACTGAGAAGTGAATGAACTGTTCCCTATGTATACTTTGTCAATTATTTCAGTTCTCTAATTTTTGCTTCTGATTTAACAGATTGGCTGGCAGTGTGTATGCTTGTTTTGCAGTTTTTCTATCCAATTTATACATATAAATATCACAAATCAGGCCGATATGTGGATGCACAAATGGAACAAAAACCTGTACAAAAGAGTTGCTGCAAAGAAACAGGAACTCAGACGTAAATAAAGACACCTGGGTTCAACTCACACAAGGGGGAAGCAAAATCACCCCAGGGGTTGTCTGGCTGAAACAGAGATGAGGAATTCAACATTGTCCCCATTCCGAATCTGTAAAGAACGATGTCCATGAGACCTGGACAACATCTTCAAACAACACTATTGCCATTCAGGGTTTCTTTTCTCCCCCCCCCCCCCACACCCTTAAAAGTTAATTTTCATCCTACAGTTCCATCTCCTGCAGAAAAACCGTAGAAAGAGCTTACAAGCCAGAAATGCTTAATGATTGGGGTGGTACTCTACTGAAGCATTACCAGTGAAAATAGCTCACTTACTGATTTGTTGCCAGGTAGCGAGCCAATTAGCAGCTCTGGTTATTATTTACATTTCATGCCATATATCACTAAAATTGTGTTGTTGATTTATCATTTATAGTCTTGTATTGTCAGCATAATTTATTCAGATCATGCTGGGATACCTGGAAAATTAAGTAATAAAGAGAATGGCATGGAATGTGTCTGTATCCAGAGATATTTACTTGAGTTTTAATGAGAATGTGTGTTAAAGTAAACCATAGATCACTTAGCTATTAAATTGTTTGGAAGCAAACCCATTAAAAGTTTACTCCCTATATTTTCTATAAGCAAATGCTTGGCTTTGGCTTTGAAGTGATCCCCCCCCCCCCCCGCCCGGTTAAATATGTTGCTTTTATCTGTACCAGCTTAAAACCATTTCAAAGGATGCAAACTCTATTGATTCTCTCATAGACGCAGGAATGAAATGGAGGAATTGCAGCAATCTGAAGTTTTGCAATGTCCACATTTTTTTTAAAAAAAGTTTGTGCTTTCTGTTTCTTACTGTGTAGCAAAAAATAGGTTGCAGATAGATGTAACAACCAGATGCTATGTATATTTACCTAAAAACATGTCTATCAGTGTTCAGTGGAGTTATTCCCAAATACTTTTTCATAAGGCTGTAGTGGAAGTATACCTTAAATCCAAGGTTAGATCTACCAAGGTATTTCCTAAAATCACTTGGATCTAGAATGGTCTGTCTTAAAATCACTTGGATCTGGGTTAGTCCTACATGTTCATGTCAGAAGTAAGGGGTTAGAAAATGTTTATACAGAACATTAATTTCATCTTTAGTTTTAAAAAATGTGAAATACATTTGGAATACTGGCCTATGATGTTCTGATGTTTTGGAATATTGATCATGACACAATAATAATCTGATTCAACATAAGGCAGCTTTGTGTGTTCATCTTTAAGGTTGCCTCAAGGTTGCCAGTGTGAAAAAAAGATGTTGAGAGGACAGGTGAAGTAAGTTTCCTTTAGGCTACTTGCCGTTACCCATAATCAGGGCTTTTTTTGTAGCAGGAACTCCTTTGCATATTAGGCCCTACACCTGATGTAGCCAATCCTCCTGGAGCTTACAGTAGGCCCTGTACTAAGAGCCCTGTAAACTCTTGGAGGATTGGCTACATCAGGGAGGTGTAGGGTTGCCAGGTCCAATTCAAGAAATATCTGGGGACTTTGAGAGTGGAGCCTGGAGACTTTGGGGCTGGAGCCATGAGCAAGGTTGTGATAAGTATAACTGAACGCCATCACATTTAAAGGGACCACACACCTTTTAAATGCCTTCCTTTCATTGGAAATAATGAAGAATAGGGGCACCTTCTTTGGGGGTCATAGAATTGGACCCCCTGGTCCAATCTTTTTAAAACTTGAAGGGTGTTTTGAGGAGAGGCACTGGATACTGTGCTGCAAATCTGGTGCCTCCACCTCTAAAAACAGCTGCCACCTCAGATTCCCAGCTACCCATGGATCAATTCTCCATTATATCCTATGGGAATTGGTCTCCATAGGAAATAATGCAGTGCCCAGCAGACATTTCCCTCCCCTCCCCCACTTTCTGATGACCTTGAAGTGGGGGGAAGGCCTCGAAACAAGGGGATCCCCTGTCCCCATCTGGGGATTGCCACAGGAGAAGGAGTTTCAGTGTAAAGTCAAAGCAGATAGAATACCACTGAAAAATAATGAGTATACATCAATCCTTATATCTGATTTATCCTGTATACAACGTTAAACCAGTGTATACAAATATCAAAATCAATTTCTTCTCTCCAGAAAAATTTACAAATTATTAGTTACAAATAGGGTTGCCAAGTCCAATTCAAGAAATATCTGGGGACTTTGGGGATGGAGCCAGGAGACATTAGGGGTGGAGCCAAGATCAAGGCTGTGACAAGCATAATTGAACTCCAAAGGGAGTTCTAGCCCTCACATTTAAAGGGATGACACACCTTTTCAATTCCTTCCTTCCATAGGAAATAATGAAGAATAGGGGCACCTTCTTTTGGGGCTCATAGAATTGGACCCCCTGGTCCAATCTTTTTGAAACTTGGGGGGTATTTTGGGGAGAGGCACTAGATACTATACTGAAAATTTGGTGCCTCTACCTCAAAAAACAGCCCCCCCCCAGAGTTCCAGATACCCGTGGATCAATTCTCCATGATTTTCTATGGGAATAAATCTCCATAGGGAATAATAGAGTTCCCAGCAGACATTTCCCTCCCCTCCCCCTGCTTTCTGACGACCCTGAAGCGGGGGGAGGGCCTCCAAACTGGGGGATCTCCTGCCCTCACCTGGGGATTGGCAACCCTAATTACAAACAATTATTTACAATCAATTAGTTCCAATACTTTCCAATAGAGGGATTTTCAGAAATCCTTCCTCCAATAAACAAAGTTCATAATGCAGTCCGTAACTTCTTGTGAAATTCTTTCAAATGGAGGGGCCAGGAAATCCTTGCAGCTTTCATAAGACATCTTCTCTAGATTTCAAGATGTTTCAATACTGGTCTTCTTCAGTTAATCAGGCTGTTAAAATGGAACCTGATTTCAATAATTTCTTACACAGACTCAAAGTTCAAAGCTACAACAGAATCATTTCACATATGTAAATTTACTGGAGGGAAGAAATTGGAAATTGATGTTGATATTTGTATACACTGGTTTAAAGCTGTATATAGGATAAATCATATATAAGGACTGAAGTATACTTATTGTTTTTCAGTGGTATTCTATCTGTGTTGCCCATCTAGGGATTGGCAATTCTAGGGAGGTGTGGCCTAATATGCAAAGACGTTCCTGCTACCAAAAAACCCTTGCCCATAATATTTACATGTTGATGGAAAATGAGGTTTAAGAAGAGGCTGGCCTGACCTGGACATTGGCCTGAGGATGTGAGAGTCTAGTCATGGCTTGAGGAGACTTCTGTTCTTCATACAACCAGTAAGGCCAAAAGAGACTTTTTTAAAAAAGGTTAGATAACAAGGCTGAACTTTTTGTAATATTTAGAAGGATCTGTAGAGAGTGGGGAATCTGATTAACCCTGACCCACTGAGTGGATTAATAGGTCACAGCATCTGAGAGAGTCCCCACTTAAGCCCTGTTTGGGCAAGCAATCTTGTTCTGAGCCAATGAAGAGTTATGGTAACTGCTGCTCTTCCTGATGGCCATAGATCAGGTGTGCCAAAAATTGCTTTCCTCAATTCCCTCAACTTTGGTTGAGGCTTGCCAATCCCCAGGTCCCAGCGGGGGTTCTCCCGCTTTTCCAGGCTCCTTCCTGCCCCCAGTCAGCTGGCTGGCGGGGGGGAAGCCCTGCCCCCACATCCACCATGTGACTTTCCACCTCCAGAGGCTTCAGCCTCCAATTGGAAAGGCTTCCTCTTGGGATGGTGTGTCTGTGTTACTTTGAAGAAGTTGGCAGCAACTCGTGAGTAGAGATGCCAATCTCTCGTTTCAGAGTTGCCAGAAACGGGAGGGGGGGGGGAGGAAATGTCTGCTGGACACTTCATTATTCCCTATGTGGAGATCGATTCTCATAGGGTATAATGGGGAATTGATCTGGAGGTATCGGTGGCTCTTGGGGGGCTGTTTTTTGAGGTAGATGCACCAAACTTTCAGTATAGTATCTAGTGCCTCTTCCCAAAATACCCCCCAAGTTTCAAAACGATTGGACCAGGGGGTCAAATTCTATGAGTCCCAAAAGAAGGTGCCCCTATCTTTCATTATGTCCTATGGAACGAAGGCATTTAAAAAGGTGTGTTGTCCCTTTAAATGTGATGGCCAGAACTCCCTTGGAGTTCAGAAGAAGATGAAGAAGAAGATATTGGATTTATATCCCGCCCTACACTCCGAAGAGTCTCAGAGCGGCTCACAATCTCCTTTACCTTCCTCCCCCACAACAAACACCCTGTGAGGTGGGTGGGGCTGGAGAGGGCTCTCCCAGCAGCTGCCCTTTCAAGGACAACTTCTGCCAGAGCTATGGCTGACCCAAGGCCATTCCAGCAGGTGCAAGTGGAGGAGTGGGGAATCAAACTCGGTTCTTCCAGATAAGAGTCCACACACTTAACCACTACACCAAACTGGCTCACACCCATTATGCTTGTCACACCTTTGCTTTTGGCTCCGTCCCAAAGTCTCCTGGCTCCACCCCCAAAGTCCCCAGATATTTCTTGAATTGGACTTGGGAACCCTAGTTGAGTCATAGGCCCAACGATGATGAGTATTCCAGATCTTTCCAGATCTCATCAGATCCAGTAGTCCTGAATAGGTAGGAAGCATCTTGTGCCTCAGTCTAAGTGATGCCTCAAGGTGCTAACCAAGGCACATTAAAATGTCACGAACCCTTCTGTTTTGCAAATAATGGATTACATTCACTGTTTCTTTTATCTGTATCTATATATCTGTTTGTTCCTATTTTGTCAGCAGTTTTGCCTTCCCTTTTTGTTTTTGTTTTGTATTTTTGTGTTGTGTTGTATTTTCCATGCAATGGTTATGATATTTCTGTGTACAATGTGCATCATTGACACACATGATATGCACATACCTCATAATGTTTATTTATTTACCTTAAATTTCTATCCCACCCTCTCTGCAAGTGGCATGTTAGCAACAGGGCAGCTAACAGTCAGTTCAATGTTGACTGATTGATAAATAACTAACATTGACTTTTCTTTATTAGAAGTTACTAATAGGCTTGTTGAAGTATATAGGAGCTGTGCTTGGTTTTATTGTTGTGTTTTGTGTTGTGACCCGCCCTGAGCCCGCTTGTGGGAAGGGCAGGATAGAAATTAAATAACAACATACAACAACAACCCAGATATGACAACCCTGTTGTGGAATATTTATTGTGTGTATGTATGTAATGGAACAGTCTGCTCCTCCCCTAATATCTGTGTGATTTAGTTTGATCCTATTGGGGGGAGGGGTGGGCTCCCTCTTGGGTATCCTGCCCCCCCCAGGGAAAGTGTATGCGCAATACATAGCCTCTCCTTTCCCGGTGTAGTGAATGCTGCGTGGTCACTGTCCGGCTATGCCTGGCAGATGGTCACTGCAATGGCCTCTCCTGCATTACTGCATCCGTGGCAACACCTTCCCGCTGGTCCCCCCTGTTTCTCACAGAGTTTGCCACGTCATGGTGCGACCGAACGTCCGGCGGTATAACCGGATGGGTAGGCTGGGCTCACCAACCTCGCCAGCCAAGAGAAGGAAAACTCTAACATCAAACCCGGGCAGATAGAGCTCGTTAATGTAACACCTACCACCTGGAGGACTCGCTGCCGGCGTCCCGGCTTACTGGGCCATGGCAGATGACCCCAAGGTGAAAGGGTGGAGCCAGTACTGTGCACACTGTGCTTCACCTAAAAATTCCTCTGCGCAGGCCTGAAGGGCATATCCATATCCACATCCACAACCACAACACACCAAGTCCTGCAGCGATGGGCAAGGGGCGAAACAGCAGGTGGAAGATGCCACTGGAAGCCGCAGTCCTGATCCTGCATGTAGGCTGTTCAGGGTATTGGTCGCCTGATGCTGACCCGGAGACGAAAGCATTTTTCGGCAGCACCCTGAACGACCAAGCAGCCTTATCTAGGGATAGCACTGTTTTCTCCACACAGAGAGGGGCCTAGAAAAGGAGGCCTAAACAAAGCTCATCTCCCCCACCCCAGTTGGCTAGCCGCGGTCAACGGGCATCCTTACTTGCGGTCAAAAAATAACAACAAAGAAAAGGCATGCACCTGCCACACAAAGTATGCAAAGACCAAAGCTTGCGTGTTGGAACATCAGAACCATGCTTGACACAGTAGACAGTGGTCGCCCTGAACGACGCTCTGCTCTAGTTGCCCATGAACTTCTCAGGTTGAATATTGACATACCTCCCTGAGGAAGGTAGTCTTGGTGCTGGCTATACCCTCTACTGGTCGGGTAAGTCAAAGGCTGAGAGCCGCCTTTCTGGCGTTGGCTTCATGGTCAGGAACTCCATTGCCTCCAAACTCGAAAACCTGCCAACAGGTCACTCAGATCGCATCATATCCATGCGCCTCCCACTTCAAAACAAGCAACATGCAACACTCTTGAGTGTGTATGCCCCAACCCTTCAAGCAGATCCTGCAGAAAAGAACAAGTTCTATGCTGATCTATGCAACCTCGTACGGAAGACCCCTACAGAGGACAAGGTGATCATTCTTGGCGACTTCAATGCCAGAGTAGGTAAAGACTCGGAAGCCTGGAAAGGAGTACTTGGCAAACATGGCATTGGCAACTGCAATGATAACGGGCGCCTCCTGCTAGAATTCTGCACGGAGCACCAGCTCACCATCACCAACACTATCTTTCAGCAGAAGAACAGCCTGAAGACAACCTGGATGCACCCATGGTCCAAGCACTGGCACCTTATCGACTACATTCTGGTGTGCCAGAGAGACCTTCGAGATGTCTTACACACCCGAGTAATGCCCAGTGCGGAATGTCATACGGATCATCGTCTTATACTCTGCAACCTCCGTCTTCACTTTAAACCCACACCCAGGAGAGGAGGTATCCCTTGGAGGAAGCTTCAGGTTGGCAGCCTTCAGTCAGCCGAAGTTAAAGCTGCCTTCCAGGCAAAACTCCAGTCAAGAATTGAGGACCCCAGTTGCCCCACAGACCCTTCTCCAGAAGCACTCTGGGAACACCTAAAAACTACCATCCTGTTGATCTCTGAAGAAGTCCTTGGGTTCTCCACAAGGAAGAACAAGGACTGGTTTGATGAGAACAACCAAGAGATCCAAGAATTACTAGCGAAAAAGAGATCTGCCTACCAAGCACATCTTGCTCAGCCCTCCTGTCCCGGGAAAAAAGCAATCTTTCGCGCTGCATGTAGCAACCTCCAGCGCAAGCTTTTGAGACATTCAGAACGAGTGGTGGACCAAGCTTGCAGAGAGAACCCAGCTGTGTGCAGACACTGGTGATTTAAGAGGGTTCTACGAAGCCCTGAAGGCAGTATATGGCCCATCATATCAGGCTCAGAGTCCCTTGCGTAGTGCAGACGGCCAAGTGCTCCTCACAGACAAGGCATCCATACGGAACCGGTGGTCGGAGTATTTTCAGGTTCTCTTCAGTGCCAACTGCGTAGTTCAAGATTCAGCAATCCACCTCACCCCACTTCAACCAGTGAAAACAGAGTTGGATGAGATCCCCACCCCAGAAGAGACTGTTAAAGCCATCAAGCAACTGAAAAGTGGCAAGGCAGCGGAAGTTGATGGAATCCCACCAGAGATCTGGAAGCATGGGGGCACAGTACTACATAGCACACTTCACAAAGTACTTGTCACCTGCTGGGAATAAGGCAAACTACCACAGGACTTTCGTGATGCAATCATCGTCACTCTACACAAGAACAAAGGGGAAGAGTCAGACTGCTCCAACTACCGGGGGATAACCCTGCTCTCCATCGCAGGCAAAATCCTTGCCAGAATACTGCTGAACAGACTGGTGCCCACCATTGCAGAAGAACTCCTCCCAGAGAGCCAGTGTGGCTTCAGAGCTAACAGGAGCACCACTGACATGGTATTTGTTCTCAGGCAGCTCCAAGAGAAATGCAGGGAACAGAACAAGGGTCTATATGTGACTTTTGTCGACCTTACCAAAGCTTTCGATACCGTTAGCAGGAAAGGCCTGTGGCAAATCTTGGAACGTTTAGGATGTCCCCCAAGGTTCCTCAGCATGATCATCCAGCTACATGAAGACCAGCGAGGCCAAGTCAGACACTGCAACGACCTCTCGGAGCCCTTCCCAATAGGCACAGGTGTAAAGCAAGGCTGCGTTCTCGTGCCAACTCTCTTTACGATCTTCTTTAGCATGATGCTTCAAAGAGCCGCAGTAGATCTAGATGATGACGATGGTGTCTACATCCGCTATCGCACTGATGGCAGCCTGTTCAACCTGAGGCGACTAAAGGCTCACTCCAAGACAATGGAAAAACTTATCTGAGAGCTACTGTTTGCTGATGATGCTGCACTCGTCTCCCACTCGGTATCAGCTCTGCAGCATATGAAGAAGACAGAAGTTCTCCACCAGCCTGCACCCCAGGAAGATTATCACCCTCCCTGCATCACTGTGGGTGAATCAGTTCTGAAGACAGTCCAGCAGTTCAGCTACCTGGGGTGCATCATCTCCTCAGATGCCAAGATCGACAAGGAGATTGACAACAGGCTGGCAAAGGCAAACCGTGCATTTGGCCGACTGCACATAAGAACATAAGAACATAAGAGAAGCCATGTTAGATCAGGCCAATGGCCCATCCAGTCCAACATTCTGTGTCACACAGCGGCCAAATATATATATATATATATATATATATATATATATACACACACACACACACACTGTGGCTAATAGCCACTGATGGACCTCTGCTCCATATTTTTATCTAAACCCTTCTTGAAGGTGGCTATGCTTGTGGACGCCACCACCTCCTGTGGCAGTGAATTCCACATGTTAATCACCCTTTGGGTGAAGAAGTACTTCCTTTTATCCGTTTTAACCTGTCTGCTCAGCAATTTCATCGAATGCCCACGAGTTCTTGTATTGTGAGAAAGGGAGAAAAGTACTTCTTTCTCTACTTTCTCCATCCCATGCATTATCTTGTAAACTTCTATCATGTCACCCCTCAGTCGACGTTTCTCCAAGCTAAAGAGCCCTAAGCGTTTCAACCTTTCTTCATAGGGAAGGTGTTCCAGCCCTTTAATCATTTTAGTTGCCCTTTTCTGAACTTTCTCCAATGCTATAATATCCTTTTTGAGGTGCGGCGACCAGAACTGCACACAGTACTCCAAATGAGACCGCACCATCGATTTATACAGAGGCATTATGATACTGGCTGATTTGTTTTCAATTCCCTTCCTAATAATTCCCAGCATGGCGTTGGCCTTTTTTATTGCAAACGCACACTGTCTTGACATTTTCAGTGAATTATCTACCATGACCCCAAGATCTCTCTCTTGGTCTGTCTCTGCCAGTTCACACCCCATCAACTTGTATTTGTAGCTGGGATTCTTGGCCCCAATGTGCATTACTTTGCACTTGGCCACATTGAACCGCATCTGCCACGTTGACGCCCACTCACCCAGCCTCAACAGATCCCTTTGGAGTTCCTCACAATCCTCTCTGGTTCTCACCACCCTGAACAATTTAGTGTCATCCGCAAATTTGGCCACTTCACTGCTCACTCCCAACTCTAAATCATTTATGAACAAGTTAAAGAGGATGGGACCCAGTACCGAGCCCTGCGGCACCCCACTGCTTACCGTCCTCCACTGCGAAGACTGCCCATTTATACTCACTCTCTGCTTCCTATTACTCAGCCAGTTTTTGATCCACAAGAGGACCTGTCCTTTTACTCCATGACTCTCAAGCTTTCTAAGGAGCCTTTGATGAGGAACTTTATCAAAAGCTTTCTGGAAGTCAAGGTAAACAACATCTATCGGGTCTCCTTTGTCCACATGTTTGTTCACCCCCTCAAAGAAATGTAACAGGTTAGTGAGGCAAGATCTTCCCTTGCAGAACCCATGCTGAGTCTTCCTCAATAACCCGTGTTCATCAATGTGCCTACTCATTCTGTCCTTGATAATGGTTTCTACCAACTTTCCCGGTATTGAAGTCAGACTGACTGGCCTGTAATTTCCCGGATCTCCTCTGGAACCCTTTTTAAAGATGGGGGTGACATTTGCTACCTTCCAGTCCTCAGGAACGGAGGCAGATTTCAATGAAAGATTACAGATTTTTGTTAGAAGATCCACAAGTTCAACTTTGAGTTCTTTCAGAACTCTCAGATGTATGCCATCCGGACCCGGTGACTTATTAGTTTTTAATTTGTCTATCAGTTGTAGGACCTCCTCTTTTGTCACCTCAATCTGACTCAGGTCTTTCAACACCCCTTCCAATATTAGTGGTTCTGGGGCGGGCAAACACTTCTCATCTTCCACGGTGAAGACGGAGGCAAAAAATGCATTCAGCTTCTCAGCCATTTCCCCATCCTCCTTCAGTAATCCTTTTACCCCATGGTCATCCAAGGGCCCCACTGCTTCCCTGGCTGGTTTCCTACTTCTAATATATTTGAAGAAATTTTTATTGTTGGTCTTTATGTTTTTTGCAATATGCTCCTCATAGTCCCTTTTTGCCTGCCTGATCACAGTCTTGCATTTGATTTGCCACTGCCTGTGTTCCCTTTTATTAATCTCACTTGGACTGGTTTTCCACCGCTTAAAGGAGTCCTTCTTACCTTTTACAGCTTCCATTACTTTGTTTGTTAACCATGCTGGCCTCTTCTTATACCTGTTTGTGCCTTTCCTAACTTGTGGTATGTATTTTATCTGAGCTTCTAGGATTATAGTTTTAAATAGTCTCCAAGCTTCCCCAAGGGTTTTGACCGTATTTACCTTTCCTTTCAGTTTCCTCCTCACATGCCTCCTCATCTCAGAGAATTTACCCCTTTTAAAGTTAAATGTGGTTGTGGCGGTCTTTTTGGGCAACTCCCTATTTATACAAATGGTGAAATCAATAACATTATGGTCACTGTTCCCAAGCGGCGCAATCACTTTTACGTCTCTCACCAAGTCTTGGGCATTACTTAGGACCAGATTCAGGATTGCCCCACCCCTGGTAGGTTCTGAGACCATCTGCTCCATAGCACAGTCATTGAGAGCATCAAGAAACTCAATCTCTTTCTCTCGACCAGAACACATATTGACCCAATCAATCTGCGGGTAGTTAAAATCACCTATTACGACACAGTTTTTACGTTTAGCCGCTATCTTTAATCCCTCCATCATATTATAATCGTCCTCTCTCTTTTGATTTGGTGGGCGATAACAAACTCCCATAGTTAAATTTCCTTTTGGGCCCTCTATTTCAACCCAAAGCATTTCTAAAAGGGAATCTAATTCTCTGACCTCAGTCTTACTGGACCGTATATCCTCTCTGACATACAGAGCCACCCCACCTCCAACCCTTCCCTCCCTATCCTTCCGATATAACTTATATCCAGGAATCACCGTGTCCCACTGATTCTCCTCATTCCACCAAGTTTCTGAAATTCCCACAATGTCTATGTTTTCTCCCAACACTAAACATTCCAATTCACCAATTTTACTTCGGACACTTCTAGCATTTGCATACAAACATTTATAATTTCCCAAGCAAGCTAGGCCCGCCACCTCTCTCCTGCCGCCTCGAGACTCTCGCAGACAGTCCATACTGTTTGTCACCATCACAGTGGACAACTCTGATCCGTTACTCGGTAGAAAAATAGAAGCCAACCCTTCATCTCTTTGAGACGAGTCCTCCCGAACCAGAGACATTCCATCTCCTGTCGGCTTTCCCCCAAGATTTAGTTTAAAAACTGCTCTGCCACCTTTTTGATTTTAAGCGCCAGCAGCCTGGTTCCATCCGGAGACAAGTGGAGACCGTCTCTTTTGTACAGCTCCGGCTTGTTCCAGAAAGCATCCCAGTGCCTAACAAACTTAAACCCTTCCTCCTTACACCATCGTCTCATCCACACATTGAGACTTCTAATTTGCGCCTGTCTCTCCTGCCCTGCACGTGGAACAGGTAGCACTTCCGAGAAGGCCACCTTGGAGGTCCTGGCCTTAAGTCTCCCACCTAGCAGCCTAAATTTCTCCTCCAGGACCTCACGACTGCATTTCCCCACATCGTTGGTGCCAACATGCACCATGACCACAGGCTCCTCCCCAGCACTGTCTATCAGCCTATCTACTACACGCGTAATGTCCGCTACCTTCGCACCAGGCAGGCAAGTCACCATACGGTCAATACGCGGTTTCGCCACCCAGCTGTCTACTTGCCTAAGGATCGAATCACCAACTACCAAGACCCCCCCTCTCCCCCTGCCCAGGGATGGTTCCTTGGCGCGAAAGGATACCCGCTCACCAACCGAAGAAGAGGTCCCTTCTGAGGGCGCATTCCCCTTATCCTCAGCAAGGTGCCCTGTTCCCTCTAGACCCTCACGCTCTCTGGCAGCAACGGGGCTGCCACATTCAGAGTGGGGCTCATCTAATACGCCCCCAAGAGTCTTCCCCAATTGCCTAACTGACCGTCTCTGCTTCTCCAGGGCAGTCACCTTGGCCTCAAGGGTACGAACTCGTTCCCTGAGGACCAGGAGCTCCTTGCATCGAGCACACACCCAAGACTTCTGTCCTGTGGGCAGATAGTCATACATGTGACACTCAGTGCAAAACACTGGAAAGCCCCCACCCCCCTGCTGGCATTCTACCTTCATGATATATATATTAAATATACAGTCCTCTTTAAATGCTGTTGTTTACGTGGCTCCCCTTCTGGAAGGTCAACTTACCTTATTGGGAGAACAAGGAAATCAGGGATCTGGGTTCCTGGTCCTTAGGAAGCCCCCAGGCAAAGAGCCACAGGCCAAGAGCCCTTTAGCTCTCGCCCTTTGGCAAGGCGCAGCTTAAAATGCAAAGAGGGTGGAGCAGACCACTCCTAAGCAATCATCAACAATTACTCTCAATCAATCAATCAATCACTTTCACCTTTAGCCCACTCACCCAAACGTACAGCAGTTCCCCAGCTATCACAACTCAGCCTTTTCAGCA
Source organism: Heteronotia binoei (assembly GCF_032191835.1). NCBI lineage: Eukaryota > Metazoa > Chordata > Lepidosauria > Squamata > Gekkonidae > Heteronotia > Heteronotia binoei. The sequence goes on from NC_083236.1 coordinate 48,091,510, forward strand.
GTCACCCAAGCCTCAGAATGAAGTCTTTCAAAACGCAGAAATTCTTAGCAACTTCTCCAGCTGTCTCAGCTTATCAGAGCTGCTCTGCTCTTTTCCTCTCAGGCCTCTCTGAGATGTTCCTCTCAGGCCTCCACAAAAGAGTGTGGAGCAACAAGCATCTGAAAAAAGGCACAAAGATCAATGTTTACAAAGCGGTTGTGATGACAACCCTCATCTATGCCTCCGAATCGTGGGTTTTATACCGTCATCACCTGCGACTCCTTGAGTGCTTTCATCAGCGCTGCCTTCGCACCATCCTCAACATCCACTGGAGTGACTTTGTGACCAACACTGAAGTCCTCAAGAGGGCGGAGGTTACAAGCATCGAAGCACTGCTGTTGAAGACGCAGCTGCGCTGGGCAGGGCATATTTCTAGGATGGAAAACCATCGCCTTCCCAAGATTGCTCTGTATGGCGAACTTTCCACTGGCCATCGAAATAGAGGGGCACCAAAGAAGAGGTACAAGGACTCCTTGAAGAAATCCCTTGGCACCTGTCACATCAACCATCACCAGTGGTCTGACCTAGCCTCAGATCGCAAAGTATGGAGGCATACCATCCACCAGGCTGTCTCTTCCTTTGAGAACGCACGCATAGCTGATCTTGACCAACCCCAAATCAGACTTTTCCCTGCAGCCACTGTGGCCGGATCTGCCTGTCCCGCATTGGTCTTGTCAGCCACCAGCGAGCCTGCAGCAGACGTGGACTACTGCACCCTTCTTAAATCTTCGTTCGCGAAGTCAAGCCGAGAGAGAGATTGGGTGGAGCTCTTGTTTCAGTTTCCAGGTTTGTATGTTAGCTGAAGGCATTGGTTGTTGGAGTTGTTTTCTCGCAAATAAATGACTGATGCTTTGAGCCAGCTTGTCTCTGCTGAGTGGACCTGAAAATGGGCGCCTGAGTGAGTGCTCTGGCCTGGGAATCCTCAACCGAAGGGAAACATTACAGCTATAATTCCTGGAGAATTCCAGGCCCCTAGTGGTGTCTTGCAACTTTCTTTATTGCTAATTTCTCTGCTGTAGTAGCGTGGGTTAGGGTAAAATAAGAAGACCTGGCTAGGATCCAGGGATTGCGGGGAACAGCAAGAAGGCAGGAATGGCAAAAAGGAAAAAAAAGTGCCTGAGAAGAAAATGAATTATGGGCCACAACGAATTTCTGACTTTTATTTCCATGTGTGGGAAACAAAGATCATACAACTTGCTCTTGGCTATGTCATTTGAGAATCATCAGATCTTTTCTCACTTGAATGATAAATGTCAGATTTCCATAAACAGCAGCCCATCATGCATTCTCTTTCACTTGAGCTGCAGCTGAATGAAAATAGCTGAAAAACACTGGAGAAGGGAATGTAGCCGCACTATATCAAGTTTTTGGGTTTTTTTTAAAGAATAAACATATGTGCAGACTGTTTTGGAAAAAAAAACTACAGTTATTAAGGCTTGCTGTCTGAACAGTATGGAACAGTATACATGTAGCTTTCCATGGAACAATCCACTCTCCTTGTTATAGAAGTCAAATTAACCATTATGGATTCAATCCATGAGAGCCAGTTTGGTGTGGTGGTTAAGTGAGCGGGATCTTATCTGGGAGAACTGGGTTTGATTCCCCACTCCTCCACTTTCAGCTGCTGGAATGGCCTTGGGTCAGCCATAGCTCTCACAGGAGTTGTCCTTGAAAGGGCAGCTGGTGTGAGAGCCATCTCAGCCCCACCCACCTCACAGAGTGTCTGTTGTGGGGGAGGAAGATATAGGAGATTATAAACCACTCTGATTCACTGATTCAGAGAAAAGGGAGGGGTATAAATCTGCAGTCTTCTTCTTCTTCCAGAAAAAGTTGCCCTGACCTGGATGATGATGATGATTTAGACTTGATTGATCGCCCCATCCCAGCAAAGGCCAGGCTCTGAGTGATGCACATATGGATGGGATGGCCGAGGCTAACCCAATTTTGGAAGCTAAGGAAGGTTGGCTTCGGTTAGTACTTGGACAGGAGACCACCATCAAGGAAGTTCAGGGTTGCTATGCAGAGGGAGGCCATAGCAAACCACCTCTGTTTCTCTCTTGCCTTGAAAACCCTTTGCGGTCATCATGAGTCAGCTGCAACTTCATGACACTTCTCACCACCACCATGTACTGAAACCAATGGAATGGAATTCATTTGCAGCTCAGTGCAGTAATGTTTATCAGATTCAGGGCTTTTTTTTTTTAGCAGGAATGCACAGAAACGCAGTTCCAGGTGACTTGGCATCAGGGGGTGTGGTCTGATATGCAAATGAGTTCCTGCTGGGCTTTCCCTACAAAATAGCCCTGTGTGAAACAATGGTGCTGTCTGGGATGTGGCCTAATATGCAAATGAGTTCCTGCTGGGCTTTCCCTACAAAATAGCCCTGTGTGAAACAATGGTGCTGTCCGGGATGTGGCCTAATATGCAAATGAGTTCCTGCTGGGCTTTTTTCTACCAAAAAAAGCCCTGCTGAGATTTATTTTAAAGTTTAGGCCTCACCTCTCTGTAAATTAATAGCTGACTGACCCATTCAGGTCACACCAAGGAAAACAAAAAGAACTACAGCAGGCTTCTGCACATCTGTAAAGTGCTGCACATCATTACAGCTCAAAAGAATACCTCTAGCAAAAGGACCATCATACTCTGCTTCTGTGACATTAACAAAGAGCTTTCTCCTTTGGAAGCCCACTCCAGAAGACTGAGGCTGTGGCAGAAAGTGTTTGAAATATGACTGAGCACCTACAGAGCAGAGAATACAACTGCGAGGAGCTATTCTGAGCATCTAATTCCGTACACAGTCATACAAGGGGAGATGATCCTTCATTTACATATGCCACACACCCCAACATCACTGGAAGGTGTACTGAATTATATCAGCTCAGCATCTACCTTCAAATGCTTCTTGAATTAGAATGGTCATAATAAAACCTTACTCCCCTCAGACTTTTTACATTTCTCGTATGTGGACACAGTGGCAGGGTGAAGATTTCCATCTGTCTGCTTTATATGTTTGGGTTATTTTCCCATTTTTTGTGGGGAAAATTATTAGAAAGTTTGTCAAATCTTAAGAGTTTAGCAACATTCTCACAGGGGGTTTGAACAATGGAATCCAGAAGCAAATTATTTTGGGGGGAATGGGGGAAGAAAGAAAGAGCGCAATAAAATTTAGAGGCTCTGGAGCTCCGCTCCTGTGAGCTCCTGCTCAAAATGAGGCCTGATCTGCAGTAGAACAGCTAGGTTCAAGTTCAGTAGCAGCTCAGAGATCAATAAGATTTTTGGCATATAAACTTTTGAGAGTCAAAGCTCCCTTTGTCAGTTATGCTTTTGGGTTTTTTTTGGCTGTCAAGTCGAAGCTGACTCATGGACTATGTTGTAGGGTTTTCAAGACAAGAGATGTTAGAGGTGGTTTGCCATTGCCTGCCTCTGCTATTAGAAAAGGTAATGTCCTGTGTACAAAGAAGACAAGAAGAAGACTCTGCAAGGGGCAGCCAGAATACAATTAAATAGAATACTGAGGTCAGCATGTTATCTCCTGTTAAGTGTCATTCCTCATCTGTGTCCCTTTTGCTACTCTTAGGGCAATTTTCCCCTTCTCAGAAGTGCCACACTCAGTGTTACTCCCTTTCTCATCTAAAGATGTCGTTAGGAACCTATCTCTTTCCAACCAAATATGTTAATTCCTAAACTTTATCTACACTTTAATCAGGTTGTGCACAGTTCTGTGTTAATTACACTGCCAACATCTGCATCAAACCCTGGTATTCCTTGAAAGTTTCCCATCCAAATGCTAGTCAAGGTTGACCCTGCTTAGCTTCTGAGATCTGATAAGATCAGGCTAGCCTGGGGTATCCTGGTCAGGAATTATATCAGTTGCCAGAGGGGAAAGCTACTTGTGCATTATTGAGAGAGATCTGGGCCAGAAGATCTTGTGTGCTCATAACAGAATGACACTACAGGTCTTCACCCACTTCAAAATGTGCTCTAGATCCACAGAAAACACACCCAAATTGTTTTGTGATGGTTTCATTTCTTCCCCTGGTTTCTGCTTAAGAGTATAAAATTTCCCATCACACATGCAGAGTTTAGTTTTTGTAGTTTTCTGCTTTCAAGGGGACCCTTCAGGAATGATGTATCTTCTGCTATCTATTAATGGAATGATAGCTCTCAAATGCATTGTTTTCTGAGCTGTTGATTAAACAAAATGGTGTTGATTGCAGCCGGGTGGCCAAGGGTGGACAGGAGATGCTATTGCGATCTGTTCTCTCAGAAGCCATTTATCAAAGTTTTATCTGATTTCAGAGGCACTGAATTTATCAGTCTCAGTTAATAAATGAAATGTCATTGGGATCAAACCTTACTCAAGTGTTTTCGGGTAAAGCGATTGTAAATGGTCTTTGTGGATATACATATGTCCTTGTGCTTGAAATTATTCTGGGCAATAAATGACACTACAGGTCTTCACCCACTTCAAAATGTGCTCTAGATCCACAGAAAACACACCCAGGTCCATCAGTGGCTATTAGCCACAGTGTATGGAGCACAGGTCCATCAGTGGCTATTAGCCACAGTGTATGTGTGTATATAACATTTTTTGCCACTGTGTGACACAGAGTGTTGGACTTGATGGGCCGTTGGCCTGATCCAACATGGCTTCTCTTATGTTCTTATGTTATGTTCTTATACCAAATCTACATTTTTTTAAAAAAAAAAACATGGTTTCAGATTTTAGGAGTGAAAAAAGAAACTCCTTCTCTCAGCCTAGTTAGATGTAAACTTGGCAGGATTTTCCTAACTTGTTCCAAGACTGCAAATGGTGAAATGGTTCTTTCCAATTATATTTTTGCTTTGTTTACATATGTTTTGAAAATGGAACTTTCCAGCCTGTTTAGAGAAGAAAGCCTTTTCATTGTATTTTGAGCAATGAAATCCCCCCAAATTGCTAAGATGAATGTTCTTGACTTTTGCTAAAATCTTTTCAGCAATTAGGACAGCCTAGATGGGGTTGGTTGTAGCTGTTCAAAATCCATACTTGAGAATAGACCCATATAACCCTAGCCTGGTATACTACAGTTGTTCTTGAATTTTTAGAAGCGAATCATATTCTAATGTCCCTTCTGTATGGACAAGGTGGGAATGAGACCTAAATTCAAAGGCTGACTCATTTTGACATCACTTTTTCCAGTTACTTTTCTTCCTTACGAGAAGAAAACCTGCAAGTCTTTGTCTACCAGCTTCTCTTTCCCTGTGCTAAATATCTCCCATTAAAATTAACATACTCTCTATCTTGTTTCTATACCAGTTGGGCATATGGCATATAACTGGGATGAAAATGGTGCATACCTGGGCACCATTTATTTATCCACTCTTATCGTTTGAATTTCTTGTAAAATCTCAAAAGAAAACAAAAAGAAATGAACATGGCTGTGTTGTCTAATCATATGAAACTGCTTTATACTGAACTAGACCTTTGGTTCATCATAGCCAGTATTGTCTACTCGGACAGTCAGTGGCTCTTCAGGGTCTCAGGTCTCTATGCAGAAAAGTAGAGCTGCCAATTATAACAGATCTCTAGACAATAGAGATCAGTTCACTGGAGAAAATGGCTGCTTTTGGAGGGTGGGCTGTATGGCATCATACCCTGAAGTCCCTCCCCTCCCCAAACCTTGCCTTCCCCAAGGCTCCACCCCCAAATCTCCAGGAATTTCCCAAGCCAGACCTGACAACTGTAAAAAGCCATAGAGATGAGGCAGCTAGCTGTTGATTGGAATGATTCTGTCTCATGACTGCTGTCCATTTAAGCTGGCAATCTGTGAGAAGTTATGCTGATTCGCTAACATCATTTCCTTTAGGTACATCATCTGAGCAAGAATGCATTTCAGGTGAAATTAGGCCAGCAGTGGTCAGCTTCTTCCAACTGTCCTGGCCAGGTAGCTCTAAACAGAGGGCAGGGGATTGACAATTAGTCAGTATCCAGCGTGGTGCATAAGAGTTAGCCAGCTCTGTGCTATGCTTTTCTATTTGAGAATGAATTAGCAATAGCTCATGGAGTTGGGCAAAACTAGAGGGATGTATTGAATGAGAAATAGGGGGGGGGGGGGAATGCATATCCACTTATCTGCAAATTTGCAAAACCTGGCCCAAATATTCTGAAAAGTGGAAATATCCTAATGGGGAAAAAACTGGCAGAAAGAACCCAGTTTTCACAGACTCTGCTGGAAAACAGTCAAACAAGCCCCCGAAGAGAGAGAGAGAGCACATAATATTGCATCATTAAGTGATTACAAAGGTAAATCTTATTGTCTGGGGAAATGACTTCTGCACACTTATTTCTTTTATTGAAGTACAGGATGCAAAGGCATTACTCAATTTAATAAATTCCACTGTATCTTTCAGTCAGTGTATACCGATATAAATATCTCCGTTATGTCACATTACCACCTTTGTACAGCTAACGGTGGGCCTTGATGACTTGCGGCTGATAAATGCAAAACCTCATTTGGTCTGTGAGAGATTGAGTGCTAACACTGTTTAGATTTCTTAATATACTTGTATTAGCATGAATAAGTAATGAGCAAGCTGGGCTTTTTTGAATATTTGATTGTATCTTTGTAATGGATTTGTGTCTCTCTCTTTGTGCTAATGTCATTGTAACTTTGTTGGTGTCATAACTCCAAACCTTTGCAATTGATCTTTATCAGCATCTCTTAAGTCAATTACTCTCCCCTAGCCCAAATTACTATATCATGATGCTTTTCCGTACACAAGTATTTTGCTTTCTGCCTGTAGTCTACAAATAGGTGCTAATTTGACTTACTTGGTAGGTTTTCAGACTCATGGAAAATCATTGGATTAGGCTAGTGAGAGGTGATTTTACAGTTGTTTTCTTTGGATGTTAAAATCCTGGGGAACATTTCGTTTCAGAATTTCCATTTGAAGATTAAATGTTTAGATCAATTCATCCATATCACATCTGATTTTTAATATCAGACTGTACAGAAGCACCCTTTGTCTGAACCATTAAACATTAGCTCTCAAACCCACTCCACTGTTCTGCACCAAAGGAATGCCATTCTGGCAAGCCTCATCCCCTTATTTTATTTACCAAAAAAATCCCACATGGCCTTTTAAATTAAAATCCTTACCTGCCAAAAAGCCATAAATCTTCTCTCCCAAATAATCATGGACTTTAGAATTCAAATACTTACCAAAAAGATACTTGTGGATTTTAGACTTCACATCCTAAAGCTTCCCTACTGACATATCCAGGAGTGGAATTCTAGCAAGAGCTCCTTTGCATATTAGGCCACACACCCCTGATGTAGCCAATCCTCCAAGAGCTTAAAAAAAGAGCCTTGTAAGCTCTTGGAGGATTGGCTACATCAGGGGTGTGTAGCCTAATATGCAAAGGAGCTCCTGCTAGAGTTCCACTCCTGGACATATTCAAAGGTTCTTCAGATCCTGTGTGGCATCAGATTAGCAAAACCAATGGCTCACAGTAGATCGTCAGCGCATATGCTGGTCCAAATTCAAAGCGGTGAGTTGGAAGATGGAGGGGTCTAGTGTGAAATATAAACAATGGCAGAGGTGTTTTTGTAGCAGCAACTCCTGTGCATATTAGGCCACAAATCCCTGATGTAACCAATCCTCCTGGAGCTTACATGGCTCTTAGTACAGGGCCTACTGTAAGCTCCAGGAGGATTGGCTACATCAGGGTGTGTGTGGCCTAATATGCAAAGGAGTTCCTGCTACAAAAAAAAGCCCTGGACAATGGCATTCCTCCAGTGCAAGAAATGCCTCGAGGGTCAGGCTGAATCCTTACATTACAGCCACCCTTTCCTATTACAAATACCATTAGCCATAATGTATGACGTGTCTGTTGGTAGGTTCACCACTTTTGACTCAGAGATAAAATGCTTCCATGCGTTAAAAACGAATCCTTGCACATTCCCCAAAGATGACAACCAAGATCGAACTGTTATGGCCAGGAGCGAAGCTAGGATATCGAGAGAAAGATTTGGAGCTAATGGTTTGCCTGACATGTTCATTTGTTTATGCAAGAAATTTTGTATGCATGAGATTGGTTGTGGGAAGGATTCCACTGCCGATTCTCCCCTACCTTCAGTAGGCAGTGGCATGGTCCAACAAGACATTGGAGAGTCACTTAGTTCAACTCTGAGTTGCCATCATCAAGTCCCATTTGATGGTACTTAGGCTTAATACCCAGGCCGTTTCCCCATGCTTGAATAACTTGTATTCCATGAGAGTGATTTCCAGAACAATTTGTTATAATAATAGCATTGATAACTGTCCAAATAAACGGAGTGTTATTTGGGGGCTGGGGAGGGGAGAGAAATATGTTATAGGAATTATAAATGACATCCGGTAGTCACTGGACCTTTGCCTGATTAGGCTGGCTACCCCACAATGTTGTTCTGTCATCTCAGGTCATTTGATTGGCAGCGCAGAGTCTTCTCTCCGAGCCATCTGGCAAGGGACCAATAGGAATTAATCACACAGAGACGGAATAATGATGTTTCTGGCACCTGTCGAGCAGGCGGACGTCCATTTCATCTCCAAGTCGCATCACATTCTGCAAATGAGTTGAAACATATTGCCTTGCACCTTGCAAGGAGCCAAGCTGGTTCAGCACATATTTCCCATGCCATTACCTTGAATGTCCATGGACTTGGGAGGTGGGGGGTGGGGGGAGAGGATCTAATTTCCCCTAAGGTCTTTCTTACGCTATGATGCAAGATAGAGCCTAGGTACGTTCAGATCTTCCCAAATGAGCAGAGTTTGTGGTGAAGGTCATTTCTTTCTGTTCCTAAAGACAGGGATGATAGATGCATCAGGGTTGTTGTTTGTTTGGTTTTTTTGTCATCAAGTTGTAGCCAACATGGTGACCTCATAGGGTTTTCAAGGCAAGAGATGTTCAGCAGTGGTTTGCCATTGCCTACCTGGCTGTAACTCTCCTGGTATTCCTTGGTGGTCTCCCATCCAGGGCTGGCTCTGCCACTAGGCAAACAAGGCAATTGCCTAGGGCACCGGCCCTGCTCCCATCGAATTGGGGCTAGGACCGGCCCTGCTCCCATCGAAATATTAATCAGAGCTGACCCTGTTCAGCATTTATTTTTATTTATTTTATTTTATTTTATTTATACCCCGCCCATCCTGCTGAAGCAGGCTCAGGGCGGTTTGAGATTAGGCTAGCCTGGCGATCCAGGTCAGGGTGATCCATCTATGATTATATAGGGATGCTCCAGGCTGATCCTTCCTTGAGTAGAGGGTTGGACTAGATGGCCTATATGGCCCATTCCAATTTGGTGATTCTATGATCTTGAGCAGGGGTGTCAGACTCATTTGCTATGAGGGCCAGATCTGACATAAATGAGACCTTGTGTGTCATAAAATGTAATGGCAGGTAGCAGAAATATAAACTTTATAAAGGATACAGACAAACACAATTATATATATATATATATATATATATATATATATATATAAAAACCATGATTAATACATTTGCACTTGTTGGTCTTAATGGTGGTTTCTTTGTATCTCTCCTGTGCGATCCAGGGAGCTAGGCAAAGGAAGCTCTGGCTCTTTCCTTCCTTCCCCAGGGAACCAAGAGGGGGAGGAGCTTCAACCAATAGAAGGAAGAGAGGGTTGGCTCAGTAGCTCTGCTGTGTGTTTGAGAGAGCCTGGCAAAGCAAGCTCTCCCCCCCCCCCCTTCCTCCCCAAGGGAAGAGCCTCAGTCAATGGAGAAAACAGAGGCTTTGCTCTGTAGCTCCTATGCAATTGAGCAAGCCTGGTAAAGCAAGCTGTGATCTATAAATACTAGCAAATTTATTGTAAATGCAGTAGGAAGTCTGGGTTAGCACCACATGTTTCCAGGTGCCCAGGTGCATGCTCTGTCTCTTCTTGAGGAGCTCTTCACTGCACTCCAGAGATGATGGGGGTGAGGTGGCTTGCAGAACCTGGTCCAAACCTGGATCTTGGTCCAAACATGAGCTGTTGGGGTGCTGTCCCCTGATAACAGCCCCTCAGATGCTTGTGTGACCATAGTGTGTCCAAAGCCCTGCTGTCAGTAGCTGGCTGTGTGCTCTCATCTGTAATGAGCTCCAGCTGTTCAGACTCCTTGTAACTGGCCGATTCAGGCTGATCCACGACACCTACTGCAAGGGGACAGCTGCTGCAACATGCCAATTAAAACTGCTTCATCTTGGCAGCCAGCCATTTTGTTTCCTCCAGAAAGATGAGCAGAACTAAATTCTTATAGTTCAGCTACTCCTCTTGTGGCTTTCATCTTGATTATTACAAACTGGTTCTATCTGAACAACCAAGCAAATGAATAGAGAGGCTCTACTCCACTTCTCAGTTAGGAATGCAAATCAAAATCATGGCCAATGTTTGTTTGGTTTACATTATGTTTGTGCAGTGTGTCTTTGTCTTATTTCAAAGCTTTCTTTAGGAGCCAAGACAAGTGATTATTTCTGTAAAGCATGTATACTATCCTGTTATTAAACTGATTATTCAAATCTCATTTAAAAGTAGAAGCCAGATGGCAATTTCCCATTCTTTGTTGCTAATGGCAACCACCAACCAAAAAAGTTGAAGGATTTGCCTTTGTTTACCGTTGGAATTTTTGCAAATCCCATGTAGGGATATGTGCATGCACACACAGAGGTTTTTTTGGTTTGGGTCTTTTGAACCCAAATTGTTTTGGTATTTCTAATAAACCCCGAATCCCAATACCTACTGCAAGCAGAGACACAGATCAGTTGCTCAGGAAACCAGTGGAATCAAAGAACAACACCTGCACATGCTGCATTTCCTATCTGTAGCTTGTCTGCAAAAGCAGTTGGTGGGGAGCCATAGATTGTGTTCCTCCCTTGCCAGGATCTGACTGTTAGGAGGGATGCCATTGCTCAAGGAAAAAAGTGGAATCAAAGAACAACATGGAGAGTGCATGCACCTGCTGCTTCTGGCTTTCTAAGCACCCAAGCTTGAAAACAGCACAGATTCTTCAGGGAGTGCAGTTTTGTTTCACTAAGAATCCCAGATTCATTTCAGGAAACTGTTGTAACGACTCAAAACAGTGATTTTTGTGTATATTTTTTGGCTCAAAAATTCAATTTTTGCATACCCCTAATGTCTCTCTAGTTTGCCAAATAACCTCAAGAATAATACTGATACGTAGCATTTGTGTAGCATGTTCAAACAATCTTACAACTGTTATGTTAGGATGCTTCTCTTTTATCTGAATATCTTCCCAGATTGTGTAGTTCCATGATACTTGCTCTTGTTTCTCAAGTGAAACTGAATATTTGGGAATTCTTCATTATTACATTCTTTGGGTTGGATCCTGGCTAAATTTTCCTCTGATGGAAGCTTCTTCCATCAGCAGAACAGAACTGTCCTGCCTGCCACCCCCCAACAGCCTGTGGATTCCCCCAAAATGTTGCTTCTTGGGGACAGGGGACTCTCAAATATGTTGTGAGGGGCAAATAAGGGGTCTGCAGCAGAAAAGGGAAACTGGAAACAATTATATGTCCCCTTACTTTAATGGAAAATTTAGTCTAAATCCACTCCTTTATTTCAAAATGTTCTACAAAGCATTGTATGTACAGGTCATTCCCATTTGCTCCCCTGACCTATATTACCAGACTATATGGTACATTACAGATGTGCCTTCATCTTCAAAACACCATAAAAAAGGACCTTAATACATTTATCCACTTGAAATGTGGTATTGGAGGAGAGTTTTAAGGATACCACAGACTTCCCAAAAACCAAATAAGCGGGTTCTAGATCAAATCATGCCCAAATTCTCCCTAGAAGCTCAAAAGACTAAACTGAGGCTGTCTCAAGGAGCATCCACTTCCAGTGGTTCTGAGGCACTAGACAGAGGCCTGTTTTACTGACCTGGATCTTTCATGCAAACTTTTTCATGCAAACATGCAAGCTTGGAGAAACATCGACTGCGGGGTGACGTGATAGAGGTTTACAAGATTATTCATGGGATGGAGAAAGTAGAGAAAGAAGTACTTGGGAGGGACGGTGGCTTAGTGGGAGGGAGGGTGGCTCAGTGGTAGAGTATCTGCTTGGTAAGCAGAAGTTCCCAGGTTCAATCCCTGGCATCTCCAACTAAAAGGGGTCCAGGCAAATAGGTGAGAAAAACCTGAGCTTGAGACCCTGGAGAGCCGCTGCCAGTCTGAGTAGACAATACTGACTTTGATGGACTGAGGGTCTGATTCAGTAAGTGATTGCTGATTGAGCTTTCTTGTATTTTAATTTTTGATTATATTCTTTGTTTCTGTTTTGTGAAATACTCTTTTTTTTATCAATGCTATATGCCACTTTACGAGCCTTGGTTGAATGGTGTAGAAATAATGCTGAATAAATAAAACACATGGGTTTGTGATGGAATTTTTGCACTGGGACAAGATAATTGCAGATTTTATTCATATTTCCAGTGCACCATTAATGTTTCACACCACAGGGGCTTCTTTGCAGGAAACTGGAAATCATGGGTTTTGCTTTGCTGTAGTTCAGTTTGAACTGAGGCTATCTTATTTTAATGAGAAAGCAAGAGTCACTGGAAAAGACCACAATGCTATGAAAAATTGAAGGCAGCAGGAAAAGAGAAAGACACGCTCGTGAACACACATGAAGCTACCTTATACCGAATCAGACCATTGGTCCATCAAAGTCAGTATTGTCTACTCAGACCCAATATAAAATTGATTGCTACAATAAAGGAAGCCACAGCCTCAGTTTGCAACACCAGAGCATGATAGGATGCTTTGGAGGCCACCAGGGGTGGAATTTTAGCAGGAGCTCCTTTCCGTATTAGGCCACACACCCATGATGTAGCCAGTCCTCCAAGAGCTTACAAAAAAGAGCCTTGTAAGCTCTTGGAGGATTGGCTACATCAGGGGTGTGCGGCCTCTTGCTAGAATTCCATCCTGGAGGCCACTAATTCATAGTGTCACCATAAGCTGAAAGTGACTTGAAACTATATAGCACATAGTACATTTCTACATATGATCACATCAAGATTCCTAGGGTTTTTTGGCAGCATTTTATCCATGTGTGCGATTATAATATTACATTAGAGGAAGGGGAAATTCAGATGAATGGAGGAAATGGCACATTTCCAATTTTGGAATTAGTCAAACAAAAATTAAGGAGTAGAATGCAGTGCAGAGCTTCTGAAACAATGCAGTAACATAACTGGGAAGATCTTCTCTTTCATATTATTACCCTTCTATTGCTGATGAACTATAAGAGATCTGGTTAAACAGGGATTTTGACTGGTTTCCTAATGTGATGGTACACTCATTTTTTTTTTTCTGGAATTTTTTTTGCAACTGTACTGATTGGCTGTGGGAGCCAATGATCTAAATCTGGCACTTTTTGAGATCTGAATCTGGCACTTTCCAGTCCACACTTTCAAGGTAGTGTACAGGGCTGTTTGTTTGTTTTTTTTGGTATCAGGATCTCCTTTGCATATTAGACCACACCCCCTGATGTAGCCAATCCTCCAAGAACTTACAAGGCTCTTAGTTCAGGGCCTACTGTAAGCTCTTGGAGGATTGGCTACATTAGGGGTGTGTGGCCTAATATGCAAAGGAGTTCCTGCTAAAAACAAAAGGCATGGAGGTGCATTGGGAGATATCTCAAGGATTTTATTCTTGCATGGAGAAGTATACCACTCCTCAAAGCTTTGTATTCTGTTTCTTGTGTAGCCCCTCTGTTTTCAACACTATATTTTCTTAAAAAAAAAAAGATTGTCAGGAACAGAGCCATAATTCAGAGGATATTTATGTGATGGCAATTTATAAGAAACACACTATTAGCTTACAAATGCCAAAATAGCAAGAATATGCTGGAGAAAATGGTACACTTCTAATCAAACATTGCAAAAATGCATTAATCAGTATTTCATAGTTCATTACAATCTGACTAATTTTGAAATTCCTCATGTAAATTGATTATATGTCTTCTGCCTTCTGATAAATGAGCTTTTGTTTTAAGCAACCTTTACGGTGGAGACCATATTTCTCCATAGCTAAGGTGTTACAGTCTTTGAGTGTCACTCCTGACACTGTAGCCAATTGCTAAACCCCTCCTTCTTGTATCTTTTCAGCATATGTTCCAGCCAAAGTGGGTGGGACTGGAGAACGGAAATGATCCCCATGGAAACACAGCACTATTTCAATTAGACAGCAAGACTGACCTTAAAATACCAGCAATCTCATGGGCCTCCTTCATTATTCTCTATCATTTCCTCTTGTTTCCTCCATTTCTTACCTGTTTCTAGACTGTAAGCTCCTTTAGGAAAGTGTAAGAATGCAGCAGACTCTGAGACGGGTGAGATTACTGGAGTCCATCTTGGAACATTTTCAGAATAGAATTTGGGTTAATGTAGAATAGGGAGAGGTTACTGGGTTTCTCAATAACTGTAGTTGGAATCAAAAGTTTCCTTCGTGGTTGGTTATTCCATGCTTGGGTCACAATGGTGGTCACCTTTTTTTCCTCAGGACATTAACGGTCTGGTAGAAATGTTGCTTTACCGATAGATTAACTCTTTACACACCAGCTACACATAAAATATAAAAGTTGCCTAGAACATATGAAGCATATAACATTAAAAAAGGCCAAAAGTCCCCTAAAAATAACAACAAAAAATATGGCCCAAGGATGTATGCAGGACAATAATGGTCTTCCTGACAAGGCTCAAAAATAGGCTTATGATTGGTATATCCCTAGTATAGATTTGGGAAATACAAAGAAGCTTGTTTACTACATAAATGTGTACAAATGGCCCACAGCATTGATGACTGTGGCTAATCTTATTGGGGTTCTCCATTTAGGATAGATCTCTTTTTGCCTGCATAACATTTTTCTTAGGATATTAAATAGTCACCCTGACCTCCATGGCCCAGGCTAGTCCAATCTCATCAGATCTCAGATGCTACACAAGGTTGACCCTGAGTAGTATGTATAAGCAAGGCCACCAAGGAAAACTAAGGTTGCTATGCAGAGGCAGGCAATGGCAAACCACCTTTGAATGTCTTTTGCTTTGAAAACTCTACAGGGTTACCATTATTTGACTGTGACTTGATAGCACTTTCCACCACCACCATTAAACAGGTATCACCATGATAGGTTAAGACCTAACTAGGCACATGAAGGATTAGTAGAGGTTAGAACCTGGAAATATTAAGTAGATCAGTGATATCCTGAGATAACTGAGGATGTGGGGGGAATTCAGGCCAGCCATTCATGACTAGGCTTACCAGGCTCCCACTGGGGGCAGGGGATTCCCTGCTCTGGCCAGTGGGGGAGTTACTGGCTGCAATCAGAGGCCTAGGCTTGCATTGCCAGCAATACAGTGATGTCACATCTGGCACTCATATGAACATATGAAGCTGTCTTATACTGAATCAGACCCTCGATCCATCAAAGTCAGTATTGTCTACTCAGACTGGCAGCGGCTCTCCAGGGTCTCAAGCTGAGGTTTTCCACACCTATTTGCCTGGACCCTTTTTTAGTGGAGATGCCGGGGATTGAACCTGGGACCTTCTGCTTACCAAGCAGATGCTCTACCACTGAGCCACCATCCCTCCCCACTCACTTGAAGAGACATCATCATGTTGCTGGTGATGCAGGGACGCTCTGGTATTTTGGCAAAAACTCTATGGTAAAAATGCCTTCTATCATAGAGTTTTTGCCCAAACAACAGAGCATTCCTGCATCGTTGGTGACAACAACAAGAAGATGATATTGGATTTATACCCCGCCTACACTCTGAATCTTAGAGTCTCAGAGAGGCTCACAATCTCCTTTACCTTCCTCTCCCACAACAAATACCCTGTGAGGTAGATGGGGCTGAGAGAGCTCTCTCAGAAGCTGCCCTTTCAAGAACAACTGTTGCAAGAGTTATGGCTGACCCAAGGCCATTCCAACAGCTGCTAGTGGAGGAGTGGGGAAACAAACCTGGTTCTCCAAAATAAGAATCCATGCACTTAACCACTACACCAAACTGGCTCTTCCAACTGTCTGTTGGAAGTGATGTCACTGTGTTGCCAGTGACACCAGCCTAGGCCTCTATTTGCTCCTGGTAAGTCCTTCCACCCCCTGCCAGTTGCCAGGGCATACTTTACTCACGACAGACCAGAGACTGCTGAAGGAAATCCCTCAGTTCTGGCCAGCATCTTTAGCAGTTTTATGTTAAATGATGGAAGGTAGGTCAGCATTTCTCAGCACAGATTTTTTTCTGCAAGGCAAGACTACAGGCATGGCTCTATTGGCAGGCCAAGATGGAGGTGGTGAGAACACACACTAAACAATTGGAAAGATTTAAATAGTTGAAAAGTTAAACTGTTAATTAATAAATCCTTATTTAATTAACATTTTAAGTCTCACATGTGCCTTCAATTCTTGGTGTAGGGGCAATTGAGAACAGGAGTAGACTGGTAAGTGAAATCGCCCCTGGAGCAAAGTCAAGCTGAGCGACCTCTGCTGTGTTACAAGCTATCCCTGCAAGGCCACCCAACTCAGTGGGGTTTATAGGGGGCACTGGCTCACCCCTAGCATCATCTCCCCAAAATTGAAGAAGTATAGGAAGAGACAGTTGGTAAGCCATGTCTGAGAAGGGATTCGAGCCAAGCTGCCTCAGAGGCTCACAGAAAGAAGAAGAGGAGGAGGAGGAGATCAGATTTATATCCTGCCCTTTACTCAGAGTCTCAGAGCAGCTTGCAATCTCCTTTTTCCTCCTCTTCCCATAACAGGCACCCTGTGAGGTAGGTGGGGCTGAGAGACCTCTGAGAGAACTGCTCTTGAGACAATAGCTCTGCTGAGAATTTATGACTGATCCAAGGTCACTCAGCAGGTACATATGGAAGAACAGGGAATCAAACCCAGTTCTCCCGGATAAGAGTCCATGCTCCTAACCACTGCACCAAACTGGCTCTTTAGTTGCTGGATTTTGTTTCTGCTTGCTCCTGATCACCTTCTAGAACAGTGGCCCACTGGGAAATTTCCCTGGAAGTTAAATGTCCGGTCCTGCCAGCTGATGAATTATAAAAAGGAACCAGTCATGGAATATCACTCATCCCTAACTCTATCTGTTTACCTTCACTAGGTAAATTCCCTTGTCAACACAGTCCTGGCTCTAGGAAAAGCTCTAGTTTTCTCAAGCAGACAGTTTCATGTTGGGTCTTAAACTCAGCTTTTGCCT
Source organism: Heteronotia binoei (assembly GCF_032191835.1). Classification (NCBI taxonomy): domain Eukaryota; kingdom Metazoa; phylum Chordata; class Lepidosauria; order Squamata; family Gekkonidae; genus Heteronotia; species Heteronotia binoei. Next base: position 48,108,797 of record NC_083236.1, read on the forward strand.
TCAACCTCAATCCAACCTAAATTTGACCTCACTCATAGTTCATTTGGAAGCCAAAGAACTCTCAGATCATTAATGTTAAACATATGCTTTTTTTTTTTTTGGAAAAACAACTAGTGTTGCTCTTAAGAGAACAGCCACCAATCACTTACTTTTGACAATACTTTTGACAAGAGTTCTCCCTGTCTCAGCATTCATCAGAGAAGCTGATCTTTTCTAAAATACTGATACATCAAACCTTGCCAATAGCTACTCTGTCAGCATTCCACATTTCACTTATTTGGCTGTCTATATAAAGTTTTAGCACCGGGTGTTTGTGCCAAGAACATCTATCTAGTGATAAATTGCTATGACAGTGAAAAATATGCTTTCTGGATGATGTGTAAATTATTGATGGCACAGTGCTGCCAAAATTGTCGGCACAACCACCTACTTAGCTCACCAAGTCCTCTGAGCTATGAAAGAAGTTTTAAAGTATGGTATTTCACTGTTTTTTGGTTTTGTTTTTTAAAAAAAGCATGTTCCATGCAGGGGCCACCAATCTTGTTGAGCCCACCAGGATCTTGAGAACAGGAAGTGAGTGCCACCACAACGTGTCTGTTGCATTGGCCAATCACAAAACATCCAGAGTTTCCAAACCAAGCATCTTTCTACATTGCAAGCGGCTGTTTTGAATGGGTGCTCCTTGCAGACACAAAGGTGATGCCTTCTGAGTTCTTCTGAAACACCTCCTTCAAAAACCTGAGCTTTGCCTGAATGTGCATTTGCCCCCTGTATAAATATGTCCCTTCTTTGGATTCCCCTATATGGATATGGCAGACTTTACTGTTTTAACCCTCCCAAGAAATTGGGGTATTTTTGACCCTGGAGTCATGGGGAAAAATTGACACCAACCTCCTCAGTGAATTGGATTGCCCTGAAGTCCCTCTCTCTCCTCCCCACTGCCTTTTTAAAATTTAGTTTCATCAAAAGGAAAAATGGGTCAATCTGGCCCCAATAGACTTGGCTTGAAAAGAAAAGCACTATCCATAATCATAATTTGGGGTTCAATCGACTCCAAGAAAATATTGGGAAGAAATTATTTCAGCACTGTTCCCATGTTTAAATAGATTGGCCAGCACCCATTATCTCCATTTTATAGAAAGGTAGAGCAAATAGTGAAAACAAAATCTTTCTCCCATAATTCATAGTCTTTTTTGGCTTTGAGGATTTAGAACACTTTTGGAATTGGGGGTTGCAATGACCCCAGGGGAAAGCAGTCTTTGCAACCTGAATTGTTGAGTATATAGTAGGAGCAGGTAAGAGCCCTGTCAAAGTTTCCCTCATAACCACAGCCTCATGGAAAAGTTCAAATTGAACCACACTGCACTTTTGGAAATAGAGTCATTCCATACTCTCATTGTAAGATAAGCCAGGATTTGTTTGAATTTGGCATCCTCTGAACCTCACGTTTTACAGACTTGAAGGAGCCATGAAGCCTGGAACTCTAGATGATGCCTGGCCTAGATGACCAGTTTTCTAAGTTAAGTGCTTCCCTTTGTTCTTCTGGCCACCTGTTTTCTGAGCTAATTGCTTCCATTTTTGCCCTTCCAATTTTGTGAACTTTAGAGTGATCATCTCAACTTTATATATATATTTTGGGGTGGGGAAGTTCTCTAGATGACCCCAGCCACCTGTCCATGAGCTGATTGATTTCCTTTGTCTTTCAAATTTTCCAAACCTCTGATTTGATCATCTCAACTTTATAGGGTGAAGTTAGTCTAGATGACCCACAGCTCCATGTGCACTTAACTGTTCACTTTCAAATTTCCTAAACCTCTGAGTCACCTTCTTAACTTTACATATTTGGTGTGGGTGGAAGGTTACAATGATTGCTTTCTTTAAAATAAACAGTTTTAAAGATTCCCAACTGTGTTTTCTGCTTTAAAAATCTACATTGTGGGGTTTTGCTGTTTTCAGTGAGGAGTATTTTTGACAATTCCAAATTTGTCTCTCCTTGGTCCTGCAGCTCTGAAAAAAAATCATGAGGCCTGATTTTTTTTTTCTTAGTAGCTGATGCCATGACGGAGAGAGCTCTCAGGTTTCAATTGTTTTTTGCTGTAATGTGGGCAGGGTTGCCAATCCCCAGTTGGGGGCAGGAGATCCCCTGGTTTGGAGGGCTTCCCCCCACTTCTGGGTCATCAGAAAGTGCTGGTGGTGGGTCAGAAACTCCATTATACCCTATGGAAACCAGTCTCCATAAGGTATAATGGATATTGATCCATGGGGGTCTGGGGACTGTTTTTTGAGGTAGAGGCATCAAATTTTCAGCATAGCATCCAGTGCCTCACCTCAAAACACCCCCAAGTGTAAAAAAGATTGGATCAGGGGTCCAGTTCTATGAGCCCCAGAAGAAGGTGCCCCTATCCATTATTTCCAAATGGAGGGAAGGCATTCAAAAGGTGTGTAGTTGCTTTAAATGTGATTGCCAGAACTCCCTTTTAATCATGTTTGTCACACCCTTGCTCCTGGCTCCACCCCCAAAGTCCCCAGGTATTCCTTGAGTTGGACCTGGTAAGCCTAAATGTGGGGTCACTTTGAACCCTATGCCAAAGTAGTATAGCTGCTTAAAAAAAAAAAAAACCTTGGAAGAGTTAATTGCATGCTTCCATATACTCTATAGTTGAAACTCAGGGCTGCCAGGCTCCTGCCCCGAGCTGCTGCCCCCTATCTCCAATCAGATGGTCATGAAGGTACTTACTAGCAGTGGAGGGAGGCCAAGGCTGGTGTTGCAGTGATGTCACTGGCAACACAGTGACATCACTTCTGGTCCACATTGGAAGTGACATAACATTGCCACCAACATGGGGCACTCTAGGATTTGGGCGAATACTCTATGGTAGATGGTTTTTGTACATAGAGTGGGTGCCCAGACATCACAGTGATGATGGCCTAGGCCTTTCCTCACCACCAGGAAGTCCCCCCACCCCCTGCCAGTTGCCAGGAGGGTCATGGCAACTCTATAGAAACTTCTATAAAAACTTCTTAAAAGGTAACAGTGGAGAAGAAAATGTACTGTATTTTAAAATGTAAAACAAAGCTGGATAACTGATACATAATCATTGTTCATAGAAAATTACAGGGGTAGAATTCTAGCAGGAGCTCCTTTGCATATTAGACCACACCCCCTGATGTAGCCAATCCTCCAAGAGTTTACAAGGCTATTTTTTGTAAGCTCTTGGAGGATTGGCTCCATCAGGGATGTGTGGCCTAATATGCAAAGGAGCTCCTGCTAGAATTCCACCCCTGGAAAATTATATTTAGATATTTGAGGAATGGTAGATTTTATCAGAATTTGGGGAAAGGGTAAATACAGATGGGTCTTCCAGTGTATCTAGGGCACTGCTTTTGTGGTCTTAAGATCGTTTGTGTAGCATTTATTATGGATGAATATTGTTGAGCCAAAGGAAATGAATTGAGATGTCACAGATTCTCAAAGAAACCTCATCATTGATCAGTCAGTGTGGTTTGGCCTCAGGTGCTGCCCAGGGCTAAATAAAACAACATCCATTTTAAGTCGATTAAACCCAGAGTAAACACATACCGTAGCTGGAAGGCTTTCTTCTAACCATAAGTGTGATCATTTTAAACAACATTTCTGAGTCTGCATCGAAAAGAGAGGAGAAGGGAACTATCTCTACTCTTAGTCTTGTACTAACTATTTCACATTGTGAAAGAGCAGCTTGATATCTGGCTTCTTTGATTTATTCTCAATTTACATGGATAAGTGAATTATGCATGTAAACAAACATATCCATAATACATACAGCAGAATGCTATTTTTTTTTAAAAAATGTTACTTATGTAATCTGTTTTCACTGTCAGCAAGAAAGGTGAACTATGAATGACATCAATAACAATACACGGTATACCAGTTGAACAGCTGTAGGACACCAAAATATTCCCCTTGTATCCTCCTAAAATTATACCAAGTGCCCAGGATCTTTGCCAAACATAGATCTAAAACCAGCATATTACCCAAAAACAGGATTTCTATGATTTTTCTGCAGTCTTAAGCATGGATACTTAAATGGCAGAACTTAGAATTTCCCATCGTGTTTTGACTGGAAAAGCCCAGTTTCATTTTCACTTCTTCCCTGTAGAATTTAACCCTGTGCTTTTTTTCATGTTGTTGTTCCATTTCCTTGCTCCAATTCCCCCTCCAATGCATTTTCAATATTGTGTCTATAAATTCCTATTATATGCATATAGTACATATAAATGACCTGCATTATATTTTTTTAAAATAACTAAATCTGTTTATACACATATACATAAGTATTAAAAGCTGAGAACTGCCACTCATCCATAACACTTGTAAGTAAATTTCATTGATTTTCAAGGAAACATACTTAGAGTAAAGTTGTGAGTCTTATTTAGGATTCATTATGACATGACAGACTACTGTAGATTGACCTTGTTTAATTCTCTCGTCTGAATATTGTCTCTATTATGCTTCGTACATTTTCTGCTTTTGTATTATTGGTACTATTTGTGATAACTGTAGTTACACACTTATCATATTAAAAGGTAGTCCACTGGGCAAGCACCAGTCATTTCCAACTCTGGGGTGCCGATGCATCACAACGTTTTCACGGCAGACTTTTTACAGGGTGGTTTGCCATTGCCTTCTCCAGTCACCTACACTTTCCCCCCAGCAAGCTGGGCACTCATTTTATCAACCTCAGAAGGATGGAAGGCCGAGTCAACCTTGAGCGGGCTACTTGAACCCAGCTTCTGCTGGCATCAAACTCAGGTTATAATAATAATAATAAGGTTGTGAGCAGAACTTGGACTGCAATACTGCAGCTTACCACTCTGCACCACGGGGCTCTCCACTTATCATATATGAATATGCAATTTGTATTTAAATGGCATTTAATGTTTATTTTATCATCATATTACAGTAGGGTTATATAATTTTTTGAACCTCCTGTTCTTGCCTGGAGGTCTCCTGGAATTATGACTCATCTTCAGACCATACAGATCAGTTCCCCTGGCAGTACCGGATTAAACCTTGGAGAGGCCCCTAGGCAGTCAACATCTCAGGGCCCCTTTCACAAATTATCTCCTAATATCTCTTGCAGGCACCTTCTCAAAAGCCCCTTTGACAAAGCTGTGGGGGAGAGGCAGAGAGGGGCAAACCAGCCTGGGGCTCCTAGATGTGTTGGGGCCTATAGACCAGTGCCTACTTAACCTATTTGTTAATCTGGCCCTGGTTCCCTGGCAGCTTCAGAGGGCAGACTGTATGGCATCAAATGCCCTGCTGAGGTCCCTCCCCTCCCCAGACTCCCCCCCCCCCAAAAAAAAATCTCCACAAATTTCCCAGCCTGGAGTTAGCAACCCTGCATCCAACCAGCTTTTCTGTTGGTGAAAAAAATAGAGGAGTCTGGGGATTAGAGGGCTGACAAAGCTATGCTGAGGATCATGGGAATTTATTCAAGCTGAGGATCATGGAAACTGCATGGATAAAAGCTTTATAAGATGAGGTTCTGTAGGAAGGAGGGGATTTATGTGAGACTGAGGGGGGCGGGAATTGGCTGAAATCCATGTAATTGAACTGCATGGTTCTTCCTACTCGTAGAATCACAGAATCATAGAGTTGGAAGGTACCTCCAGGGTCATCTAGTCCAACTCCAAACCAAGAGTTTTATTCAACTCTTTTTGATTAAAAAGAACTACTCACACTTCGCCTTTGTGACTAGAGCATATGGGTAGACATCTGCCTCTCACACTGCATATGCCATAGACATGACTGGTGCCTGCATATTCCTCCACCAGCCACCATGTTGCCATTATTAGGCATTCCTCACTTAATAAGTGTTTTAATCAGATCCCCAGAGGCCAGCTAAGGAAGATACGGTAGGACACTTGAAGACTTTGTTCAGCCACCATCAGTTTTGGTCTGGTAGGGTAGGCCCACATTTGGCTGCAGCTGGAATGCAACAATTCAGGACATGCTATTGGGGCCTCTCACAATGCCTCTGATGTTCCTCCTATATGTGCAAACAGGTTTGATGTTGTTGCCGTTTTTAAGGAAAATGCAGGGGGAAAGACGAGGGACAACAAAACAGCTTCACAGTTCTTATCATTTTCGGCTTATGAGTAGGTTAATGGGGGACTGTTCAGTCTCTGCAACTCTCCTGATGAGCCAAGAATGTTCAAATCACCTTTTCTGCTTGCCCTCTATAAAATCATTTTTATGGCCATTATCAACCATAATAGGGTGGATTCATAATCACTGGAACAGCATGCTGATGATGTCAGTACATTATACCCTGTCAATGATTCTCCTCCTGTAACTGAAAGTAACCAGAAGGACAGCCATGGTATTTAGCTGTCTTCCAATGGATTCTTTGTTGTAAAATACACATGGCTTGTTACTCAGCTTGCCAAATGTGTTTTTGGACTCATAAACGTCATGGTAGAAAGCACTGGACAACACCCCAAATTATCCAGGTCAACCGGAAAGTCTCTGGCGTTGAAAAGATAAAAATAATTTGTAAAAATGTCCTTCTTGGCTTTTATTGTATTTTTTTTATTGCTGGCGATTTCTACTTTTGACTAGTTAATGGGAATGTATTTTTTCCTCTTCCTTTGCCATTACCCCTTCCCGCTCCTTTCCAGGTCACTAATTTTTCTGCTTAGAGTTCATTCTACTTAGACTGATATGCTGTCTTTTTAATGAGGTTATTTCTGGGTTATTAGCCTTCTTGTTATATGATATCTTATAAGAAAGACCTAATTGATGTAAATCAAATATAGCTAGCTGAAGAAAATCATAAGGATCTTTTAAATATATATTTTAAAACTCATCTGTGCATCGTAGAAGTACGCGTGATGCTTCCTTGTCAGATATAGTGCTCTTTATTTTAGCAAGCTCTTAAAACAATTTGTATATTGCCTGGTTAACAGAGGTGGAAGTTTAGGAAAGCCATTGGCATTTGGTTCTGCTGACTAAGCACTGGGCAGAAATTAGATGGCAAAGAATTTGGTGGGAGGGGTTTAATTGTACACCTCAATAACTCCAGCGACATTTTTATTCAAGCATTCTTATATAAGTCGTTAAGCTTTAAGCTAATCTTTTGCTGATTTCCCCCCAGTCACATGCAATAGGCAATGCTTTAAAACATGACCAAAATAAATTAATAAATAAATTGGACTATCTGCGGAATCCTTAATAAGCTTCTGTTCATATAACCTTCAAAGTAAACTATGTGTAGATTTAACAGCAAAACTGAAGGTAAATTATGTGTTGATTTGCAGCCAAACTCTACATTGCTATATTGCTGCAAGAGTTGCGCACGAGCTCCATGGGGCGATTCACACTTAACTAACCATAAAGGTAAAGGTAGTCCCCTGTGCAAGCACCAGTCATTTCCGATTCTAGGGTGACGTTGCTTTCACAACCTTTTCATGGCAGACTTTTTACCGGGTGGTTTGCCATTGCCTTCCTCAGACATTTACACTTTACCCCCAGCAAGCTGGGTACTCATTTACCAACCTCAGAAGGATGGAAGGCTGAGTCAACATTGAGCCATCTACCTGAACCCAGCTTCCACCAGGATCAAACTCAGGTCGTGAGCAGAGCTTGGACTGCAGTACTGCAGCTTTACAACTCTGCGCCACAGGGCTCTTAACTAAACATGCCTGAGTTTTTAAAAAGTATTTTCACTGGGAGGGTAATGGGCTCCATCCTATGAGTCTGGTCAAGTAACTAAGTAACAAACTTAGCTGAGTGATGTGGCAGAATACAGTCTGGTGCAATGTAATGGTTTGAGCAATAGGCTGGTGAGGCCCAGGCCTTGTTTTGGGCAGGAGCTCACAGGAGTGGAGATCTGAAGCCTCTAAATTTCATTGTGCTCCTTCTTTCTTAAACCCCCACCCCCCAATACTTGCTTCTGGGCTCCACTGTTCAAACCCCGGGTGAGAATTTTGCTGAACTCTAAGACTGGACAAATTTCCTAATATTTCCCCCCACAAAAATGGGAACATAACCAAAACACATAATGCAGACAGATGGAAATCTTCATCATGCCACTGTGGCCACGTAGGAGAAAGTAACCGAAAAAGACTGAGGGGAGTAAGGTTTTATTATGACAGTTCTAATTCAAGAAGTATTTTAAGGTAGATGCTGAGCTGATATAATTTAGTATACCTTCCAGTGGTGTCAGGGGTATGTGGCATATGCAAATGAGTTGTGCAAACGAGTTGTGCTAATGAGCTCCGGCACCTCTTTTTCTACAAAATGACCCCTGGTGAGGCCCAAACTCAAAACAACACTCAGCCACAATGTTCACTGTGTGTCTTTTTATGAGACATGCTCTCTCTTGAGGTACCTGAAAGAGCTGCTATAAGGATAAAGTAGTGGGGAAAGATTCATGTATGCAATTTTTAACTCCTTGGAAAACAAACTAGAAAAAAAATGAGATGGGTGCTACAAATTACAATGAACACAGAAAAAGGCATTTCCCCCCTGTGTAGTCTAAGATGCATCTCTGTCTGTTCTGGTTATTTTTAAAATTTACATATGACCTGAAAAACCCACTTTTGAGTAACTCATCTCAATAACTCACCTTTATACTTACTTTGTCTTTTATACGGTAGTAGTTACAATATATATCCTGAGTATCTTAATCTCTGTAATGATATCTGTAGTTTGCTCTACTTTTTATTGTATTTGTTAATATTTCATAATAAAGTATGTATTATTTTAAAAATATGTATGTTATTATAGGAAGAAATATACTTTTTGATCTCTATAATCATCTCATTTTCTCCTTAAAAGCTGGACTTTGAAATGTTTAAAGATACTCGGTGTTACAGATTGCAGTAATGGCATCAAAATGGGGAGGGGGAAGGAGTGTGTAATTTTGGAAGAGAATATTTTCTATTGTTTTGGTGTTACTTATACCCACAATTTAAAGTGAGAACTGTGGTGCCTGATTTTGAAAGACATTTCAGGTTAAAATATGGGTGTTTTAAATTTCTGTGTGCAAATATACCAACCAACTTTGCAATTTAGTCAGTTTTTAGTCAACAATATATGTAAGGCTGATTGTTTCAATGCTTTAATAAATTCACATTAGTAGTATGATAGTCATTGCAGTAAATGGCTTGGAAGTTAGAGCAAAAATTATATTTAAAAGCGAGGGCTTGGTCCAGTCAAAACTAAGCTCTCTCAATATGGATTTTAGTAATAATTATTTCCTACAAAATGCATGACATATAGAACATTTGTTTTTGTTACCTCTCATGCAGTAAATATTAGGGAGAACAATACTATCTTGTGAGCTCTGTAGGTCTGTCTTACTGATCCCTGAAGTTGCACCTAACAATGGATTTCCTAACATCCATTTGCTGTTTCAACAGAGCCTCATTCTCCCAAAGCAAACAGCCAGTCCTGGCTTTTGAGCAGGAAGCGCTTCAGAAGAGTCCAAACATCTCCTTTGGGTCTGCAGGGAGCACCTATTCAGCAATGCCAGCCTCCCAACATTTTGTAATTGGCTACAGCAACCCAAACTGTGGCAGCCATTTTGTAGTCAGCCATTCCCATAGTCCAACAATGCTGTGTGCTTTGCCATATTGTCAACCCTAATATGAAAATGTTCAATGTTACTGAAAAATATATAAGATTTTAAAAGCTTTAATGGTCTAGGCTGTTAATTGTGTAACTTTAATTGGAAATAAAAAATACAGATATGCATTGATCCATGTGATTTAAATAAAGTCATAAAATGTGAATGTTACCCAGTGGAAGTATTGAAGAAAGAGCACACAACCTTTGAGAAGAAAAAATATTTCAGTAGTGGATGTGCACTTCCACATGTGAAGTTAGACGAGTCCTATTCTAAGCTTAATGACGTCTAAGACACCATTTGGACATTATAAATTTAAGCCCCTGCCATTTGGCATTACTTCCGCCTCTGTGATATTTCACAAAGTCATTGTAGAGATCTTGAGATTACAAGGTGTTGATAATGGTTGATTATTCAAGTTGAAACAAGGGCCTAACCGAACACAGTGAAAATTCAGTTCAGTTCGAGGGAGGGCACTGAATTATAGAAGGAGGCTAAGCATTAGTCTAGAATGCCAATGCCACTTTTGGTTTCATGTTTGCTCTTCAGTTTCTTGGAACAAACACGTTTCTTTTATATACATGAGCGTATTAATTTTTTTTCTTTATGCATGATGATTTGTAAGCAAATACTCCTTGGTACTCGATTTCCAGTCAATGTTTCTAGATTCTATTGATATCGCTTGCACTTGTTTGCATTATTTATTTATTTAGAAACATATATATGCTGTCTCTCCAAGAGAGCTTCTCAAGAAGGTTAACCAAATGAAAATTACAGTGTAAAATCATAAAAAAAACAATTATAAATAATAAAAGTCATGAAGGGCATGTTTTATATGTTTTAGATATGTTATATAACATTAGGGTTGTCAAGTCCAAATCAAGAAGTATCTGGGGACTTTGGGGGTGGAGCCAGGAGACTTTGGGGGTGGAGCCAGGAGACATTGGGGCGGAGCCAGGAACAAGGGTGTGACAAGCATAATTGAACTCCAAGGGAGTTCTGGCCATCACATTTAAAGGGACAGCACACCTTTTAAAATGCCTTCCTTCCATAGGAAATAATAGATAGGGGCACCTTCTTTTGGGGCTTCTTTTGAAACTTGGCAGGTATTTTGGGGAGAGGTACTAGATGCTATACTGAAAATTTGGCACCTCTACCTCAAAAAACAGCCCCCCTCCAGAGCCCCCGATGCCCATGGATCAATTCCCCATCATTCCCTATGGGAATCGTTCATGGAGGTGCATGATGGCTGTGGGGGAGGGGGCTTCCCCCGCCAGCCAGCTGGCTGGGGGAGGGGGGAAGTCTGTAAAACCAGGGGATCCCCTGCTGGGACCTGGGGATTGGGAAGCCTATATAACATACTACAGAGTGGCATCCCCAAAAGGGAGATAAGATACTAGCGCCAACTGCCCAGAGCCTGGGCATGATTCTGGATGCCTGTATATCAGTGGAGGCCCAGGTCACAAATGTTGCCAGGTTGGCTTTTTCTCATTTGTGCCAGGCCAAGGAACTAGGCCCTTAACTTTCTCATCTGGACCTAGCCACTGTAATCCATGCAACTGTCACCTCCAGGTTGGATTACTGTAACTCACTCTACGTGGTTCTGGTCTTGAGGCTGACCTGAAAATTCCAACTGGGGCAGGATGCATTGGGGACCTGGCATACAGCCCACATTCAAATTGTGCTATTTGAGCTTCATTGGCTTCCAGTGAGGTACTGGAACTGGTTCAAAGTTCTGGTGCTAACCTTTAAAGCCCTTAATGGTCTGGGACCCACATACCTTTGAGACCACCTCTCCCAATATACCCCCCAGATGAGCACTATGCTCAGTAGACCAAAATCTACTCATGATCCCTGGTCTGAGGGATATCCAGCTGTCCCTGACTAGACCCAGGGCATTTTCTACCCTGGCTCCAACATGGGAGAACTCTTTGCCGAATAACATCCCATCCTTCAAAATGTGAAACAGTTCCACAGGGCCTATAAGGCAGAGATATTCTACCAGGCATTTTGTTGAGAACAGTGACAGCTATTTCCTCTGCTATTCCCATCATTCATCCCCCTCTGTCCCCTTGCGATTGGTTAGCTTTCCTGGATTTTTATTGCCATCTTTTAGTGGTTACTGATTTTATGGTTTTTAATCATATCATAACAGGGTTGTATTGATTTTAATGTTGTATACCGCCCTGAGCACCACAGTCTACAATTGAATATATAAATAAATATGTGGCATTCATGGCTCTTTGAGCATGAAGATCGAGGCTAGATTGGCTATGAAGTGGAAGCAGCCATCCAATGGAAAGGTAGATGGTGAGGCTACATATTATTGCCTGTCCCTCTTGATCCAGCTTTTGCCACTAGGGAAGGGCACAAACCAAATTACAAACTGAAATTCATCATGAACCAGGCCCAGTTCATGGTTTACAAACCTCAGATTGTGCCATTCTGCCCCCATGAACCTCCCACAAAACACCCAGGTGGCTTTGGGAGATTTCTATGGTTTCTGTCAGTAGATACAGTGGCACTAATGGCAGCGTGGTCTCTTTAAATGCCTTCTTCAAGATGTGCTGCTGCTGTGGTGCAGCTCAGCAAATGAGTCATGCCACCATGGTGGTGGTGGCATGGCTTGCAAAGACTGTTTAAAAGGATCCCCTTAAATGGCTTTTGCAAGCCATGCTGCCACTTCCTGAGTTTGCTTGCGAGTCCTACTGTGGTGGCAGTGGGGCAGCTTACAAAAGCCATTTGAACTTCGAATACTGAACATCAAATACTGAACTTGTAACCAATGAGTGTAGCTGTAGGACCGCCATATGATTTTAATGTGTATGTATATAACAAATGTTTAGATTTTTAACTGTAAATTATGTAATGTTAATTTTAATGCTTAATCTTAGATTTTATGTTAGTTTTATATGTTGTAAGCCGCCCTGAGCCACCTAGTGGGAAGGGCGGGATATAAATCCTAGATAGATAGATAGATAGATAGATAGATAGATAGATAGATAGATAGATAGATAGATAGATAGATAGATAAATAAATAAATAAATAAATAAATAAATAAATAAATAAATAAATAAATAAATAAATTTAAAGGAAATTAAGTGGATTTTGCAACCTGTGCCATATCATGAACTACAAACCCTGAAATGGTTTGTTAAACTGAAAGGTTCATGGAGGTTCATGAGATCCCATGAACCTCCATTTTCTTGGTTTGTGCCCATCTCTATTTGCCACTTGCTGCATATCCATGGATTGTATCTCTCCCAGTGCTGTGTACCAATTTTGTTTTCTTATAGGAAAATAGTAAAACATATCCTAAGGCTTCTGTATATGCCCAGAAAGCAAAAAGGAAAGTTTTAAAAGCCCAGAATGAGTGGTGACACACCCTGGGTACACAGATTAGTACAGCTATTCTAGCAAGAAACAATTCAATTTTGTTTGATTCTTAAAGATTTTACTGGGAATGTCTGAAGGAGTAAAGATTCTTGGCTACAGAGTCCTCACACCCACTCACACCCACTAAAACTGGCGAGGGTGTGAAGCTAACTAACACATTTTATTTCAATGTTGTGTACCTCACTTACCAGAAAACAAGTGCCAATCCCAGCTCTGTCACAATATTTTTATGTTGTAGTGAGTGTGCACATAAAATATGAAGCCCTTCAAAAGTGGCTGGAGAATGTGGATTTCCTCCTTCTCTCAGCAGTCACATGTGAGTTTAGAAAAAGCAATACTGCAGGCTGTGACACCCAGATAGATCAGGGGTGTAATTCTAGCAGGTAGATCAGGGGTGGAATTCTAGCAGGAGCTCCTTTGCATATTAGGCCACACACCCATGATGTACTAGCCAGTCCTCCAGGAGCTTACAAAAAAGAGCCTTGTAAGGTCCCGGAGGATTGGCTACATCAGGGTGCGTGGCCTAATATGCAAAGGAGCTCCTGCTAGAATTCCACTTCTGCTAGGGATGCCAGCCTCCTGTTGGAACCTGGGGATCCCCTAGAATTACAGCTCATCTCCAGAATACAGAGATTGGTTCCCCTGAAGAAAATGGGTGTTTTGGAGAGTGGACTCCATGGCATTGCATCCCACTAAGGTCCCTGTCCTCCCCAGGTTCTATTCCCCAAATCTCCAGGAATTACCCAACCTGGCTTTGGCCACCCTCCCCCTCCCCTGCTGGTGGCTGGGGGGGCATGGCGACTCTAAGCCATGCAATTTGAACAGCTACAGTGAAGAGTGGAAGGCAGAAAAAAAATCATCCATCCAGCCTGTTTCACCAGCGCCACTTTCACCATCCTTTGACACTGGAATGGCAATTTATGGTTGCCAGCCTTCATGTGGGGTCTGAAGGTCTTCTGGAATTACAACTGATCTCCAGAGATCAGTTTCCCTGAAGAAAATGGCCACTTTAGAGAGTCCATTCTATTACATTATTACCCACTGAGGTCACTCCCCTTTCCAAATCCTGCCCTCACCAGGCTCCACCCCCAAATATCCAGGAATTTCCCAACTTGGCATTGGTGACCCTCAGGGCTTTTTTGAGCAGGAACGCACAGGCATGCAGTTCTGGCTGGCTTGGTGTCAGAGGGTGTGGCCTACTGGGGTTTATCTACAAACAGCTATATGCACAACAGTGGTGATGTCAGGGGGTGAGGCTTAATATGCAAATGAATTGCTGCTGGGCTTTTTCTACAAAAAATGCCTTGTCAACTTCAGCCTACTGAGGTTTTAGCAAGTGCACAGCTCAAATCTATAACATATATCCATTAGAATCACAATACGGGAAGCATCCCTGAGGTGAAGGGATACATTTTACAGTACATATACTGAAAGGGTGAGGGCTTGCTGGACTAGCCTCCTCCATTCTTTCGACCTGAGAGGTACTTCTGTCCCCTTTATTGTTTGAGAGCCAGTGCGGTGTAGTGGTTAAGAGCAGCAGACTCTAATCTGGAGAACTGGGTTTGATTCACTCCTCCTCCACGTAAAGCCTGGTGGGTGACCTTGGGCCAGTCCCAGTTCTTTCAAAACTCTCTCATCCCCATCTACCTCATGTATACCCCGCCCCTTTTAGTCTTCTTGGGGTAGAAAAAACCAGATACAAAAACACTCTTCTTCTTGATTGGAACAAGGCCAGCCTTTTAACCAGTCTTCTTTTACCAAATGCCAGCTCAGGGTTGTAGTTCAGTGTGGTAAATCCGTGGAAACAACTTTGTTAGGCTTATTTGGAGCCGTCGCCGCTGTGCCTGCTTCTTTCAAACAGTCTGAACTGCTCGGAACATTCCAGAACCATCTGAAGGTCTGTAGACTGTCTAGACATTTCCCTTACTGCTCAGTGACATATGATGACCGATGTAAGGCATCTGGAGCATGCTCCCATCACTATTTCCTGTCATGAGACATCTGGAGAGCAGAAGGTCCTTCCCAAGTATACACTGGTCTATTGAGCTGGCATGAGATCTGTATATCCTAATTCATTCATGAGGTGACTCGCCTTGATGACAGTCAATGGCACATGAAAATAAAGTCTCTGATGGCACGTATTAGTTACATGAAAGTGGGAGAAATTTCCATGAAAGGAAATAAACAATCACTTGGATGTTCCTCAATAATTTGACTACATATACCCAGGCCTCAGATTCAGCAGGAGCTCACAGGAGCGCAGCTCCTGAATCTTTCTGACGGTTCCCCCTCTTCCTCCCCACCTACCTTGTCCATTGAATAGTAGGTACAGTTGCATAACAATCCCTGGATTAGGAAAGCAGCCAGCCAGCCAGCCACCAGGGGGTTTGGCACGCCCCCAGCAGCCCTCATTAACCCCTGAAGAAGCCCGCACCACCCTTTCTCCACTTCTTATGTGATTTTAAGTAGCAGGTGGCTTGTTGGCCTTTTGACAGGGGGAGGGTGGCCCAGGAGAGCCCCAGGGAAGTGAGGCCTGCTTGGACTGGCTGGATCTCTAGCCAGCCCAAGCAGGGATGGCTTAACCGGGGCTCTCCTTTCTTGCGTTGGGTTGCTTTTGGCTGGTGAAGGAACAGCATATGTTAATGAGTTATGCTAATGAGCTCTGTCACCTATTTTTCTACAAAACCACCGCTGCATGTACCCATAGTTTGAATATTTCCAAATAGAGGATGTAATTGGATCTGTTTGTGCATGAATCTGGTACAAATTGCCAGGTTGGTGTAGAGCCAGTTGGTGTAGTGGTTAGGTGCGTGGACTCTTATCTGGGAGAATCAGGTTTGATTCCCTGCTCTTCCACTTGCTCCTGCTGGAATGGCCTTGGGTCAGCCATAGCTCTGGCAGAGGTTGTCCTTGAAAGGGCAGCTGCTGTGAGAGCCTTCTCAGCCCCACCCACCTCGCAGGGTGTCTATTGTGGGGGGAGAAGATATAGGAGATTGTGAGCCGCTCTGAGTCTTTGATTCAGAGAGTAGGGCGGGGTATACATCTGCAATTCTTCTTCTTCAAATCCTTAAACCAGTAAAGCAGATTGGTGGTGGAAAGTGCCACATCTAGTCACAGTTGATTTATGGCAACCCTGTAGGATATTCAAAGCAAAAGATATACAGATGTGGTTTGCCATTGCCTGCCTCCAAGTCATGGCCCTGGTATTCCTTGGAGGCCTCCCATCCAAATACTAGCCAGGGCTGACCTTGCTTAGGTTCTGAGATCTGGTGAGATCAGATAAGCCTGAGCTATCCAGGTCAGGGCTAGTAAAACAGATTATCCATTGCTTAATTCTTTCCATTTTATGGGAAACTTTTTAAAAAAACCCTTTCCTCATAACCAGGTAAGTGAGCTTATAGCTCAAATAAATTGCTCAAATAAAAATAAATAAATAAAATACGGCAGTCATGAAATGGGATGGGGGGAGGGGCTAGGACTTCAATTATAATTGGTGCAAATTGAACCAGGGAGACAAATGCTTTAGACCCATGATGAAGTCACACTAGCAGATCTTTCCACGCTTTTTGGTTTCCCTTCAGGAAGAGCTGCCTGTTCAATATGTATCCATGTAAGTCTTATTTATTTTCATTATTTATAATCCACCTTTCTCACATGAACTCAAGGTGGATTACATAGTGTGAATCAATACAAACAACAGGATGGAACATTACAATAGGATTCAGGTTGTAGAACCTACCAGAACTCTAAAAATAGAACTGAAGAAAAGCTTAGGTGTTAGCGTTACACATTAAATGATGCAAAAATCCATAGTAGGATCCAGGGCTTTTTTTGTAGCAGGAACTCCTTTGCCTATTAGGCTACGCCCCCCTGATGTAGCCAATCCTCCAAGAGCTTACAGTAGGCCCTATAAGAAGAGTCCTGTAAGCTCTTGAAGAATTGGCTTCATCGGGGGGGGGGGGGGCGTCTAACACAAAAGAGTTCCTGCTACAAAAAAAGCCCTGGTAGGATCCTAGTTTCAGTAAGCTATAGAACACAGTCCCTAATGATTTTTATTGACAGCTGCAAATGTAGTTCTGACTTTGGATGAAGAAAAAGGGAGAATGGGAGGTTACATTCAGACTCCTGCAGTCCCTTGTCTCCACAGGTTTCTTTCACAATGACCCATTGAATCTTAATAGGGTCATTTCGTAGAAAAAGAGGTTCCAGAGCGCATTAGCACAACTCATTTGCATATGCCACACACCCCTGGCATCAACAGAAGGTGTACTAAATTATATCAGCTCAGCATCTATACAAGAGTGAGCAATCTTAAGCAACACTGGTCCCAGACCATTTAGCACTTTCAATGGGGAAGACAACAAACAACCTCAAATGGCGATAAGAAACATATTTGCAACCAGTACAGTTCTTCTAGAACTGGTGAGATGTGCTGCCATTGACTTTCCCCAACCATCAAGCCAGCTGCTGCATTTTGAACAGATTTAGGGTTTGGAATCCTTTGAGGCAGTGGTGCTTGCCCATCTGGCTTGTGGCTCATATGTAATATCTTTCCGTAGCCATTTTTTAAAATCACACTAGGCAACCAAGTAGCATGTTTATTATAATGCTACTGGGGACCAAGGGAAGAAGCAGGATACAGTGGCAAGTATTTTGTTCTACTATCAACATAGTAGATTTAAATTCATTGCATTTGGCTTAGAATTTCTGCTTAAAGTGGACTGTGTGATTTCCCCAGATATTCATATGAACAGTCCCAAATATCCAAGGATGCTCAAATAGATACCTGTTGACTTTTCCAGGTGCCCATCAAGCACATGACGGATCCTAGGTATTTCCAAGGCTACTGCATCCACCCGAACATGGTGCCTCAGTTTCTGTGGTAGTCAACACATATCCTTCCCCAAGTAACTTTGGGGCATAACACTGAAAAAAAAAGTTGAATAAAAATTGGTTCCCTTCTGCTTCGAATGTTTAGAGAGCAAATTTCAAAATGCTACCAGGTTGCCATTTTATTTGTTTGTGGGGTTCCCCCCCCCTCTTATTTACTGAATACCTGCAACATGCAGCTGTCCTTTATGATTGCTATAAGACTGTACCTTAGCTGACACATTAATTGATTAAAAGGTTCCACATTAGTTTGTGGGTGTGATCACATGAGCAATTTGGCCCAGTGTAGCCATCCCTTCCCTCTGAATCAAATGAGTGTGATCACGTGAGCACTTGTGCCCCACTCATTCCTAACTCACTCTAAAATGATTCCCACACAGATTAAATAGCCACTGGCAAATTCCAGGGGCTACCTCAGCAAAGCGTTTCCAAGGCGGGTTTCCAGCCGTCTGATCACTCGGGCATGCCATGGAAATGCATGAATGGTGTGACGGTCCACTCTGTTTCTGGTGCATTCTTTCTCTCCCCCCTCCATCTCACTCCAACATGTGTTTCAGCATTCCCACAGAACGTGGCCAGAAGTGTGCACATGTACAGTAGGAATTTTGAAAAAGCCAACACAGCCATGGGTCTGTGGTTGTGGCACATTAGTGCGAGTATCTGGGGCTCTGGGGGGCTGTTTTTTTGAGGTAGAGGCACCAAATATGCAGCATAACATCCACTGCCTCTCTTCAAAACACCACCCAAGTTCCAAAAAGATTGGACCAAGAGGTCCAGTTCTATGAGCCCCCAAAAAGGTGCCCATCCTTTATTATTTCCAATGGAGGGAAGTCATTTAAAAGGTGTGCAGTCCCTTTAAATGTGATGGCCAGATTTGGAGTTCAATTATGCTTGTCACAGCCGTGCTCTTAGCTCCACCCCCAATGTCCCCTGGTTCCACCCCCAAAGTCCCCAGATATTTCTTGCATTGGACTTGGCAACTCTAGATGTGGATGACTAACCATGGGCCCATGGCACCTATGATGCTGAGTTAGGGGGTGCTGTCTGCTGGACATAAACTGCGCCAAACTCAAGTGGCTTATTTAAACCCGAGATACTGCCATGCCAACCTGCCCTTCTGACCACACACCCCGTGTGTGTGTATGTGAATGTATTCCGAGGGCTGATTAGAAGGAATTTCCTTCTTTCTTGAACAGTTTGACTTTTTCTGGTCCAGGTATACAAAAATAGCTGAACTTTGCCACTGGGGCCATTTCATAATTTAATGAAAACTTAATAAACCCATGGAAGAAAAAAAAAAACACCCACAGTCTTTAAACTGCTTGAAAAGAGATGTTTAAACCTGTTATATGTGCCTACCCATAAAAGATGGATGGTGTTGCCATTCACCTGGGGACCATCTTTGGTCATAAATTTAGATGTGATTCCATTCACTTTCCTGAGCTGTGCATTTTTCAGGTGTAGAAAGAATTAACAGTTCTTGCAGGGAGGAAAGGAACATTGAATACAATTGAAATGCATTTTCCCTTTTGATTATGTCAGCAATTTACCATTCTGACATTCAATTTGTATGACGTGATAGTCCCTGTTTAATTTTAACTGTAATAAACATAGTACTAGGGCTGCACGGAAATTCTCTATTTCTTCTCCTTTTTTGGGAAGAAGAAAAGTACGTTTTTATATCCTGCCTTTCACTGTCTTAAAGAGTCTCAAAACAGCTTCCAATCACACTCTTTTCTTCTCTGATAGGCATCTTGTGAGGTAGGTGGGGCTGAGAGAGTTCTGAGAGAACTGGCCCAAGGTTACCTTGTGGAGGAGTGGGGAATCAAACCCAGCTCTCCAGATTAGGATCTACCACTCTTAACCACTGTACCACGTGCTTGTGCTTTTGGCTTTCCATTTTTGCTGTGGGTTTTGTTTCTTTTGCAAGCAAACATGTTGAACATCTTTAGATGCCATTTCTATGGTCTTGTAAAATGCATATTGTATTGTAAAATGTGTGAATTGGAACCCATGATCCAGAGATGCAGGGATGGCAGATCTTTCCTGCATTCCCTTCCCTTCCCCCAGTAGTTTTCTCAGGGAAACTTTATTCTAATAAATAGACTGGTCAGGAAGATGCCAAGGGGGAAGGAATCATGCTTCTTGCCTATTCAGTTCATTGACAAAAGAAAGAGGAGAGGGCAGTTTGTCCCATTCCCCCCCACACACTGCTTCCTCCTGATCTGTATGGTTATTAGACTACACAGGTCCCTTGAGAGCCAGTCTGGTGTAGTGGTTAAGTGCACGGACTCTTATCTGGGAGAACCGGGTTTGATTCCCCACTCCTCCACTTGCAGCTGCTGGAATGGCCTTGGGTCAGTCATAGCTCTTGTAGGAGTTGTCCTTGAAAAGGCAGCTGCTGTAAGAGCTCTCTCAGCCCCACCTATCTCACAGGGTGTCTGTTGTTGTGGGGGGGGGGAAGGTAAAGGAGATTGTGACCACTCTGAGACTCTGAGATTCAGAGTATAGGGCAGGGTATAAATCCAACATCTCCAATATCTTGACCCTGAGAATAAATTTGTCAGAGGTTGAAAAGGATGAGGGGAATGTGGACAAAAAAGAAGTCAGGTCCTCCTGCTTGTAGATTGGAAGCATGGTTAGTACTTGTATGAGAGGCTATCGGTGAAGACTGGGAGCACTATGCACAGGGAGACAATGGCAAACCACCTCTGCTCATCTCTTGCTTTGATGGTCCTGGAGTTCCCATTAGTTGGTTGCGATTTGACAGCACACCATAAATGCATTGGTTCCAGAGCTATAATTTACACTATCATGTGAGAGGATGAATCCAGAACAATTCTTATAAACATTAAAAGTATCCTTCAGTTCACCAAAGGACTTATTGAGTGGAAGGTCAGCTTTTGATGCAATGTCATAGTTTTGATGAATACCCCAAGCAGGAAATCTTTGGCAATTATAGCACATTATTTACTTGTTTTCTTTGATAGAACTTTTGAGTTGTTACTGAGGCCTTCCCTTGGGGAAGGGCCACAGCTCAGTGATAGACCATCTGCTTGGCACGCACAAGGACCCAGGTTCAATCCCCAACATCTCTAATTTAAAAGACGAAATAGTAGGCAATATGAAAAACCTTTACCAGAGATCCCAGAGAGATGCAGTGATGGACCAGTGTTCTGATTTAGTATAAAACAACTCCATGGCTGAATTCAGACGGCCAATTTGAGCTGACATAGGCACCCCCCCGCCCCCCGGGCGGATTAAAAAAGCATCGTCAGACGGGCACAGCTGCCACCCTTCCTGCTCTTGCACTCACCCCATCCTCTGATGTCTCTGAGATGGATCAAAATTCTTCTACTGCACTCCATCCATCTTTCTGGGCATCTGAATGCAGGAGTACACAAGTGAGGCGGATTAGCAATGTGAACCTGCCAATCTACTCTAGGCACTAGTGTATGTATACATGAATGCATGAGATCATGATTACTAAAATGTAAGGGGAAAAAAACAAACAAACTGTGCTAAAGGCATGCAACAAGTTTGTGAATGCACAAAAGTATCCCCTGTGCAATATACGGACACACTGCATGGGAGTGTCTGATTGGGATTTGGCCATTCCAGTTTGGGGTGGTACAGTTTGGGACACTACCAGTGCATGTGAAGCTGCCTGTCTGTACCCAGTCCATGTGTCCAATAAAAGCAGGGGCTGGAAGCTTTAGTGGTGAAATGGTGGCAGGGAAGGGTAAAAGATTGTTTAACTAATCCATGGAGAATATTTCAACACCTTAAAGAGGCACAAGACTTCCATCTCAATGTATTTGCAGACAGAGACCTAAGCACATGAGACCTTCCATGTTATGTAGAAGATACCACCAATTATTGCTGAGGTTTCTAATGATCTGCTAAATTATAGCAAAAATAAAACAGAATCACAACTCTCAAGCTTTTTTTCTACTGCAAGGTGATATTCCAGGATGACAGAAGAGAATGAGTTCTGACTGCACTTTAATGTGCTCAGATAATCAAGTGATAGCTGTAATTATCGTGTGATAGATGTAAAATAGCCGCTTATTGTTAGGCAGATCAACTGTATGACTTATCATAGACAAGCTATCTGATTTAAGCTATCTGAAAATTTGTGTATGTGTGCTTCCTTACAAGATGTCATTTTTTTTTTTGTCCTAATTCTGACAGTATATTGCATGGCTTAAACCCTTTCCTTAATACTGGTCACTTCTTTGTGTTTCTGTGTAACACATAATGACTGATGGACTTTGCATCTGCACAGAGCAACAAATTCAGAAGCTTCTAGAACAACAGTTTAGGTGTGAAAAACCTCTCCCCTTAAGAATACAGGTTCATATGTGGCATGCTCAGTGGGAGTATTTGTCCCCTCCCCCCTTTACCTCAGAGCAGCTATCTATTTCTTCTATTTCTCCTCTTCTCATGAGTAATTTTTCTTTTTGTTTTTTGCCTCCTTAACAACAAGGAATCCTCTCTGAACATTATTGGGTCTTTTAGACACTCTGTGTTGACTGCCTATGGCAAAGACCATCTCCTTAATTAACCAAGTTCAGTTGAAAAATAGGGCTGCCAGACTGCCCCCCCCCCCTTAGTGGAGGTAGTGCTCCCCTGCTGCCAGGTCCTGCCCCCAGCAACCAATCAGCTGGCTAGCAGGAGGACTCACCTGGAGAAAGAGGCCCTGGCATCATCGCTTTTGTTACACAGGAAGCGCTATCATCACATCAGCAACATTCCGGTGACACTCTGGTATTTGGACAAAAGCTCTATGGTAGAAGCCAGTTTTACCATAGAATCCCCGCCCAAGAATCATCTGGACAATGCTGGTGTGATTATGTCACTTCCTGTTCAATGCCGGTGACATGGTCTGGGCCCTTCTCTTTCTCCAGATAAGTTCCCCCCATCCCCTGAAAAATTCATATTACAAGTTTGCTTTTCCCTTGTGGGAAATCAAACCTGGGCTTTTTTTTATTTTTTACACAATTTCTTGTTTCCTTGTGTTGAATTTCCCCCATAAAAACTATGTATCTTCAATGTTCTTCTCCCTTCAGTAAACTGGCATTAAAGACACACTGTTCATATAAATGGCACATAAAAACCATATAACATGTGAATATGTAATATGAATGAATCTATAAAGTCAAATGCAAAAAACCAAAATCTCTGAGAAAAATACAGATGAATAAAAAAAGAAATGGAATAAGGAACATTAGCTCATTTCTATGAACAACTTTATACGAGACCGGGAAATGAATTTGTTTTGCATGTCTGTAAGGTCACAATCCTATGAACGCCGTCCGTCACCCGTACCCTGAAATGGCATGTTGGGTATCTTAGAAAGTCTTCTCAATGCTATCTCTTAATTAGATTAGCCTGTAAATTGGTTCAGGATGCGGGATTCCTTCTTTATCTGGGCCCTTCATTAAAATCAATCTTTACATCACAATAAACCAATTTTTTTTAAAAAGCGAAAGCAAAATAGTTAATTTTATTAATCTGTTTAGCAATACCAATATAATGAGCCATAATATTGATTTTTGTACATAGGATTTAAAATCCTGACTTCTTTCCACCGAATTAAATGCTTCACACTGGTACTCAACCTCTTTACAGTCACATCTTTAATTTAGTTGTTATAATTAGGCATTAACGGGTGTCAGTGGTATAGCCAGTTACAGGCCATTCTGTTCTGCTTGTCTTGATTATCACAGTTTAGATGTAAAGTAAATTAGAATGAAAGACTATACAGTCCAATTACAGATAAAAGCAGCAAACTGCACTGGTGTAATTAGATGCCAGTATTATTTTTCTTAGATTTTGTATCTCTGCGGGCATTTCTCGCAGCTACTTTGCTGAAGTCAATGTTTAAGGATTTTATAAAGGGTCTGGATCTTTGTGACATTATCTTCTCTCAAACTTTTTAAGATGCTAACCTGATTCTCAGTGGCTGCAGGAGCCAGTCTTTGTTCAGTGCTATTTTCTCCCATAAAATATAGCCGAATTCCCTTACACTTGAACACGTGAAGCTGCCTTATACTAAATCAGACTGTTGGTTCATCAAGGTCAGTATTGTATACTCAGACTGGAAGCAGCTCTCCAGGGTCCCAAACGTATCACCCACAGCCTGGTCCTTTTAACTGGAGATGCCGGGGATTGAACTTGGGATCTTCCACATGCCAAGCAGATGCTCTGCCACTGAGCCATGGCCTCTCCCCTTGAAGGGTTCCCATGAAGCTGCCCTCTAATGCAGTGACTCCCAACTTTTTTGGCACCAGGGACCGGTTTCGTGGAAGACAATTTTTTCCACGGGCCAGTGTGTGTGTGTGGGGGTGCTGGGGTTTTTGCTGCCCCAGGCTGCCCCCACACCCTGTCCCTGCTTCCCGGGGGTCTTTAAATGAGGGGTAAGCAAAGGTTGCTTCCACTTCCTCCCACACGGGACCCGGGTGGATAAAAGACCTGGGTCCTGGGCTGGTGGAAGAGGTGGTGGGGCTGCTCTGCCTTGCTCTGAGACTGCCTCCCCAGGCCACACTGCCTCTTTCATCCACCCATGTCTTGGGTGGGTGACAGGGGCAGTGTGGTGCCTCTGCCTTGCTCCATGGCCCAGTTGCTAACAGGTCCGGTCCGTGGCCTGGGGGGTGGGGACCCCTGCTCTAATGAGTTTGTCTATCAAGATCAGTGCTGTTTATGCTGACCAGCAACAGCTGTGAAGGACATCAGGGAGGGATTTTTTAGTCCTTTAGATTCAAGTCTTGTAGCAGTTCAGAGCCCAACAAGAGTTGTGGAGTAGAAGCTTTGGACAGTCAAAGCTCTCTCTTCATCAAAGGTGAGTAAGAATGCAGACCTGAATGGGAGAGGTGTTGTAAACAATGCTTGTAAATGATGTGAATGAACTCAGTTTCAGTGACCTTGTGTTGTAATTTTCCCTTGAGGTTTCTTTGTTTGACGATGGCATGATTTTTACTTTACTTACTACTTGAAAATGCTACAAATTGAAGCTCGTACCTTCTACTCTACAACCAAGCCATGGACCTGTCCAGTAAATATACATGCAGCTGCCTTCTACCGAGTTGTGACATTGGTCTATCAAAGTTATTATTATCTACACTAGCTCTCTAGGGTCTCAGGCAGAGGTCTTTCAGAACACCTACTAGCTAATCATTTTAACAGGAGATACCTGAGATCGAACTTGGGATCTTCTCTATGAAGGCCAAACACTCCGTCATTGATCCACAGCTCCTCTGCAGTTCAGCTTGTCACTGTGTTTTCTGTATGTAAAGGACAGACTACTTCACTTTGAACTAGGCAGCACATTAATAGATCCATGTAATTCACTGTTACTTTGAAGCATCCAGTATTATATGTATTGACATCTGTATAGGGGAGGTTCAAGGGACAAATTGCCATATGAAAATGAAGGTCTCTGGAGGCTTGTCTCCAAACATCTGAAGGCAATATATTGATATGGTGTGGACATCTGCTTGGGCTGAATTAATGTGAGATCAACATCACCTATTATCCATAAATCTGCATGTAAATTAGGTTATGTTTGTTGACCTGTTCATGTACGCTGTGGACTGAATGGGATCCTGTCATCTGGAAATGACGTGAACAAAGCCCATCTTGTTGAGTGTTCCCAGCCTACATTGGGCAATTCCAAAGGAAGAAGATTTGGTTTTTATAACCCACTTTTCTCTACCCTAAGGAGTCTCAAAGTGATTTACAATCACATTCTCCTCTTCTCCTTTCAACAGACACCCTGTGAGGTTGGTGTGTCTGAGAGAGTTCTGAGAGAACTGCAACTAGCCCAAGGTTATCCAGCAGGCTTCAAGTGGACACCTGTTGTTCTAGAGAACTTGTAACTCTATAGTTCAGCTTTGCTAGGATTTAACCTCCATGCATTTCTTTTTGCAAGAATTCTCTCTTTCTCTGCCAGGGTAGCGCACATGTTTCTTCCTGCCCGTATTTTATCCTCACAATAATTCTTAGATTGGTTAGGTTGAAACAGAATGGTTGGCCTAAGGTTATAAAACAAACTTCATGGCAATATGGCAGTTTGAACCTACATGTCCCATTTCTTTTTCCAAACACTTCACCTCACTGAAAACAAAGATATAGACCTTCTAGAAAACCATTACCGGTAAATAATTGTTGCCAGATACACTTGGTATACAATTGCTTGGAAATACACCTTGCTCATGAACGGGGGTGGAATTCTAGCAGGAGCTCCTTTGCATATTAGGCCACAGACCCCTGATGTAGCCAATCCTCCAAGAACTTACAAGGCTCTTATTTGTAAGCTCTTGGAGGAGTGGCTACATCAGGGGTCTGTGGCCTAATATGCAAAGGAGCTCCTGCTAGAATTCCACCCCCGCTCATGAATATCTGATTCATATTTTATAAGCTCTTCCTTTTGATATTTATTTATTTATTTATTTATTTATTTATTTATTTATTTATTTATTTATGTGGCATATAAATATGTGGCAGATTGATTTGTGGCATATAAAGCCTGAATGCAGTCTGGGCAATTAAAAAATCTTTTACATTATGGAAGTGTGATACTGTCATGAAAATGCAATTGAGAATATTTTACTTGAATGGCAGAGTGAGCCCTCCCAATCAGCTTGAACAATTTAAAAGAAAGAGCTCTGCTATTGGTTCTTCAGAGTAATGCAGACATCCAGATATCAATTTCTGAGTTTGCATTATGAAGGTTATGGGCATTCATTTTATCACAGATGGCAAAGACTGAATGTTTCCCATTTCATCTGAACCAGGGCATTTTTTGTTTTTTTGAGCAGGAATGCACAGGAACACAGTTCCAGCTGGCTTGGCATCAGGGGTGTGTGGCCTAATACGCAAATCAGTTCATGCTGATTTGATTATCTGAATCATGCAAATCATGCAAAAGTCCTGATCTGAATCATGCAAATCCCTTTACCCCATGAGCTCTCAAATATCCCACAAATCTTTGGACACTGTCCTGCTGTTTCATCCCTTTCCCGGTCAGCTGACGGTGGTGACATGGACATCTGTGAAGCTTTCAAAAGGGTACTTGAGACTTTGAAGAAGACATGAGGAAACTACAGGAGTCCAACATAACAACAGTGATGCTGGATCAGACCAAACATTCATCTGGTTCATCATTCAAGTCCAGAAGCACCTTTGAGACCAACAAGATTTTGGGGGAATAAGTTTTCAAGAATCACAAGTTTATACTCCAGAATGGTGCTACTGGACTGAAATCTGTTCTACTATAGACCAGCAAATCTGCATTTGACACTTTCATCCAATCCAGCATCCTATGTCCAGCAGTGGCAAAAAAAAAAAAAAAAAAAAAAAAATCAACCAATGACTGAAAAATACAATTTATTAGTTAAGCTGCAGTTCTGATAAAGCAAGCAATTCCACACAAAACAGGACTTTTTTTTTACCCTTTTCAGTAATGAAGGAATTTTAATTAGGATCATTATGTTTTCCTATTCTCTTTAATTTCTAATGCGAGGAGAAGTCATAACGCATGACGTGTTTTATGGGCATGCTCGACCATGTCTCCGTGCTCAAATGCATACATGGTGTACAAACCCTCCCTCCCAACCTCTTTTACCTTTGCATAAATCTTTTCGTACATGAGAAATGAAGATGATAGGAGGCATAAAAGTAGTAAATAATGGCATGAAGATGCAAGATAAAGAACAAAATGAAAAAATAATTAAAACAATAACTATTCCATTCATTTTGTACTTATTACACCAGATTGCATTAGGAAAAACAATAAAAAATGTGATTTTAATCTGATAGTAAAAAAAAGGCTCAATAAAATAAGAATGAGATCCATTAATGAAAATAATGGATCTTATCCCAACTGGTTCAACAGTCAGGGTCGGCCCTGCTGTTGGTGAAGCAGGAGCCTTCAGTACATGCTGCGGTTGCTGCAGTCCTAATTAGTCCCGCTCGTTAACTATTGCAACTCATTTAAGGAGGAAAACAAAAAGAGCCACTAGATGAGAGTCCATTTACCCTTTACCAAAATACTATTGTATTTGATCTGTGATATGGTGAGGATCAGGAATATGCCAGCCGATCCTGGCATGGTTCAGAGTGCACAGTACCTTTTCAGATTTTATTCTTTGAAAAAAATGTTTGTTTTGAAAATTTATTTATATTAGAAATGCATTAATAAATTCCCCAAGGAGCCCTCGGAGTAGCTTACAGTGCAGCATAAAATCACGAACCCACAATGAGTATAACACATTAAAAAATCCATCACTCTAAAACAAAACAGCAAAGCAAAAATCTTAGCACCGCGTAGCAGCCATAAACAGCTTTCAAAATACCTACGAGCAGCAGCCTGTATGGCAATTAAAAATCCATCATTACCTCTCAAATGTTTGCAGGAATAGAAATGGCTTTAGTGTTTTTCTGGAGGCTGCAATAGAGCTGGCAGGATGCGCCTTCCTAGGGAACAAGTTTTATAACACAAGCTTGCTATCAAGGTAACAACCGATGCTACCGAGTCCTGCTAGGTTCTATGGGCTCGATTAGCAACGAGTACACCTAAAACAAGTTGTTTAGGACTAAATCAGAATTGAATCCACTCTTCTTTTCAGCTTGCAGACTTTCTGAGCTCAAGGCTGTGGTTGAGAAAATAACGAAGCATGGAAGTCTAAGCTGCCTGTCCCGAAGTGACACAGAGGGCGTTTTCGCACTCACCTTAATCAGCAGCGACCCCCTCTTCACCGCGCAGGATCTGCGTGGATTTCGCACTAATTGCCGCGGAGCACCCGGAAGAGCCGGAAAGTCCCGGCGCTTTTGCGGCGCAAACGGAAACCGCCAAAAACCAGTTTCCATTTGCGCCGCAAAAGTGCCGGGACTTTCCGGCTCTTCCGGGTGCTCTGCGGCAATTAGTGTGAAATCCGCGCAGATCCTGCGCGGTGAAGAGGGGCGTCGCTGCTGATTAAGGTGAGTACGAAAACGCCCAGAGAGTTACTGCCTGGACAAGAACTTATTTATGTAGAAAAGCCATCATCTGGCTCAAAACTGTTAGAATTATCAGCTTCAGGGTTGAGAAATTCCTGAATATTTGGGGTTGGCTCCTGGGGAGGGTCGAGTTTGGGGAAGGGAGAAACCTCAGCAAAGTATAACACCATATGCTGCACCTTCCAAAGCAGCCATTTTCTCCAGGGAAACTGATCTATGGAGATCAAGTGTAATTCCAGGAGATCCCCAGGCTCCACCTAGATGTTTGCAACTCTAGGGATGCAGCAGCTCAGATTCTCTATTTACAAAGAACACTGTGAGTTCATCCTGGATAGGCTTGCCAGTCCCCAGGTGGGGGCACAGGATCCCCCACTTTTGCAGGCTCCAGACCGCTGCTAGCCAGTTGGCTGCTGGAGGAAAACTCACCCCCAAATAGATGTCCTCGCACAATGAAGCACTATGGTTTGCAGCCATTTTACCATAGAATTTTGTCCAAAAACTAGACCATTGCCCTGACATCACTGACATGATGATATCACTTCTGGAAGTGACTTCAGTGCAACAGCAACATCCCCACCCATGCCTGGAATGCCTTCCCGCCCAGATCCCCCCACCAGCAGGAGGAAGGCATCTGGCAACCCTAACATGAGCTAAAGATTCTGATCAGAATAAGATGGCTAGGACTCCATAGGGAACATCAGGGCTTTCTTTTTAGCAAAAACCACAGCAGGAATTCATTTGCATATTAGGCCACACCCCCAATGCCAAGCCAGCCAGAACTGTGTTCCTGTCCGTTCTTACTCAAAAGAAGTCCTGGGGAACATAGTCTAGTGGCCAGTGTTCTCAGGGATTAGCTATTGTATTTAACACAGCTGGTCTTGCTGGGCCCTCACTGAGTCTGATTTCTCTACAGAGATACTGGCAGTCAACCAAGGGTGACTTAGGGTTGCCAATCTCCAGGTAGGGGCAGGGGATCCCCCGGTTTGGAGGCCCTCCCCCCACTTCAGGGTCGACAGAAAGCGGGGGGAGGGGAGGGATATGTCTGCTGGGAACTCTATTATTCCCTAGGGAGATTTATTCCCATAGAAAATAATGGAGAATTGATCCGCGGGTATCTGGGGCTCTGGGGGGGCTGTTTTTTGAGGTAGAAAAACCAAATTTTCAGGATAGCATCTAGTGCCTCTCCTCAAAATACCCTCCAAGTTTCAAAACGATTGGACCAGGGTGTCCAATTCTATGAGCCCCCCAAAACGTGCCCCTATCCTTCATTATTTCCTATGGAAGGAAGGCATTGAAAAGGTGTGCCGTCCCTTTAAATGCGATGGCCAGAACTCCTTTGGAGTTCAATTATGCTTGACACAGCCTTGATCTTGGCTCCACCCCTAATGTCTCCTGGCTTCACCCCCAAAGTCTTCTGGCTCCACCCCCAAAGTCCCCAGATATTTCTTAAATTGGACTTGGCAACCCTAGGGTGACCGGAGAACAACAGGCTGGTCTTTTAGCTTTGGAAGTTATTTCTCTATTGTGTCAGGCATCACAGAGCTCACAGGCCTCAGAAATGCCCAGAGACTTGCATCTAAGAATTATTTTGAATGTATCATCCCTATCATTGCAACCTCAGAAATCCCCACTTCAGTGTTACCTTTTCCATGCACAAAACAAATCTTTGGGATATTTTGTTTTCTTACCCTTTTCTTTTTCTTGGCCCTGAACTTCCCTGTACAAGTGATCAGGGCTTTTTTTTTTTTTTGTAGCAGGAACTCCTTTGCATTTTAGGCCACACACTTTTGATGTAGCCAGTCCTCTAAGAGCTTACAGTAGGCGCTGTACAAAGAGCCCTGTAAGCTCCAGGAGGATTGGCTACATCAGGGGTGTGTGGCCTAATATACAAAGGAGCTCCTACTAAAAAAAGCCCAGCAAGTGATGCATTTTTCAACGTTAAGTGTGCATCAATTAACTAGCAGGATACATTTATACATGTAAGTGATACAGTATGTTTAAACGGCAGATAACTGTAGGACATGTACACAATGCAAACGAATCTACCAAACCAACACAGAACACGGGAGAAAAGAAATGGAAGACAAAAATTGAAAGTGATTATAAAAAAAGAAGGATTAATAAGGCAGCATTGGTTCATCCCTACGAGGTGGAATGAGCTTTGGAATCAAGGTTTGTTCTCAGTTTTAAAAAATGAAATGCTGCATGGTGCAAGAGTGGATTGTATTATTCTTCAGTAAATGGAATTATGAGACCTGATTAATAGGTTCAGCTGTCTGCAGTGCAAGAGGGTGGCGATCCCACAATGCAAGCTGTCTGTGAGAAATACCAGAGTCAGACCAATTGATTAATCCCAATTTAGCACTATCTGGTATGACTAGGAGCAGGGCCCGGGTTCACTGAGATGTTGCTCAGTGGCAGAGCATCTGCTTGGCACGTCAAAGGTCCTAGGCACAATCCCTGCCACCTTCAGTTAAAAGGCTAGGGTAGTAGGTGATTTCAAAGACCTCCACCTAAGACCCTGGAGAGCTACTGCTAGTCTAAGTGGACAACATAGATGTCAATGGACCAATGGTCTGATTCAGTATAAGGTAGCTTCATGTATTCTCATGTGTATGTGCCCTCAAGGTGACAAAGGCTGTTCTCCAACCTGAAACTCGAGATCTTTTAAGTGAAGACCAGACCTATGTGCTAAGCTGGTTGTCTTCTCCAAGGCTAAGATGGCCTCCTTCTAATGATTTGCTAATGGAAGACTCTCTGAATTGTTGTGTTTTTCAATTAGAAGAAGATATTGGATTTATATCCCGCCTCCATTCCGAAGAGCCTCAGAGTGGCTCACAATCTTCTTTACCTTCCTCTCCCACAACAGACACCCTGTGAGGTGGGTGGGGCTGGAGAGGGCTCTCACAGCAGCTGCCCTTTCAAGGACAACCTCTGCCAGAGCTATGGCTGACCCAAGGTCATGCCAGCAGGTGCAAGTGGAGGAGTGGGGAATCAAACCCGGTTAGCTTTCCATCTGGCAGCTTGAAGTACAAATTGTGCCATGTATTCTGTTCCATGCTTGTTCCATAGTTTTCTGTTTCCATCCTGGTTCTTTCCAATCCACTGCAAATGCCTGTGAGCTTCACTGATGTAGATATACATGAAATACATATTTTAATCTGTGTAGTATACACATTCAATAAAAGCTGCAATATGTACCTCTGGGGTTTTCCCAGAATGATACCTACCTAAATGTATATACAATGACTATAATCCCTTGAACATTTTTGGGACACATGGAAGGAATAGGTGAAACCAGATGCAATTTCATTCCACAGCTCAGATGGGGATATCATATTTCATAGAGAATGCCAATTGAGAAGGGATTTGGAAGCATCCCTATTAGTCTATCACTTGGATCCTGCCCTTCTTCTATGGGACCTATGTTTCAATCACACACACTAAATATTGCACTTTCAATGCACTTTCCAGTTGGAAAGTGCATTGAAAGTGCACTATTTAGTGTAAGTGATCACAGACTTACACGAGTGTGGGTGATCACAGTTTACATGATTCACTCTATTTTTCTCTCACTAAAACCCTACGAAGTGCATTCATCACACTGAATGATCGGTACATGGTTGGCCAATGGGCTTACTGCAAAAGGGAAAAATTGAGCCTGGGTCTTTTCAGTCTCAATTACTCAGAGGTAGACTTAGTATATCCAGATCCTGACAAAAATCCAGGATGGACTACCAGAAATACTGCCATCCTCTGCTAGCTCCCATGCCATGCCTATCCCTTGCTACTAGGATCCAAGTAAGGGCAGACTTCAATGCTGCTGAACTAGCTGCCCCACTCTGTTGGGGTTTGGGGGCATGAGTGATCAGGGTCCCCCCAGATTGGTGTAGTGGGTAAGAGCGACAGACTCTAATCTGGAGAACCAGGTTTGATTCCCCACTCTTCCACATGCAGCCAGCTGGGTGATCTTGGGTCAACTACAGTTCTCTCAGAACTCTCTCGGCCCCGCCTACCTCACAGGCAGGGTCCCTCTAAGTGAGCTAGTGTGAGCTAGCTCACAGTGTTCTAGCCTTTGGCTCATACATTTTTGCCTTAGCTCAGGAAAAATGGCCCCACAGCAAACTAATTTATTCAGTAGCTCACAACATTAATATCAGTAGCTCACAAAGTAGAATTTTTGCTTACAAGACTTCAAAGCTTAGAGGGAGTACTGCTCACAGGGTGTCTGTCATGGGGAAAGGAAGGGAAGGTGATTGTAAGCTGCTCCAAGACTCCTTCCAGTAGTGAAGAGTGGGTTATAAAATTTTTCTTCTCAGAGTGGGGCCCAGGGCAGCTGCCCCTGTTGCTCATTTGTTAAGACCGCTCCAGTTCGACATTCTATATCTCAGGGCTTTTTTTGTAGCAAAAACCCAGCAGGCATACATTTGCATATTAGGCTACAGCCCCTGACATCACCACTGTTCAACATGAGGCTTCTTTGTAGAAGAAGCCTGTCAAGCATTGATATTTCCCAATAATCAGTCTTTTGTTGTTGAATCAAAAGTTGCTTTATTTAAGAAACTCAGAAACTTTGCCAAGGACACATGCCTTGGAAGTAATGACATACACAGTGTTACACAGTTGCTACATAGGATAACTTCAAAGGGTATCATACAAATGCAGCTTGAGTCACGGGTTCAAAGGTTACTACATATTATCTCTTTTATTACTAAGGAATTTAGGCTATTAAAAACATCTCCCTTTCTCACACTTCTTTCAGTTCAGATAAGACTGCCTGTGTGAACCTGGGGGAGAGGCGGTATGAAAGTGGTAACAGCCAGGCTGTAGCATAAACATCCTTGGGCCAGATGCATTTATTACTTGCCCAAAGGTTGTAAAGGAAGGGGGAGCAGCAAACAATGGGTGATCTGTTCCTTGTCAAAGGAACCATTATGTTACAGAAATATGCATGCTTGACATACTGCCCCCCCCCCCCAAGCCTCTCTCTGGGGTTTTGTAGGGTGTTCAGCATAAAATTGTTTAATCAGCTCTGGCGCTCTTACATTGGAGCCAGTTACCCATTTGTCGCGGGCTACAGAAAAATGTTTCCATCTAATCAGAAAATACAATACACCCGGCTTCAGTTTAGCAACTAAGATCTCTTTTACTTCATGGTGATTCGATCCCCCACTGGAATAGGCTCTGGAGCTTGGGGTCAGGGGTGCCAAGACGTGGCTCCAGGATCCCTCTGAAGTAAACTGCAATGAAAGATGTGATGTCTCTTACTAAATAGTTTAAGTAATTCGAGTTCTACAGTCACTTTATTGATTACACGTTTAATATGAAATGGTCCCAAGAACTTGTATGCCAGTTTTTTAGAAGGTTGTGGTAGAGGCAAGTTCTTGGTAGACAGGAGCACTGTATCTCCCCACCTTAAAATCCCAAGTGGGCGAATGATGCTTATCGTAATGTTTTTTGTAAGTCTCTTTGGCTAATTCCAAATTTTCCTGGATATTAGTCCAAGCCTTTCCCAGCTTTCCCCACCATTGTGCAAAAGTTGAGGGTATTTCTGGCACCACTCCCCCTGGTAGCTGTGGGAAGGGTTTTCCTTCGTACCCATTCACTACCAAGAAGGGGGATGATTTGGTGGAGCTATGTATGCTGTTATTGTATGCATACTCGGCAAATGGGAGTAGGTCTACCCAATTTGACTGCTGATAGTTTACAAAACACCTCAAATGCTGCTCCAATAGGGCGTTTACCCTCTCCATCTGTCCTTCAGTCTGGGGGTGATACGCAGAACTTATCCCCTGTGCAATTCCAGTCAATTTGCAAAACTTCCACCAGAAGTTGGCAACGAACTGGACTCCTCTGTCACTAATTAACTTATCCGGGAACAAGTGTAGTTTCATCATGTGTTGAAAGAACAACTGAGCCACTTTTTAACCATGGGTATTTGCGAGCAAGCAATGAAGTGGGCTTGCTTAGAGAATGTGACCACTACTACAAGAATTACAGTCTTTCCTTGCGACAGGGGAAACTCAACAATAAAATCCAATGAGACTACTGCCCACGGTCTGGTTGCTGTTTCCAAAGGCTGTAACAACCCTGGGGGTTTCCTCCCTCTTTTTTTAGCCATTAGACATACTGGGCACGAGGCAACATAGTTAGAAATGTCCTTTTTCATAAAAGGCCTCCAAAATTGCCTATTTACTAAATGCAGGGTTTTGACATAACCAAAATGCCCCGATAACTTGTTGTCATGACAAAATTGGAGCAATTCTTTTCGGAGGCTCTCCGGCACAGAAAGTTTACTGTCTTTGTACCAGAAGTCCCTTTCACCTTTCTCACTTTTTGGGCCATGAATGCATTATTGGCGCATGCGCATGGAGGGTAGCGCCAGGATCCTCTCTCTGCGAGCCGGTGCTTCATCCATTAGGCTGGTAGACCTTCTGGAATCCCAAACTCACCAAGTGAGTTTTCGAGGGCCTCTCCATTATCTGGCGCTCTCTCTGCCATGAGGTTAAAAAGTTTCCAGTTCGGTTACGTCCCCGAGTGAGAAGGAACCATTATGTTACAGAAATATGCATGCTTAACAAAGCCCTGCAGGAACTCATTTGCATATTATTAGGCCACACACCCTGCTGACACCATTGTTTCACACAGGGTTTCTTTGTGGAAAAAGCTAAGCAGGAACTCATTTGCATATTAGCCCATAGCCCCTGATGCCAAACCAGCCAGAACTGTGTTCCTGTGTGTTCCTGTTTAAACCCACCCCTACAAATCTTATACCACATTGACTCTTAATGTATAAGTGAACAACAGAAAGTACATGCTTTCCTTTTTATTTGAAGAAGTCTTTCTTTCTGTGGGAGGGCTATGGCTCAATGGCAGAACATCTGCTTGGCATGTAGAAGGTCCCATGTTCAATCTCTGGCACCTCCAGTGGAAAGGACCAGATAGTAAGTGATGCGAAAGAGCTCTGACTAAGACCCTGGAGAGCCCTACCAGTCCAAGCAGACAATACTGCTCTCAGTGGACCCTTGGCCTGGGTCCATCAATATATGGCAGCTTCATGGGTTGGTGTGTGTGAGTGTGTGTGTGTATGTACCATTTATTTGTATCCAGGGCTTTTTTTATAGCAGGAACTCCTTTGTATATTAGGCCACACACTCCTGATGTAGCCAATCCTCCAAGAGCCTACAGGGCTCCAGGAGGACTGGCTACATCGGGGTTGTGTGGCCTAACATGTAAAGGAGTTCCTGCTACAAAAAAAAGCCCTGGTTGTATTTCCTTTGTTTCCCCCATACCATATGCACAGGGAACAGCATTGTGCTCCTTAGCACTGGACATCTGAAACGGCTACTTTTAGATGAAAGTTTACAAAAAAAGAAACTCCACAAAATAGAAAAGTAACTTTTATAAAGAAATCCCAAGCTTTGCTTGGTGAATAGGTCCCTGCGCTATCGTAATAATGCACATTTCCACGACCACTAACACTTATTTGTTCAAAGTGAATATTAACACTGTAATTTACTACCTAATTACAATTTTATAGTAATAACTGAAAATGCGGTATTAAAATGCCTGCCTGGCTCTTTGAATGTTGTTAGTGGGATGGTATGTGACTTTTGTCAATAATGTAACAGCACTGCAGTGTATAGATACATAACATTAACTTCACTCCAAAACTAAAGTAACTGTTTGGCACACTCTGTGGAATTAATTTTAGTTCTGCAGTTGTTATTACAAATTTATTGTGAACCAGGTCCCACCTACGATGGTGAACGAATTTATGGAAAACTTAAAACCGTATCAGATTTAAGTTTGGAATGCACACATCATCAGAACGAATAATATAAAAGCATAAAATGCACCATGTTGTATGCCATTTTATCACCTTTATTTTCCCTCCAGGGATGCACAATTTTTAAAGAAGAATTGCTCTTCTTGCTAGCAATTTTCTAAGGGATGGTTCATGCACTTGCCAAGCAATCAATCCTCTGCGTGTGGCGAAGATGCAGGCATGAAGTTCCCACAACGGTACAGCTGGGAACATGGAACTTGAGGGCTTTGTGCAACATGCTCTTATGTCCTGATGGTTGATGGCATTTTTATCACTCTACACTTATGGCAGAGGCTGCTACTGAACCCCACATCACAAACTGAGAGCCAGTTTGGTGTAGTGGTTAAGTGCACCAAAATCTTATCTGAGAGAACTGGGTCTGATTCCTCACTCCTCCACTTGCAACTGGGATGTCAGTTGTAGCTCTTGCAGAGCTGTCCTTGAAAGGTAAAGGTAAAGGAGATTGTAAGCCACTCTGAGACTCCTCTGGGTAGTGAAGGATAGGGTATAAATCTAATCTCCTCCTCCTCCTCCTTCTGTTGTTGTTGTTGTTGCTGTTGTTGTTCTTCTTCTTCCCTGAGAGCCAGTTTGGTGTAGTGGTTAAGTACGCAGACTCTTATCTGTGAGAACCTGGTTTAATTCCCCATTCCTCCACTTGCAGCTGCTGGAATGGGCTTGAGTCAGCCATAGCTCTCACAGAGCTATCCTCGAAAGGGTGGCTTCTGTGAGCTCTCTCAGCCCCACCTACCTCACAGGGTGTCTATTGTGAGGGGGGGGGAGTTAAAGGAAATTATAGGTGTCTCTGAGAGTCTGAAATTCAGGGTGAAGGGTGGGGTATAAATCCAATATCTTCATCATCATGATGAAGTATTGATAAGACCCATGGGTGGGAAGACTGAGATCCTGGTAGGGAATGAGACTGACTTGGACATTTACTTTGTCCACAGTGCCTGATTTCATGCCAAATTGAACATGGCACATGCACACTTCAACGTCTTGCTCATCATTCACAAGGAACAGCAGTTTGAACAGTTCTGCATCTGTGCAGCAGCAGCATTTAGCATGGTCTCTGCGCAGCCACTGCTGAAGCTTCCATATGTGGTCCAAATCATCCTGCCTTTCTTTGCTGTGTTGTCTCACATGCTCCATGCCACACCCTATCTCTGGCCTATGGACCATGGCAGCCATGTTCTTCTGTGTCTCAGCTATCTGAGCTCTCTAACGGTGATCTCCCCAAGAACCAGAAATGGCTCCACTGGCACAACCATTTCTTGCATAAACTCAATGGTGATTTCATAAAGATGTGTTGAATGTAGTGTATGGTATATATCAGGGGTGGCCAAACTGCGGCTCGGGAGCCACATGCAGATCTTTCACAAATATTGTGTGGCTCTTGTAGCCCCCACAGCCTGTTGGCCAGCTTGGAGAAGGCATTTCTCTATTTAAATCACTTCTCCAAGCCAAGCTTTCTTTCCACCTCTCCCTCCCCCATCTATTTTCCTCCCTCCCTCCCTCCCTCCCTCCCTCCCTCCCTCCCTTCCTTCCTTCCTTCCTTCCTTCCTTCCTTCCTTCCTTCCTTCCTTCCTTCCTTCCTTCCTTCCTTCCTTCCTTCCTAACATCTGATTGTTTATTTTATGTGGGTCTTACATATATGGTATATATTGATGCCAGAGTGGGATGAACTCTGCATGAATGAACTCAGACCACAGACTCAACCCATGCTCACAGTGTCTTCATGTTTCTCCAAACCTGAAACAAAGGTCTTCTCACCTCACAAACAACACATACATTCTAGCACGGTTGTTGATATCAACAACCGTGCTAGAATGTATGTGTTGTTTGTGAGGTGAGAAGACCTTTGTTTCAGGTTTGGAGAAACATGAAGACACTGTGATGAATCCATAGCTTAAATTTGGCAAGACGAGAATTCTATTGGGGGGGGGGAGTTGCCTTCTCTCTCATTTATCAAGTGGGGCTGTGTGTGTCTTTGAAACAAATGGCACAATGGCGGCAGTCATTAATGAGACACCATAATTTTGTGAAGAAGGTCATTGCTTCTGCCGAGACTTCTTTTGTCGCAAAATAGAGATGGCCACTTTGACTGCCAAAAAGCCACTTTAAAAGATTGATGAGAGAGAAACTCAAGAGGACAACAGAAATCTGGAAAGAAGTTCATTTAACTTCCTAATGAGGGGTCTTTCTTGGTGGTGGGCAAACACCTCCTAGCTGGGTACGTTCGAGCCTACATTTTCTGTTGTCTTTCAGTATTTTCTATCCGTATGGGATTCAATTAGGATCCATTCTACTAAGGTGGCAGAGCAGAGGAGGAAACAGTAAATAAGCAGCCAGCAAAATTAGAAACTGTAATGAGCCTTATGAATTCAGAGGTTGAGTCAAGGTTTGAGCCATCTTTTCTGCAGCTTTGCATGGACTCTGTGGAACATCCTGCCTGGGCACCTCACTTAATGTTGCAGGCAGGGCTTTTTTGTAGCAGGAACTCCTTTGCATATTAGGCTACACCCCGCCCCCCCGATGTAGCTAATCCTCCATGGGCGTACAGTAGACCCTGTATGGAGAGCCATGTAAGCTCTTGGAGAATTGGCTACATCAGGGGGGTAGCCTAATATGCAAAGGAGTTCATGCTACAAAAAAAGCCCTGGTTGCGGGGACTCCATTGTTTTTTTGAAACGAGGAAGGCAGACAAAGAACCAATACCTGTGCCCAAATGTTTTTTAGCAGCAGAAGGGATGTTCATTATGCACTTCTCCAAATACACTTAAGGCACGAGGCTCTGGCAGAGGTTTTCTCTTGCAAACAAATGGGGAGGAAGCAGGTTAAAAGAGTGGAGTGACTGCGATAATGAAGTTGCTAGTGTGAGCAAGCCTGATGAATGTTGACATTGTTATAACAGAGCATCACTAGCAGAAATTATATTGCATTGGGGCCTTCAAGAAGTCTCCGTTTCTGAGGACTCTATCATCAGCCTATTAGCACGCTAATATTTAGGGCGGGTTGTAAGGAGAGCATCTCATTTACAGTAACTTTAGGGATGTGTGTTCAGAAACCAATCAAATAGCAATCCAAACAGAGTCACCATTGCTTTTTAGTATATTTAATTTTTCTGAATCTGATCGATAAAAATTATTAGCATGAATATTGCGTCTTCTGAAATGGTTCTTATTTTGGTGACCTGTGGTCTGCTTTTCATGGTGGGAGTAGGCAAATGCAAAAGCTAGAACCAGGGGTGGCCAAACTGTGACTTGGGAGCCGCATGTGGCTCTTTCACACATATTGTGTGGCTCTCAAAGCCCCCTCTGCCCCATTGGCTGGCTTGGAGAAGGCATTTCTCTCTTTAAATCAGTTCTCTAAATCAGGGGTGGCCAACGGCAGCTCTCCAGATGTTCTTTGCCTACAACTCCCATCAGCCTCAACCAGCATGACCAATAGCTGGGGCTGATGGGAGTTGTAGGCAAAAAAAAAAATCTGGAGAGCTACCATTGGCCACCCCTGCTCTAAATCAAGCCAGCCAGAGGCTTGGAAAATACATTTAAAGTTAAAGTTGCTTTCTTTCCGCCTCTCTGTCCCTCTCCATCTATTTGCTTTCCTTCCTTCGTCCCTCCCTCCCTTCCTGTCTTGCGGCTCTCAGAGCTCTGGTGCTCATGTCTTGCGGCTCTTGGACATCTGATGTTTATTCTACGTGGCTCTTACATCAAGCAAATTTGGCCACCCCTGGAACAGCACAGAGAAAAAAAGTAGTCCATTAGGCATTCTAACTGATAGATGTGTGTTCCAGTGAGAAGAATTAGCAAATGTTCCTGCTGAAGAAGAGGATAATCAGAATAGCTGTTTCTATGCATACTGCTTCCATTTCCCATCATCTCAGTGGTTTGGACGTGGCTTTCTTAAGCCTTGAAGAAGCAGTAAAAGGTGCTTTTTGCTTGATATTCAATTAGTTGTGTTGGGGCTGTTCTTGTTAGGCCCAGACCCAAACGTTCAGCTTGTTCTCACTGGCAGATAGAGAGGTGTAAGATGGAGGCAGGGACTACATTTTCACTCCTGTCCACAGTTGTTTTGCTCCCATCCCTGGGAACGTAGGCAGGCAGCACATCTAAAGACAGTAGCGATGTTGAAATATAGACAAATGCTTTCCTCAAAAGGGGTCATTTTTGTACAAAAGAGGTACTGGAGCTCATTTGCACAACTCATTTACATATGCCACTCACCCCTGATATCACTGGAAGGTGTACTAAATTATATCAGATCAGCATCTACCTTAAAATGCTTCTTGAATTAGAATTGTCGTCATAAAACCTTACTCTCATCATACTTTTAAAATTACTTTCTTCTATGTGGCCATGGCCACAGTGGCATGATGAAGATTCTCATCTGTCTGCTTGATATGTTTGGGCTATTTTCTCATTTTTTTTTTTTTTTTGTGCGGAAAAATATTAGAAAGTTTGTCAAATCTTAAAGTTCAGCAAAATTCTCTCAGAGGGGCTGAACAATGGAGCCCAGAAGCAAGTATTTTTTTGGGGGGGGAAGGGAGTGGAAGGAAAGAGCACAATACAATTTTAGAGCTTTTGGAGCTCTGCTCCTGTGAGCTCCTGCCCAAAATGAGGCCTGATACCACTGCACATAGAGATTCAGGGCCTAACTAGAAAAGAAACAAGAAATTTATGATAAGAAAGGATTGGAGGCCTTTCAGAATGAGAGATCACCAACGAGGATCACTTTTGACATCTCTCAGTGTCTCCGATTGTGCTTTCAAAAGTTTGGAGTGTTTAGCGTTGAGACAGGGGAATGTAAGGGGCTGATGAGGCATGTTGCTTCTGCCCAGGCCTTGAATTCAGCAGGAGCTCACAGGAGCACAGCTTCTGAACCTTTCTGAGGGTTCCCCCTCCTCCTCCCCACTTATCTACCCTGTCCATTGAACAGTAGGTGCAGCTGCATAACAATCCCTGGATGAGCTCCATCACCTATTTTTCTACAAAATGATCCCTGCTTCTGCCCAGCACATAACCAGGCCACTGCCCACTCAAGCAAACAGACAAATGCCAATCATTCTCCATAAATGTTATCTCTCTGCTGCTCTCGTCCATGACCTAGGGCACTGCGTTGAAACAAAATAGGTCACATGGGGTGATTACAGACTGGCACATTGGGCCAACTCAGAGATGGCTCTGAAATCAACCCAAAAAATCCTTCCACACACAAACATCTGCCGCCCATCCTCCTCCCATCCTCACCCCGTCCTCCATCCTCTGCAGTGTGACTCAAAAAGCTACCACTTCCAAAGTGGTAGCAGTCAGTCAGTCAAAAAACTATTGTGTATAGCCAATATCTGAGCCTCACACCAGTTGCCTCCTTGACGTCTGGAAGTGGAAGGGTGCAAGCGAGGCATCTTGGTGGGATTGTTGCGTGACAGCCATCTGAACACACCCATGACGGACGCCCCATGGACAGGATAGGGACGGTTTGTGGGGGAGCGTGTGGAGGCTTCAGGATGGCTCTTTTTGAGCTGTCCTGATTTGGGATGCCTCCCATCCACCCCAAAATGCCCATCTGTTATCACCCATGGGGAGTCTGATCCTGCCCTCTTGCCGTACCTCACTTTGGTTGGCTGATCGTGTGTGCGTCGAGTGCTGTGTCATGTTGCAGCTGATTTATGACAACTCAGTGGGGTTTTCAAAG
Source organism: Heteronotia binoei (assembly GCF_032191835.1). Classification (NCBI taxonomy): domain Eukaryota; kingdom Metazoa; phylum Chordata; class Lepidosauria; order Squamata; family Gekkonidae; genus Heteronotia; species Heteronotia binoei. The sequence continues at coordinate 48,151,218 of NC_083236.1, forward strand.
TTGGCATTGCAAACATGGTCTTGGTGGTCTCCCATTCAAGTATTAGTCAGGACAAGCACTGCTTAGTTTCTGAGGTCTGATGAGATAGAGCTAGTCTGGGCTATCCAGGTTAGGACTCTTTAGCATTTTTCTCCCAGCATCATGCTTGTATCTAGGATAGGGTTTTTTTCCCTAGAGGGGGCAGGTGGGACACTAATTTAATTAATGAAGCATAAACAAGAGGAGAGAGGGGCCCAGGGGCAGTGTTCCCCTCTAAGCTGAGTTAGATTGAGCTAGCTCACAGTTTTTTAGCCTCCGGCTCACACATTTTTGTCTCAGCTCAGGAAAAATGCCCCCAGAGAAAACTAATCTATGCAGTAGCCAAATTGCTTGCTCACAACTTTAATGTCAGTAGCTCATGGAGTAGTTTTTGCTCACAAGACTCCACAGCTTAGAGGGAGCATTGGTCAGGGGACTAGGAGAGAGTGTGTCTGGCAGATCGGGGAGGGGGTGCCTCCCCCATGGCCCTGGCCTAGTTACAGTCAGGGCTTTTTTTGGTAGCAGGGATTCCTTTACGTATTAGGTAGCAGGGATTCCTTACGTATTACGCCCCTCTGATGTAACCAATCCTCCTGGAGCTTACAGTAGGCCCTGTACGAAGAGCCCTGTAAGCTCCTGGAGGATAGCTACATCAGGGGTATGTGGCCTAATATGCAAAGGAGTTCCTGCCACACACATACAAAAAAGCCCTGGTTACAGTCCTGCCAGGATGGCTGTGATATGATAAGCCAAACAGGCTGGGAGGCAAATGTTGCAGTCAACCAGTGGAAGAGGGGAGGAGTTTAGTTCCCCTTACCCATACATAGTATTTTTTGCTCAAACATAAGCTCCACCTATTCTTTGCTTGGGGATTCTGGGACAGGAAAAACAACTCACTTAGTTATTCCCTTGTCTTCCCGTGCCTGCCCCGGAAGCAAGAAAGTTCATTGTTTCTACTGCATTGACACATTATCTTATCTGTCTGAAATTTCACAAAGGGAGAATCCCTTGGGCGAGAGGGGAAATTCTACAATATCTGATAATTTCATTTCAGTTGGATGAAGGGGAAAACTTATAGCTGGAAATGAGTTTCCTATCGAAACCGATGGAAACAAATAAAGAACAGAATAAAGAAAATGAACAGGCGGGATTAGTATAATAAAGGAAATGAATACAGTTTATTAAAGAACAACAACAAAAGGAACAAGAGTTTTGGGCACATCCCTAATGTGCTGTCTTTTGATGGACTGATGCGCTTGGCTTGCTCCTGTCGGCTATTTGGATGGTTCCTTATTCAAGTTATTGGCTAAAGCAGGGTTGGCCAAAATGCAGCTCAGGAGCCACATGTGGCTCTTTCACACATATTCTGTGGCTACAAAAGCCCCCACTGCCTCATCAGCTGGCTTCGGGAAGGAATTTGTCTCTTTAAATTACTTCTCCAAGCCAAGCCAGCCAGCAGTTTTTGAAGACTTTAAACGGAGAATGCATTTGAAGTTAATGTTGCTTTCTTTCCACCCCTCCCTCCCTCAAACATTTGACATTCACATCTTGCAGCTCTCAAACATCTGATATTCACGTCTTTCGGCTCTCAAACATCTGAAATTTATTTTATGTGGCTATTACATTAAGCAAGTTTGGCCACCCCTGGGGTAAAGCATTAATGGTACTTGCAGGATGACCCACTCAGCATTCCAGGGCAGTGTATCAGGATAGGATCTGGGAGAGCGAGATCAAATCTCTGCTCAAACTGCTATCCCTTTTGCTTTTAAAAAAATTCTATCCTTCCTTCAAGGAGTTAGGGTTGGCATACATGAGGATAAAGTGGGGAAGGGAGTACTACATGTCTTACCATCACCTTGGAGGCAGGACAGGATAGAGGAGGAGTGCATATAAATAAAGAAACAAATAGGTTACACTCTATAAAGTACTGAGTTGAGAGATGTTCTACTGCAAACATACTTTATTAACAACCACACAAGACAACATGGCGGGGCCGGGTCCCCACTTATATGCATTCACCCAGAACAACCCCCTCCCAAGTCCAGTCCAATCCTGAATGGTTAAAGTTCACGCCACAGTTCTTAATAGGCAGTCTCATAAATCTCTTCCTAGTCAGGTGACCCGCTGTCTCCTGCAGTCCCCTGTGTGTGCGAGGCAACGCTGTGTTGTAAATTCAGGGACCAAAATGCAGTACACAACACACTCCCTGACTTCCTTTGCAAGCATATTGAGAGGAGCAGTAGGATGGAGAGGTGTGGCCACTCAGAGAAGTCAAGAGGATTTATTTTTAGTGCAAGAAGAGCTTCTTCTCTTCCTGTCATGTGAGTTTGATACCATGTGACATCTTTCATGTGTTTGCATCTCAGTGGGTTCTGAGTCTGGAAAGACCAGGGAAAAACTTTGTCAATTGTTTGTTGTCTCCTCTATGATGGAGAGATAATACGGACTGAAGGCTATCACTAAAAGGGATTTGGATTTCTGGAGGCAAATAGTTCTTCACGCCAAAATCACTTGGTCCATCCTGCTGTTCAAATGAGTCTGGAAGGAGGCCAAGAAACTGAAAGCAGTTGATAAAACAAGAAAGGTAGTTAATCGAAATGTAGTGGAGCTTCTGAAGATCCTAAAAACCTAATGATAAAACTAATGGGTGGGTGAGTGGTGGAAGAATTGAGAAAATAGTTTAGCAGAATGTACTTCATTTCTTTCCTTGCCCCTTGGTTTTGTAGATGACAATAATGCTTTCTGTGAGCAGAAGGATGTTCTGTTTATCCCAAGAAGTGCAAACAGTCCCAGCTTGGCATGCAGAAGGTCTCAAGTTCAATCTCCAGTTGAAAGGACCAGGCAGTAGGTGATGTGAAAGATCTTTGCTTGAAACCCTGTCTGAGTAGACAATACTGACCTTGATGGGCCAGTGGTCTGATTCAGTATAAGGCACAGTCTATGAAAGATCCACATGGGATCCAGACAAAAGGGAGAAATATTTGAAGGTGTTTGCTGATGTAAACTCATGGTTAGCTGTCATGTTTCTGGAAAGAGTATTTTATGATTTCTGGGAATCCAGGAATTTGATCCCACATATGAATTCAATACAGTGTTAAGCTACAAGCACATTTCTGGTCTTCAACAAAACCCAGACGTGTTTCTATCTCTTCCCCCTTCCTCCTTGGACCTCTGAGGTGATTTTTTTTTCTAATTGTAGCTCCATCCTTACCATCATTATCCATCTAAGTCATCAAAATTTTAAAAAGCCTTAAAAATCTTGTCATGTTATAAATAAAATATGGATGTGGGGACAGTGATAGAATACAAGCACAGCGTATTTGATGGCAATGCATGCAATTAGTCACTGCTTGCAAAGTATTTAAGGAGCACCTTATTTTATTTCTCTCTTTTCTGTTACTGTATTATAAATCCAGAATAAAATACAGTCCCGAATAGCAGGCACTGGAATTCCATAGGCAGAAGATGACATCCCATCCGCTCAATGGGCATTAAAAATTAATATCCATTGAATTTTCTCAGCTTTAATTGATCTGCATCTTTAGTCTTCAGTTACTTGCACATAAGCTTGCTTTTCATTCAAAGGATGACTCTGAACTGGAGGCTGATCCAGCAGAGGGTTCACTTCAGCATCCAATGAGCTGGAAGTATGGCTAAATGGCAAGAAATAAGTTGCAACATGTTTTGCGTTTAGCAGTTGAGGAGTCTCTCAGAAGTGATCATGTCTCTCAGAGTCTGCCTAGTTATCTGTTGTTAGGACAGTTGAACGTTTTGCTACATGTGTGGTTCCAGTTGTGCTGTAAGTTTCAGTAGAGTGTGGAAGGCTGTAAAACTTGTGGCTTAGAGACAGAGCATACATGAAGATCAGGTCTTTTGTTGTTGTTGCAGGAACTCCTTTGCATATTAGAAGAAGAAGAAGAAGAAGAAGAAGAAGAAGAAGAAGAAGAAGAAGAAGAAGAAGAAGAAGAAGAAGATGATGATATTGGATTTATATCCCGCCCTCCACTCCGAAGAGTCTCAGAGCGGCTCACAATCTCCTTTACCTTCCTCCCCCACAACAGACACCCTGTGAGGTGGGTGGGGCTGGAGAGGGCTCTCACAGCAGCTGCCCTTTCAAGGACAACCTCTGCCAGAGCTATGGCTGACCCAAGGCCATGCTAGCAGGTGTAAGTGGAGGAGTGGGGAATCAAACCTGGTTCTCCCAGATAAGAGTCCGCACACTTAACCACTACACCAAACTGGCTCTCTTAGGCTATTAGGCTACACCTCCCTGATATAGCCAATCCTCCAAGAGCTTACAGGGTTCTTAGTACAGGGCCTACTATAAGCTCTTGGAGGATTGGCTACATCAGGGGTGTGTGGCCTAATATGCAAAGGAGTTCCTGCTACAAAAAAAGCTCTGATGAAGATGCTTTATACTGAATCAGACAATTGGTCCATCAAGATCAGTATTGTCTACTCAAACTAGCAGCAGCTCTCTGGGGTCTCAGACACAGATCTTTCATATCTTCTACTGACTGGACCTTTTAAGTGGAGATGCTAGGGATTGAACCCGGGACCTTCTGCATGCCAAGCAGAAGCTCTGATCTATGGTTCTTCCCCAAGTTCCCAGGCTCAGGATCATTCCCTAGCATCTCTTGTTAGAAGGCCCAGATTTCACTCCCTGGCATTTCCAGTTAGAAGAACCAGGTTGTAATTGATAAGACTTCTACCTGAGATCCTACAGAGCTACTGCTATTTAGAACAGACAACGTTGATCTTGACTGACCAATGTTCAGACTAAGGGTGCATTCACACACATTAAATAACATACTTTGCAACTGGGTTTTTGCCATGATACCCTTGTCCTGAAATCCGTTTCAGTATGAGTCTTAGTTTGATGTCTTGGGGCAGTGAGTTCTATAAAGCCATTAAAGTGAATGTATACTATTATGTGAATGTATACTATAAATGAATGTATACTATAAACGAAACTGCCTTTTACTTTCAGGAGGGTAGCTATATTGTTCTGTAGTGGAGGCAAGGGTGGAATTCTAGCAGGAGCTCCTTTGCATATTAGGCCACACCTCCCTGATGTAGCCAATCCTCCAAGAGCTTACAAGGTTCTTTTTTGTAAGCTCTTGGATGATTGGCAACATCAGGGATGTGTGGCCTAATATGCAAAGAAGCTCCACCCCTGAGTAGAGGAGATAGATTCAAGTGCCACAGAACCTTAGAGATCAACATGATTTTCAAGGTATAAGCTTTTGATAGTTAAAACTCTGAACTTAACTCTCAAAAGCTTATACCTCCAAAACCTCAATGGTCTTTAAGGTGCTACTGGATTTGAATCTAGCCCAACTTTACACTGCTACACCATTCATCTGTATTTTCTGCTTTGACTGGAAGGAGTTTCTCAAGATATCAAGCAGAGGAGGACCTTTCCCAATATCTTTTATCTGAAGGACCTTTAACTGGAAACAATGGGGATTGAATCCGAGACCTTCTGCATGCAAAGTAGATATTTTGCCACTGACTCCTGATCCCTCCCCAGGTCCTCCCCTATTTAATTGGGTCAGATTGTTGACCAGTCTAGGCTGATATTGACTGCTCTGATTGGATATTTCGAGTCTTCCTCCATTCTTTTTTCTTTTACCTGGAAATGCTAAGCATCAGGGACTTTCTGTCTGCAAAGCTAGTAAGCTATGAGCCCCCTCCCCCCGTGTCAACTGGTAAACTATGGCAGGTGAGCTATGAGCTCTCTCAGTGAAATTTGATGGCAGTTGTAGCTGCATAATATATGGTATAATAGCATGCCTCGTGGCATGAATTCCTGCACTGATGGTCTACACAGGTGTAACTTTCTCAAGTATTATTCTTGTTCGGTATAGATTGGGGGAAATCCAGACCTTTGTGCTCCATATGTATATACATTTGCTGCACCCCAGTTTCTGTAACACCACCAAAACCACACGATCTGCACAGGGATGTGAATGCATATTTGGAAAAGGTAGCGTATTATCTGAATTGCTGGCCATACCACAAATATCATTGATTTTTGGTTTTATGAATATTTAGTGAATTATGAGTTGATTCAAAAGAAAACATGTCACACCCTGGGAATCTGAGATTTTTTTTGGTGTCGTCTTGTATGTGTGGGGAATCTCCATACATCATCTGTACAAGGCCAATGAAAGGATCATCTGTCTTTAGGGGAATGATTGTCCATGCTCTCAGTGAAAGGTCAATGACTGGTGGGTATTAATTAATCCAGCTGGGCCCACAGCATCCAAGGTTTAACAGTGTCCAAGATTTTAATAATGATGATAGATTTTAAAGACCATCCTTTGAGCAATGGACTCCCATCTGTTTCAGGCTACATCTTGGAAGTTTCAGCAGCACCGCCTTTTTCAATGAGATTATTATTTTGGAGTGAAACTCATTTGAAAATAGCTCGCATAGTTGCAAGCTTATTTTGTGTATGTGATTAGAGGAAGACACAATGAGAGGGTTAATTTATTAGTTTCCTCCAGATGTATTTAATCAAACCAATTGATGGTTTGGACTACACAATAAGGCTGCACAGGGTAGATCTAAGAAGGAGCAGATTTCTTTAGGTCCATTGGTTTACTGTTCCCGAATCTCTCTTTGCTGTGTAAATCCCAACCCTCCTTCATTTTGCTTTCACTAGAAAAAATTCTGAAATTTATTCCAGAATTGCAACATGCAGAGTTTGCATGTTCAGTTCTTTGTATCCCCCCCCCACCAGATTTTCCTGATGACAACAGGTGAAATTGCCAAATTTGGAAAAAAAAAATTGATATGATTGAATTAATGATTTTGAGTTTTGTGTAGTGGCTTGCTAAGAGGCACGTGTATATTGGTATAATGATGCAGAAACCAAATGTATAATCACAACATATGCGGCCCTTTCTTCTCCCATGTGGTCTTCATGACAGCTTCCTTGTGATCCAGGTTAGTCTAAGAAAAAAAGATTGGCCAGCTATGTGATAGCCAATGTGCTTTCAGGACCCAAATATAGATCCAGTGTGAAGCTGTATTTGTTTCATGGCAATGTGTAGATTGGCTATTGAAGTCTGATACAGAGACCAGGACTTTTTTTGAGCAGGAACGCAGTTCCAGCTGGCTTGGCATCAGGGGTGTGTGGCCTAATATGCAAATGAGTTCCATTAGGGTGACCATAATGTCTGAAGGCCAGCCAGGGACACCTTGGAGGGGAAGGGGGGAGGCAGGGGCGCGCGCACGCCGCCGGAAACAGGAAGTGACGTCAATTCCGGTGATGTCATGCCACCGCTGGAAACAGGAAGTGACACCACTTCCTGTGACATCATTTCCCCGCGTCACCTGCCGGAAACGGGAAGTGCCATCACTTCCGGTGATGTCATGCCACCGCCGGAAACAGGAAGTGACACCACTTCCTGCGACATCATTTCCCCGCGTCACCTGCCGGAAACGGGAAGTGACATCACTTCCGGTGATGTCATGCCACCGCCGGAAACAGGAAGTGACACCACTTCCTGTGACATCATTTCCCCGCATCACCTGTCGGAAACGGGAAGTGACATCACTTCCTGTGACATCACTTCCCCCAAATGACATCATTTCCCCCAAATGCCACTGCCGGAAACAGGAAGTGACTTCGCAGCACTTCCTGTGACGTCCCCAAAAGTCCCCCAAATATCACCTCCGGAAACAATTTTGTTCTCAAATCCTGTATATACTTCATCAGTATATGGGATAAGGCACTTTCTCAACTGTGCTGCATAATGCAGCCTATTTATTTTGTCCTGTTTGCTCTGTTGGCTCTATCTGCGCCACCTTCATCACTTTCGGGGTGTGGATCCCCCAGTGGGGTGGTCTCCCGACTCCCTCCGCCAGCTGTTTCTGATAGCCCTGCGCCCCCTCTTTCATTTGATATGTGTCCCGTGCGGGTGCCACCCTCCTGCCGGGAGATGCCGCAAAATGAGCCCCCTTGAGGCTTATGGCGGCAGGGCTCGGGGGAAGCGAGCTAGACTGCTGTTCTTTTGAGGGGTTATAGAGTGTTTCGAGCCCGTCCCTGTGGCATCGGTCCCATCATTGTGGGACCCAGGGGGCCGGCGCAGCGGCCCGCCGAAGCAGCCTGTCACTAATAACACAGGTCGAGATGCAGGACAGGAACCCGGAAGTGACCGACAGGCTGCTTCAGCAGGCCGCTGCGCCGGCCCCCTGGGCCCTACAACGATGGGACCAATGCCACAGGGACGGGCTCGAAACACTCTATAACCCCTCAAAAGAACAGCAGTCTAGCTCGCTTCCCCCGAGCCCTGCCGCCATAAGCCTCAAGGGGGCTCATTTTGCGGCATCTCCCGGCGGGAGGGTGGCACCCGCACGGGACACATATCAAATGAAAGAGGGGGCGCAGGGCTATCAGAAACAGCCGGCGGAGGGAGTCGGGAGACCACCCCACTGGGGGATCCACACCCCGAAAGTGATGAAGGTGGCGCAGATAGAGCCAACAGAGCAAACAGGACAAAATAAATAGGCTGCATTATGCAGCACAGTTGAGAAAGTGCCTTATCCCATATACTGATGAAGTAAACACAGGATCTGAGAACAAAATTGCACCAGAAGACACAAACACAAAGCTCCCTTACACTGAATCAGTGCTTGGGTCCACCAAAGTCAGTATTGTCCACTCCAGTCACAAACACAAAGCTCCCTTACACTGAATCAGTGCTTGGGTCCACCAAAGTCAGTATTGTCACATAAGAACATAAGAGAAGCCATGTTGGATCAGGCCAATGGCCCATCCAGTCCAACACTCTGCGTCACATAAGAACATAACAGAAGCCCTGTTGGATCAGGCCAGTGGCCCATCCAGTCCAACACTCTGCGTCACATAAGAACATAACAGAAGCCCTGTTGGATCAGGCCAGTGGCCCATCCAGTCCAACACTCTGCGTCACATAAGAACATAACAGAAGCCCTGTTGGATCAGGCCAGTGGCCCATCCAGTCCAACACTCTGCGTCACATAAGAACATAACAGAAGCCCTGTTGGATCAGGCCAGTGGCCCATCCAGTCCAACACTCTGCGTCACATAAGAACATAACAGAAGCCCTGTTGGATCAGGCCAGTGGCCCATCCAGTCCAACACTCTGCGTCACATAAGAACATAAGAGAAGCCCTGTTGGATCAGGCCAGTGGCCCATCCAGTCCAACACTCTGCATCACATAAGAACATAAGAGAAGTCCTGTTGGATCAGGCCAGTGGCCCATCCAGTCCAACACTCTGTGTCACATAAGAACATAAGGAGGGAGGGAGCGAGGGAGGGAGGGAGGGAAGGAAGGAAGGAAGGAAGGAAGGAAGGAAGGAAGGAAGGAAGGAAGGAAGGAAGGAAGGAAGGAAGGAGGGAGGGAAGGGAGGGAGGGAAGGAAGGAAGAAAGGAAGGAAGAAAGGAAGGGAGGAGGGAGGGAAGGAAGGGAGGAGGGAGGGAAGGGAAGGGAAGGGAAGGGAAGAAGGAAGGAAGGAAGGAAGGGAGGGAGGGAGGGAGGGAGGGAGGGAGGGAAGGAAGGAAGGAAGAAAGGAAGGAAGAAAGGAAGGGAGGGGGGAGGGAAGGAAGACCGCCCCCTCCCGCCAGCCCCCCCGCTTTCGGCCCCCACCTTCCCTGCTTACCTTCTTCCAGGGCGGGTGACGGCCTCTCCTCCCGGCGGCTGGTGCTGCTGGCGAGGCTGGCGGCGGCTGCGGAGGCCGGGGAGGGCCTCCGCTGGTCTCTGGAGGACCTCCACCGACCAGCGCCGGCCTCTCCGCGGCCTCCGCGAGTCGGCGCTGGTCGCTGGAGGCCCTCCAGAGTCTCTGGAAGGCCTTCCGGGACCAGCACCGGCTGCTGTGCGGCCTCTCCGCGGCCTCCGCTGGTCGCTGGAGGGCCTCCAGAGTGTCTGGAGGGCCTCCAGCGACCAGCGGAGGCCGCGGAGAGGCCTTCGCTGGTCGGCGCTGGTCCCGGAAGGCCCTCCAGAGTCTCTGGAAGGCCTTCCGGGACCAGCGCCGGCTGCTCCGCGGCCTCTCCGCGGCCTCCGCTGGTCGGCGCTGGTCCCGGAAGGCCCTCCAGAGTCTCTGGAAGGCCTTCCGGGACCAGCGCCGGCTGCTCCGCGGCCTCTCTGCGGCCTCCGCTGGTCGCTGGAGGCCCTCCAGAGTCTCTGGAGGGCTTCCAGCGACCAGCGGAGGCCGCGGAGAGGCCTCCGCCACCGCCGCCGGGCCCCGCGCGCGTGGCGGGGAAGGCGGCGAGTGAGGGAGGGAGCGTCCCTGCGCGTGTGCAGGGGCCCTGCGCACGCGCAAGGACGCTCCCTCCCTCACTCGCCGCCTTCCCCGCCGGCGCCCGCGGCCCACCGCCTCCGGGGCTGGCTAAACCGGGACCTCTAAATGGTCCCGGTATAGCCAGCCCAGGAGGCGGGAATAGGGGGCCAGGGACATTCCCGGGCGCCCGGGACGGTCTGGCCACCCTAGAGTTCCTGCTGGGCTGTTTCTACAAAAAACCCTGTGCAAAACAATGGTGATATCAGGGGGTGTGGCCTAATATGCAAGTGGGCTTTGACAGAGCCTTGACAGAGACATTGTCCTTTGTTGGGTACTGTGCCAGACTTCATCTCCGCTCTTTGACTAAGATCAAAACTGTGAAGCCTGACCAAACTGCTTACAAAGGACAGCAGGGATGGGTAGTCAGCGGCATCTGTAGCTTAGTTGTAGAGCATCTGCATGGCATGCAGTGGATGAATAGATGGTTCAATCTCTGGCAGTAGATGATGTTTCCACCTGAGACCTGAGGAGTTGCAGCCAAAGTAGACAATACTAATCTACACTGTAGTATAGAAAGGGCTTCATGACTGTGTCTTGCATATTCACCTCAAAACCCAGTAAGGAAATTCACTGATATTCAACAAGTGAAGGAGAAACTTGCATACAAAATGCCATTGTGTCAGAAGCATGGGGTGGGAGGGTGGGGGGGATGTGCATGTTACTAGTGCATCATGTGGTACAATGATAGGAATTTTGTCAATACGGTTCCTAACTTTAACTATCTGTTTCCTCTGTTTCTTTATGCAAACTGTAGCGAATATACACAACTGTATGTATGTTCTCTTCCTTCCTTCCTTTCTTTTTCAGCCCCTGCCTTTCAGGACTTAAATGGCAGCAGGAAAGGCTGTTTAACTTTCTCCTTCTCATCCTCATCATCCCACACCCATCTTTTTTATCCCATTATGAAACATACTAGATCAGAAAACAGGCTTATGTAGTTCCGTGTGGTCTGACTAACAATGGCTCCTTCAGGCAGAAAGAAGTCTCATCTGACATCTGCTATCGAAGACTGATTGACTGGAGATGCCAGGGGTTGACCTTAGGGCCTTGTGCATACTGTAGGGTTGCCAATCCCAGGTAGGGGCAGGAGATCCCCTGGTTTGGAGGCCCTCCCCCCCATTTCAGGGTCATCAGAAAGCGGGGGGGGGGGGAATGTCTGCTGAACACTCCATTATTCCCCATGGAGACCAATTCCCATTGAGTAATGGTAGACAGGAGGGCCTAGCATGATTTTGTCCATGGGGTCGCAAAAAACACAACTGTCTGACTGAACAACAATAATGGAAAATTGATCTGCAGGTATCTGTGACTCTGAGGGGGGCTGTTTTTTGAGATAGAAGCACCAAATTTTTAGCATAATGTCCAATGCCTTTCCTCAAAGCACCCTCCAAGTTTCAAAAGGATTGGACCAGGGAGTCCAATTCTATGAGCCCCAAAAGAAGGTGCCACTATCCTCCATTATTTCCAATGGAGGGAAGACATTTAAAAGGTGTGCGGTCTCTTTAAATGTGATGGCAAGAACTCCCTTTGAAGTCCAATTGTGCTTGTCACAACCTTGCTCCTGGCTCCACCCCCAAAGTTCCTAGGTATTTCTTGAATTGGGCTTGGCAACTCTAGCATACTTACTCACTTAATGGCTCTTTGCTATCGATGCACCTCCCGAAATGGCCATCTCTCTGTCCTTCTAATAGAAGTTCCAGCAAAGGAGTGACTTCTAAGGTGGAACAGAAAACTTGTTCCAGCAGCATATAGGCAGAAAATCACACAGTGACTTTAAACACTTGTGAATGACAAGTGAAATTATCTGTGGTTGGTTTTCAGGATATCTAAAAAGATATGATATCCTCTGGGAATAAGACTGTGTTTAAAACTTCTATCACTCTTACTTGGATTGTTAGCACATTTATATCAGTTCCTACTCTGTTCAACATTTTTTTTTGCACTGTAGGAAATATCAATACTAATTTGGACCTCTAATTGAACGAAAGCAGTAGATGTGAAGTTGATAAATAAAAGGTCTCCTCACCGTCTCTTGGGTGTTCCACAGTCTACTCCTTATTTCTGAGATCTCCTATAGCTTTTTCTATTTCGACCTTTGGCTTCTGTAACTACACAGGAGTTCTTTTATGCTTCCATCTTTTCCCTTCTTTGCTTAGTGATGGGCACCTAGGTAGCAGATTATAACTTGTCGTGATTAAGTAACTGATTAGAAAAAGGGTGTGTGTGGCTCAGTGGCAGAGCATCTGCTTGGCATGCAGAAAGTCCCAGGTTCAATCCCCAGCATCCACAGTTAAAAAGGACTAGGTAGTAGGTGATGTGAAAGATCTCTGTCTGAGACCCTGGAGAGATACTTTGAATTTAAGTAGACAATATTTATTTTGATTTCTTTTTAGCCTGTCTTTCATGTAGGACAGACACAGGGTGGATTTCATCATAAAAATAATCAACAGTAAAAACAATAAAAGACCAATTTAAAATATATAAAATCTAAAACTACAAAG